>NC_081755.1:52641781-53279281 GCF_963082965.1 Carassius carassius
AGGCAATGCTTAAATATATATTAAATTGTAATCAGATTGTGTTTTCAGGTGTTTTCAAAGGGAAGCACAGATTATCCGTCAGCGTGAAGCTCCAGACAACAGGTGAGTGAATCAAGCTGATAAATGAACTGATTCACTGAATCACATGATGATTTAAGATCTGAATCAGATGGATGGATGTTGATGTTGTGAGCTGATGAATCTGTGTCTGCTGTTGTGTAACTTTGTGTGTGTTTCACGCAGGGATCTGGTGATGATCTGATCATCCAGGAATCTGGTCAGTGAATCGGTTCAGTGTCCAGAGGATGAGCACCATCTGATTTTCTTTTTTTTTTTTTTTATGACATGCAAAGGTGATAATCCCACCAGTCACAATAATGACCATAAAGAATGTTTTCATTTACAAAGCCCTAAAAATGCCTGACTGATGTTTTAGAGCATTTTTTCTGCAAATATGGAAAAATAAAGGGTCTCATTTAAAAATGTGCAGTGTCAAATGATTAGTTCAGATTGTCACATAGCCAGAAGTTAATTAACAGTTTGGACCTTGAGAAGATGATGACTGCAAAAGACATGACAAATATTTTTAGTCCACATTATATTTAAGGTTAATATAATTATATAGTTTAATATAGGTTATATAGGTTAATATAGTTATATAAATTAAACTGTAGTTGTTAATGAAGATGTTGATGATATATGTTCCAAAAAAAGCGGGGGGGGGGGGGGGGGGTTGGGGGGTTCATTGAGAGAAATACTGAGATAAAATACAACCATCAGTGTTTTATTTATGCATAATAGTAACCCCATAAATTGATAAAACAGAGTTTTAAATGGGCCAAGAAAAGCCTGATCTCACAATCAAAACGTACATATTTAGACCTAAATTAAAACTGTCCAATACATATGTGCATTTACGTATTTACAGTGTCGTTTACGTATTATCTGGACGTGATTACAGGTTCGATACGTATCAAAAATTACGTAAAAACGACCTCAAATACATACAGATAGAACGTGTTCTCTGACCAGTCAGATATCAATAGAAATTTGCTCATGACGCTGCTTTTCAATGCGTATCTGATTAATTGTTTTTTATATTTATGTATATTTTCCCTTTTTTTTTTTTTTGATAAATGTAAGATCCCTAAACCCCACCCGGACCTAAACCTACCCATTTTATACAGAATGTTCAATTTTAGTAAAAATATAACATTAAAACGTTATTTTGAGCCACTAACGTTAATCCTACACTGTAATGAAGCTTGACTGGTTCTTAGGTAGATGTGGTCATCGCCATGGTGTGTCGGTAAGGACACGGAGACAGGAACCCCATTTAAATGACTTTAATGCTCTTCAAGTTTACTGGTTACATTGGTATGGTCTTTAGCATGTGCACAAGTGTTGTTTTCATGTGTGTGTGTGTGTGTGGTCTAAACAAAGGAAAGGAGAAATAAAATCACATAAATTAAATGAGTCTAGAATAAACAGGATAACATTACCACATGTAAATTAACATATGTAAAGCTGTACACAGCACTGTTATACAGTATCTAAATAATGGGAATCCTTAAACTTGTAAGCTTAATAAACCAAATACCAAATACACGGCCTATGTATTCATAGGAAAATATTAAGTATAGATTTAACAGATTAATCACTCTCACAACTAACTATTATTTGAATTAGGCAGAAATATCACATAATAGCATTAACAGATTCACATTAGACGATTTTGAATATACATATTAGATTTAAATCGCTTATGTTTACACTAACATTCGCTGGTGCGGAGCCGCGGGTCTTCCGCGCATCTGCTTAATCTTGTATATAAACAACTCGGCAAATAATCTTAATCAGCAGTAGGCTACAGCAATAAACAGAATGAACAAACACTTACTTTTAATCATTGACGCACACAACTCTAGCAGGAATTAGGAGGAAACAACACACGAACCACCTCTCTATGATCGAACTAAACAAACTAAAAAGCTCTGTGCACTGTTCTGATTGGCTGTCCATTCACGTGATCAGGGCATGATCAGGCTCATCCTGTATGATTGTTAAAAGAACAAATAATAATAACGTCCAGCAGAGGGCGCAGTTGGACTTCCTCTTCTACAGCCGCCCCTACATTTACTGTGCAAATGTACTTTCCTTCTTCCTTGTTAGTCTGTTGTAGTGTCGTTCTCTGGGATGGGGGGCAGTGTGATGAGACGAGACACTGGTCGATGGTAGTGTTTGGTTTTTACTTCAATCTTTGCGGAGCGTACACGGCCATCCGACCCAGGGTATGTGGTTATTACTTTGCCGACAGGCCATAAAGCTCGAGGAAGTTGTTGGTCTATTATCATCACAACAGTCCCAGGTGTGAGGTTGCTACAGTCACTCATCCATTTTTGACGTGGTTGTAGGGTGGGCAAGTAATTCTTAATAAAACTTGTCCAAAACTGATCTGCCAATACTTGTGAGTGTCGCCATCTCTTCCGACTAAGGATTTCAGATTCTGGATAAATCACTTGCGGTAGTGATGCATCTGGCCGCCCCATCAGCAGGTAGTTTGGTGTCACCGGATCTGGATCCGCTACATCAGAAGAGACATACCCCAGTGGTTTTGCATTGAGTATAGCCTCAACCTCCGTAAGGAGTGTTCGAAGGACCTCCTCTGTAAGGATCTGAGACCCCACTATGGTATGTAGGGCAGTTTTAACTGAGCGGACTTCTCGCTCCCACATACCTCCGAAATGTGGGGCATTTGGGGGATTGTAATGGAACTGTATCTTCTGTTTAGCTAATTGGGTTTGAAGATGTGGACTCATGGAAGCGAAAGCTGACTGTAGCTCTTTTTCACCTCCTCGAAAATTGGTGCCCTGATCTGACAGGATTTCAGAAGGAGTTCCACGTCGAGCAACCATACGCCTAAGAGCCAGCAGAAAGGAGTCTGTATCCATGTTACTCAATAGATCTAAGTGGACACAGCGGGTAGTCATGCACTTAAAAACTATTCCCCACCTCTTTTCATTGCTCCTTCCTCGTTTTATAAGGAATGGGCCAAAGCAATCTACTCCTGTGGAATAGAAGGCTGGTTTTCTTAGACGGAGTCTGGCGGGAGGAAGTTCTGCCATCTTTGGAATGTTAGGTCTAGCTCTCCACCTTTGGCATTCGACACAGGAATGTTGATGGCGACGTATTGCTTCTCTCCCTCTGAGGATCCAATAATATCTTCGCATTTCTGCAAAGACCCTTTCTGGACCAGGATGGCAGAGTTTGGTATCATATTGTTTTATGAGGAGTCGGGTAATAGGATGTTTTGGGTCCAAGACTATGGGATGTAGAGTACTGTAACTCAATTGGGTAGCTTGGCGTAGCCGGCCTCCTACACGGATGAGTGTAGTCGTTTTATCCAACTCTGGTGACAACGTGAGCAAACGGCTGGATGAAGGGAGCGGCTTATCAGTTGTTAGAGCCTGATATTCTGTGGGGAAACTGTCTAATTGGGCCTGCCTCAATAAACTAGTTTCAGCTTGCTGATACTCCGGTGCTCCTGGGTCACCTATTTTTTCTGCCGCCCCGTGTAAGGATCTGCAGGTAGCTTCAAGGAGTTCCTCAAAGGTTGAGAACTGGGTAGCATCTGGCAGTGGTGATCCAGGATCAGTCAAAGTGAGGCCACAAAACTTTGTTTTACGGAGCTCAGAAGGGTCCTCATTCAGTCCAATGGCAGGACTTTCTGGCCATGATTCAGGTGGTAGGTAGAGGAAGTCCGGCCCTTTACACCATCGATTGGGTTGGGATAATTCAAGCAAGGTTTTGCCACGTGTAATGTCGTCTGCAGCGTTATTTTCTGAATCTACATAGCGCCAGCAATACCCTTCAGTAAGTTCTTGTATCTCAGTTACTCTGGTTCCTACAAAAACTTTGAATCTGCAGGACTCTGATTTCAGCCAGGTGAGAACTGTTGTTGAGTCGCTCCACAAGAATGTGTTCCTGATCTCCAGTGAGAGCTCATTATGGAGTAACTTGGCTAACTGTGCTCCAGTGAGAGCTGCGCAGAGTTCAAGCCTAGGCATTGATTGTTGCCTTTTTGGAGATACTCTTGATCTGGCATGGATGAATGCTAGCTCAACTTGAACTTGGCATTCAGTACGGAGGTATGCTACTGACCCATAGGCTGCCTCAGAGGCGTCGCAGAAGATGTGAAGTTCTCGTTCCACCTCTGGGACATCTAATGCGGCTGACACATAACACCGAGGTATACTGATTAGTGGTAAGTGTTCCAGTTCTGATTCCCATTTTTGCCAGGCCTGCAGCAGCTCAGAAGGAAGAAGGGGGTCATCCCATTCTCGTTCTTTCTCCCACAATTGTCTTACTATGATTTTAGCCCTGGTTGTGAAAGGTACTATGTAACCCAGGGGGTCGTACTGGCTGGCGAGGACCCGGTAGATGTTCCTCATTGTTATCTCATAGTAGGATAGCGGACGATGGCGGTAATGGAGGGTGTCTGGTACGCAATGCCAGTTTAGTCCCAGGGTCATTTCTTGAGGATCTGATTGACTGCGAGAAATCCACAACTCAGTGTTCTCTGATCTAGCCTCTTTGGGGAGATGGCTAATCACTGAGGCCTCGTTGCTTGCCCACTGACGGATTTCAAACCCGCCTGAAGCCAGTAGGGACCTTAATCCATCGATTAGCTCACGGGCTTCAACTGAGGATGCAGTGCTCTGTAAACAGTTGTCAACATAAAAGCAGCGTTCAATCGACTGTCGTATCTTATCACCCTGCTGGCATTGGGTGAAAACATGTCGCTGTACTGCAAATGTCGCACAACAGGGGCTACAGGTTGTGCCGAATGGAAGGACCTGCCACTCGTACACGTCAGGTGGGTTCCCAGGCTTTAGGTCCCGCCACAAGAACCTTAGAAGGGGTTTATCTTTGGGGAGCAGACGGACCTGGTGGAACATCCCTTTTATATCTCCACTGATGGCTACTCGATGTTCTCTAAAGCGGATTAACACTCCAAGGAGAGAGGGGCCCAGAGTAGGTCCAGGTAACAGCTGCTTGTTTAGATTTTCCCCATTGTAGGTGTATGAGCAGTTGAACACCACTCTGTGTTTCCCGTTGTGGGTCACAATGTGGTGGGGCAGATACCATGATTCTGTAGACAGGGCTGCTTCTTGAGGTGGAATTTTAGTGGCGTAACCCGCTTCTTCCAGTTTTTGGATCTCTTCTTGGTACTTGTTAGCTAATGATGGGTCCTTAGCTAACCGACGTTCCATGTTACGGAGGTGGCCCATCACAGCATCCTTTGGAGCATGTAACAGAGGCATGGTTTTAACTCTCAAAAGTGGGGTGGCATATCGTTCAACTCCATCCACTTGCACTCGCACTGTCTGTGCCTCCAGCATGTTCACTGCCTCTTGGTCTTGTTGTGATCTTATGACCATCTTTTCACTGCGATAAGGCAGGGTGTCCATCTGCCATAACCTTTCAACTTGACTAAATAGTTCTGCAGACTGGGGGCAGTTAGACGTGAACAAACACTGCGAGACTGGGAGTTGATCCTGCAGATGTTTGGAGGGGCCTTGCAAGGTCCAGCCAAGATGAGTTCTGACAGCGGCTGGACCCCCAGGTGGACCCAATCGCACTGGTTCAATTGGGGTGATGAACTCAGCGTGATCTGAACCAATAAGCAGTAGGGGACAAGCTTTGACCAGAGGTGGTATTGGTATCCCTCTGAGGTGTCTGTACCTTTCCTGCAGGGTACTTACTGGGTAGGTGTATTCTGCTAGTCCAAATTGATCAGCTGTAAATGCCCCCTGAATGTTGAACCTTTTCGCGGGGTTGCTTGGGGTGGATAAGCTGAAGTTCACGGAAGTGCCATGCAGTGTCTTGATGTCTTGATGCACTGTCCGTAAATTCAGTCGCTCTGGTCTGCCCTTTAAGCCGAGGTGTTGTGCAGCTGTGGCGAGCAAAATTGTACGCTCTGAACCATCATCAAGTACAGCAAATGTGTCCAAAGCTCTGTGCTGGTGATGGATGGTAACCTTAACCACTTTCAGGAACACTTTTCCACCGCAACGAGGTTGGTCTAAGTAAAGAGTTTCTGTGGTGGAGTTATATAGGCTATTGCTCTCACTGGTAACGTCACCTTTCCTTTGGTTGATGTCATGGAGTATGGAGAGGTGTTTGGCTTGGCAAAGGTGGCAAGGCCTCTTTAGGTCACAGTCTTTGGCCATGTGGGAGCGTGCACATTTCCAGCACCGTTTATTGTCTTTGATCCAGCCAACCATTCGCTCTTTGGTTAATGCTGTAAATACTGTACACTGGCTGAGGTAATGTTCTGCACTACAGTATGGACAGATGGCTTTGGGCTTAGTAAGTACTTTGGGATGAACAGCCTTGGGTTTGGTTAGTGGTTCCATGACCCGTCTTTGTTCCACACCATGCAGTATGGTAGTTTGTTTGCTTTGTCCCCAAATTGCTGCCCTTTGATCTCGCTTTATGGCTTTTGTCCCATCAGTTGGGTCAAATTCCATGCAGTTGGCTTCTAGCTGCAGCCAATCTGCAAATTCGAGGAGGGAGAACTTAGTCTTATCTGGATTCCTCTTGAGGTGATGCCTCCTGAATTGGGTTTGTTGTGAACGAGGAAGACGGTTCAGAAGGCGTTTCACATTTGACCCACTGTGCAGTTCTTCAATACCATCCGCCTTTAGGGCTTTGAGCATGCCGACTATTGCTTGTACTCTGAGAGAAAAGTCATCGAATGCCTGCTCGTCACCGACACGGATAGGTGGCAGGCTCTCCAAATTCTCTATTTCCTTCAGCACGAACTGGTAGGGCCGACCATACCTTCTGTCAAGGGCTTGTACTGCATTAGTGTAGGGCATGACTGACTCTGCATGTGCCAACACCAGCCTGTGAGCATTTGGCACCTTCACATGCTTAAGAAGGATGGAGTACTTATAATGTTCTGGTAACTGTGGGTGGAGCAGGTTGTCTAAAGTGATCCTAAGTTCCACGTACTGGGCTCTGTCCTCTTTAGTGAAATCTGGGAAGGTAGGGCCTTCTACTGTTGAAAGCCAGGAGGGATGGGGGCTGTATGGTACAGCATCAGCCCTAAGCTGAGATGTTGTAACTGGGTACAAAGTTCTTGGTATTGGCTCAGTTTCTGATGCAAACTGACTGTGCGCTGGATAAGCCTCTGGGGGTGCTACTTGATATAAAGGAAGCTGGGTATTTTGCCTCGGTCTCTGTTCAGGGAGAGGAGGCAATGGTTTAATCCAGGGTTCTTCTCTGTGGCACACTTGGGTTCTGGTTGGGTCTGACGAGGGGCTGCGGCATGGTGAGGCATACCGATGTTCAGACAGGGTAGTCTCTCTGCTTACAGGAGGTGGTGACTGGAAATGAGTGTCTCTGATTTGGGTTTTCCTCAATACTTGTGAAAGCTCCTCAATGAAAGGGGGTTGGGTTTTGGCAGGCTGTGGCCAAGGATGACGGTCTGAACTGACATCATCAGGGCTAGCATCAGATTTTAACTGCCCCTTCTCCACTGATTTCAGGATCTGGGTTCTAGGTGTCTGATGCCGGGATGATGCTCGTGAGGAGTGGGCAGATGCTTGAGGAGTACTGTGTAGCAGGACTTTCTCCAAGAGTTCTGTTTGACGCCTAGCAGTCTCACTCTGTTGCTTTGTAATCTCCATTATCTGCAGCATGAAGTCTTCTGATGAACCAGCTATTCCGAATGGGTGCTGAGAGGAGATAGGGGTTGAAGTCACCATTGCATTCTCTTTTGGTCTAACAGCCTGCTCTGATGGGTTCCCAGCATAGTCGACCACATAGTCATCTAGGTAGACAGGTCTCTGGATTACTCTGCGTGGACGTCGGGATGAGGGAGGGGCAGACTTCGACATTTCAGACTTTGGGGTTGCCATGGTAACGACCTGGATCCGGCTCGAAGGACCATTAATGTAATGAAGCTTGACTGGTTCTTAGGTAGATGTGGTCATCGCCATGGTGTGTCGGTAAGGACACGGAGACAGGAACCCCATTTAAATGACTTTAATGCTCTTCAAGTTTACTGGTTACATTGGTATGGTCTTTAGCATGTGCACAAGTGTTGTTTTCATGTGTGTGTGTGTGTGTGGTCTAAACAAAGGAAAGGAGAAATAAAATCACATAAATTAAATGAGTCTAGAATAAACAGGATAACATTACCACATGTAAATTAACATATGTAAAGCTGTACACAGCACTGTTATACAGTATCTAAATAATGGGAATCCTTAAACTTGTAAGCTTAATAAACCAAATACCAAATACACGGCCTATGTATTCATAGGAAAATATTAAGTATAGATTTAACAGATTAATCACTCTCACAACTAACTATTATTTGAATTAGGCAGAAATATCACATAATAGCATTAACAGATTCACATTAGACGATTTTGAATATACATATTAGATTTAAATCGCTTATGTTTACACTAACATTCGCTGGTGCGGAGCCGCGGGTCTTCCGCGCATCTGCTTAATCTTGTATATAAACAACTCGGCAAATAATCTTAATCAGCAGTAGGCTACAGCAATAAACAGAATGAACAAACACTTACTTTTAATCATTGACGCACACAACTCTAGCAGGAATTAGGAGGAAACAACACACGAACCACCTCTCTATGATCGAACTAAACAAACTAAAAAGCTCTGTGCACTGTTCTGATTGGCTGTCCATTCACGTGATCAGGGCATGATCAGGCTCATCCTGTATGATTGTTAAAAGAACAAATAATAATAACGTCCAGCAGAGGGCGCAGTTGGACTTCCTCTTCTACATACACCTACCCCTAAACCTACCCATAACCATTTCTTAAAACTACATAACGTTACTGTTATAAATAAACAAATAACAGACAAACAAACGTAACATTAATCATTTATTTTTTGCGAAAATATCAAAAATGGTACCAAAAGTAGTTCAAATGATATTGAGTTCCAGTCGCAGTCCTCTCTGGAGGTAATAGTTTTTATAGGGTACAGAGCAGAATTTAATTTATTAATCCGTTAAAATTATATCTGTCTTCTCTCCTTGAAGGCGCACTGGCGCAGTATTGATTTCAAATGTCTATCAACTGAAAGACGACATGTCGCAATCTGTGACGAATTAGGTGAGAACCATTGAGCATTCGATATCAGTGCCGTAAACCATGTCGTAACGTTTCTCGAGGGTGGCTCACTGGCGCTATTTTCAAATTCGAATCATAACGAGCGCGGGCTTTGACTGTGATGGTCGCTGTTGCTGAGAATGAAGATGAAGATCGATTGCAAACATTTGGATTCTAAAGATATGGAGTACAGCAAACAAAATAAATGGATGTGATTTGTAATTGTATGCTGTGCTTTTTGTGTATCTGGTTGTATTGTCAGTCATTGGATAGGAGAAAATCGCACAGCAAAATATTACAAAATGGTTAAATAATTACATAAATTGTATTCATTTTAAGGTTTCAAAGTGTAGTCTCGTTTAACATTATGAGTAAACTACCTTCAATAAATTCAATAAAAAACATGTATTGATATAACAATTGAATACAACAGATTTAAATCATTAAAGCCACGATTTTAATATTAATACATGGGAATTCATATACATTCACACTTTACGTTAGATTATTTACGTTTTTTTAGCTGTAAGTATTTGTACGTTTTACTGCTATAAATCCGTTAAAGTTGTTCGTTTTTATGAGTTATTCTCATGAGATCACGTTGCCGAGAAATATGTTAATTCATTACACATTATCTTACCAATCACAATTGTGACCAACTATAAATCACAGTTTCTCACACACCTTTCCAAAAATTACAATAATAATAATAATAAATATTATTAATATTTGTATTATTATTATGTTTTATTACAAATGGTTACTAATGCACAGAGGCTAATCTGGATATTATCATGTCTGGAAAAGAAATTTGGATTAAATGGGTTAAGGAGTTATTTGTCAGTGTCAAAGTCATTTGAGTACAAACAGCCGGATTGTAAAATAGATTAAATGTGAATGTAAGTAGTAAATAAAAATGTAAATAGTTTGATATGTTTTCAATGTGTTGTTGTGCTGCTAGGTGTCTAGCAGGATCTGTGCTCAAACTCTCACTGATGATGCTTGAGCTTCAGCTTCCAGGCATGTGTGAGTCTGAACTGATAACAGAATAATAACAAAACCAGCGAAACTCACCTGAAACTCTGTCAGTGTGGATCTGTCACCAGCATCATGTCTGGAAATGTACTCAGTTACTAACGTAACCTCGGTTCCCTTAGATACGAAACAAGTACTGGGTCGTAAGCCGTTAGGCTGTGATGCTATGGGAAAAAGTCATTTTTGTCTGATTTCTGAAGCCATTTTCATGTGTTTGTGTCGTGTGTCCCGCAGTGAAACTGCACGGCCATTGGTTCGTGGAGTTCGATAGAAACAAACCAATGGTGGTGCAATGCGAGCCTAAGGTGAGCGAGCCGGCCCGAACCCGCCAAAAGAGGCGGGGGATCGGGCTATTTAAGCAGTTGTCTCACCCAGGCAAACTGATTTAATTTGACTGAAGTGAAGACATGAGGTGTGTTGCATATAGAGCGGCAAAGTATGCAGTACTCGTTCTCGGGGATGTTATTACACCAGTCATCTTGTTGACCTCCTACAGTACAGGTGCCAAGGGGCCTGAGGACGTGTAGGGGACGAAACTAATCCCCTTTTGAAAGTACTGCGATTCAAATAACGTTTGTGTCAATTGCATTGTTTCACCACTAGGCGGCGACAAGTGACTTAAAAATTTATTTGTCAATGAATGAATTTTTCATTCAAGAGAATCGTTCAAAAACGCTGATTCATCCAGTAGTGAAACAAGTGAAGTAGGTTTATGAGTGAGTCATTGAACCAGTGATTTAAACAACTTTTTCATCATTTTAATATAAAAAATTGGGGTATTAAATATATTATATATACTCTACCAGTCAAAAAAAATTCAACCGTAAGATGTGTAATGTTTTTTAAAGAAGTATCTTCTGCTCACCAAGCCTGCATTTATTTTATCCTAAGTACATCAAAAATAGTAGATAATATTTTTTAAATATTTTTACAATTTAAAATAAGTGCTTTCTACATGAATGTATTTTAAAATGTAATTTATTCCTGTGATGCAAAGTTGAATTTTCAGCATCGTTCAAAATTCAGCATTGACCACAGAAATAAATTACATTTGAAAATATATTCCAATAGAAAGCAGTTATTTTACATTTTAAAAATATTTCACAATATAACTACTTTTGCAGTATTTTGGATAAAATAAATGTAGGCTTGGTGAGCAGAAGAGAATTATAAAAAAAAAAAAAAATCTTACAGGTTCAAAACGTTTCGTAATTAGTGTATATTAAAATGTTTAATAATTCATTCAGATTAATTAGACACTTTTAAATAGACTGCAGCAATAATATTTTGTCACACATTATTTTATTTAGTTCAGAATCATGGGAGAATCGTGATCTCTATATGAGACCAAAAAAATTGTGATACTCAATTTATCCAGAATCGTGCAGCTCTAGCTAGCATCACTAGCAGAGCGGTTTTCAGCTACAGAGAACATAAGTCGGCAGTCTGAAGTGGATCGAAGGGCGGCCCTTTGAGGCCCCTAAGAACCGTGGATAGGTCCCATGTGTGGATTGTGAATGGGCGAGGAGGGTTCAGCCTTCTGGACCCTTCAGAAAACAAAAAAAACAGGTTGTTTATACCCATAGACAGTGCATCTATAGGAGCATGAGAGGCTGTGATAGCCAAAAGCATAGACTTTAATGGTAGAGGGGGTTATGACCCCTACACAGTAAATCTTGGAAGAAGGACAATATCTGAGATATGTCACAAGCGAATGGATCTTCACCCCTGGGTGTGCACCAGGCGGTGAAAACCGACCATGTAAGGCTATAGAGGTGCCTTGTCACTGGAGCTCTAGCCTGTAATATGGTATTCATGATGCTCTCTGGGAGGTCCACCGACTTCCGTTGAAAGGCCATACATGGAGAGCCCACAGCTTGGGTCTGGGGTGCCTTATGGTTCCGTTCGCTTGAGAGAGGAGGTCTCGTCTCAAGAGGTTTGGCTATGGCTCTGTTAGCGACAGCTGCGACAGGTCCGAGAGCCATGGTTGGCTCCTCCAAAGAAGGGGCTATCAGGATAACCTTGTGGGCATCCTCCCTGACCCGTCTGATGACTTGGGGGATCAGAGCGATTGGGGGAAAAGCATAAAGGAGGAGACTGGGCCAGTTGTGGGCCAGAGCATCCTTGACTTTTGAAAAATAGTTTGGGCAATGAGAATTGTCTTCTGAGGCGAAGAGGTCGACCTCCTCCCTCCCAAAGACGTCCCAAATCCTTTGAACAGTTTGGGGAGGGAGCCTTGGACTCCTCCGAAGTTGACGTGGGACAACATGTCAGCCCCAGTGTTTAGAATTCCTTGCACATGTGCTGCCCTCAGCGAGGGCCCACTATAGGATGCTTTACACTAGAATGTATTGTATTGTATCAGGGTTGTACTGCCCGCCTGGCTCACCTTGATCATGTGGCAACCATGCCACCATGCATGGGATGGGACTTGAGGTTTTAGCCGAAACTGTAGTGGCCACAAATTAGGCTTGCCCAGCTGCTGAGCTGGCGATGCTAAACTCATGAGACCTAGCATATTTTGAAACCTCTTGAGCATTCCAGGTGTAAAGGTTTCCGCGAGCTGCCATTAAGTTGATAATTGTCCTCAGCGAACCCATCCACAGTGGGGCTGACCAGAGGTGTCATTCCAACACCACCAAGCTGGCCAACGAACGCCCAATAGCCTGGGCAGTGGCCTTAGTAGCGCAGGGCCAGGTCCGTAGCACTGCGTGACTCCTTAAATGTGGTAGGGCTGTGCCCCACTTCGTCCATGGTGTAGAGGAGCTTGGCCTGGTACACTAGAAGCACCACCATGGAACGCAGAGCTGAAGCAGCCTGCAGTGTCATTCACGCTCCAGCGCTTCCACCTGCTTTCAGTGGGTTCAGATGAGCTCGCTCACCATAGGCGAGCATGGTGCAACCGCGCAGCCATTGTTTCTATCCAACTCGACGAACCAATGTCGACGAACCAATGTCTTGCAGTGTCAATGTGTGATTTAAAGGCTCCAAAAATCTGAGAAAGAGGACTTTTCCCCATATTGAACAGTACTACAGTACGAGTGTAGTATCGAAAGGGAACTCTTTTCCAGGTGTGTACAACATCAGTAAATCACTCATTAGTTATGCTATGCGTGTTTTTGTGTGTCAACTTGGTATTTGTTTACATCTAAACAGCTAACGTAAACTTTATTAGCAGTCTGTTTATGAACTTGTGTCCTTGATAACATGAGTTCATGATTATTTAAGCATTCTGTTACACAAAAGCATCCTGCAACTGTCTGGGACCGCTAGTTTACAGTTATAATAACTGATAAAGCATTACATAAAATAACCAAACATCAGCTATATACTACACACTGATCTGTTGATGAGATCTAAAGTCAGTTATTTTCTGTTGTATGAGTTGTTAGACAGAAAACAACATTGAACACACATCAAGTAAGTTCTTAATAAAATAAAAATTAAAAAAGTATTATAATTAATGTTATATCAAAAATGAAAAATAAATAAATAAATAAACCCTGCTGAGATATTTTATTTTACATATTTTATTTTATTTTATTTTTGCATATTATCATAGTTTCAGTTCTGTGCCATATATTATTAATCTAAATTAAAGTTTTTTTTATGTAATTTTAATTTTAGTTAGTTAGTATGCAAGTACGTATAGGATCCAGAGAGGTATGTTTTATTTTTTTGGCCTGTTGTCAGTCTAAATCAGTTTATTATGAGAGTTATCAAATGATGTTTATTATCAGTTTTGTGTTATGAAAGTTATGAAAGTTGACTTGTCAATAAAGGTAACAACACTTTCAAGGTGACAGTTTTTTCCTTTAAATAATATTTTACTTTAACTGTTAAAATAGTTCAGTTCTTTGACAGTGCAGCTTGTCAACTGTCAGGAAAACATCCCAGTCCCTCACGTCAGCACAGTCACCTCCTTCAACACACACCAGATCCCAATCACCCGAATACTGCAATCACTAATCAATAACACAAACTCTTCTCACTCCTCTCAGTATTCCAGTGTCTACCTGAACAATACCAGACTCCTTTCCTGTATAATTACCTGTTGTTTCTTTACCTCCAGTGTTGTCCTACGTCCCTGTGATCCCGATTCTCATTCATCTCCAGGATTCCTGCAACAATCAGACCCAAGATTATCACGAGCTAAGATACCCAGAACTTTCATCTTTCTCTCTGACTCAATAAAACCATTGGTTTACCTGCACTCCTCTTGTCTCTGGCCTGTTTGTCACACCAATAAAGTTAACAAAATGTTGGTTACATTTTTAGGGAGGAGTTATGAAAGAACTACAGTGGTTTATTTGTACGTTGATGTTTTAAAAACATTGAATTTAGTATATATTATAGTATGTTTCTGTATATAATATAATGTAAAAAATACATTTATTTATAACATTTTATTTAGCATTATTTTTTTCTCTCTTCTGAGACGTCTTTATTTTTAACATCAAGATAAATATTTATAGTTTTGTGTGTGTGTGTGTGTGTGTGTGTGTGTTGTATTGTGTATTTAAAAATTATATTTCCTTTTAAAGTGCAACACTTCAATAAACGTTACAATATTTCAATGCAACTTTCAACCAAGCGTTTTAAACTTTTTATAAATCAAAGCAGAAACTAATTTCACTAGATGTTCAGTGATCTCCATCGTTCAATAAAAGAGTGGATAAAAATATCTAGGCCTATGATAAAATACCAATATTTAATTTTAAAAAGAATATCGTCTTTTTAAATAGCTCCTTAACATAAGATTGTTGTTAGATCGTACCACGTAATACTTACAAAATACTTACAGTATAAATGATTTGTAATTTTACAACCCCTTTATTCCCCAAATGTTGCACATTATTCCCCTGTACTGTGAGTAAACCCCTGTTTGCGTACGCTGAATGTTGCGGGTTGTAATCTAAAGCGTTACCAAAGATGGAAAAGAAGCCCTTCAGGATCTGTCTCTCTGATTGTTTGTGTAGAACAAGGCTCCAGACGGGGACGTGCGCGTGCGCGTGCGCGTCATTCATGCTCTTTCGCTTTCGAAACCATCAAGGCGTTGGAGAGACACTGCACAGATCGGGTAAGATCCAGCTTTACTAATTAATCAACCTTTCAAATATCCACCAGAATCTAACCACGTCTCTTATTAAATTCTGTTTCAGAACTGACTTGAAATCGCAACCCTGAGAAGGTAATATTTAATTTAGAAATGTGTTTTTAATAGAATATCTTTAATCATTATTATTTTATTTTCTTAGGTAAAGAGTTTTTAATTTCGTTATTCAAATGTGTAGCCTTTTATTGGCAATGGCAATGAAAATGAGTCAGTTATAGAAATTGCCATAAAAAAAAAATCGCTTTAGTCATAAAAAATGCTGATTCAAAAATTGTCAAATATATATCATATGTATGTCATATAGCTTACATAGATGTGTGTGTGTGTGTGTGTGTGTGTGTGTGTGTGCGTGTGTGTATGTCTGTGGGTGTGTGCGTGTATGTCTGAATGTTACTTTTTACTCCAGAATTATTATATGTGTCGTTATCTTATATGAAAATGTTATTATTTCCCCTCCTCCAGATAATATTAATATATAATATATAACATAATAGGCTACATATTTGAAGCTATTACTTGGTTATGTTACATTGTGCCCCACCCTATGGGGCATGTTGTCACATTTCACAAACTAAAAATGAAAAACAAACAAAGTGTCAGGTTGTAACGCCTATCTGAAGTGGAACTCATTCTGTAAAGTAGAGACTGTGTAACCCGTTATGGAGGACGATTATTGCATGATAGAATGACTTTGTGACTTTTGTTTTTTATTATTCGTCATTATTTCGTACAGTAGTCAGTACTATTGTTTGTCAAGGTTGATTTCAGATAATGTCTGATTATTGGTTTTGTGTTGTTGTTTTAAATGAAAGAATGAGTTTGTGCAGCCGCTCCTCACTGAAGCTCTCAGACACTGCACACATCCATCCATCTGTAACTCGAGACATGCACATGCAGGCGGCTGCAGTGAGGGAGGAGTGAAATAAACACAGACAAGACCAACAGTTCTGACCTCTCGAAGTAGAACAGATACCCACGAGATCAAAGGCAGATATCGCATTACTCACGCTCACGTGCTGTGTTGCTAAGAAACATGATATCATTTCAGTTCTGTTGCTTTTATATGAACATACATACGATGAAAAAGACACTCAAAGTGCTTGCTATTTAATTCTATACGAAAGCTGTATTTATATTCTACTTTTACTTTAATACAAACATATATTTTAGATTTTTATAGAAATATGCCAACAATCACATCTCACACAGAAAGCACTGTCAAAGTGTTTGGGAATATACATGCTGAATTTAAGACAGCATCACTGTTGTCTGAACCAATGAGTAAATAACAATGTTTTATACTTTGAATAATTGTGTAAGTAGTGAAACAACACACACAGGGCAAAAGTGTGTGATTGTGCAGTCAAGCGCTGTTGCTCTCCACCGACTGCGCTGACTAAAAGCATGATGGGTAATGGCTGACTGACCACACAGCTTAATGCTATAGCGTTGTGTTTAATCATACTTTTAGGGTGGACAAATTTCAGATGGGGGATGAGAAATTAGCCAAGATTGAGGTAGAGAAGCTTCTAAACACTTATAGACAGCGTTTATTTGTGGTTTTAAAGAATAAAAGATTCTGCACCAAATTTGACTTTTGGGGGATGAATAATTTTGACAATGAATGTTTATAGCCAATTTTATTTTTTTACTTTTTTATTAATCAACGTACGTTCCCAGAATTATTTACAGGTACATCTCAAAAATTTTGAATATCATGGACGAGGTCTTTATTTTTGTTTGTAATTTTATTAAAAACAGCAAACTTTCTTATATTCTTGATTCATTGCACACAAACTGAAATATTGCACTTTTTTTATCTGATGGTTATGACTTACAGCTTATGAAGATTAAAAATTCAGTATCTCAAGAAATTAGAATATTCCATTTTGGGCTTGATTAGTTTGAAGTATTATGAGTATAAATACTGGGTACCTCTTGAACTAGTTTAGAACATGCAACCACAATTATGGGAAAGACTGGTGACCTGACAGCTGTCCAGAAGACGATCATCAACATCCTCTACAAGGAGAGAAAGACACAGAAGGTCATTGCTGGAAGGACTGGCTGTTCACAGAGTGCTGTATCAAATTATAGTAATAGAAAGTTGACTGGAAGAACAAGGTGTTGTAGGAAAATGTGCACAAGAGGAAGAAGCACGGAAAGCATGTAAGGAGGTAGAGAGCAGTTGATTTAAAAGCTTCTTTGAACAACAAATGACAAAAATATAAACATCACAGGAAAGAAATACTGAACTTAACAAGGCCTTCTTTAAAATGATCTACATGGACTGTGAGCCTCTCTCCAAAGGGAAAAGAGAAGGGATGCGATATTGTGTGCACATTGCACAGCCTGGCTACATCCCACCTTGCTACAACACAAACCGTGACACAGTTGAGTTGAGTGCTCTGCTGAAGCACTGCAATGGACTCTCAGTGGCCATTGATATTTGGACAAGCCAACAGGGTAACAGTTTTCTGAGTATTGTGGTCAGTTTTCTAATGAAAACTTTAAAGGTTTTACTGTTCTGCAGAGCTGTGAACACATCCAGGGACACCACACAGCGAAGCACATTTATGAAAAATACGAGGAGGTCCTGAGACGCTGGAATGTCCAGCATGGTGTGATCAGAGTAGTTACTGCCAGTAATATGCTGAAAGCTTTCAATCTGCCTGGGTTCAATGAATTTGAGGATATGCTGGACCGAGATGTCAAGGACGAGGAGACAGATGTTGAGGATGATGCTCCAGATGATGATGCACTCCTTCAAGGCTTGGTGAAAGTACTCACACCATTTGCTGAACTGACAGACAGCTTACCAAAGAAACTGGGAAACCTGGCGATGATCCTGCCGGCAGTCGCAGAAATACACAGAATGATGGCTGATGTCTCCAGTCCACTGGAAACAGCTGCATTTGCAGAAACTCTAGTGGAGAACTTTTCAAATCGTTATAAAAGGTTTTATGATGGTTTCATGAAAGGCAAGTAATTCACTATACAAAGCCACATTCGGAAATTAACCATGGTTTCATTATTATAAAAGTGTAATAACAATGGTTTAAATAAAAAAAAAATAGTAAAACATTGATTATTGTATTAACACTGATGAGGATTATAAATAATAATAATCAAATAATTAAAAAAGGTACAATGATGGTGTACACTAACATTGTTTTGTTCTTGTAGGTTCAAGGCAAACAGACTGAGATCAGAGAGTTGTTAGTTCCTCAAACACAACTTCTCTGCAGCGTGATTAAAAAAGTAGCATTCTCTCTCCTTCTCACTGACCCTTAATGAAAGAAAGAAAAAGTCGTCAATGTTCCAGTCTTACGTAACTGAGACAAATTCATCTGCAGCACTAGAAGTAAAAGGAGAAATCGAACAATACCTCATAATAGCAAGAATGAACCACGATGTGACGTTCTTCGCTTCTGGAAGGACAACTCTGTTATACTGCCCCAACTTTCACACATTGCAAGACGCATATTTAGCATCCCCAGCAGCACGGCCAGCATAGAAAGGGTGTTTTCTGTTGTTGACCTGATGTCCAACACTAATCGCCTGTGGTTGACACCTGCCACTCTACTTCTGAAAGTGAATGCAACGACGGACTCCAACTGCGACGCTGGAATCCGTTACCATGGGTGCATAAAAATATATGAAATGCATACGCACTGCAGACGGAGTATGTGTGGAACAGGCGTAATGCAATGTGGAAATAGTTTACTGTAGGAGTTCTTCCAGTCTCAAGTAGCCTTAGCTAATGCAGAAGATGCCGGTCCAAGCACTGAGGTAGCGCAGGTGAAGAGTTGTCAAACTACTATGTTTGAGTGCAACCGAGGCAAGCCCGTCAGCACAGCTCTATCACTACTAACAAGTACATCTTATTGAACATAATATATTTTCATCACCAATTATTATAGTAGAACAGCTTTCTCAAGCATTTTGTGATGCATTTTGGAAACAGGAGATGAGCCCCTGGTCTAATGCGCCACCTGGCTTGAGAAACCCGTTCATTATTTGGGTAGCACACATATTCTGAATGCCTTCGGCAGATTTCAAATTAGCCATTTGAGCCATACAATGCAGTTTTCTTTTCACTGCCTTCTTTGATCATATTTACCAAGGGTGCCAATAATTCTGACCACAACTGTATACACACACACAGACACACACATACACACACACACACACACACATACAATATGAGTCAACGATAAGATGCGCAAGTCAAAAAATTTAAAGTGCGGCTAGCCTTGACTGTGTATTTTCTAAAAGAGGCTGGCTTGACCACAGGCAGACCACAACAAGATTACCCCAACAAAACAAAAAATAACTATGTTTTTGCTGTTGTTGTTGTTGTTACAAATCTATGGAAACACATACATTATGTTCCCTATTATTCCATAATACAGTGATTCTTCCCTATAAGGGGTCAAGTGGAGCCAAACCATGTCAGCAACATGTCCCCACAGCATAACAGAGTGACAAGATAATCCAAATTGTCTTTTATTTGTCACCCATCTGTATATACATATGGGTGTATATACATGGGTGTACATACATATGTTAATGTTCATTAGATTCACTAGCTTATGTTTGTATTTTGCAGGAAGTCCTGGTTTCCATCTACCCAACAGTATGTCCGTTCAATGATTTGACATTTTTTAATAAAAGAACTGTTAACTTTTTTAATTTATTTTTTTAGTCATGGAAGCTTAAAGTTTTCAGAACACAAAGTTTGATATGCTTTTCTCCAATGGCAGGGGCGTCCAAAACTATTGCTAAAAAGGCCACTGACCTGCAGAGTTTAACTCCAAACCTTATTAAACACAACTGAACCAAAGTCATCAAGGTCTTCAGATGCACTAGAAAATTCCCAGGCACCCTCCAGGAGCAGGATTTGACACCCACTTCCTATGCTGAATTTTTAAGTGCCATAACCGAGAATTTATCTATCTGTGTGTGTGTGTGTGTGTGTGTTTCAGTGAGTGATCTGAGGATTGTTCTAGAGGGACTACATAAACACCTCGAGTGTACATTATTTTTCTAATAATTCAATGGCCAGTCATCAATTGTTCCTTATTCACATAATTCAGAGAGTGTCTTATTTCTGTCATTTATGAGAGTGTGTTCAGTGTGAATCAAACCTGTGACTCACAGCAGTTTTGCAGGACGATCTTCATGATCTATAGATTCCCAACAGAAAACTGAACAAACTACAGACAGAAGAGTGAAGGAGCTTCACATAGTCTGTATGAATGAACATGAAAATACCTACAATTTCTTACAGGACGATGAAGAGAGACGTCAGGAGTCAGAGAAGAAGATCAGATGAAGACTGAAGAAAGAAACGAATATCAACATGTCCACCACAGATACCAGAGGTGAAAATCACAGTCAAATCAGAGATTCCAATTATTCTTCAGTCCATTCTTTCAAGAGAATTGATGATTTGATGAGAGTCAAATATAAATGTAAGACTTCTGTTTCATACAGTGATTGTTTCCCACAATCCTCCTCGCAGGAGAAAAAAGAGCAAAAGCCCACCTCCTCTGAGTAAGTCTTTAAACAGATGAACAGATACTTGAAGTGATGAAGAATGTGTGGAAACTGTGAACAGTTTATTAACCTTCAAAACTTGACTTAAACTCAACCTCATATACCTCTTACTGGTGCATTCTATTTTATTTTTACTTCTGTGATGTTCTGTGATCATGAAGTGTTACGTGTGTTTCAGTGAGTGATCTGAGGATTGCTCTTCTGGGGAAGAGTGTGTCTGAAAACAGTCTGGTGGGGAACTTCATCTTAGGACGAGCAGCGTTTGACAGTAAAGCTCCTCCAGATGTTGTAGAGAGAGTCGGAGGAAGACTGAAGGACAGACACCTGATCATCATCAACAGTCCTCAGCTGCTTCAGAGGAACATCTCAGATCATCAGATCACACACACAGTGAGAGAGTGTGTGTTTCTGTCTGATCCAGGACCTCATGTCTTCATACTAGCACTGCAGTATAAAGACTTCACTAAGAAGGACTTGAGTAGAGTGAAACAAGTGCTGAAAGAATTCAATGAGCATGCAATTAAACGCACCATAGTGCTCACAACTGACAAAGCGACACATAGAGGAGCATCTGTGAAAGCTAATGAATTCATTCAACAATTAACTGCAGAATGTGGAGGAGGACATGTTCAGCATAACAATGATAAAAAAAATTGCTGCTCTGAGATTTTTAAAAGAATAAAGAAGTTACTGAAAGAACAAGAAATACATGATGAATATCTCAGATGTGAGACATTGAAGAAAAAGTTTTGCTCAACAGTTGACAGAGAATACAATGGATCGGTGCATTCTGAAGTCAAAGAGAAAAAAGAGGAACAAAGCGGTGAGATTCCCAGCACTGTTAGGTCTCCATCATTGTGTTTGTCTTATATATAGTGAGCTCAAAAGATAGTAGACACTTATGTCACAATTAAAATAAAAAAATGCATTAAATAGCAAAATATAATAATAATAATAACAATAATATGTAAGAAAATTTACATTTCTAAATCATGTAATAATAATGTTAAATTATTATTAATAGTGTTATTATTATTATTTACAAGACAGTGAGTGACTCAACGAAAATCATGTCTTATATCACAGTACAAGTAATTTTATATAATCTCAACATGTCACAGAAAAGTTTAAATTACTGGAGGTTTAAATATTGAAGTCTAAATATTTAGTTTATATTACTGATTGTATACTGTGTGTGTGTGTATGGGTGTATACACACACACACACACACACACACACGAACACACAGGTACATCTCAATAAATTAGAATGTTGCGGAAAAGTTAATTTATTTCAGTAACTCAACTCAAATTGTGAAACTCGTGTATTAAATTCAGTGCTCAAAGACTGAAGTAGCCCAGGTTTTCTTTCAGTCGGTCACTCTCGACGCCACGTCGATAGACCAATCTACTTCGTGTGTAAACTAAACAAGCCAATGCACATTAGCATGCAATTATTGCATTCAGCTGCTGCTGATCACAGAGTGAGTATAAGAAGGTGCAATGCATACCAGCTTTTCGCTTCTGAGCCGAGCGTTAGTATCGTTCTGTTCAACTGTGCCTGCTGTGAACTGAGTTCAGCACGCTCTCAGAATCTTTGTGTGTTGGTGAGACGGCGCTTCAGTGGCAGTTGTTCCTGTGTTGAGTGGATTGCACACTTCAGGCTGCACTACCCCTGTTGTGTTGCAAGTGGCCAAGCCACCTCAGCACAAAAATTTCCTAAAGAGCAAATTTCTCTAAAGGAGCTTCACGGTTGCGTCTTTGTAAAGATGACAGATCATCCTTATTAGGATGCAGTTTCACCCGTGCGTTTCTGGGTGTGGTCATTACCTGGCAACGGATGATGTCTCGATCGCTGCCTCACGTGTCTGGGCATCGAGCATGTGGAGGTGGCCTTCGTGGATGAGTCATGTTCCCACTGCGGGAAGATGACTATCTCAGAAAAGCGAACCAGACTCTGCTACCTTCAGGGGGCAGAGTCCTGTTGCCGCTGCCATGATCTGGGGCTGGTTCTGGCGGCCGACAGACGAGAACCACTTCCGGCAGTAGCATGGGTGGTTTGAGGATTACCCCCGACCAGATGTTGATCTCAGCATCGGAGGGAGTGCTCTCTGATGAAGATTTGTCCGCACTGCCGCCCTCTGGGATGGTGGCAAAGCCTGAGTCAGATCAAGAGATGACAGCTATGCTCTCCTGGGTCGCTGAGATGGTGGGGCTCGAGTGGGGTCCTCCACCGTGTCTCAAGTCATCCAGGCTGTATGATCGGGTCTAACCTGCGGTGCATATGTGGCTTGTGTCGGATACCTGCTATAATAGCAGCAACAGTCACAAATGTTTATAGAACAAGCAGGAACCAAGTGTGCCTGTAGCTTTCTCTATTTCAGTTTTATCATGTGCTAGAAAGTCTAAGGCCTTCTCAAGCTGAAGGGCAAACTCATCTAATCTGCGGCCTATTATGCATCAAACTAAGATTGATTTAAAGACACAAAGCACTGCCATCAAGTTAGCGTCTTTAAACATTCGCTCACTAAAAAATAAATCATTTCTAATCAATGACTTTATAACCACAAACAATCTGGATTTTAAGTTTCTAAACGAAACATGGTTAGAAGACAGCTGCAGTGCAACAGTCCTCAATGAAGCAGCCCCTCCTAACTTTAATTTCATGAGTGTCTGCAGGACTTTTAGGAGAGGTGGAGGTGTAGCTGCTCTATTTAAAGATATCTATCAATGCAAGCAAGTGTCATTTGGTCAGTATTTATCTTTTGAATATCTAGGGATTGTGCTGAAAGGTGCTCCACGCATTCTGTTTATTATTATTTACAGGCCTCCAAAACACTCTCCAGCCTTTGTTGAAGAGGTCACAGAAATGTTATCAAATATTTCCTCAGAGTTTGACTGTTTTGCTATTGCAGGGGATTTTAATATTTACATAGATAATGCAGAAAACAAAACTACAAAAGAAATGATAACGATTATAAAAAAATTTGACTTGACTCAGCATGTGCATGGACCCAAACACAGGTGGACACACTCTAGATCTAATCATCAGTAGGGGTCTAAACATTTCATCCATTGTTATTAAGGACGTAGCACTATCTGATCACTTCTGTATTTTCTTTGATATATTGATCTCTGCTACCACTGAATCTAGATCAGTCTCTGTCAGAAGCAGATGCATTAACGAGAACAAAAGTGTACTACTTATGGAGGCTATATCTTTAACACCAAGCATCTCTGCAGACTGTTGATATTCTCCTTGATTCTTTCAACTCAAAAGTTAAGAATGTTATTGATGATATTGCTCCAATAATAGTCAGTAAGAAAACAAACAGACAGAAATCAGTATGGAGAAGATCAACAGCAGTTCAGACTATGAAAAGCCGAGTGGATGTGGTGGAAGACAAAACTTGAAATTCACTATAGCATCTATAAAGACAGCCTTGATGCTTTTAACGTGAAACTAGCCACAGCTAGACCAAATTTCTTCTCAAACCTTATAAACAGTAACTTAAATAACACTCACACTCTTTTTGCCACTGTTGAGAGACTGACAAACCCCCCCCAAGTCAGATTCCCAGTGAAATGCTCTCAGACAGCAAATGCAATGAGTTTGCTTCTGTCAGGATGGACTCGGAACACAGATGGTTGGTGAATTCAGAACAGTGTTTATTTTAAAAGGTACAAGTGCTCTGCGAATTTTCAGTTCTTTGAGTGCACGATGAAACTCCGTTCTTAAAGTTCATGCTGTATGGTAATCACATGGATTGGGATATCACATAGATGAGTCCGCTCTGAACATGGATGTCAAAGCCACAGTCACTGATCGCTCACTAATGTTCTCTTCCTTCTTAGAAGCCAAAGTCAGTACCAGCTCGGGATAATCACAGGAGACTACAGCGACCATCGAATCACTTGACGTTCCACGGAGATCCGAGGTCCTGGGAACAGCAGAACAAGGACACAGTTTAGCGTAACACAAAGGTGAGTATACGTTACGTCTGGCTTGCAGGAGCTTAGGAGACAACTTCTAGGAGACTGTTCCTGTTGGAGGCTTGACTGGGAACTGAGGTACGGGTGAGTGCTTTTATAGTGTCATTGATTGGCTCTGTGATGTGGGGCAGGTGTGGCTGGTTAATAATCAGGGGATTGTGAGCGTTGGTGATTGGTGGAGACTGGGCTTGCCAGATCCCTGACACTACCCCCTCTCCAGGGTCCAGGCCAGCGGACCTAACTCTCTGACGCTGTGGGGGTCTGCCTCTGGGTCGTGGAGTGGGTTTTTTGGGATGCTGAGTATGAAAGTCTGTGTGCAGGTTGGGGTTGAGGATATCTTGATGAGGTACCCAATGATGATACGTGACAGGGTTAATTTGTCGTTCAATGGGAAAAGGTCCAATGTACCTAGGGCTGAGCTTTCTGCAGGGTTGTCTCAATTGGATCTCTCGGGTGGAGAGCCACACCAGCTGGCCAAGTTGGTATGTGGGTTTCAGCCTTCGGTGAGTATCGGCAAAGCTCTGGTGATGATTCACGGCCTGTTGGAGATGCTGGTGGGCCTGGTCCCAAACCCTCTCACGGTTTTCGAACCAGGTATTAACAGTAAGGACTTCTGAGGGCTCACCTGACCAGGGAAACAGCGGAGGTTGATAACCTAGGATACATTGAAATGGGTTAGGTTAGTGGATGATTGACGGAGAGAATTTTGAGGGTATTCGGCCCAGATGAGGTTATGGTTCCAAAGATTTTGGTTCTGATGGTAAAATGTCCGTAAGAAGCAACTGATGTCCTGAATTTTGTATTCAGTTTGTCCATTTGCCTGGGGAATATAGCCTGAAGTGAGACTGACAGTGACATTGAGTAACGAGAAGAATGCCCGGAAAATGAATTGTGGTCCTCAATCAGACACGAGGTCTTCTGGGATTCCAAAGTTCCGAAACACGTTCATAAGGAGTTCAGCAGTCTCAAAGGCTGTGGGAAGAGCTCATAATGTGATTAGTTTGCAAGCCTTGGGAAATCTGTCAATGGCTACTAAGATACATGTCTTGTCATCAGAAACAGGGAGGTCAGTGACAAAATCTACCCCGATGTGAGACTAAGGACGCTGTGGAACTAAGGTAAGGGAACTAACTTTCCTGTGGGTAGCTGTCGTGGAACTTTGGTCATGACATAGAGAACACATCCCCGGATTAACTCTTGGACGTCCTCGATCATTCTTGGCCACCAGTACTTGCGCTGCAAAGAAGTAAGAGTTTTATTAACACCGGGGTGACCTGTTCCCACTGAGGAATGTACCTGGGAGATTAGAGCCTTGCGATGATCCTCGGATACAAAAACCTTACCAGGTGGGCATGCGGGTGGAATGGGCTGCTGCTGAGCTTGCTCGCAAAGCATAAGATGGGCTCTGGCTCCTCAGCGGTTCCCTCCAGGGCGTGGAGACGAGACAGAGTATCAGCTCTGGTGTTCTTTGATCCTGGACGATAAGCGATCTGAAAGTGAACTCTGGTGAAGAATAAAGCCCACCTGGCTTGAGGATGTTGAGTCTCTTGGCATCCTTTAGATATTGGAGGTTCTTATGATCCGTCAGCACAAGAAACGGTTGTCGGGCCCCCTCCAGCCAGTGTCTCCACTCTTCTAACGCAAGTTTTACTGCCAGGAGTTCTCAGTTGCCTATATCGTAGTTTCTCTCCGCAGGAGACAGCTTCCTGGAGAAAAAGGCACAGGGCATAGGCTTAGCTATATTCTCTGAATATTGGGCGTCCACCTCAACTATGACTTTTTTCTCGGGATCTGGATGTTGTAGCAGGGGTGCTGTGGTAAATGCATCCTTCAGAGCTTGGAAGGCTTTTTCAGCTTTGCGGGTCCATTGGAGAATTTTGGGTTTCCCTTTTAAGAGAGAGGTAAGGGGTGCAGTAATCATACTGTATTGGTTAATAAATTTGCGGTAGAAGTTAGCGAAACCCAAAAACCTTAGTAACTCCTTGATGGTCTTGGGTGTTGGCCACGATGTAATGGCTCGAGTCTTCCCATCATCCATCTTCACCCCTTCCTTGTAGATTGTGTACCCTAGGAAGAATCTACTAAATGGATTCTTGGTGAAAGACACTTCTCAGCTTTAACAAAAAGAGAGTATTTACATCCCGTGGTAACTAGGATTTACACAAGCTCCCGTCTGGATCCAGAACACCTGAGAAGAGATGATGCTGACCCTCAGAGGACCCCAGATGATCCTAACCTTGAATCAACAAACAGAACTAACAATTATTGCTACATGTGTGACTGCATCATATAATAACTATTAATTAATAATATTGATAGTTCATCGTCTAGCTGAATACGTCTTGTATTATTATTATTTTTTTTTTTTTCTAAAATCCTGTCAAACGTGCACAAACTACTAGGTACTACTAAATATTGTAGAAACATAATTTTCTGTAAAGTTGCTTTGTAACGATTTGTATTGTAAAAAGCGCTATACAAATAAACTTGAATTGAATTGAATTGAAGTATTTTTTGAGACGTTGGAGTACTTGGGCAACATTATACTGGTGGTCCTTTTCAATTGGTGAGTAAATGAGGATGTCATCTATATAAACGAGAGCAAAATGGTTCAGGTACTCACAGAGGACTTCATCCATGAAGCACTGGAAGACAGATGGGGCATTTACTAGACCATACGGCATCACCAAGTATTCGTAGTGTCCAGCAGGGGTGATAAAAGCCATTTTCCACTCATCCCCCTCTCTAATCCTGACCAGGTTGTATGCACTCCGTAAGTCCAGTTTGGTTAAGATACGGGCATCCTGGAGCTGTTCGAGGAAAGATGGGATAAGTGGAAGAGGATAGCTGAACTTTACCATTATTTTATTTAAGGCTCTGTAGTCGATGCATGGTCTCAACCCTCCATCCTTCTTTGTAACAAAGAAGAAACTAGCCGCTGCTGGGGACGTGGATGGCCCTTGTCTTAGGGCTTCTTCCACATATTCTTTCATTGCCTTCTGTTCAGGGATGGAGAGGGAGTAAATTGCCCCTTAGGAACGGTCTCTCCTGGAACCAGATTGATAGCGCAATCCCATGGACGATGTGGCATAAGCTTGGAGGCTGCTAAGTGGATGTAAACATCTGCAAAGGAGGCATAACAAGATGGAACATTGACAGACTGGTTTTCCTTGGGACTTTCAATGGACATGGAATTTACTGGCATAGCAACAGGCTAGTTATGAACATAGGGCATGGGATGACTTACTTGGGCTTTCTGACAGTTACAACCCCACTTAAGTATTTTTCCTGTGGTCCAATCTGTGAAGGGCTGGTGCTGAATCAGCCAAGGGCGGCCCATTATCAGTTCTTCACGGCTATTTGTAAGTATGAGTGGAGTGAATAATTCTTGGTGTTCAGGTTCAACACTGAGAGTAATTGGTGCAATCTGAGATGTTACATACCCCTTGATTCCTTCTCCTGTGACTGCGTAGATGGAATAGGGTGTTGAAGTTCTAGTCCTTTGGAGCCGATGAGTTTTAACGAATTTCCCTGAAATGAAATTTACAGCTGATCCGGAGTCAACAATGGCAGGAGCCTCGACATTGAGACCTCTAAACTTCAAATTCACAGAGATGGTTTGTGGGGTTGAAACAGAGGATTGAGGAAGGACCGAACTCACCACTAAACGTGGAAGATGAGATGGACAGGTGCGTATGAAATGGTCTACTTTCCCGCAGAACAGGCACAATCTTTGCTCTCTACGACGATTTCGTTCCTCTGGAGATAATTGTTGGGAATCTACTTACATCTCTTCTGGGGGTGGCCCAGGAGTTTTCTCAGGTACATTTTGGTGAGGAACATTATCCACTGGGTGTGCTTCTCGTTAGCAGGACTGGGACCTTAGGTGAACCCGAAGAGCTTGCTGCATGAATTTTTCCAATCCCAGATTGTCATCATATATGTCGACAGTGAGTAGGGCCTTTTCATTCCATCCACTTGCTGCGGCGACCCAAGTGCGAAACCCAAGGGAATACTCTGAGATGGTCCTTTTTCCCTGTTGCAGATTTAATAGCTGATCGCTGACCGAAGAATCCCCCACTGGATGTCCAAAAATTTCCATAAAATGGCCAATGAAATTCTGTAAGGAGGAGGTGATTGTGGATTATTGGAACCATAGTGCTTTGGCCCATCTCAGTGCTGGTCCAGACAATTGCTGTATGATAAAAGAGATCTTGATCTTTCCGTAGCGTACTGGTGTGCGTGCTGCTCGAGAGCAAGTGAACATTGTAGCAGGAACCCATTGTAATCTTCCTCCCTACCGGAGAAGGGCACTGGTTGGGATATCGAGCTTGCCATATACACCAACGTGGGAGTGGGACTAGCAGAAGCACTGTCCTCCAGCTGCGCTGAAATCATCCTTGTTGTTGTTAGGTCAAGCCTTCTGTCAGGATGGACTTGGAACACAGATGGTTGGTGAATTCAGAATAGTGTTTATTTTAAAAGGTACAAGTGCTCGGTGAATTTTCAATTCTTTTAGTGCACGGTGAAACTCCGTTCTTAAAGTGCGGGCTGTATGGTTTACACATAGATGAGTCCACTCGGCACAAGGATGTCAAAGCCACAGTCACTGATCGCTCACTAATGTTCTCTTCCTTCTTAGAAGCCAAAGACAGTACCAGCTCGGGATAATCACAGGAGACTACAGCGACCGTCGAATCACTTGACGTTCCACGGGGATCCGGTGATCCGCGATCCTGGGAACAGGTACAGGTGAGTGCTTTTATAATGTCGTTGATTGGCTCGGTGATGCGGGGCAGGTGTGGCTGTCAGGGGATTGTGAGCGTTGGTGATTGGTGGAGACCGGGCTTGCCAGATCCCTGACAGCTTCCTTCTTTTCTGAGAAGATTATCAATGTCAGGAAGGCGATTTGGACATCCTCAAGTAATGCAGAGGTCAGACAGATTCAGCCACAATATCAAAAAGATACTATGTCTATTTTTGAAGCAATTGATAGCAAAATTCTGGAAGACTGTTTAGAAGCAGATCTTTTAGAAGTGGTGAATGCCTCACTTCTTTTTGGGACATTTCCAAACTCCCTGAAAACTGCAGTTGTTAAGCCCTTCCTGAAAAAGAGCAATCTTGATCTTGATAACACCATTTTGAGCAATTTTAGACCAATATCTAATCTTCCTTTTATAGGCAAAATTATAGAAAAGGTAGTTTTTAACCAGCTGAACAAATATTTTAACTCAAATGGATACCTGGACAATTTTCAGTCTGGTTTTCGACTGCAACACAGCACAGCACAGAGACAGCACTCATTAAGATAATAAATGATATTTGCTTAAATTGTGATTCTGGCAAAATATCGGTGCTGGTATTGCTAGATCTCAGTGTTGCGTTTGACACTGTCGATCATAACATACTACAAGTGAGACTGGATAACTGGGTCGGGCTTTCTCGGATGGTACTCAAATGGTTCAGGTCATACTTAGAAGGGAGAGGCTATTATGTGAGTCTAGGAGAGCATAAGTCTAAGTGGATGTCCATGACATGCAGAGTCCCACAAGGGTTAATTCTTGCATCGCTCTTGTTTAGCCTGTATAAACTTCCACTAAGTCCAAAAATAACCAAATTGGCTATCACAGCTATACTGATGATACCCAGATTTACCTAGCCTTATCTTTAAATGACTACAGCCCCATTGATTCCCTCTGCCAATGCATTGATGAAATTAATAGATGGATGTGCCAGAACTTTCTTCAGTTAAACAATGAAGAAAAAAACTGAAGTCATTGCATTTGGAAACAAAGATGAAGTTTTCAAGATGAATGCATACCTTGACTCTAGGGGTCAAACAACTAAAAATCAAGTCAGGAATCTTGGTGTGATTCTAGAGATAGACCTTAGTTTCAGTAGTCATGTCAACGCAGTAACTAAATCAGCATACTATTATTTAAAAAACATTTCAAGAATTAGTTGTTTTGTTTCCAGTCAAGACTTGGAGAAACTTGTTCATGCCTTCATCAGCAGCAGGGTGGACTATTGTAATGGGCTCCTCACCGGCCTTCCCAAAAAGACCATTAGACAGCTGCCGCTCATCCAGAACGCTGCTGCCAGGATTCTGACTAGAACCAGAAAATCTGAGCATATCACACCAGTCCTTAGTAAAGTACTTTTAATCGTATATAAGTCACCAAATGACCTAGGACCGAAATATATTGCAGATATGCTCACTGAATATAAACCTAACAGACCACTCAGATCATTAGGTTCGAGTCAGTTAGAAATACCAAGGGTTCACACAGAACAAGGGGAGTCCTCATTTAGTTACTATGCCGCCCGCAGTTGGAATCAAGTTCCAGAAGATATCAGATGTGCTAAAACTCATCTGTTTAGCTGTGCATTTCTTGAATGAGCACTGTGCAATGTCCGAACTGATTGCACTGTATTTTCACAGTTTTTTTTAATGTAAAATAATTTTCTGTTTCTAAGTGTTTTTAAATTCACTTTATATTAGTACATTGTTAAATCATTTTAAAAGTTTAAAAATCACTAATTTTATTTTTGTTATTTTTTTTTTTCATGATTATTTTCTTATATGTAAAGCACTTTGAATTACCATTTTCTACGAAATGTGCTATATAAATAAATGTGCCTTGCCTTGCGGGGAAGCTGCTTCCACCTTACATGCCATGGCGTTATTGCAGGTGCACCAGGCTCAGGCACTGAACGACCTACACAAGGGAGGTCACGATCCAGCGGTTCTGGAAGAACTCTAAACTGGCACCGACCTTGCGCTTCGAGCGATGAAGGTCACCGTGAGTTCGCTGGGTTGTGTGATGTCCACATTAGTGGTCCAGGAGCGCCAGGTGGAGAATCTGGAAATCTCGATGAGAGAGCAGTTTTCTCACTCTCTGAGTCCCTGGGGGGCACGGAGAGCTGTGGACGGCCAAGCACCGGACCTCACTCATTCTCCTCCTTCGCCAGATGGCAGCAGTGGGCAGTTTGAGAGCGTAAACAAAGGCCCTACTTAGGAACCCTCTTCCAACCTGTGGAACCAGGTGAGCTTTGCACCCCACACTCGCACAACACTCCGGCCTTCTCACAAGCAGCCCGAGTTGGGTCCCCATCTCGGTTACATATGGTAACCCTCGTTCCCTGAAGGAAGGAACGGAGATGTCATGTAATGTCGCTATGGTTGCTGTACCACCTCTGAGCTGCCGGGTCTCCGGCTCCTCGGCTAAAACCTGGTATGCATTGCACCTGCTACCTTCTTATACCTATGATGTGATCAGCGGCAGCTGGATGAAATAATTGCATGCCAATGTGTATTGGCTCGTTTAGTTTACATCTACTTACAAGTAGATTGGTATATCGAAGCAATATCCCATTCTCGTTGGTCACCGATGTGTCTCCGTTCCCTCCTTCAGGGAATGAGGGTTACCATACGTAACTGAGATGTTTCTTTGACAGTGGCCTTCAGCTCATCTGCATTGTTTAGTCTTTCTCTTTCTCTTGACAATAGCCCATAGATTTTCTCTGGGGTTCAGGTCTGGTGAGTTTGCTGGCCAGTCAAGCACAGCAACACCATGGTCATTTAACCAATTTTTGGTGCTTGTGGGCAGTGTGGGCAGGTGCCAAATCCTGCTGGAAAATGAAATCAGCATCTTCAAAAAAGCTGGTCAGCAGAAGTAAGCATGAAGTGCTCCAAGATTTCTTGTTAAACGGGTGCAGTGACTTTGGTTTTCAAAAAAACACAATGGACCAACACCGGCAGATGACACTGCACCCCAAATCATCAAAGACTGTGGAAACTTAACACTGGACTTCAAGCAACTTGGGCTATGAGCTTCTCTGTCCTTCCTCCAGACTCTAGGACCTAGGTCTCCAAATGAAATACAAAACTCGCTTTCATCTGAAAAGAGGACTTTGGACCACTGGGCAACAGTCCAGTTCTTCTCCTTAGCCCAGGTAAGATGCCTCTGGCGTTGTCTCTGGTTCAGCAAATTCCTTGACACGTCTGTGTGTGGTATTGATGCCTTGACCCCAAGCTGCGGTTCCCTCAGTTGGTTGTGCATCTTCCACACTTTTTGCTTGCACTCAAATTTCTGTTAACATGCTTGGATACAGCACTCTGTGAACAGCCAGCTTCTTTGGCAATGAATGTTCGTGTCTTACCCTCCTTGTGAAGGGTGTCAATGATTGTCTTCTGGACAACTGTCAGATCGGCAGTCTTCCCCATGATTGTGTAGCCTAGTGAACCAAAACTGAGAGACCATTTTGAAGGCTCAGGAAACCTTTGCAGGTGTGTTAAGTTGATTAGCTGATTGGCATGTCAGCATATTCTAATTTGTTTAACCAAATTGGTGGATTTTTGTTAAATGTGAGCCAAAATCATCACAATTAAAAGAACCAAAGACTTAAACTACTTCAATCTATGTGCATTGAATTTATTTAAAACACATTTTACAATCACACACACACACACACACACACATATATGTATGTACATATATATATATATACATGTATGGTCATCAAAGCTTGGTAAACACAACACAAAGATCTACTTTTAATTTCACCAAGCTGATTGCTCACAGTAAACCACAGTCATCATGTTTTTAGGCCATTTCATGCTTGATTGTGACTAGACATAAAACAGTGACATAAAACAGTGGTTGAATTTAATTTATTTTCTTTTTAATTTTAATTTTTTGAGATATTGGAAGAAAGTACCCCTGATATATATGATATATACAGGGTTGGGAGAGTTCGTTTTAAAATTTATTCTGTTACAGTTACAAAATACTTAATTAAAAATGTATTCAGTAGCATAATCCAAGAACTACGATAAGAAAGTAATGTAATCTGATTAATTTTGGATTTTGTCAAGTCACATAAGTAAAACAAACAAACAAACAAAAAACAATATCAGAGTTGTTTTATAATTGTATTTAATTATGACTTAACACCCCCCTCCCGAAGGTGTGAACTCACGCCACATAACATCCTGCTCTGGAGGTACCTCAGAGCAGACCTGGGTCTCCAGATCGCCCACCCTGCTCCCCATTGGATGTACCCATTCGTGTGCAATGGTGGATCTGGGGACTCAGAAAACCATGGCTGGAGTCTTACACCCTTCAAAAAATTGCACCTTAGAAATGTTATGTTTATTGTCCTCCACCAACTGCTAGATTAAATTTACGGCCCTGGTCGTACCTGCAAATGTTCAAGTTGGTTGAGTATAGCACTTTGTTGAGTATAGCAGGATTTACAATCTTGTTTTGACCTCAATGATTGGAGTGTTTTTGAAGCTGCTACCACTGATCTGGACGAACTCACAGAGACTGTAACATCCTATATTAGTTTCTGTGAGGATATATGCATTCCTACCAGGACTTATTTAACATTCAACAATGATAAGCCATGGTTTACAGTAAAACTCAGACATCTTCGTCGGGCCAAAGAGGATGCCTACAGAAATGGGGACAGAGGATCTCATACCCTAGCTAACCCAGAACTGGCTTGTCCACTTTGCAGCCCCCAACACCCACCACAAAACAAACTGATACAGTATGTGTCATTGGGCTAAAATCAAATTACAACTAAATAATGTTACCTAAACTTACACAGCTTTAGCCTACATCAAAACATGTTGGAAACGCTTGTGTACATTGGACATCTCGTTACAATCTAGTGTTTACGAAAGAGTCACAGTTAATTACTTTGTCATTTTGGTCAAGAAGTGTCTGCTAAATGCAATGTAATTACAACACGCTAAAACGCATGTGAAGAAACTTACTTTGGCCAGTACAACGCTGTTTTCACCACCTGGAGGCTTGTAGATAGACCCAGCCACAGCAGAAAGCCTCGTTACATTCCAAAGTCTTGTGGCTTTTAAACTCCTGCATTGTGTAGTAACGTACACCAAAAAAAGATAATTCACAATGTCCATATATGTGCATGGAGGTATGGTCCAGGTCTCTGTGCCATTCGGTTGCAGTAAAAGCTCGTATGGGTCTATATTTTGGATGCCTGAGAGCTTCTCCAAATACCGCTGTTTTATTCCTGTAATGTCCCTTTTCTTTCGCCTTATCTTTTTGCATTGCTTTACTTTTTTCCTTTTCTTTCTCATATTTGTAGACCCATCTCTGTCTTGCCGTTACAATAAATAAATGTGCAAAAATTAAAGCACTCTGGAATGTCGTGCCTCCGTGAGGTTCTGAAGGCGTTGCCCCTGGCAACCGATAGCGTCTCCTACCGTCATGGCCGACTGGCTCAGACCCCGCCCAAATCAACCCGAATCGGCACGTGACTCCTCACTGTCAATAGGTTCACTTTTAGTATAAATTCAAGTCCAAACTAAAAGCATAGATGTAAACCAGTTATAAAGTATACTTTTATATACTAGAAAGTGAGTATTGAAAGTGTATTCAAAGTGAGTATTGAAACAGTTACACGTTGTTAAATTGTTAAGTATTAAAATTGTCCCATTCTACATCGCTGCCACCACAAGTTTTCTCAGTCCTCCTAAAGTGTTCACAGCCATGGGAAGAAAAGGCACAACAGACACAAAATCTGAATATACCTTCACTTCAAATCTTTATTGTTTTACACTGAGTATATATAGGATAAAAAAATGGTGGTACCATCTTTTCAACCAATTGGATATAGATTACATACCTGTTGCATATATGCCTGAGGTATGTATATATATTCAGCAAACGCTGGACATATATCGAATAATATTGGCGTGGAACATTTCAACTTTCAGTAAAGGACAAACTAAACCCTGAAACCTGGGCCTAAAAGGGTCCCCCACCTTTCTTCACCGATTCAGCTCTATGTATCATCTGCGCATGCACGTATACATTGAGGTAAAGAGATACAAAACTAGAGAATAGAGAGAGAGAACACAGGTGGGAGGAGGGAGAAAAACAAGGAGAAAGAAAGAGAGGGCAGGAGTAAGAAGACAACAACACTCACATCCAACCTTAAAAGGAAACATCTGTGGGGAGGAGCGAGTAATAAGGGAGGAGGGATTGCAAAGAGGCAAACTCACAATAATATCTGACAGGGATCATGATATAATCTAACACAAGTATACTTAAAAATATACTTGAACTTTACTTAAGTATAATTAATAAATTAAACTTGAAGTATACTACTTCTTGGTAAGGGTATATCTAATGTTACAGACCTGATGTCGATTAGTTGTTAGATGTTCTCCCAGATGAAGCTTTTCAAAATAATTTGCTTTTTCAGCCCTTTGTTGCCCCCATGACAACTTTTTTTTTTAGACCTGTAGCAGGCATCAAATTTAAAATGAGCTCATTTAGTGGATAAAAGTGTACAATTTCTTAGTTTAAGTTGTGAATAAAATATTCTGGTTTTATTAACTGTGTTTCTATTTGGTATCACTCCCCAATTTTTCTATCATTATTTTTTTTTTAATGAGCTCAGGTTGGAATATTTCCCTGTTATGTTTCTTGTGTTGGTGAATAATTTTCTTGACACAAAATATTGCATTTATAGTGTTAATTTAAGATATTGACATAATACTACATACCTATGCAAAAGGAAAGAAACACAACAATTTAAAGTTGGAATTGTATTATACATATATTAACAATTTTCCATGTGTGTGTTTTCTTTTTTTCTTTTTTTTTTTACAATTTTAGTTTCAAAAGAAAACACAGATGATATGAGGATTGTTCTGCTGGGAAAAACTGGAGTTGGGAAAAGTGCAACTGGAAACACAATCTTAGGAAGAAAAGCATTTACAGCACAAACATCTCAAGAACTCAAATCTATTACTAAAGAAAGTCAGAGAGAATCATGTGAAATCAACAGTCGACGTGTCACTGTGATCGACACTTCAGGACTGTTTGATACTGAACTCAGTAATGAGGAGATCCAGAGAGAAATCACTCACTGTGTCTCCATGATCCTGCCTGGACCACATGTGTTTCTCTTACTGGTTCCACTGGGACAATTCACTAAAGAAGAAGAAACATCAGTGAAGATCATCCAAGAGACCTTCGGTGAAAACTCATTAATGTTCACCATGGTGCTCTTCACCCGAGGAGACTCTCTGAAGAAGAAGACCATCGACCAGTGTTTGGGAAAACCTGGATCTCCTCTGATGAAGCTGATCGAAGCGTGTGGAAACAGATATCATGTGTTCAATAATAATCAGCCTGAAGACCGAACACAGGTGACTGATCTACTGCAGAAGATAGACGACATGCTGAAAGAGAACGGAGCGAGTTTCTACTCATGTAAGATGTTCAGAGAGATGGAGAGAGAGAAACAAGAACTACAGATCAAGATCCTGATGGACAGAGTCACAGAAAGAGAGGAGGAGATGGAGAAACTGAACAGAGAAAGAGAGCAAGAGATGGAGAAACTGAATAGAGAAAGAGAGGAAGAGATGAAGCAACTGAACAGAGAAAGAGAGGAAGAGACGGAGAAACTGAAGAGAGAAAGAGAGGAAAAGATGGAGAAACTGAACAGAGAAAGAGAGCAAGAGATGAAGCAACTGAACAGAGAAAGAGAGAAAGAGATGGAGAAACTGAAGAAAGAAAGAGAGCAAGAGATGAATAAACTGAACAGAGAAAGAGAGCAAGAGATGGAGAAACTGAAGAGAGAGAGAGAGGAAGAGATGGAGAAACTGAAGAGAGAGAGAGAGGAAGAGATGGAGAAACTGAACAGAGAAAGAGAGGAAGAGATGGAGAAACTGAAGAGAGAAAGAGAGGAAGAGATGGAGAAACTGAACAGAGAAAGAGAGGAAGAGATGATGAAACATGAAGAAGAGAAAAAGAGAGTGAAGAGAGAAAGAGAGGAAGAGATGAAGAAACTGAACAGGGAAAGAGAGGAAGAGATGGAGAAACTGAACAGAGAAAGAGAGGAAGAGATGGAGAAACTGAACAGAGAAAGAGAGGAAGAGATGATGAAACATGAAGAAGAGAAAAAGAGAGTGAAGAGAGAAAGAGAGGAAGAGATGAAGAAACTGAACAGGGAAAGAGAGGAAGAGATGGAGAAACACGAAGAAGAGAAAGAGAGAATGAACAGAGAAAGAGAGGAAGAGATGAAGAAACATGAAGAGGAGAAAGAGAGAATGAAGAGAGAAAGAGAGGAAGAGAGGAAGAAACACGAAGAAGAGAAAGAGAGAATGAACAGAGAAAGAGAGGAAGAGATGAAGAAACTAGAAGAAGATAAAGAAAGAATGAAGAGAGAAAGAGAGGAAGAGATGGAGAAATTGAACAGAAAAAGAGAGGAAGATATGAAGAAACACAGAATGAAGATGAACATGGACAGAGTCAGAAAAAGAGAGGAAGAGATGAATCTAGAAGAAGAGAAAGAGAGAATGAAGAGAGAAAGAGAGAATGAAGAGATACAGAAACACAGAATGAAGATGATGATGAACAGAGTCAGAAAAAGAGAGAAAGAGACGAAGAAACTAGAAGAAGAGAAAGAGAGAATGAACAGAGAAAGAGAAGAAGAGATTAAGAAACACGAAGAGGAGAAAGAGAGAATGAACAGAGAACGAGAGGAAGAGATGAAGAAACAGGAAGAGGAGAAAGAGAGAGTGAACAAAGAACGAGAGGAAGATATGAAGAAACACGAACAGGAGAAAGATAGAATGAACAGAGAACGAGAGGAAGAGATGAAGAAACACGTAGAGGAGAAAGAGAGAATGAAAAGAGAAAAGGAGGAAGAGATGAAGAAACACGAAGAGGAGAAAGAGAGAATGAACACAGAAAAGGAGGAAAAGATGAAGAAACACCAAATGGAGAAAGAGAGAGTGAACAGAGAAAAGGAGGAAGAGATGAAGAAACACGAAGAGGAGAAAGAGAGAATGAACAGAGAACGAGAGGAAGAGATGAAGAAACACGAAGAGGAGAAAGAGAGAATGATCAGAGAAAGAGAGGAAGAGATGAAGAAACACGAAGAGGAGAAAGAGAGAATGAACAGAGAACGAGAGGAAGAGATGAAGAAACACGAAGAGGAGAAAGAGAGAATGATCAGAGAACGAGGGGAAGAGATGAAGAAACACCAAGAAGAGAAAGAGAGAGTGAACAGAGAAAGAGAGGAAGAGATGAAGAAACACGAAGAGAAGAAAGAGAGAATGATCAGAGAACGAGGGGAAGAGATGAAGAAACACCAAGAAGAGAAAGAGAGAGTGAACAGAGAAAGAGAGGAAGAGATGAAGAAACACGAAGGAGAGAAAGATAGAATGAACAGAGAAAGAGAGGAAGAGATGAAGAAACACGAAGAGGAGAAAGAGAGAATGATCAGAGAAAGAGAGGAAGAGATTAAGAAACACGAAGAGGAGAAAGAGAGAATGAAAAGAGAAAGAGAGGAAGAGATGAAGAAACACGAAGAGGAGAAAGAGAGAATGAAAAGAGAAAGAGAGGAAGAGATGAAGAAACACGAAGAAGAGAAAGAGAGAATGAACAGAGAAAGAGAGGAAGAGTTGGAGGAACTGAACAGAGAAAGAGAAGAAGAGATGAAGAATCTAGAAGATGAGAAAGAGAGAATGAACAGAGAAATAGAGGAAGAGATGAAGAAACACAGAATGAAGATGATGATGAACAGAGTCAGAGAAAGAGAGGAAGAGATGAAGAAACATGAAGAGGAGAAAGAGAGAATGAACAGAGAACGAGAAGAAGAGAAGAAGAAACATGAAGAGAAAGAGAGAATGAACAGAAAAAGAGAAGAAGAGAAGAAGAAATATGAAGAAGAGAAAGAGAGAATGAACAGAAAAAGAGAGGAAGAGATGAAGAAACATGAAGAGAAAGAGAGAATGAACAGAGAACGAGAGGAAGAGATGAAGAAACACGAAGAGGAGAAAGAGAGAATGAACAGACAACGAGAGAAAGAGATGAATAAACATGAAGGAGAGAAAGAGAGAATGAACAGAGAACGAGGGGAAGAGATGAAGAAACATGAAGAGGAGAAAGAGAGAATGAACAGAGAAAGAGAAGAAGAGATGAAGAAACATGAAGAAGAGAAAGAGAGAATGAACAGACAACGAGAGAAAGAGATGAATAAACATGAAGAAGAGAAAGAGAGAATGAACAAAGAAAGAGAGGAAGAGATGAAGAAACATGAAGAAGAGAAAGACGGAATGAAGATGATGATGGACAGAGTCAGACAAACAGAGGAAGAAGCATGAAGAAGAGAAAGAGAGAGTGAAGATGATGCTGAAGGTGAGTCTACAGAGAAACGCGGAGGTCTATTAGGGCCTCTTTTATAAAGTGTGTGTACACACAGATTTGATCTTAGAGTGTGTTATGCTGAAATCCACGCCAGCGCTCATATTTATAGAAACAGTTTTTGACGTGGAAAAGTGCTTAGCTTCGCGTCAGGGTTTGAGCAGATGTACACTCTCTTTCATGTCAGAGTACCGCAGGTGTTTGGAAATATAAGCTGTTCTTGCGGCTCACTGTTCTAAATTAAAGAATTTGGACGATGACTTGTCATCTTTTATATCATAATGCCATTAACTAGGAGTTGTTTACAAGACAGAGAGCTGAAACCATTCAGTTTGTGAAAGTTCAAGATCATTTTAGGCAGCTGCCTATATGAAAATAAAACATCTAACCCTAAAAAAATTCTAACAAAAGGTTCCTCAGCTGTTTTTTGTAGTATTACGTGTCCTTAATAACATAATAAAGGTTTACCAAAGTTTGACCAGTAGAAAGGTATAATTTTCAAGATGGTGCACAAGATGGGCAGGGAGCCCTTAAAATATCCTAACTCCATTATTTGACTTAGTCAAGTAATCTTGGTGTCTAACCCCATGTTTTCTGGGTCTATGAATTCATTTGACTTGTCTAAATTGCACTGACATGATTAAATACTTATGAAATACATGGTTTTGTGTGAATAATGTAAGGTTTTATCATTGTTTGGGGTGAACCAGAGATGTAAACAATTTAGCCTATGTCATGTAACTCCTACTTAGTACCTGTTTTTTTGCTAAAACACAGACTTTACATTCGATGTAAAAGTTATTGCACCCAAAAGTAATTTAAATTGGAGTTGTATAACTTTGATCATAACTTTGATCATAAACAACCCTGTATTAGCCCGAACAGAGGCCTGTGTGTGAAACCTCTAAAATGGTCACTCATTTCGATTTTAATAAAGTAATACATATGTAATGCATCCTCTATAGATGTTTTAAGTATAAAGGTGGCATTATACTAAATGATGTTCTCGTTAACAAGGTTCTGGAGGAGTGCATCAGATACTTAGCCTAATCAACACAGGTGGACCACAATCTAGTAATCAATCCCAGAGTATAAATATCGCTGACTTACCTCTATCCATTGACGGTTAATCAGCATTCGATTCGCTCTGTCTGTCTTCCTATCACAAACCCAATCTTCCAATGAAGAGATCTGTGCCGGGGATTTTTCAGATCTGCTACTTTTTCCGGGCCCACAATCACTCCTACCTCGCCAAACATGGCCGCCGAACACCATTAAGCATTATCGCGACAGCTGCTCTTCTCGCAAAGCCACAGGTTGTGGCCAATAGACCGTGCAAAGCCCCGGACCTGAGCTCACCTCGCTCCTGCTTAAGACCGGGCTCTCCTCGAGCGCTGGATCGCAGCAGCAGCAGGCATTCAACCAGCCTGGGCCGCACCCCAGTTCTCACCGCAGCAAGTCTCTCTCGCTTCCCGTCGCGGCTCAGCCTTTTCACCACGGATTTTCCGGCCTCCTCTAGCGGCGCAGACCGCCTGTCGTAAATCAATACATTCTTCAGGTGAAGACGCTAACGCAGGTTTCGCGGCTAAAGTTGTTAAACGACATCATGACGTAATTCTGTCGGGTGACGATGCCATTTAACCACGAAGTCAAGGCATTTTTTCAAGGCAAGCCATCCACGCCGAAATGTCTGAAGACATTACATTTGCCCTACCTTGCATGTTTAAACCTCACTGAGATGATACAGACATAAGTTACATGCAATTATTCTGGCAGGACCAATTTATTTAGGTAAGGCAAGTTTATTATATAGCACATTTCGTACACAATGGTAATTCAAAGTGCTTTACATAAAACAAAAGTAAAATAATTATGATGGAAAATAATAATATAATAAATAAATAAAACAAGCAATATTTAAACTTTTAAAATGATTTAAAAAAATGTACTTATTTAAAATGAATTAAAAAACTGTTAGAAACAGAAAATGATTTTGCCAAAAAAAAAAAGTGCAATCAATACGCATACCATACCTCAGCTAATGATATATGTAAGAGTGAACTTTTGAAACCCAACAAAACTAATTTCACAACTTTCTACTTAAAAAAAGAAAAGTTCTTTATTTTTTTGTAATTTAATTCAATAAAGTAAACTTTTGTATATTCTAGATTCATTGCACACAAACAGAAATATTTCATGAATTTTTTGTTTTAATTCTGTTTGTTACAAATTACGACTTATTCAGCTTAGGAAAATAATAAAAAAATCAGTATCTCAAAAAATTAGAATATTCCATTTTGAGCTTGATTAGTTTTATTAATTTTGAGTAGAAATAATGGGTACCTCCTGGGCTAGTTGAGAACATGCAACCACAATTATGGGAAAGACTACTGACTTGACAGTTGTCCTGAAGAAAATAATCAACATCCTCCACAAGGAGAGTAAGACACAAAAGGTCATTGCTGAAAGGGCTGCCTGTTCACAGAGTGCTGTATCAAAATATATTTATAGAAAGTTGACTGGAAGGAAAAAGTGTGGTAGGAAAAGGTGCACAAGCAACAGGGATGTCCACAGACTTGAAAAGATTGTCAGGAAAAGCAGATTCAAGAACTTGGGAGAGCTTCACAAGGAGTGGACTGAAGCCGGAGTCAGCGCATCAAGAGTCACCATGCTCAGACATCTTCAAGAAAAGGACTACAGCTGTCACATTCCTAAAACCATGCCACTCCTAAACCAGAAAAAAACCATCAGAAGCATTTCACCTGAGGTAAGGAGGAAAAGTGGTGGTGTTGGCACAGTGGATAAGACACATGCCTTTGGTGTGAGAGACGCGGGTTCGAATCCACTGTGAGACACCAATGTGTCCTTGAGCAAGACACTTAACCCCTAGTTGCTCCAGAGGCGTGCAACCTCTGACATGTATAGCAATTGTAAGTCGCTTTGGATAAAAGCATCAGATAAATAAATGTAAAAGACCTGGACTGTGGCTCACAGCCCTCTTTTCAGATGAAAGTAAATTTAGCATTTAATTTGGAAATCAAGGTCTGGTGTTTGGAGGAAGACTGGAGAGGCACAGAATCCAAAGTCCAGTGTGAAGTTTCTGAAGTCAGAGATGATTTGAGTGCCGTGACGTCTGTTGGTGTTGGTTCATTATGTTTTATCAAGTCCAAAGTCAATGCAGCCATCTACCAGGATATGTAGCACTTTATGCTTCCATCTGCTGACAAGCTTAATGGAGATGCAGATTTAATTTTGCAGCAGGAATTTAGCACCTATGTCAGGGATCTAGGAGGGAGGACCCAATTGCGCTGTAAGGTAATAAGGTTTCATTGACAAAACAGACTGATACAAGAGGGTAGTGAAGTGAACAATAGATACCACAACAGGAAAACAGTAAACATGAACAGCTAGGGGAGGCCACTGGGAAGGCTTCAGGAAACAACTGGCAGAATACTTGGCAACAGAGGGGGCAGCAAAACCAGGCTGATGGAGAAGACCACACAAGGCACCATAGAGTAGAGCTCAGACACTTCTTGACCACTGACTCTGAAACAGACCAAGTCCAAGGTAGGTAGAATCAGGGCAGGACACACAGGGACGAGTCAGGAACTCGAACACAAGACTAGACAGGACAAAGCTCCACAAAAACACAAATTAAACTCAAGACAAGGAAAGATATAAGCCAATAAACTAATAAAAGGTTAAGTAACAAAATAAGATCAATAAAATAAAATAATTCAACCAACTTAGAGAATAATCAAACAAAGCCAAGAATCAAGACTAGAAAAACTAAATAAATATTACAAATAAAAGCCAAAAGCAAGAACAAACAAATTACTAAAATAAGGAGCAAGACAAAAACATAGAACAACAAGGACTAGACAAGGGCACAAGACCAAACAGAAAAGGAGACAAGGGCACAAGACAAACCAGAAAAGGAGACACGGGCACACGACCAACCAGACAAGGAGACATTTTCAGCCACATCCACAGACAGAGACAGAGACAGAGACAGAGGGGCTGAGAATGACCATGAACCAGCAAACAAAAAACGGTTAGGGGCACTATAAATAGGGAGGACAATACATGAGGGATAGGTGAGCACAATAAGACTAACCAGGCTAACAAGAGGGTGTGGTAAAAAACAAGTAGGAGGGCTAAAGGAGTGCAAAACCCTGACAACCTACCCACAGTGCCAAAACCACTTCCAAGTGATTTGCTGACCATGATATTACTTTGCTTGATTGGCTAGCCAACTCGCCTGACCTGAACCTCACAGAGAATCTATGGGGTATTGTGAAGAGGAAGATAAGTAACATCTAAAAAAAAATACAGAGGAGCTGAAGGCCGCTATCAAAGCAACCTGCAGTGGCACAGACAGTAATTGCAAAAGGAGCCCCAACCAAGTATTGAGTGCATAATTAAACCTACTTTGGATATTTTGAACATTTCTGTTTTGTAAAACTTTTTTGATTGATCTTTGAGAAAATATTATAATTTTTTGAGACACTGAAGATGTAAGTCGTAACCATCAGAACTCAAACAAACAAAAAAAAACACTTTAAATATTTCAGTTTGTGTGTAATGAATCTAGAATATAAAAAAGTTAACTTTTTTTATTATAACAACAGCTTCAGAGAGTCTGTAATATGATGATGAACTGAGATAATTGCTGCAATGCAGAGTCATGCAGAAATAGTTGATTAGTAAAACAACAAGTCTTTGATTATTTTGGCGTTTGCGTTTTTCCCATTTTTTATACTCATGACTGAATGGAAGAACAATAAATATTTTAAATGATTTGTTTTAGTTTATTGTATTGTCTTTAAAACAGGGAGAAAACAAGGACATAGTAACTGCAGAAGTGAGAGCTGAAAGAACAGAGCACCTGTTTCACAGACTTCATATAGATCAAAGACTGAGAGCCACAGATGTTCTTCAGATAACTGAGCATTCATTACAGTCTCATTAGTCTTGTGCTGAAGAAGAGCTGATTCAGACTTACATTCAGAAACTACTGATGATGAACTACAGAGCAAGATACATTACAAATAAAGAGATCAGTGAACCACATCACACACAACAAAGAGACAGTGACTCATCTGAAGATGAGAGTGATATTTTTGAAAGCATGTATTTGTCTAATGAAGGAACCAGTCAGTGTGATCTCATTCACCCGATGGATGTCCAGATGGCTGTGTTTCATTGTGCTGATGGTCTCCTGAAGCAGCTGATGGTCACTAAACTGTCTCAGTGTCAGTTCGCTCTTCCTCTGCTTGTTCCTCATCCATTCACACAACAGATTGAGTTTCCTCTCTGGACATTCAGACAAATCAACAAGAGCTGGTACATGAAAAACACCAACAATGAACACAAGCTCCAATGGTGTTCTTCTTCAGGTTTGGCTCTGTGTCTTCATCCAAGTCTCAGCTTATGAACCGTCAGAGTCCTGATGGATGGAGTGGTGGAGATCTCCTGGTTCTGTCCTTCTGGATCAGATGATGATAACTTCACTGAGTGTGTAGCGTTCTGTAATCTACACGGTGATGCAGAAGAACATGAGAAACAGCTGCAGATCCTCACGGACAAGAGCTCAGTCAATGTTGTTCTTCTGCCATGACTTCACAGGAATGGTAGACACGCTGAAAAGATACAAAACCTGTACAGAGACAGAAAGCCACTCATTTGTCTCTTTACTGAGGATGAGTCAACCATCATTGAGACACGGAAAGGAAAATACAAGATTGGACTGAAAAACAGAAATCAGCCAGAAGTATCTGAAGAACTCAGAAGAGCTATAAATGATTGTCTATCAGAATCATCTTCCACTTTCAGACTTGAAGATGTGTCCAAACACTCAGATGTCAGAGTAGATGAGGAAGATGATGATGACTGCAGGAGAGGAAGAGTAGCAGCACAGCAGATGATGAGTTTACTGGAGAAGAAAGATCTGACGAAAGTCAAAGAATTATTTCTGCCTCATCAGGGGAAACTGTGGCATCAGTGGAATCAGAAGAACAGAGAACTACATCAACCTCGAGGAGATGAGATAGAAACTGACATCAGTAGAAAACAAACAGAAATGAAGAAACTCCGTCAACAGCAGCATGAATCAGACATCAGTGAGTTTATGAAGATCTTTTTAAAAGAAATTAACTCACATTATAATCATGAGAATATTTTTTTCCTGGATGAATGTACATCAGGTGATCTTTTTGCTACATCAAAAGTATAATGAGAAGTGGTCACGAGTAAGAAATCTGGAGGAGAATCATGATAAATCTGAACAACTCAAAGCTGCACAAGCAGAACTTGAGAGAATTTCTGAGGATCTCCAAGTTGCAGACTTTGGTTTGGAGCACATCATGAGGGAGATCGGTCAGATCTATGAATCATGTGAATCTGTGAAGAAGAACAAGAAAGACCTGCAGGTTCACTTCTCTTCTCTCGCAGCAGAGATGATGATCTCTGGATCTCCACTGGAGCTGATGGATGGAGATGCTGCTCATGTTCCTGTGATCTGGATCTCTGCTGTTCTAGATCAACTCGTCCAGAAACTGGGAGACCAGAGATTCTTTGTACTGTCAGTTTTAGGGCTTCGAGGCTCTGGGAAATCCACCATGATGAACACCATGTTTGGAGTCCAGTCTGCTGTCAGTGCTGGCAGATGCACCAGAGGAGCTTTCATGCATCTGATCGGAGTCTCAGATGAGATGAAAACACAGATGAGGTTTGATTATATTCTGGTTGTTGATACTGTGGGTCTTCATGCTCCAGAACTGTCTGGAAGATCATCATGACAATGAACTGGCCACATTTGTTGTTGGTCTTGGAAATTTGACATTGATCAATATCTTTGGAGAAAACCCATCGGAGATGCAGGACGTTCTTCAGATTGTTGTTCAGGCCTTCATGAGGATGAAGAAGGTCAGATTGAATCCCAGCTGTGTGTTTGTGCATCAGAACGTGTCAGACGTCACAGCTGTTGAGAGAAACATGGAGAGAAGGAGACGACTGCAGGAGACACTGGATGAGATGACAAGACTCGCTGCTGAAGAGGAAGACATTGATGCTGACTGTTTCAGTGGCGTCATTAGATTTGATGTTCAGGAGGTTGTGATATATTCCTCATCTCTGGGAGGGAAACCCACCGATGGCTCCAACAAACCCAAAATACTGTAAGAACATTCAAGAACTGAAGAAGACTATTATGTCTCATGTCTCAAAATCACATTCAATAAGACTGAAAGACTTAAACTATCGTATTAAAGGTCTCTGGGAGACTTCACTGAATGAACAATTCATCTTCAGCTTCAGAAATACCCTGGAGACTTCATCTTACAGGAAACTGGAGACAGAATACATGAAGTGGTCCTGGAGTCTTCACAGAGACATGATGGAATCTGAGAACAAACTACACAACAAAATAGAAAATGAAGTGATTAATGAGATTGAAGAAACTGATCTTGACATAGAACTGAAGAAGATGAGTGAAGAAGTGGAGAAATCATTGTCTGAATTCTTTGAGAAAGACAGAGATAAATATATACTGATTCAGTGGAAAACATCATTTGAAATCAAAATCAGAGATCTTCATGAAAATATTGTGAGCGAAACACAGAAGAAATTAAATGAGATTCTTCAGCAGCGAGACCTGAAGAAAAAGATTGATGCTCGGAGAATACATCACGAAAACACTCTCTATGAAAAGAGCAAAGAACTCGCCTTAAAACTCAGAGACAGAACAAATGATGAAGAAACACTGAAGAAAGAGATGTGTTCTGGGAATAGTGTGTGAAGAAGATCATCAGAGACACTCCTCTTATCAGAGACATTTATATGATGAGAGACGTGAGAGAAATACTCAGAGACATCTATGAAAGTGTTCCTGAAGATCACTGGACAGAGAGCAGGGATATACATTCAACAAATCACAGATTACATCAGAGCAAGAGTAATCGAACATGAGGAAGAACAAGTGAAATATGTGTTCAAGAATGACTTCTTCATGGATTTGGTTCTGTCCATCTTTGAGAGAGCAAAGATCACTGACCAACACACACTGTTCAGAGAATTCAATGATCCTGTTCTCTATTTGAAGAAGAAGAGAGAAGGGTACTATAGTATTTTCCAGAAATACTGTCATGGAGCCGCATCAGCTGCTAAGCTTGGAGAGATCATCTGTCAGAAACTGAAAGAGCCGATTGAACAGAGCATCTATAAGAAGACTGTCAGAGATCTGACGGATGAAATGAGATCAAACTGTGAATCACTGAATGGAAACAGATCACATCTGGAGAAGCACATCCTGAAGAGACTGGCAGAAGAGGAGGATTTCAACAAATACATGAACTACATTCATAAACCCAGAGATCACTTCAAGAGTTTCATCAGAGGTGAAGTCAGACAGTACATCACTGATAAGTTCAGTGTCAGTGTTTTACCCAAGAGGAAGGAGAACATTGAACTCCTGCAGCAGAAGATCATGAGAGCAGCTCATCAATCTACTGAACGTGTTCAAGAGAACAGAGGAGATGAACCTACTGAACATGTTCAAGAGAACAGAGGAGATGAATCTACTGAACATGTGCAAGAGAACAGAGATGAATCTACTGAACATGTGCAAGAGAACAGAGGAGATGAACCTACTGAACGTGTTCAAGAGAACAGAGATGAATCTACTGAACGTGTTCAAGAGAACAGAGATTAATCTACTGAACGTGTTCAAGAGAACAGAGGAGATGAATCTACCGAACGTGTTCAAGAGAGTAGAGACGAATCTACTGAACGTGTTCAAGAGAACAGAGATGAATCTACTGAAGATATTCAAGAGAACAGAGATGAATCTACTGAACATGTGCAAGAGAAAAGAGGAGATGAACCTACTGAACGTGTTCAAGAGAACAGAGATGAATCTACTGAACGTGTTCAAGAGAACAGAGATGAATCTACTGAACGTGTTCAAGAGAACAGAGATGAATCTACTGAATGTGTTCAAGAGAATAGAGATGAATCTACTGAACGTGTTCAAGAGAACAGAGGAGATGAATCTACTGAACATGTTCAAGAGAAAAGAGATGAATCTACTGAATGTGTTCAAGAGAACAGAGATGAATCTACTGAACGTGTTAAAGAGAACAGAGATGAATCTACTGAATGTGTTCAAGAGAACAGAGGAGATGAATCTACTGAACGTGTTCAAGAGAACAGAGGAGATTAATTCTCCTGAACGTGTTCAAGAGAACAGAGGAGATGAATCTACTGAACGTGTTCAAGAGAACAGAGGAGATGAATCTACTGAACGTGTTCAAGAGAACAGAGATGAATCTACTGAACATGTTCAAGAGAAGAGAGGAGATGAATCTACTGAACGTGTTCAAGAGAACAGAGGAGATGAATCTACTGAACGTGTTCAAGAGAACAGAGGAGATGAATCTACTGAACGTGTTCAAGAGAACAGAGGAGATGAATCTACTGAATGTGTTCAAGAGAACAGAGATGAATCTACTGAATGTGTTCAAGAGAACAGAGATGAATCTACTGAAAATGTTCAAGAGAACAGAGATAAATCTACTGAACGTGTTCAAGAGAACAGAGAAGATGAATCTACTGAACGTGTTCAAGAGAACAGAAATGAATCTACTGAACGTGTTCAAGAGAACAGAGATGAATCTACTGAACGTGTTCAAGAGAACAGAGATGAATCTACTGAACGTGTTCAAGAGAACAGAGATGAATCTACTGAATGTGTTCAAGAGAATAGAGATGAATCTACTGAACGTGTTCAAGAGAACAGAGGAGATGAATCTACTGAACATGTTCAAGAGAAAAGAGATGAATCTACTGAATGTGTTCAAGAGAACAGAGATGAATCTACTGAACGTGTTAAAGAGAACAGAGATGAATCTACTGAATGTGTTCAAGAGAACAGAGGAGATTAATTCTCCTGAACGTGTTCAAGAGAACAGGGGAGATGAATCTACTGAACGTGTTCAAGAGAACAGAGGAGATGAATCTACTGAACGTGTTCAAGAGAACAGAGATGAATCTACTGAACATGTTCAAGAGAAGAGAGGAGATGAATCTACTGAACGTGTTCAAGAGAAAAGAGGAGATGAATCTACTGAACGTGTTCAAGAGAACAGAGGAGATAAATCTACTGAATGTGTTCAAGAGAACAGAGATGAATCTACTGAATGTGTTCAAGAGAACAGAGATGAATCTACTGAAAATGTTCAAGAGAACAGAGATAAATCTACTGAACGTGTTCAAGAGAACAGAGAAGATGAATCTACTGAACGTGTTCAAGAGAACAGAAATGAATCTACTGAACGTGTTCAAGAGAACAGAGATGAATCTACTGAACGTGTTCAAGAGAACAGAGATGAATCTACTGAAGATGTTCAAGAGAACAGACATGAATCTACTGAACGTGTTCAAGAGAACAGAGGAGATGAATCTACTGAACGTGTTCAAGAGAACAGAGATGAATCTAATGAACGTGTTCAAGAGAACAGAGCAGATGAATCTACTGAACGTGTTCAAGAGAACAAAGGAGATGAATCTACTGAACGTGTTCAAGAGAACAGAGATGAATCTACTGAACATATTCAAGAGATTAGAGATCAATCTACTGAACATGTTCAAGAGAACAGAGGAGATGAACCTACTGAATATGTTCAAGAGAACAGAGATGAATCTACTGAACGTGTTCAAGAGAACAGAGATGAATCTACTGACATGTTCAAGAGAACAAAGATTAATCTACTGAACGTGTTCAAGAGAACAGAGGAGATAAATCTACTGAATGTGTTCAAGAAAACAGAGGAGATAAATCTACTGAATGTGTTCAAGAGAACAGAGATGAATCTACTGAACGTGTTCAAGAGAACAGAGATGAATCTACTGAATGTGTTCAAGAGAACAGAGATGAATCTGCTGAACGTGTTCAAGAGAACAGAGGATATGAATCTATTGAACGTGTTCAAGAGAACAGAGATGAATCTACTGAACATGTTCAAGAGAAGAGAGGAGATGAATCTACTGAACGTGTTCAAGAGAAAAGAGGAGATGAATCTACTGAACGTGTTCAAGAGAACAGAGGAGATAAATCTACTGAATGTGTTCAAGAGAACAGAGATGAATCTACTGAATGTGTTCAAGAGAACAGAGATGAATCTACTGAAAATGTTCAAGAGAACAGAGATAAATCTACTGAACGTGTTCAAGAGAACAGAGAAGATGAATCTACTGAACGTGTTCAAGAGAACAGAAATGAATCTACTGAACGTGTTCAAGAGAACAGAGATGAATCTACTGAACGTGTTCAAGAGAACAGAGATGAATCTACTGAAGATGTTCAAGAGAACAGACATGAATCTACTGAACGTGTTCAAGAGAACAGAGGAGATGAATCTACTGAACGTGTTCAAGAGAACAGAGATGAATCTAATGAACGTGTTCAAGAGAACAGAGCAGATGAATCTACTGAACGTGTTCAAGAGAACAAAGGAGATGAATCTACTGAACGTGTTCAAGAGAACAGAGATGAATCTACTGAACATATTCAAGAGATTAGAGATCAATCTACTGAACATGTTCAAGAGAACAGAGGAGATGAACCTACTGAATATGTTCAAGAGAACAGAGATGAATCTACTGAACGTGTTCAAGAGAACAGAGATGAATCTACTGACATGTTCAAGAGAACAAAGATTAATCTACTGAACGTGTTCAAGAGAACAGAGGAGATAAATATACTGAATGTGTTCAAGAAAACAGAGGAGATAAATCTACTGAATGTGTTCAAGAGAACAGAGATGAATCTACTGAACGTGTTCAAGAGAACAGAGATGAATCTACTGAATGTGTTCAAGAGAACAGAGATGAATCTGCTGAACGTGTTCAAGAGAACAGAGGATATGAATCTATTGAACGTGTTCAAGAGAACAGAGATGAATCTACTGAACGTGTTCAAGAGAACAGAGTAGATGAATCTACTGAACGTGTTCAAGAGAACAGAGATGAATCTACTGAACGTGTTCAAGAGAAGAGAGGAGATTAATTCTCCTGAACGTGTTCAAGAGAACAGAGGAGATGAATCTACTGAACGTGTTCAAGAGAACAGAGGAGATGAATCTATTGAACGTGTTCAAGAGAACAGAGATGAATCTACTGAACATGTTTAAGAGAACAGAGATGAATCTACTGAAGATGTTCAAGAGAACAGAGATAAATCTACTGAACGTGTTCAAGAGAACAGAGAAGATGAATCTACTGAACGTGTTCAGGAGAACAGAGGAGATGAACCTACTGAATGTGTTCAAGAGAACAGAGATGAATCTACTGAACGTGTTCAAGAGAACAGAGATGAATCTACTGACATGTTCAAGAGAACAGAGATTAATCTACTGAACGTGTTCAAGAGAACAGAGGAGATAAATCTACTGAATGTGTTCAAGAGAACAGAGATGAATCTACTGAATGTGTTCAAGAGATTAGAGATGAATCTACTGAACGTGTTCAAGAGAACAGAGGAGATGAACCTACTGAATGTGTTCAAGAGAACAGAGATGAATCTACTGAACGTGTTCAAGAGAACAGAGATGAATCTACTGACATGTTCAAGAGAACAGAGATTAATCTACTGAACGTGTTCAAGAGAACAGAGGAGATAAATCTACTGAATGTGTTCAAGAGAACAGAGGAGATAAATCTACTGAATGTGTTCAAGAGAACAGAGATGAATCTACTGAACGTGTTCAAGAGAACAGAGATGAATCTGCTGAACGTGTTCAAGAGAACAGAGGATATGAATCTATTGAACGTGTTCAAGAGAACAGAGATGAATCTACTGAACGTGTTCAAGAGAACAGAGTAGATGAATCTACTGAACGTGTTCAAGAGAACAGAGTAGATGAATCTACTGAACGTGTTCAAGAGAACAGAGGAGATAAATCTACTGAATGTGTTCAAGAGAACAGAGATGAATCTACTGAATGTGTTCAAGAGATTAGAGATGAATCTACTGAACATGTTCAAGAGAACAGAGGAGATGAATCTACTGAACGTGTTCAAGAGAACATATATGAATCTACTAAACATGTTCAAGAGAACAGAGATGAATCTAATGAACGTGTTCAAGAGAACAGAGATGAATCTACTGAACGTGTTCAAGAGAACAGAGGAGATGAATCTACTGAACGTGTTCAAGAGAACAGAGATGAATCTACTGAACGTGTTCACGAGAACAGAGATGAATCTACTGAACGTGTTCAAGAGAACAGAGATGAATCTACTAAACGTGTTCAAGAGAACAGAGGAGATGAATCTACTGAACGTGTTCAAGAGAACAGATATGAATCTACTGAACGTGTTCAAGAGAACAGAGATGAATCTACTGAACGTGTTCAAGAGAACAGAGATGAATCTGCTGAATGTGTTCAAGAGAACAGAGGAGATGAATCTACTGAACGTGTTCAAGAGAACAGAGGAGATGAATCTACTGAACGTGTCCAAGAGAACAGAGGAGATGAATCTACTGAACGTGTTCAAGAGAACAGAGATGAATCTACTGAACGTGTTCAAGAGAACAGAGAGGAATCTACTTAACGTGTTCAAGAGAACAGAGAAGATGAATCTACTGAACGTGTTCAAGAGAACAGAGGAGATGAATCTACTGAACGTGTTCAAGAGAACAGAGATGAATCTACTGAACGTGTTCAAGAGAACAGAGATGAATCTACTGAACGTGTTCAAGAGAACAGAGATGAATCTACTGAACGTGTTCAAGAGAACAGAGGAGATGAATCTACTGAACGTGTTCAAGAGAACAGAGGAGATGTATCTACTGAACATGTTCAAGAGAACAGAGATGAATCTACTGAACATGTTCAAGAGAACAGAGATGAATCTACTGAAGATGTTCAAGAGAACAGAGATAAATCTACTGAACGTGTTCAAGAGAACAGAGAAGATGAATCTACTGAACGTGTTCAAGAGAACAGAGGAGATGAACCTACTGAATGTGTTCAAGAGAACAGAGATGAATCTACTGAACGTGTTCAAGAGAACAGAGATGAATCTACTGACATGTTCAAGAGAACAGAGATAAATCTACTGAACGTGTTCAAGAGAACAGAGAAGATGAATCTACTGAACGTGTTCAATAGAACAGAGGAGATAAATCTACTGAATGTGTTCAAGAGAACAGAGATGAATCTACTGAACGTGTTCAAGAGAACAGAGATGAATCTACTGAATGTGTTCAAGAGATTAGAGATGAATCTACTGAACATGTTCAAGAGAACAGAGGAGATGAACCTACTGAATGTGTTCAAGAGAACAGAGATGAATCTACTGAACGTGTTCAAGAGAACAGAGATGAATCTACTGACATGTTCAAGAGAACAGAGATTAATCTACTGAACGTGTTCAAGAGAACAGAGGAGATAAATCTACTGAATGTGTTCAAGAGAACAGAGATGAATCTACTGAACGTGTTCAAGAGAACAGAGATGAATCTACTGAATGTGTTCAAGAGAACAGAGATGAATCTGCTGAACCTGTTCAAGAGAACAGAGGATATGAATCTATTGAACGTGTTCAAGAGAACAGAGATGAATCTACTGAACGTGTTCAAGAGAACAGAGTAGATGAATCTACTGAACGTGTTCAAGAGAACAGAGATGAATCTACTGAACGTGTTCAAGAGAAGAGAGGAGATGAATCTACTGAACGTGTTCAAGAGAACAGAGGAGATGAATCTACTGAACGTGTTCAAGAGAACAGAAATGAATCTACTGAACATGTTCAAGAGAACAGAGATGAATCTACTGAACGTCTTCAAGAGAACAGAGGAGATGAATCTACTGAACGTGTTCAAGAAAACAGAGGAGATGAATCTACTGAACGTGTTCAAGAGAACAGAGATGTATCTACTGAATGTGTTCAAGAGAACAAAGGAGATGAATTTAGTGAATGTGTTCAAGAGAACAGAGATGAATCTACTGAAGATGTTCAAGAGAACAGAGATGAATCTACTGAACGTGTTCAAGAGAACCGAGATGAATCTACTGAACGTGTTCAAGAGAACAGAGGAGATGAATCTACTGAACATGTTCAAGAGAACAGAGGAGATGAATCTACTGAACCTGTTCAAGAGAACAGAGATGAATCTACTGAACGTGTTCAAGAGAATAGAGATGAATCTACTGAACGTTTTCAAGAGAACAGAGTAGATGAATCTACTGAACGTGTTCAAGAGAACAGAGATGAATCTACTGAACGTGTTCAAGAGAACAGATATGAATCTACTGAACATGTTCAAGAGAACAGAGATGAATCTACTGAACGTGTTCAAGAGAACAGAGATGAATCTACTTAACGTGTTCAAGAGAACAGAGATGAATCTACTGAACGTGTTCAAGAGAACAGAGGAGATGAATCTACTGAACGTGTTCAAGAGAACAGAGGAGATGAATCTACTGAACGTGTTCAAGAGAACAGAGATGAATCTACTGAACGTGTTCAAGAGAACAGAGATGAATCTACTGAACGTGTTCAAGAGAACAGAGGAGATGAATCTACTGAACGTGTTCAAGAGAACAGAGGAGATGTATCTACTGAACATGTTCAAGAGAACAGAGATGAATCTACTGAAAGTGTTCAAGAGAACAGAGATGAATCTACTGAACGTGTTCAAGAGAACAGAGGAGATGAATCTACTGAACGTGTTCAAGAGAACAGAGGAGATGAATCTACTGAACGTGTTCAAGAGAACAGAGATGAATCTACTGAACGTGTTCAAGAGAACAGAGATGAATCTACTGAACGTGTTGAAGAGAACAGAGATGAATCTACTGAACGTGTTCAAGAGAACAGAGGAGATGAATCTACTGAACGTGTTCAAGAGAACAGAGATGAATCTACTGAACGTGTTCAAGAGAACAGAGATGAATCTACTGAAGATGTTCAAGAGAACAAAGATGAATCTACTGAACATGTTCAAGAGAACAGAGATTAATCGACTGAAGATGTTCAAGAGAACAGAGATGAATCTACTGAACATGTTCAAGAGAACAGAGATTAATCGACTGAAGATGTTCAAGAGAACAGAGATTAATCGACTGAAGATGTTCAAGAGAACAGAGATGAATCTACTGAACGTGTTCAAGACTGAAGGTGTTCAAGAGAACAGAGATGAATCTACTGAACGTGTTCAAGAGAACAGAGATGAATCTACTGAAGGTGTTCAAGAGAACAGAGATGAATCTACTGAAGATGTTCAAGAGAACAGAGATGAATCTACTGAAGATGTTCAAGAGAAGAGAGATGAATCTACTGAACGTGTTCAAGAGAACAGAGATGAATCTACTGAACGTGTTCAAGAGAACAGAGATGAATCTACTGAACGTGTTCAAGAGAACAGAGATGAATCTTCTGAAGATGTTCAAGAGAACAGAGATGAATCTACTGAACATGTTCAAGAGAACAGAGATGAATCTACTGAACGTGTTCAAGAGAACAGACATGAATCTACTGAACATGTTCAAGAGAACAGAGATGAATCTACTGAACGTGTTCAAGAGAACAGAGGAGATGAATCTACTGAACGTGTTCAAGAGAACAGAGGAGATGTATCTACTGAACGTGTTCAAGAGAACAGAGATGAATCTACTGAACGTGTTCAAGAGAACAGAGATGGATCTACTGAACGTGTTGAAGAGAACAGAGATGAATCTACTGAACGTGTTCAAGAGAACAGAGGAGATGAATCTACTGAACGTGTTCAAGAGAACAGAGATGAATCTACTGAACGTGTTCAAGAGAACAGAGATGAATCTACTGAAGATGTTCAAGAGAACAAAGATGAATCTACTGAACATGTTCAAGAGAACAGAGATTAATCGACTGAAGATGTTCAAGAGAACAGAGATGAATCTACTGAACATGTTCAAGAGAACAGAGATTAATCGACTGAAGATGTTCAAGAGAACAGAGATTAATCGACTGAAGATGTTCAAGAGAACAGAGATTAATCGACTGAAGATGTTCAAGAGAACAGAGATGAATCTACTGAACGTGTTCAAGACTGAACGTGTTCAAGAGAACAGAGATGAATCTACTGAACGTGTTCAAGAGAACAGAGATGAATCTACTGAAGGTGTTCAAGAGAACAGAGATGAATCTACTGAAGATGTTCAAGAGAACAGAGATGAATCTACTGAAGATGTTCAAGAGAAGAGAGATGAATCTACTGAACGTGTTCAAGAGAACAGAGATGAATCTACTGAACGTGTTCAAGAGAACAGAGATGAATCTACTGAACGTGTTCAAGAGAACAGAGATGAATCTTCTGAAGATGTTCAAGAGAACAGAGATGAATCTACTGAACATGTTCAAGAGAACAGAGATGAATCTACTGAACGTGTTCAAGAGAACAGACATGAATCTACTGAACATGTTCAAGAGAACAGAGATGAATCTACTGAACGTGTCCAAGAGAACAGAGATGAATCTACTGAAGATGTTCAAGAGAACAGAGATGAATCTACTGAAGATGTTCAAGAGAACAGAGATAAATCTACTGAAGATGTTCAAGAGAACAGAGATGAATCTACTGAAGATGTTCAAGAGAACAGAGATGAATCTACTGAACGTGTTCAAAAGAAAACAGAGATGAATCTACTGAAGATGTTCAAGAGAACAGAGATGAATCTACTGAACGTGTTCAAGAGAACAGAGATGAATCTACTGAACGTGTTCAAGAGAACAGAGATGAATCTACTGAAGATGCTCAAGAGAACAGAGATGAATCTACTGAACGTGTTCAAGAGAACAGAGATGAATCTACTGAAGATGGTGAAGAGAACAGAGATGAATCTACTGAACATGTTCAAGAGAACAGAGATTAATCGACTGAAGATGTTCAAGAGAACAGAGATGAATCTACTGAACGTGTTCAAGAGAACAGAGATGAATCTACTGAACATGTTCAAGAGAACAGAGATTAATCGACTGAAGATGTTCAAGAGAACAGAGATGAATCTACTGAACGTTTTCAAGAGAACAGAGATGAATCTACTGAACGTGTTCAAGAGAACAGAGATGAATCTACTGAACGTGTTCAAGAGAACAGAGATGAATCTACTGAACGTGTTCAAGAGAACAGAGATAAATCTACTGAAGATGTTCAAGAGAACAGAGATGAATCTACTGAACATGTTCAAGAGAACAGAGATGAATCTACTGAACATGTTCAAGAGAACAGAGATGAATCTACTGAACGTGTTCAAGAGAACAGAGATGAATCTACTGAAGATGTTCAAGAGAACAGAGATCAATCTACTGAAGATGTTCAAGAGAACAGAGATAAATCTACTGAAGATGTTCAAGAGAACAGAGATGAATCTACTGAAGATGTTCAAGAGAACAGAGATGAATCTACTGAACGTGTCCAAGAGAACAGAGATGAATCTACTGAACGTGTTCAAGAGAACAGAGATGAATCTACTGAAGATGTTCAAGAGAACAGAGATGAATCTACTGAACGTGTTCAAGAGAACAGAGATGAATCTACTGAACGTGTTCAAGAGAACAGAGATGAATCTACTGAACATATTCAAGAGAACAGAGATTAATCGACTGAAGATGTTCAAGAGAACAGAGATGAATCTACTGAACATGTTCAAGAGAACAGAGATTAATCGACTGAACGTGTTCAAGACTGAACGTGTTCAAGAGAACAGAGATGAATCTACTGAAGATGTTCAAGAGAACAGAGATGAATCTACTGAACGTGTTCAAGAGAACAGAGATGAATCTACTGAAGATGTTCAAGAGAACAGAGATGAATCTACTGAACGTGTTCAAGAGAACAGAGATGAATCTACTGAACGTGTTCAAGAGAACAGAGATGAATCTACTGAACGTGTTCAAGAGAACAGAGATAAATCTACTGAAGATGTTCAAGAGAACAGAGATGAATCTACTGAAGGTGTTCAAGAGAACAGAGATGAATCTACTGAAGATGTTCAAGAGAACAGAGATGAATCTACTGAAGATGTTCAAGAGAACAGAGATGAATCTACTGAACGTGTTCAAGAGAACAGAGATGAATCTACTGAACGTGTTCAAGAGAACAGAGATGAATCTACTGAACGTGTTCAAGAGAACAGAGATAAATCTACTGAACATGTTCAAGAGAACAGAGATTAATCGACTGAAGATGTTCAAGAGAACAGAGATGAATCTACTGAACGTGTTCAAGAGAACAGAGATAAATCTACTGAAGATGTTCAAGAGAACAGAGATGAATCTACTGAACATGTTCAAGAGAACATAGATTAATCGACTGAAGATGTTCAAGACAACAGAGATGAATCTACTGAACATGTTCAAGAGAACAGAGATTAATCGACTGACATGTTCAAGAGAACAGAGATGAATCTACTGAACGTGTTCAAGAGAACAGAGATGAATCTACTGAAGGTGTTCAAGAGAACAGAGATGAATCTACTGAAGATGTTCAAGAGAACAGAGATGAATCTACTGAACGTGTTCAAGAGAACAGAGATGAATCTACTGAACGTGTTCAAGAGAACAGAGATGAATCTACTGAACGTGTTCAAGAGAACAGAGATGAATCTACTGAAGATGTTCAAGAGAACAGAGATGAATCTACTGAACATGTTCAAGAGAACAGAGATGAATCTACTGAACGTGTTCAAGAGAACAGAGATGAATCTACTGAACATGTTCAAGAGAACAGAGATGAATCTACTGAAGATGTTCAAGAGAACAGAGATAAATCTACTGAAGATGTTCAAGAGAACAGAGATGAATCTACTGAAGATGTTCAAGAGAACATAGATGAATCTACTGAACGTGTTCAAGAGAACAGAGATGAATCTACTGAAGATGTTCAAGAGAACAGAGATGAATCTACTGAAGATGTTCAAGAGAACAGAGATGAATCTACTGAACGTGTTCAAGAGAACAGAGATGAATCTACTGAACGTGTTCAAGAGAACAGAGATGAATCTACTGAACGTGTTCAAGAGAACAGAGATGAATCTACTGAAGATGTTCAAGAGAACAGAGATGAATCTACTGAACATGTTCAAGAGAACAGAGATGAATCTACTGAACGTGTTCAAGAGAACAGAGATGAATCTACTGAACATGTTCAAGAGAACAGAGATGAATCTACTGAAGATGTTCAAGAGAACAGAGATAAATCTGCTGAAGATGTTCAAGAGAACAGAGATGAATTTACTGAAGATGTTCAAGAGAACATAGATGAATCTACTGAACGTGTTCAAGAGAACAGAGATGAATCTACTGAAGATGTTCAAGAGAACAGAGATGAATCTACTGAAGATGTTCAAGAGAACACAGATGAATCTACTGAACGTGTTCAAGAGAACAGAGATGAATCTACTGAACGTGTTCAAGAGAACAGAGATGAATCTACTGAACGTGTTCAAGAGAACAGAGATGAATCTACTGAAGATGTTCAAGAGAACAGAGATGAATCTACTGAAGATGTTCAAGAGAACAGAGATGAATCTACTGAACATGTTCAAGAGAACAGAGATTAATCGACTGAAGATGTTCAAGAGAACAGAGATTAATCGACTGAAGATGTTCAAGAGAACAGAGATGAATCTACTGAACGTGTTCAAGACTGAAGGTGTTCAAGAGAACAGAGATGAATCTACTGAACGTGTTCAAGAGAACAGAGATGAATCTACTGAAGGTGTTCAAGAGAACAGAGATGAATCTACTGAAGATGTTCAAGAGAACAGAGATGAATCTACTGAAGATGTTCAAGAGAAGAGAGATGAATCTACTGAACGTGTTCAAGAGAACAGAGATGAATCTACTGAACGTGTTCAAGAGAACAGAGATGAATCTACTGAACGTGTTCAAGAGAACAGAGATGAATCTTCTGAAGATGTTCAAGAGAACAGAGATGAATCTACTGAACATGTTCAAGAGAACAGAGATGAATCTACTGAACGTGTTCAAGAGAACAGACATGAATCTACTGAACATGTTCAAGAGAACAGAGATGAATCTACTGAACGTGTTCAAGAGAACAGAGGAGATGAATCTACTGAACGTGTTCAAGAGAACAGAGGAGATGTATCTACTGAACGTGTTCAAGAGAACAGAGATGAATCTACTGAACGTGTTCAAGAGAACAGAGATGAATCTACTGAACGTGTTGAAGAGAACAGAGATGAATCTACTGAACGTGTTCAAGAGAACAGAGGAGATGAATCTACTGAACGTGTTCAAGAGAACAGAGATGAATCTACTGAACGTGTTCAAGAGAACAGAGATGAATCTACTGAAGATGTTCAAGAGAACAAAGATGAATCTACTGAACATGTTCAAGAGAACAGAGATTAATCGACTGAAGATGTTCAAGAGAACAGAGATGAATCTACTGAACATGTTCAAGAGAACAGAGATTAATCGACTGAAGATGTTCAAGAGAACAGAGATTAATCGACTGAAGATGTTCAAGAGAACAGAGATTAATCGACTGAAGATGTTCAAGAGAACAGAGATGAATCTACTGAACGTGTTCAAGACTGAACGTGTTCAAGAGAACAGAGATGAATCTACTGAACGTGTTCAAGAGAACAGAGATGAATCTACTGAAGGTGTTCAAGAGAACAGAGATGAATCTACTGAAGATGTTCAAGAGAACAGAGATGAATCTACTGAAGATGTTCAAGAGAAGAGAGATGAATCTACTGAACGTGTTCAAGAGAACAGAGATGAATCTACTGAACGTGTTCAAGAGAACAGAGATGAATCTACTGAACGTGTTCAAGAGAACAGAGATGAATCTTCTGAAGATGTTCAAGAGAACAGAGATGAATCTACTGAACATGTTCAAGAGAACAGAGATGAATCTACTGAACGTGTTCAAGAGAACAGACATGAATCTACTGAACATGTTCAAGAGAACAGAGATGAATCTACTGAACGTGTCCAAGAGAACAGAGATGAATCTACTGAAGATGTTCAAGAGAACAGAGATGAATCTACTGAAGATGTTCAAGAGAACAGAGATGAATCTACTGAACGTGTTCAAGAGAACAGAGATGAATCTACTGAAGATGTTCAAGAGAACAGAGATGAATCTACTGAACGTGTTCAAAAGAAAACAGAGATGAATCTACTGAAGATGTTCAAGAGAACAGAGATGAATCTACTGAACGTGTTCAAGAGAACAGAGATGAATCTACTGAACGTGTTCAAGAGAACAGAGATGAATCTACTGAAGATGCTCAAGAGAACAGAGATGAATCTACTGAACGTGTTCAAGAGAACAGAGATGAATCTACTGAAGATGGTGAAGAGAACAGAGATGAATCTACTGAACATGTTCAAGAGAACAGAGATTAATCGACTGAAGATGTTCAAGAGAACAGAGATGAATCTACTGAACGTGTTCAAGAGAACAGAGATGAATCTACTGAACATGTTCAAGAGAACAGAGATTAATCGACTGAAGATGTTCAAGAGAACAGAGATGAATCTACTGAACGTTTTCAAGAGAACAGAGATGAATCTACTGAACGTGTTCAAGAGAACAGAGATGAATCTACTGAACGTGTTCAAGAGAACAGAGATGAATCTAATGAACGTGTTCAAGAGAACAGAGATAAATCTACTGAAGATGTTCAAGAGAACAGAGATGAATCTACTGAACATGTTCAAGAGAACAGAGATGAATCTACTGAACATGTTCAAGAGAACAGAGATGAATCTACTGAACGTGTTCAAGAGAACAGAGATGAATCTACTGAAGATGTTCAAGAGAACAGAGATCAATCTACTGAAGATGTTCAAGAGAACAGAGATAAATCTACTGAAGATGTTCAAGAGAACAGAGATGAATCTACTGAAGATGTTCAAGAGAACAGAGATGAATCTACTGAACGTGTCCAAGAGAACAGAGATGAATCTACTGAACGTGTTCAAGAGAACAGAGATGAATCTACTGAAGATGTTCAAGAGAACAGAGATGAATCTACTGAACGTGTTCAAGAGAACAGAGATGAATCTACTGAACGTGTTCAAGAGAACAGAGATGAATCTACTGAAGATGTTCAAGAGAACAGAGATGAATCTACTGAACATATTCAAGAGAACAGAGATTAATCGACTGAAGATGTTCAAGAGAACAGAGATGAATCTACTGAACATGTTCAAGAGAACAGAGATTAATCGACTGAACGTGTTCAAGACTGAACGTGTTCAAGAGAACAGAGATGAATCTACTGAAGATGTTCAAGAGAACAGAGATGAATCTACTGAACGTGTTCAAGAGAACAGAGATGAATCTACTGAAGATGTTCAAGAGAACAGAGATGAATCTACTGAACGTGTTCAAGAGAACAGAGATGAATCTACTGAACGTGTTCAAGAGAACAGAGATGAATCTACTGAACGTGTTCAAGAGAACAGAGATAAATCTACTGAAGATGTTCAAGAGAACAGAGATGAATCTACTGAAGGTGTTCAAGAGAACAGAGATGAATCTACTGAAGATGTTCAAGAGAACAGAGATGAATCTACTGAAGATGTTCAAGAGAACAGAGATGAATCTACTGAACGTGTTCAAGAGAACAGAGATGAATCTACTGAACGTGTTCAAGAGAACAGAGATGAATCTACTGAACGTGTTCAAGAGAACAGAGATAAATCTACTGAACATGTTCAAGAGAACAGAGATTAATCGACTGAAGATGTTCAAGAGAACAGAGATGAATCTACTGAACGTGTTCAAGAGAACAGAGATAAATCTACTGAAGATGTTCAAGAGAACAGAGATGAATCTACTGAACATGTTCAAGAGAACATAGATTAATCGACTGAAGATGTTCAAGACAACAGAGATGAATCTACTGAACATGTTCAAGAGAACAGAGATGAATCTACTGAACGTGTTCAAGAGAACAGAGATTAATCTACTGAAGGTGTTCAAGAGAACAGAGATGAATCTACTGAAGATGTTCAAGAGAACAGAGATGAATCTACTGAACGTGTTCAAGAGAACAGAGATGAATCTACTGAACGTGTTCAAGAGAACAGAGATGAATCTACTGAACGTGTTCAAGAGAACAGAGATGAATCTACTGAAGATGTTCAAGAGAACAGAGATGAATCTACTGAACATGTTCAAGAGAACAGAGATGAATCTACTGAACGTGTTCAAGAGAACAGAGATGAATCTACTGAACATGTTCAAGAGAACAGAGATGAATCTACTGAAGATGTTCAAGAGAACAGAGATAAATCTACTGAAGATGTTCAAGAGAACAGAGATGAATCTACTGAAGATGTTCAAGAGAACATAGATGAATCTACTGAACGTGTTCAAGAGAACAGAGATGAATCTACTGAAGATGTTCAAGAGAACAGAGATGAATCTACTGAAGATGTTCAAGAGAACAGAGATGAATCTACTGAACGTGTTCAAGAGAACAGAGATGAATCTACTGAACGTGTTCAAGAGAACAGAGATGAATCTACTGAACGTGTTCAAGAGAACAGAGATGAATCTACTGAAGATGTTCAAGAGAACAGAGATGAATCTACTGAACATGTTCAAGAGAACAGAGATGAATCTACTGAACGTGTTCAAGAGAACAGAGATGAATCTACTGAACATGTTCAAGAGAACAGAGATGAATCTACTGAAGATGTTCAAGAGAACAGAGATAAATCTACTGAAGATGTTCAAGAGAACAGAGATGAATCTACTGAAGATGTTCAAGAGAACATAGATGAATCTACTGAACGTGTTCAAGAGAACAGAGATGAATCTACTGAAGATGTTCAAGAGAACAGAGATGAATCTACTGAAGATGTTCAAGAGAACAGAGATGAATCTACTGAACGTGTTCAAGAGAACAGAGATGAATCTACTGAACGTGTTCAAGAGAACAGAGATGAATCTACTGAACGTGTTCAAGAGAACAGAGATGAATCTACTGAAGATGTTCAAGAGAACAGAGATGAATCTACTGAAGATGTTCAAGAGAACAGAGATGAATCTACTGAAGATGTTCAAGAGAACAGAGATGAATCTACTGAACGTGTTCAAGAGAACAGAGATGAATCTACTGAACGTGTTCAAGAGAACAGAGATGAATCTACTGAACGTGTTCAAGAGAACAGAGATGAATCTACTGAAGATGTTCAAGAGAACAGAGATGAATCTACTGAACGTGTTCAAGAGAACAGAGATGAATCTACTGAACGTGTTCAAGAGAACAGAGATGAATCTACTGAAGATGTTCAAGAGAACAGAGATGAATCTACTGAAGATGTTCAAGAGAACAGAGATGAATCTACTGATCATGTTCAAGAGAAAAAAGAAAGAGAGAAGAAAAGAAAGAGTTTCACTCAGCAGATCTCAGATGATCTGATCTTCTCTGAGAAACACCAATGGAGTCAAACATGATGATGTTGAGGATTTCAGCTTCCTAGAAGAAGACTTAAATGGTGTTGTTTTGCGTTATAAGTTTATATATTTTAAAGATATTTCTTCAAACTCTTAAAAGCATCTGTTTTTCTGTATGTTATCCATTCCTCTGGTATCTCTCCATTCCACTCGAATGTTTTGTCATAGTGTTTCTCCAGATCTCTCTGGAATCTGCACACAAACCACTTCCAGTAGATCTGTTCAGAGAGATCAGGAGTGATGCTCACTCTGTGGAGAGGAGGACTGTGATCTCCAGGATGGTCTTCTATGATGTTTGTGCAGATGGTTTTACAGAACGGACACTGAACCCAACAGCACTGACAGAAGATCAAGATAAAGAGAGAACTTCCTGCTATAATTTCTAAGATCAGCAGCAGATTCAACACAGAGTCATTTGATAAAAAGCTGGACTATAAATTAAGACCAGATGAGATTCTGATAGATCTCTTCTGTCAGTGCTGTTGGGTTCAGTGTCCGTTCTGTAAAACCATCTGCACAAACATCATAGAAGACCATCCTGGAGATCACAGTCCTCCTCTCCACAGAGTGAGCATCACTCCTGATCTCTCTGAACAGATCTACTGGAAGTGGTTTGTGTGCAGATTCCAGAGAGATCTGGAGAAACACTATGACAAAACATTCGAGTGGAATGGAGAGATACCAGAGGAATGGATAACATACAGAAAAACAGATGCTTTTAAGAGTTTGAAGAAATATCTTTAAAATATATAAACTTATAACGCAAAACAACACCATTTAAGACACTTAATTACAGTACAATATAAATGTGCTATTCCAAGGGAAAAAAGATGTAGTTCCTTCGATCTGTTTTATGTAAGAAATTATAGCTAGGAATGTATTTATAATAAATCAGATTTTATTCACTACATCTGGCAAACCTCAACACTCAACATCATTTTGTGAAGTAATGGAGAGTCTGCGCTGTAATAGATTTCACATACAAATATTAACAACAAATAAACACTATTCACCAAATTATAAATAACATTTTATTTATTAAAATGTAAAGCATTTTAACATTACAGCTTATTTAAATTACAACTGCACCATATCTAATAATCTTCAAATAAATCATGTAATCTTATTTGGCTGGTATTACATTGTGTTTTCCAGGAATAATTTCCGATCTGAAGTGTTTCTATATTATATTATACAGTAATGTTTGCATCACATGATCAGTTGTGTGTCTGTTGATTGTGTGAACATCAGCTGCGTTCACATTTTCTTAATAAAGGCTTCTCCAACATTCAGCCCAAATACAATACATTACAAATACATTTGAATTAATTTACTAGAAGACAAAATAAAATACAATTATGAGTTTTGAGCTTACAGTATTAGATGTTTAGATATGCTTAGGGACTTATGTAAAAAAAAATTGCAATTGTTATATACTACTGGACCAACATAATTTGGCTTTATTTGAATCTGCACAGAACATCATCTGTGTGCATCTGTTATGGCCGTCAGTGCATGAAACAAGAGAAATATAGTAGTTAGTTCACTCTACTGGACTTAAGAAACAGTAAATAATAACCCTGCATGCTGGACTCGCCGAGGGACTATCATAGGAATATTTACTTTAAAAACAATGCTTCATAGTCTTTTAAATCTCATGAAACTTGTTTGAGAGAAATCAAACTAATCTATAATTTAAAAAAAAAAACTTTGTCTATAAAAATATAAAGCTCTTTGATATGAATATTGCAATAATGCACTCAGTGAACCAGGAAACTAGCGATTTATGTGACATACTGATTGGGGAAGATGTCTTCTACTTTTACTTCCAGGAGATAACATGATAAGATTTACAATGGTTTTATTGTAGTAAGAGTGTATAAAGTGTTATTTATTTTGTCGTATTTAATACAAATCTATGGTAAAACAATGGTTAGTGTAGCAAAACCAGGCTAATTTGTGGTTATCATTGTTTAACTATAGGCCTATTAACCATATTTAATCTGTGCTTGAATTATGAATAGTACTTCTGACAGCGAGATGTGGCGCCGTCTGCTGGACTTCAAACACCAACAACAGACTGAGAAACTTCGATCAGTAAAACTCTCTGTATCAATAACATACTCTGTCACTAGTTCAGCCTCAAAGCCTAGTGAGCTTCATCACCCCTACATATACAGCTCAGATCTGACTGGTTTATTAATATGAGAAACATCATCTGTGATCCAGTCACACAAACAACCTTCATTCACTGAATACTTCCCAAAACAGACTGCTTTTATCTGTGTGAGTAAATCAAGTCTGCTTTATTTCTATAGCACTTTACAGAGAAGAGTCACTGTAGTTAACAAACTATAAAGTAACAATGATAGTGTTTCCTTCAAAATGTGAATATGACAATGACCTTTATGTCACGCAGAGCTGTGCTGTAAGATGTAACTTATGCTAGAAATGTTGTTTTTAAGAGTAAAACAGCTGTGAAATCCCCATGAGTAAAAAATAGGGCAGTTTTTTTTTTTTTTACTTAATCACGAAGAACCATATAGAGTTAAAGATTAGTTTAAACATGAAGATTAAGAGAGCTTGTGTCTCGTCTGTATTCTCAAACATCATTCATCTGTTTCAGCTCTTAAATGTGCTTCAGTCAAACTCAGCTCAAATCACACTCAGCTGTTTTCTGAATCCTCTCTCTGCTCTCAGAACACATCTGAACACAGAATGATACATCACATCAAAGTGTATATTTAGACTTCCGGTTATGGCGATGTGCTGACAAGAGGCACGAGTTGGCCCCGCTGTTTTTTTTTTTCTGAGTTTTCTTGAATTTTACCCGTTCCATTTAAATTTCGTCCACGATTTGTTTTAAAAGTGAATTTTGTTTGTGATGTCGCCCAAACCAGCAAAGCAGAAGCTGAAAAAGCATCAGATATTCCGTCGGATTCTGAGGGCCTTGAAGAAGGTTCGCGTGTTACATATGGCGAAGAAAACTCGCCACCGAGTTATGGAGATCAAGCTAACGGCTTTCACACTGACACAAGTAATATTCTCCAAGCAATACATTCAGTGAGAGTTGACATGACTTCTCTAAAAAACTAAAACTAAAACTAAAAAGTATCTTCTGCTCTGTACGGGTTTAACGGTACAGGTATTTTTTACCAAACATTTTCGAACAAATGAACTTAATCAGTCAGCATTATCATCTTAATCTCTAGCTTTCAAATTCTATCTTCAGTTTTATGATATTTAAAGAGGAAATGTGTTTAAACTGCTCTTTAATGTGTAGTGAACCGATGGTCTCTTTCTCTTTACTACTTTGTTGTTTATTCACTAGTTTCCTGTTACTCTGAAACACTCAAAAAAAAAAAAAAAGTAGTCTCACAGAGGCATGATTTAACACTTAACATGATCCAGCACTGTCTGTAATGCAATGTGAATCGCGTATTAAACGCGTCTTCTTCATTGCTGTTCGCTGGAAGCAGGCGCCAGTTTTTTTTTTTTTTTAATTATAAGAACAACATTTCAGTCTCTCCAGTTCACATTCATTATAATAGTAAAAATACAATACGTTAAAGGTTGAAAAAAAAAAAAAAAAAATCAAGTTACCACTAAAGAAAAATAAATTAGTGACAGATTTGTATCCCATGACAAAAATAGTTCTAGTGACATATTATCCATTAAACATTTCTGAATGAATGTTCATTACTGATATGCATTTCTTGTTTGTAATTAATTTAAGAGACTTAAAATAAAAATACACCTCTATCAAAAACAACTTAAATGATAGTGAAGAATTCTGGAATTTACATTTATGGATATGAAACTTGCCTAACAAAATATAAAGGTTTATAATAGTACATAGTTTCTTTTCTTTGTATTCAAAATAAGTGATGTTCTTCCCCTCAATGTTGACTTTGTGTTTTGTTTTACATAATATATAATTCTCAAGTTCTTTCCAAAATGCATTACTGTATGAACAACCATAAAACAAATGGGTTACATTTTCAAGTTCATTTTTACAAAAAGTACATTTTTTATCAATATCAAGAAATCTTGAAATGTACATCTTAGATGGGTATATGTTGTGTAGTATTTTTAGATGTAATTCTCTAATTTTATTTGTGACACAAAATTTAAAAGGAACAAGCCATGCTTTCTGCCAATTAATATTCCTAAAAAATAGCATTCCAAAAAAATTTCCCTCTAGGTATTATTTTTTTTGGCATTGTAGAAACATTCTCTGATATGTTTATTAGTACATTTTTTGCTTAGAATGTCAATACGTTTATGTAAAGAATGTTAGGAGTAGTGCGTTGTACATTTTGCTCTACATAGCTTTTCATTAATTCTAATATTCCACCGGGAATAGAGTTAATTAACTGAGCTAAATTCTTTAAATTTTACAGGGAAAGTTTTCTGTGTAAGAAAGTCTTCATAGCTAAGAAGTTAACCATTAGGGCTAAATAAGTCTTTTAAATAAATTATATTTTTATCTATCCAGTTTTGTAAATACAATGATTTGTTCTTTTTAATAATACACTCATTGTTCCAAATGAGGAAGCAGGCGCCAGTTCTGCGCTCAAACTCTCACTGATGACGCTTGGTCTTCCGCGCATGCGCGAGTCTGAACCGAAAGCAGAACAATAACAGAACCAGCTAAACTCAGCAGAAACTCCGTCAGTGTGGATCTGACAGCAGCATCATGTCTGGAAACTCTTTTCCAGGTGTGTGCACATCAGTAAATCACTCAGCTGTTACGCTGTGCGTGTTTTTGTCTGTCAGCTTGATGTTTGTTTACATCTAAAACAGATAAGCTTTATTAGCTGTCTGTTTGTTAACTTGACAACATGAGTTCATGATTATGAAAAATTACATTATAGAAAACATCCTGTCACACAAAAACTGTCTGGGAATAGTAGTTTATGATGTATATGGGTTTTAATAATCGATCAAACGTTACCTAAAATAACCAAACATCAACTGTATTCTACATATACTGATCTGTTGATGAGATCTGCGGTCAGTTATTTCTGCTTTATGAGCTTTTAGACAGAAAACGACATTGAACACACATTTTAGCAAAAGTGCTTAAATTAAATATTATTCGTTTACATACACACGTATATACACAGTATATGTGCACACATTATGTAAACAAAAACTTTTATTAAGGATCCGATTAATCCCGATTAATTATCAATTAATTAACAGCGTGTAAAACGTGCCCAAATATAAAGCTCTCTCTGAAGTATTGTATTTAAATGAACAAATTCACAGAAAAATTATGTCAGAATAGCCTCGTAAGTATCCTACAGCAGACATAGCCATCTGAACGCGCTGTATCAGTGCATTCTCTTAAAGTGAAAGCACTTTCTTTATATTAATCTAACAGCAGCAACAAAGAAGTCACTCACTGCTCCTGATTGAATAGCTTTTGTAACTTTAATAGAGTAATCTTGTTTTACTTTTGATTACTTTATTCAATTTCTGTTCCTAAAAACTAATGTTAGACCTACCTACTCTATTGTTTTTATTTTTGCTGTTGATTGTAGTTAGATTATTCTTATTTTCTTTATTTCTATTTGACAGTATAGTTATTGCCAAAACATAGCACATACCAAACCTTAAGTAAGTTGAAGCGTTCCACCCCTAATAAATATACACAAATATATATTTGTATTTGTTTTCAATATCTATTTATTTTACAAGACATAAAAAAAAACTTAATGTATGCTTGTCCTTTATATTATACATAAAAGCCAATTTATATGATAGTATATAGCAAACATTTCTGTAAAAGAGAAAAAAAAAAGGTCCAATATTATTTCTATATAATAATATATTAATAATATTTTTAAGCCCCGTATTTTATTTTTTTGGCAGGTTGTCTGATTCTGTTTATTATGAGTGTTATCAAATGACATTTATTATCAGTTTTGTGATAAGATTATGAACCTGCAGCTTGTTATCGGTCAAGGTAACAGCATATTCAAGGTGAGAATAATATATTTTCCTAAAATAATAGTTTTATTTTATTGTAAATCTTAAAAGGCACAAACCAGATTGAATGTAGTGCGTGGTATACATTTCTTTGAAAATAAATCATTTATAAAATATAAATATAATCAATAAATACATTTTATTCATGAATTTTTTTATAATTATTTATGCATTTTTACTTCTTTTAATACATTTTTTTTGTTTTAATCCTTATTTTCTGTTAAGACAAGTATTTATAGTTTGTGTGTGTGTGTGTGTGAGTGTGTTGTGTATTTCATTAGTCCAGTTCCTTTGAAGTGCAACATTAAAAAAAAAATTTTTTTTTTTTAAAGATAATTTATTTTTTAATTGTTTGAAAGACCCAAGATAGGTTTATTACATTCTTCGGCATGTTCAAATAAAGATAATGATGAAGTGCACTCTGGTTCTGATTCTAGATCAGTGGAATGGAGAAGAGGCGTTTGGATCCGAGGAGAAGGAAGAGCACGACAGAACGGAACTGAGACTTGTTCTGATTGGCCGCACTGGCTCAGGCAAGAGCGCGACAGGAAACACCATCCTAGGACGACGTCACTTCCTGTCCGCACTGAGGGCCGGTTCGGTGACACACGTGTGCGAATGCGGCCGCATGTACGAAGAGTCCTGTGGGACGACAAAGAACATCCTCATTGTAGACATGCCAGGATTCGGAGACACCCGACTTGATGAGACTAGCGTTCACGATGAAATCGCGGAATGCATTACGCTCACGGCTCCCGGGCCACACGCCTTCCTGCTGGTGATCCCGCTAGGACGATACACAGCAGACATAGATCAGGCCGTCGCGCAAATGCTGTGCATGTTCAGCGAAGAGGCGCTTCGCCACACGGTGGTGGTATTCACACGCGAAGAGGAGCTGGACGACGATGGCATCGAGAGTTTCCACGAATCAGCTCCGGAGCAACTGAAGATCCTCCTGCGCGACTGTGGCAGACGCTACTGCGTCTTCAACAACCAAGTGCCGGAAAACCGCAGGCAAGTGAACACGCTGCTAACGATGGTGGATAGCATGGGCGGAGCTTGTTTCAACAACAGCGTGTTCACACTGATCGGGCAATACGTGATGAGCAGCGGCGGCGCAGTCGCAGCAGACACCAAGCCCTGCGATCAGCACTCAGTCGTGTATGAAGTGAAGTCGCGCTCTCGGGGAAAGTTCTGGAGCGTGTGAAAGTGCTAGTCGCGGCGGGAGCCACCGGGATGGCAGTAGGAGCTGTTTTCGGAGCCGCAGTTCCTTTGTAAATTGCGGTGGGAGCCTCCATGATGGGCGGCGGATCGGTGGCAGGAAGCGTAATAGTAGTTGCGGCAACCAGTAACAGCGACAGGCGACAGGCAGCATTTTGGGAGGATCGGTGGGAGCGCTAGCAGGCGCAGATGCCACAGGAACGAGAGAAGCAGCGCTAGAAGCTATGCAACAGGTGGGCGTGGTCGGCGCTGCAGTGGTGGGCGTGGCTGCAGGAGTGGGTGTCGCTGTAGGGGCGGGGTCAGCGTTGGGGGCGGTGCTACAGGGAGGAGCAATAACTGCTAGTGAAACGGTTGCATCAAATGCGGTGGTGGCTGTGGGTAACGCCAGCGTGGGAACAACTGCGCACATCCTGAGCACCGTTGGTGAGATCGGAAGAGCGGCGACAGGAATCACGCTGGTCGGAGGACTGGTGATCCGAGTGGTGAAAGAGAAAGTTCGGTCCGCTACAGGAAACAGCTACACTGAACGCAACTCCTACGAGATTCACTGGAACAAGTGAGCGATGCAGACACAGCGTTTGCTCACTGATGTTTACGACTGTGCTGCATTGCGTTACGAGCACTGTGAGAAGTTATACAGAGCAGCATCAGCTCTAATTTTTACTGCAGTGAGTGGATTACTAAACATTTATTAAACAAAGTTTATTTGATGTGTTTGGAATTTTTTACCAGTTTTTATTTGTTAATAGAAACCTGCGCAGTCGTATTCAGTTATGAAGCTCATTTACACTTTAACATGCTGTTTACTGAACAAATGTGCTCTTTAATCTGACCTGCTCAGTATTGCTGTGTGTTTAAATGGATCCTGACGTGTGTGTGACGATTGAGTTTGGACTGGTTAAGTGAGATCAAAACGTGAGTTTCACTCAACACTGGTTGTTTGTTTTCTGAAGCTGTTGAACAAAAATAAACACATATGAATTATTCCAGACTTGTTTTGATTTATAACACAGCACCTCAGTCTCATATTTGCTATTATTTCATTAACCAAAGTCATAAGTATGTTTAATGTGACAATATTGTGAGATTTACATTAGATATTTAACTACAAAGGAAACACAAAGTAATTATTTTTTTCATTATTACATAAAATTACAGTTATATTTCACATGTATAAAGAATACCGTTACAATAGCAGTTTAACTTAAATGGTTAAACATTAAAAAAAAACATTTCAAGTTATACATTTATATTCACATTCATATATTATTATATTATATGTTAAGTAATAAAAATAGTTTATTTTACTCTCAGAAACGCAGGAATCATCTGCTTTTCCCCCTTAGCTGTATTTTATTAAGCCAATCATGTTTTTTACATATTTCGTTTAGAGATATTTTGATGTATTTTTAAGATAAACACATTTTATATTTCCTGACACATAAGTCTACAAAGCAGTTTTGAAAGGACTATGTTTAGTAGGGTTATTATGCAATTATAACACAGAAAACAGCAGAAGCCAAGTTATAGTATACATTCTTTAAAAATAGGTTATCCATTACTAATATGAAAGGTATATATAAAATATAAAAAGATCTTCCAAATGTCATTCACGTCCTGTTGAAGGACTTTTATTTTTTGCATTGTAGGTTATCAAATTGACATTATGTTTAATGATTAATTGTCAAGGTTAAGGTTAAGGAAATAAAAGCATGCAGGGAATAGCATATTTAAAATAGGAACTTGTGTGTCATAGCTTTTCCTAATCTGACAATTTACTACAAAAAAAAAGTCAGTTTGACAGCATAACAATACAAACTTCGCAGGAGTATACTTTAAACAGCAGTCAACATTTGAAGTGGATCAAAACCTAAAACAACACCCGTTCTTGTCTTAGGACAGCTTCAAATGTTGACTAAAGATGATTATGATGATGATTATATTACTTCAACAACAAAGACGCTCTTCTTCAGTCATATTTACATATTCATTTGACCGCTCACCGCCTCTCATTAAATATTCATTAGCAGTGTCCATTCAATCGGAGCGGCCTGGGCGGGGTTTAACTCGGAGGGGCGGGTCAAATGCGAAAGAGCGAAGCGCCTCTGCTCTTCGACGTACAATCAGGCCACGCTCAAGCGAGCTTTCTGATTGGTCAACAGCGCCTGATATTCCGAATGCCGTCGCCGAGCCAGAGCCAATCAGAGGAGCGAGCGCTTCTAGCGAATGACGTCAAAGCCGGAGTATAAGATGGCTCCGTTCGGTCGGTAAGCGAGCGCTCGAGAGTCATCGGAACCGAGCGAACCGAGTCCGTGATCCCGAGAGGCGAGCAGCGCGAGGATGGACGCCGCCGAGTTCATGGAGACCATGGACCCGAGCCTGTCCGAGCTGGGCGAGTTCACGCTGGGGGACATCGACGGTGAGCGAGGAAGATGAGGAGGAGGAGGATGCTCATGAACAAATAAACAACACCGATGCGCTGATCCTGCAGATCAATGAGCGTGTTCGATCAGATCAGATCAGAGATCGCTATTATTATGTGCTCAGCTGTCTGTAGAAACAAGCCTTATAAACTCATAATACATTGCTATTGTGAATATTTACTCATAATGCATTGCTATTGTGAATATTAACTCATAATACATTCAGCATCCAGCTTCAGCTTATATAGTTTAGTTTAGTTATAGTTAGAGAAACTAGAGTAGGTTTAGTGTGGACTGATTGTCATGATGACACACTTGTGTCCGCTAGTATGCGATTCATCACCGGTATTAATTATAAGTGTGTCAGTTTGAACATCACTGTAATTAATTAAGGAATGTAGCGTAATAACGTCGATGTTGTTATTGTTTTTGTTGTTATTAATGTGTCTTTATTGTTGTTATTAGTGCTATTTAGTGGAATTGTTGTTAGCGTGTTATTGGTGGTTGCTTTATTGTTTTTTTTTAGTAGTGTTATTGGTGTTTGTTATTGTTAGTCTGAGTGTTGTTGTTCTTAGTGTTTTAGTAGTGTTATTTGTGCTGTTATTGATGTTATTGTTAGTGTGGCTGTTGCTGTTATTGGTGTTTTTAGTGGTGTAATTGGTGTTTGTTATTGTTGTTATTGGTGTTTTAGTAGTTTTTCTGATGTTAGTCTGAGATTTGTTGTTATTAGTATTTTTTAGTAGTGTTATTTGTGCTGTTATTGATGTTCTTGTTAGTCTGGCTGTTCTTGTTATTGGTGTTTTAGTAGTGTCATTGGTGTTAGTCTGAGATTTGTTGTTATTGATATTTTTTGTAGTGTTATTTGTGCTGTTATTGATGTTATTGTTAGTGTGGCTGTTGTTGTTATTGGTATTTTTTGTAGTGTTATTTGTGCTGTTATTGATGTTATTGTTAGTGTGGCTGTTGTTGTTATTGGTGTTTTTAGTAGTGTAATTGGTGTTTGTTATTGTTAGTCTGAGTGTTGTTGTTCTTAGTGTTTTAGTAGTGTTATTGGTGTTAGTCTGAGAGTAGTTGTTATTGGTGCTGTTATTGATGTTCTTGTTAGTCTGGCTGTTGCTGTTATTGGTGTTTTTAGTAGTGTAATTGGTGTTTGTTATTGTTGTTATTGGTGTTTGTAGTAGTTTTTCTGGTGTTAGTCTGAGATTTGTTGTTATTGGTATTTTTTGTAGTGTTATTTGTGCTGTTATTGATGTTATTGTTAGTGTGGCTGTTGTTGTTATTGGTGTTTTTAGTAGTGTAATTGGTGTTTGTTATTGTTAGTCTGAGTGTTGTTGTTCTTAGTGTTTTAGTAGTGTTATTGGTGTTAGTCTGAGAGTAGTTGTTATTGGTGCTGTTATTGATGTTCTTGTTAGTGTGGCTGTTGCTGTTATTGGTGTTTTTAGTAGTGTAATTGGTGTTTGTTATTGTTGTTATTGGTGTTTGTAGTAGTTTTTCTGGTGTTAGTCTGAGATTTGTTGTTATTGGTATTTTTTGTAGTGTTATTTGTGCTGTTATTGATGTTATTGTTAGTGTGGCTGTTGTTGTTATTGGTGTTTTTAGTAGTGTAATTAGTGTTTGTTATTGTTAGTCTGAGTGTTGTTGTTCTTAGTGTTTTAGTAGTGTTATTGGTGTTAGTCTGAGAGTAGTTGTTATTGGTGCTGTTATTGATGTTCTTGTTAGTGTGGCTGTTGCTGTTATTGGTGTTTTTAGTAGTGTAATTGGTGTTTGTTATTGTTGTTATTGGTGTTTGTAGTAGTTTTTCTGGTGTTAGTCTGAGATTTGTTGTTATTGGTATTTTTTGTAGTGTTATTTGTGCTGTTATTGATGTTATTGTTAGTGTGGCTGTTGTTGTTATTGGTGTTTTTAGTAGTGTAATTAGTGTTTGTTATTGTTAGTCTGAGTGTTGTTGTTCTTAGTGTTTTAGTAGTGTTATTGGTGTTAGTCTGAGAGTAGTTGTTATTGGTGCTGTTATTGATGTTCTTGTTAGTGTGGCTGTTGCTGTTATTGGTGTTTTTAGTAGTGTTATTGGTGTTTGTCTGGGTGTAGTTGTTACTGGTGCTGTTATTGATGTTCTTGTTAGTCTGGCTGTTGCTGTTATTGGTGTTTTTAGTAGTGTAATTGGTGTTTGTTATTGTTGTTATTGGTGTTTGTAGTAGTTTTTCTGGTGTTAGTCTGAGATTTGTTGTTATTGGTATTTTTTTGTAGTGTTATTTGTGCTGTTATTGATGTTCTTGTTAGTCTGGCTGTTGTTGTTATTGGTGTTTTTAGTAGTGTAATTGGTGTTTGTTATTGTTAGTCCGAGTGTTGCTGTTATTGGTGTTTTTAGTAGTTTTTCTGGTGTTAGTCTGAGATTTGTTGTTATTGGTATTTTTTTGTAGTGTTATTTGTGCTGTTATTGATGTTCTTGTTAGTCTGGCTGTTGTTGTTATTGGTGTTTTTAGTAATGTAATTGGTGTATGTTATTGTTAGTCCGAGTGTTGCTGTTATTGGTGTTTTTAGTAGTTTTTCTGGTGTTAGTCTGAGATTTGTTGTTATTGGTATTTTTTAGTAGTGTTATTTGTGCTGTTATAAATGTTATTGTTAGTGTGGCTGTTGCTGTTATTGGTGTTTTTAGTAGTGTCGTTGGTGTTTGTCTGGGTGTAGTTGTTATTGGTGTTAATAGTATTATTGTTGTTATTGTCAGTCATACAGCAGCTCAAACACATGCTGATGGTCCGTCAGTCATCAGATGAAATCTCTATCATTCAAACAAACACACACCAGAGTGCTGTGACCAATCTGTGAATCATCAGTCAATGAAGCTGCACTGATCCGTTCTGTGTCTCATAGTGATCTTCTCTGTCCACACATGAGAGCTACAGACAGACAGTTAGTCTAGTGATGTCCATCCCACCAAGTGTTTATAAATAGTCATGTGGGATTCTCCTGCTCCTGCAGGACTGAGAGTCTGGTGTTGATCTGTAGCAGTGTGATTCTGGATCTCCAACAGTGAAGAGCACGTTACATAACGAGCATTAGCTGCTCATCATTGTCTGAAACTGATCTGCATTATTCAGTCGTATCTCAATCATGTTTAGATGTGGTTTCCTGCTGTTTCGTGGTGAAATAGGTCACTGTCATGGCATTACTGGTAGGTTTTGTCCGGTGCGAGTAGAGACCGGTTTATTCTGCCACAGGTGTGACTGTATCAGTTATTATTACTGTAATAACACCATAAACCAGTGAAACTGACACACCGCTGTCTGATACAAGTGTGTGTTATCAGTCTTTATCTCTCAGTTCTGACCTTCTTCTTATTATCAAAGGTCAGGGTCAGTATTCGGTTGACCTTTTACTAAGCCCAACCCCTTTCAAATGTATACAGCGTCCTGTAATGATAAACTGGTTGTCTGTGAGTGTGATTATCAGTGGTTTGTGATGTGACGTGATGAACACTGATTGCTGCTGTTTTGAAGGTCAGTTTGTTTGATTGACCCTGACGGGATCTGCTCATCAACAAACACACCGCTGTACGCTTACTTTTCTTTTTTGGAGTGCTTATTCAGTCAAAAATTTAGGAGCACCATCATTTTATAAAAAAAAAAATCACTTTATAAAAACTCAGCCTTTCCATTATGAGGCGATGGCAATTTGTTTTTACTTTTGTAATGGCATTTTTACAAATTTATTTGAAGTGTCATATTTCTGTGAAATTAAAAAAAGAATTATAATATAAAATTCTAATTAAAATGACAGAATAAGAACAGGAGTTATTAATATCGGTGATATTCAGACATCTATCTTCACATCTGTGTGTGTTTGTGTGTGTAATTCAGAGATGCTGCAGTTCGTCAGTAATCAGGTGGATTTCCCGGATCTCTTTGAGGATCAGATGGGGGGCGGTGCCGTGGCTCTTGTGAGGCCCCTCCCACAGACTGCTCCCAGCACCATACTCACGCCCATACAGACCAGCAGCCAGAAGCAGATGCAGACGCAAACACAGACACGCACACCACCGCTGCTACAGCCACGACCACAGCCCATCACACAGGTAAGCTTAACCACACCCCTCACTCTCTGACCAAACCCTGTCACTCTCTGACCACACCCTCTTACACTCTGACCACACCCTCTTACTCTCTGACCACACCATCTCACTTTCTGACCAAACCCTCTTACACTCTAAACACAGGTCGTTACACACGACTGCAGCCCATCACCCGGGTGAACCTGATCACACCCCCTCACTCTCTGACCAAACCCTCTTACTCTCTGACCACACCCTCTCACTCTCTGACCAAACCCTCTTACACTCCGACCACACCCCGTCACTCTCTGACCAAACCCTTTTACACTCTGACCACACCCTCTCACTCTGACCACACCCTCTTACACTCCGACCACACCCCCTCACTCTCTGACCAAACCCTTTAACGCTCTGACCACACCCTCTCACTCTGACCACACCCTCTTACACTCTGACCACACCCCGTCACTCTCTGACCACAACCTTTTACACTCTGACCACACCCTTTTACACTCTGACCACACCCTCTCACTCTCTGACCAAACCCTCTTACACTCCGACCACACCCCCTCACTCTCTGACCACACCCTTTTACACTCTGACCACACCCTCTTACACTCTAAACACAGGTCGTTACACATGACTGCAGCCCATCACCTGGATGAACCTGGCCACACCCCTCACTCTCTGACCAAACCCTCTTACACTCTAAACACAGGGCGTTACACACGACTGCAGCCCATCACCCGGGTGAACCTGACCACACCCTCTCACTCTCTGACCAAACCCTCTTACACTCTGACCACACCCTTTTACACTCTGACCACACCCTCTCACTATCTGACCACACCCCTCACTCTCTGACCAAACCCTCTTACACTCTAAACACAGGTCGTTACACATGACTGCAGCCCATCACCCGGGTGAACCTGATCACACCCCCTCACTCTCTGACCAAACCCTCTTACTCTCTGACCACACCCTCTCACTCTCTGACCAAACCCTCTTACACTCTAAACACAGGGCGTTACACACGACTGCAGCCCATCACCCGGGTGAACCTGACCACACCCTCTCACTCTCTGACCACACCTCATTTTTTATCTGGATTCTGTGACGTCGCCTGTGTTTGGTTTGACTCGGTCACTCCTCACGCCGTGCTCTGATTGGCCGGCAGCAGCAGGTGCAGACGCAGACGTTCCCCATGCAGACACTGGCGCAGCCGCAGACGGTGATGATCACGCCGACCCCCACGCCGACACACCGATTCATTCAGAACCAGGTGATCTGCCAGCAGAACCCCAGCGCCGGCTTCCAGGGTGAGACTCACACACACTATACACGCGCACACACACTCACTCACTCACACAGCTGTGTCTTTCTCAGTCCTACAGCCGCAGATGCAGAGCATCATGACATCACCACAGGTCCAGCAGATGACCATCCAGCACCAGCGACTGCTGACTCCGTCCGGTCAGACCTTCCAGACACTGTCCACTGCGCCGGTCCACACCATATCACAGCAGGTGCCTGTACATCTCACACACACGCAGACTGTTGTTACTGTGCTGTATGATGTCATGTGTGACTCTGCGCTCTGATTGGTCGACAGGTGCTGCTGCATCAGCCGCAGATCCTGAAGACAGACTCTCTGGTTCTGACCACGCTCAAACCGGACGGGACGCAGGTGCTGTCGACCGTCCAGAACACACCGGGGATCACCACGCTCACGGCACCCATCCAAACCACCTCGCTGCAGGTCCCCGTACGTCTCACACACACACACACACACTGACAGAACTATCACAGAGCAGTTTCATTAACTAATGCAGGAGAGGTGGGAAAAATTTGTAATTTTCTGACAAATGTTAATCTGAAAGAGATTGTTAAAGATTTAAAATAATATTAAATAATGGTATGTCATTTTACTCAAGGAGGTTTGTTTTTATGATTATTTTTAAAACAGCCTTTGCAACTTATGTTTTTTAAAATAAATTTATTTTAAATTAACATTTTACTATTAAATTTCATTAAATGTCTGGATGTTTAGATACATAGATCTATCAATGATTTAAAATATTTCTGCAAAAGGTTTAGATTTTCTAATAATAATTTCATATTTTTAGATATGTGTATATTTTAATTATTACACATAAGTTTATTAAAGTTATATCATAATGATAATTTTAATTTCTGCTCTATTTGCTATGAAATTAGCCTTTGCTGCTAATATGGTGTTAAATAAGAAATTATTATATTTTTCTTCTTCTTATTATTATTATTGTATTTAAAGAATATTAATTTAAAACATATTAAAAATCAATGTAAGTATAAAAATATATATATGTATAATTAATATCTTATTAGTATATTTATAAACATTTGTATCTTAAAATACCTTTATAAGAAATTAACTTTTTATTTAATTTTGCTGATAATTTGTTGTAAAATCAGACATACTCATGCAGAAAATATTTCTGCATTTTAATTAAAATATATTTATATATATTTGTTTTACTATTTTTATCCTTCCATCCATCTAAATCCCTTTCATGTCAGAATATTGTTTTGTTTATGGTTCTGAATATCTTCGCTCTCTTTCACAGACATTGATGAGCAGCAACATTCTGACCACCGTTCCCATGGTGATGGGAGGCAGAGACAAGCTGCCAATCAAACAGCTCTCCTCAGGCACCGCCCACACAGGGGGCGGGGCCAGGGTGGGCGTGGAACAGGGCGTGTCCATTACCGCGGGAATGGGAGGAGTCGTGAAGGAGGGCGAGAAACGGACGACACACAACATCATCGAGAAACGCTACCGATCGTCCATCAACGACAAGATCCTGGAGCTGCGCGACCTCGTGATGGGCAGCGACGCCAATGTGAGTGCGCCGCACTGCATGCTGGGATGTGTGAGGTGACGCTCTGACGGGCTGTTTGATGTGATTGACAGATGCACAAGTCTGGGATTCTGCGTAAAACCATCGACTACATCAAATACCTGCAGCAGGTGAACCACAAGCTCCGGCAGGAGAACCTGACGCTCAAGATGTCCAATCACAAGAACAGTGAGAGTCACATCACATCCCCCGCTTTGAGGCTTCTCCCCAAATTCAGCTTTGTTTGTTTCTTAAATTCACTGTTTAATTGTACTTTGAGGAACTGTAATTTATTACAATTTTAACAATAGTAAGTCCCTAGGAAATCATATTTTTTCCCCTCCAAATTCCTTTTTCTGAAATTCAAATTTACTTTTAGAAAGAAATCCAATTTCATTATAAAGGTAAATTCATCAAATTAAATAAATACAATTTTAATACTCATAAGATTCACAATGGATTCTGTGTTAATGATTTAATACAAATGTATTATTAAAAATGATGGATAACAAATGTATAAGACTGAACAATTTAATTAATATTCATCAAATCAAATGCTGAGTAATGAGAGCTGTAGTAATGAAATTAAAATGCATAAAAATCTTGGAATATTCCAAAATAGAAGATTTAAAATTTTTATTTTTATTATTATTTAATATTATTATACATGTAATATTAATGAATTTTTACTAAAATGCGTATTGCAATTTGACTGATTAATTTTACATTCCTACTTTTGCCATCTTAATTTATAAAATATTAATAAGTAATGTATAAAACGAATTCTCATTTGTGCATCTCATCTCTTCTCATAGAGTTGGTGTGTCTCTCTGATGATGTCGATCTGAAGCCAGAGATGGCCTTCATTTCTCCTCCTCCGTCAGATTCGGGCTCCAGCTCCCCCCCTCAGCTCTCGCCCTTCTGCATCGACTCGGAGCCGGGCAGCCCGCTACAGAAGCACGAGATGGTGAGAGACACAGACTCCGCCTCCTCACTTCATATTAAACTCAGAGCACAGACTCTGCCCCCTCACCATATTAAACTCAGAGCACAGACTCCGCCCCCTCACTTCATATTAAACTCAAGAGCACAGACTCCGCCCCCTCACTTCATATTAAACTCAGAGCACAGACTCCGCCCCCTCACTTCATATTAAACTCAAGAGCACAGACTCCGCCCCCTCACTTCATATTAAACTCAGAGCACAGACTCCGCCCCCTCAATTCATATTAAACTCAGAGCACAGACTCCGCCCCCTCACTTCATATTAAACTCAAGAGCACAGACTCCGCCCCCTCACTTCATATTAAACTCAGAGCACAGACTCCGCCCCCTCAATTCATATTAAACTCAGAGCACAGACTCCGCCCCCTCGCTTCATATTAAACTCAGAGCACAGACTCCTCCCCCTCGCTTTATAGTCTAACCAGAGCGCGGGTGTCCGTCTGATCAGCATTCGTGTGTGTGTGTGTGTGCGTGTGTGTGTGCGTGTGTGTGTTTCAGGTGAAGAGTGAGCCGGACCTGTCGTCGTCACTGGGAGTGCTGGACCGCTCGCGTCTGCTGCTCTGCACGCTCACCTTCCTCTGTGTGTCGCTCAACCCTCTTCCGTCTCTGCTGGGGTCCGAGGAGAGCGCCGGGCTAACGGCTGCACATGGATCCTCGCGCTCACTCTTCTCTCTGTCCGCGCAGACGCAGAGCTTCAGTGAGTCACGTGACCCGCTCACACAATCATCACACGACTGAGCGACCCGCTCTGACGCTAATATCACGTGTGTCCTTCCATCTGTCAGGGGCGTGGCTGTGGTGCGTGTTACCGTGGCTCCTGGTGTGGGTCCTGAGCGGAGTGGGCGTGGTCTGGGGGTGTGTCCGTGTGCTGTACCTGTGGGAGCCGGTCACACCCCTTCACTCGCCCACCTCAGTGCGCTTCTGGAGGCACAAGAAACAGGCTGACCTGCAGCTGTACCGGGTAAACACACACTCACACACACACACACACACAAGCACACTCTGTAGAGCTGATGATGATGTGTTGTGTGTGTGTCTCAGGGAGACTATGCCGCAGCCACGGTCAGTCTGCACACCTGTCTGTCCGTCTTGTCCAGAGTGCTGCCCTCCTCCACCTTTGACATCATCTGCTCGCTCTCCTGGAACCTGATTCGCTACTGCCTGAGGAAACCCGCCCCCCTGGGCTGGCTGGTGCGTCTGGTTGGAGGGAGACACGAGGGGGAGGAGTCACAGACCAGCTCACGCGACGCAGCACTGGTGTATCACCAACTCAACCAGCTGCAGCTCACAGGTGTGTGTGTGTGTGTGTGTTTGTTTGTTTGTTTGTGTGTGTGTGTGGGTCTGTGTGTGTGTGTTATGATATGAGTGTGTGTGTGTTTCAGGTAAGCTGGAGCGGCGGCCGCTCTGGGATGTGTGTGTGTGTGTGTGTGTGTTTGTATGTATGTGTTTGTGTTATAATGTGTGTGTCAGGTAAGCTGGAGCGGCGGCCGCTCTGGGGTGTGTGTGTGTGTGTTTGTTTGTCAGCATGTATGTGTTTGTGTTATAATGTGAGTGTGTGTTTCAGGTAAGCTGGATCAGCGGCCGCTCTGGGGTGTGTGTGTGTCTCTGAGCGCAGTGAATCTGAGCGAGAGCGCTGAGGGGAAGATGCCGGTCGCTCAGCGGATCCAGATCTTAGTGACAGCAGCCATCAGTCTGAGAGCAGCGCTGGGGAAACACTTCACCTGTCTGCCCGTGAGCACCACACACACACACACACACACACACACATGTAAACAGCACACACCCCCTCACACTGCTGTCTGTGCCTCAGGGTCACCTGCTGAGCTGCGCCGAGGCTCTGGCCTGTCAGTCAGACTCTAAGCTCCTCCCAGACTGCCTGCGCTGGATCTTCACGCCGCTGGGCCGCCAGTTCTTCCTGATCTGTGATTGGTCAGTGAGGGCGGAGAGCAGCGAGCAGATCTTCACGTCTCAGAGAGATGAAGGTAAGCCTGAGCGACCCATGGATGGCCGTCTGAGCATCAGGACGCAGGACTGACGTGTGTGTGTGTGTGTCTAGCGGATCCAATCGCACAGCTGCATCGCTGCTTCTGTGAGAAGCTCCTGGAGAGAGCCGTGCACACACTGATCGAGCCGCAGAGCAGCAAACGAGCAGAGGACGCTGGGTAAAACACACACACCTGTTCACATAAACACACGATGGGTAAAAACACTCAGGTTCCACAACTAACTACAACAGCAGGTGGAATTAAATAAATCGCAATTCTTCTGATTCTTAAATTGTACAAGTGTGTTCCTGTCATGTCTGCTTCAGTGAGTTCACAGGTGTTCTGGAGTTCCTGCAGCTGTTGAACAGCTGCACTGAAGACTCCGCCCCCTCCGACGCCCCATTCCCTGCGCTGGCCAATCAGAGCTCCACACCAGGTGTGTGTCACTGCCTCGGTGTGTGTGTTGATGCGTCCTCTCATGCTGACGTGTTGTCTCTTGTCTCTGCAGTCAGGGACCCCGTGTGCCGCTGGTGGGCGTCGGTGCTGAAGGCTGCGGTTCATTGGCTGCAGGGTGATGATGCGTCGGTGAGGTCACTGCTGGCGGAGGCGGAGCGGATGCCCAGAGCACTGCACACGCTGGAGTAAGTGTTCACCCGTCAGAGTGTGTGTTCATAGTCACGAACCTCCAATCTAACGCAGTGTGTGTGTGTGTGTCAGTCACCCGCTGCCGAGGGCCGTGCTAGCGCTGTGTAAGGCTGTGCAGATGAGTGTGTGTCCACAGAAGGGCGAGGGGGTCGTCAGCTGCCTCAGTCACTGCCAGCGCTCAAGTGCTCACCTGCACATCAGTGTGTGTCAGTCACACAACACCTGGCTGCACAAGGTACACACCTGTACTGCACCTGCACACACACACACACACACACACACACTGCACTCACACACACACACACACACACACACACTGGTGTTTCTCTTTGTCCAATCATCTTCTCTGACTCTCTCAGGGGGTGGAGCTTCTGGTGTGTGACCTCCTCCTGACTCTGAGGACCAGCCTATGGCAGCGTGGAGGCGGGTCTAACGGGGAGCCAGGCCCCGCCCCCGGATCACAGCTGGCTGGATTTCAGAGGGACCTGAGCTCTCTGCGGAAGCTGGGACAGGTCCACAGACAGGCCCAGCACAAGGTGACCTTTGACCCCGGCCTGCAGCTGACCTCTGCACTTGACCTCCACATGCTATTAACAGTCTGTGTATGATTTTAGCTGTTCCTGCACGAGACGACAGTCCGACTGATGGCAGGAGCCAGTCCCACACGCACACACCAGCTGCTGCGACACCGAACACACAAATACAGCACAGGTAAACACACACACACACACACACACATTCTCTCTCTCTAGCACACAGAGACACACACACACACACTCTATAGCTGCTGCTGTGTGTTCAGTATGATGTGCTGACGCTGTGTTTGCGCTGCAGACGGTGTCTGTGCTCCGGGCGAGCGTGAGAGGGCTAATGCTATCCTGCTAGTGTGTCGTCACCTGCCTCTGCCACTGCTGACCCCGCCGGGTCACCGCGCTCGCCTGCTGGCCGAGGCCAAGCGCACGCTGGAGCGAGTGGGAGACCGCAGATCCCTGCAGGACTGTCAGCAGATACTGCTGCGGCTCGGAGGAGGAACCACCATCACGGCCACATAACACACACACAGATAACACACACACAGATAACACACACACACAGACATATACACACACACACACACACACACTGCTGCGGCTCGGAGGAGGAACCACCATCACGGCCACATAACACACACACAGATAACACACACACACACACAGATATACACACACACACACACACACACACACTGCTGCGGCTCGGAGGAGGAACCACCATCACGGCCACATAACACACACACAGATAACACACACACACAGATATACACACACACACACACACACACACACTGCTTCGGCTCGGAGGAGGAACCACCATCACGGCCACATAACACACACACAAACAAATAAAACATGACTTCAGGTTTAGTTGTGTAACTTCAGGTCTGATGTGTTTGTTTTATTTTGCGTCGGTAGTTTTTTTATCTTTTCTTTTATTTTTGATTATATGACAGCGGGACTTTTATTATGACAGCACATGATAATAGATAATCATAGATGGTGATGTAAAGTCACACATGTCAGGAATGAGCTGTTAATGCAGAAAAAGTTTTTATTATTTGCTGTTTTTAATAATTTATTTCAATGTTTCTGGTTGTGTTTTAATATCTAACTAATAACTCCGTCACATGCACTCTTTCTGCTCTCACTTTGTCTGAATTTCTGCATTTTCTGAATTGTTTTAATAAAACTGCAGATGCCTTTGAAGAACCATCTTGTGTTTGTGTGCAGTTCATTAAATGATGATGTTTCATTAACAAGGTTCAGGCGGAGCACAATCAGATTATCAGTTTGACACAGTTGGAGCTCATTAAAAGATTAGTTCACCCAAAAAAATGTATTAACCCATGATTTACGTACCCTCAATCCATCCTAGATGTATATGACTTTCTTCTTTCAGACGAATAAAATCAGTTATATTAAAAAAAATCCTGGCCCATCCATGTTTTATAATTGGAGTGGATGGTAGCCCAAAATTTTGAGTCCAATCCATAATAAAAATGAAAACAATCAATTATAAAAGAAGTCCACACAGCTGCAGTGGGTGTAATAAATGCCTCGCAAAGTGATGCGCTTGGGTAAAGAAAGTAATCCATATTTACAACTTTATAAACCTTAATCTCTAGCTTCTGCTAACTGTCGTACACACATTCACACGAGAGTGGCGTCCAGCAGATAGTCGTGTAAGCTCGTGGTGAATATATGCTAGTCTCGCAAGAAACTAGGTTTGTTTACAGCAACGGTAAACCAGTGTCCTCTTCACTTATATTGAAAATCTCAACAATTATTATTCTTTTTAAATACAAATCCTTGTTTTGCACTACTAATTTGTTTTTGCTCTCTCCTCTGCATGTTGATCACTTCCTGGTGCTACGTCATCCGCTGGACATCACTGTAATATACTCTTAAAATCAACTTATCCCTGTCCCATGACAGTTTTCTAGCATTCCTCATCTACTACGACTGTCCAAAGTAGAACCGTTTCCTTCCACCCACGAGCTCTCTGCTCCAACTCAAGCCACCGTCTCTAAGGCACTTGCTTCACAAACCACCAGAGCAAAAGTGCCACCTCCTCCAACTGACGTCTGCCTTCAAGATCATCCGCTCACACACCGAGTCATCCAAAACTCTGTTCACGTCCACCATCAAGACAACCAGTGCCATACTCTGCATCATCTTAGGCCTCCGTTTCACCATCCATTCCTCGCATAGGAAAATGGAAGGTGGCAGGTTTGAGACAAGCTCTGACTAATTCAGACATCCGGTTCTCCCTTTGCGGATGAGTAAAGCTGAAATCAATCAATCAATCAATCAATCAATCATTTATTTATATAGCACATTTAAAACACAACCAAGGTTGACCAAAGTGCTTCACAAGCAATCAAAGAAACAATCTACAGTCTTTACATTTTGCTGGGACACACTAACAATCCCTTCAAAAAATATCAGTAAAGCTTGTAAGAATTAAAGCTCTCGTGTCTCATCATCCATCTTCATCCAGGTCCAGCTCCGAAAGAAGAGAAACAGGAGGGCAGATCCCTTCGCTTCACTCCTCAGCTCAACCAGATGCCTCTGCATTCAGTCACAGCCGCATTTCCCTCCCTTCCAGCTCTGTCCTCCATTCTTAAACGCAGTTCACTTGACTATCAGCAACATCACTTCCTGCCCCACTGAATGCCGTTGCTTCAGAATCACCCCTGGTGACCCACTACATCAGGTGTCAAATCCTCGCAGGTGCAGATATCGATCTCTCATCTCTGCTTTGTCTTCTCCCCGTCACCATATCCAATCGGCAAATAGATTCTGGGGATTTCTCCATCCCTCTAAAAACCCTTACTCATCTCGCATCCTCTCATTCTCCGAATTCACTATCGCTTTTAGTCGCTACATGGACATAATTTGCTACATTTTTCCCCATAGACAGTGCAAACTTACCAGTTATCGGGCCATATTCTGAGAACTTGCGCTGTCCTACGGAGGAAGGCATAGCATCATTTCTACACATATCACACAAATTATTCTCGTACCCAGTTGAATCAGTGTTTTTAAGATGTCGTGAGATACCATGCGCAGACTGCATGTCACCAGTCCACTCCACTACTTCTTGTCCTCAAATTAATCCCAATATCCCTGTCTGCCCAGACACAGCCCAACCCAAATTGCCTTGCCTTGCCTTGCCTTGCCTTGCAGATCTGGACTCTCCTTTCTCGGTCGCTGGACAGGTCAGTCACAATTTCAACTTAAGTACATTGTAAACGTAGACAACATTGTAAGTTTCTTCATGCCTGTAGTTATTGCGGCAGAGCTCATGCCCGTCTGGTATGTCCAGTCTACAAAGTTGTCAGTAAAAAATCAAAGAAACTATCTATCAACCCAATATTTCTTGGCTATTCACAGAATTAGTTCAGAGTTCAGAGAATCTTTATTTTATATCAGCAATGATATAATTTTTTCTTCGGTTAAAAGGCTCTCATACATTTCAACAAAACAATACATACATACAATCCACAATACACAGTTAATTTTAAAACATTTTAGGATTAAAAAACAACCCACACACAATCATTTAACCTTGTTTAAAATAGTTTCTGCATTGGACACAAGATAATTCCTGTAAGGCTTCTTTCTAGCCAAAGGGGTTTTGAACCATCAACCTGATGGAAGTAGCTGGAAAGCATCATAAAGAGGATGTCTACAATATGTAATAATAGAAGCTGCTTTATTCTTAACTGCCACATAATAAAGATTTGAAAGCTGAAGCTGCGAGACCCCGGTAATCTTTCATGCCTGCTTGATAATTCTTGATAATTTTTCCTTATTTCCAGCTGAAAGTAGACTATACCAAGAAACAATATTAAATGTAATGACTGATTCCACAAGTGACCGATAGACTGTAGCCATTAAATCTTTTTAGCGGTATCAGAAGAAATAAACGCTGATTAGCTTTCTTACAGACACCATTCACATGTTGTGCAAAGGACAGTTGGCTGTCAATCACAGTGCCCAAATACATAAAGGATTCAACCTGTTCCACTTCCTGCCCCCCTAACCTAATTGATTCATAAAGTGAAGAACCCCCACACAACAAAACTCTTTGGTCTTGTTTATGTTCAGTTTTAGGTAACTGTCATGGAACCAACTAACCATGGATTCAACAAATTGCCTGTTTATGACCAGGGACTGCTTTTCTGTTATACAAGCCACAAAAGCCATGTCAACTGCGTATTTAAAGAGCGACATACCCTTAATTCCACACATGATTTCATTTGTGTATATAGAAAATAAAATGGGTGATAAGACACAACCTTGTGGAACTCCCGTGTTTACAATGATACTACTAGATTTGTGGTCATACATTCTAACATATTGAGGTCTATTCATTAAAAAAAATCCTTAATCCATTGCACAAGAGTCAGATTAATTTGCAATTTTTAATAAAAAATTAAATAATCCAATAATAAATTATCCCATCACACAGACACTAACTTCAATAATTATCTACTTTCTGGTCTCAAACAAGGTTTTATTCCTGGAGTAATATGCCCTCTTTCCCAGAACATAATTTGCGAACAATCTCAAATCTGCACTTGCATAACCAGATGTAGTGACTAATTTGATTCTGTTTTCATGATTGGCCCTTTTGAGGGCTTGATTAAAAAATGCTTCATTATCAATCTGTCAACTCCAAGAACTCCCTTATTTTCCAGCATAAATATCCTCATTCCCATTGAGGAATATTTCTAGCACTTCATGCTTCCTGCTGCTGACCAACTTTATGGAGATGCAGATTTCATTTTCCAACAGGACTTGGCACCCGCACACAGTGCCAAAGCTTCCAGTAACTGGTTTAAGGACCATGGTATCCCTGTTCTTAATTGGCCAGCAAACTCGCCTGACCTTAACCCCATAGAAAATCTATGGGGTATTGTGAAGAGGAAGATGTGATATGCCAGACCCGAGAATGCAGAAGAGCTGAAGGCCACTATCAGAGCAACCTGGGCTCTCATAACACCTGAGCAGTGCCACAGACTGATCACCTCCATGCCACGCCGCATTGCTGCAGTAATTCAGACAAAAGGAGCCACAACTAAGTATTGAGTGCTGTACATGCTCAAACTCTTCATGCTCATACTTTTTAGTTGGCCATGATTTCTAAAAATAATTTCTTAGTGTTGGTCTTAAGTTTTATTCAAATTTTCTGAGATACTGAATTTGGGATTTTCCTTAGTTGTCAGTTATAATCATCAAAATTAAAAGAAATAGACTTATATATTTCAAATGTTTATTTCTTTTAATTTTGATGATTATAACTGACAACTAAAGAAAATCCCAAATTCAGTATCTCAGAAAACAGACATGTGTAATGAATGAATATAATATACAAGTTTCACTTTTTGAATGGAATTAGTGAAACAAAACAACCTTTTCATGATATTCCAATTATATGACCAGCACCGTTATACTAATACCATACAATGATGTATAACTTGTCTTTGTTGAATAATACATTACATAAACCCCTGGTTTCATAGACAAGGCTTAAGCCTAGTCCTAGACTAAAGTGCATGTCTGAGCTATTTTAACTGCAAAAAAAAAAAACTTGCACTGACTGATCTTTAAATATGTCAGTTACATTGTTTTGTCTCAGGATACACACCAGCAGTGTTTTATCTAAGGCATGTTTATAAAAACTACTTAAATTTTATAACTAAGCTATAGCCCAATACTGGCTTAACTTATGCCCTGTCTGTGAAACCGAAAAAAAGTAGAAAAAAAGAAAAAGAAAAAAAATGCATATTAAATCACAATATTGGTTAATATATATATATATATATTCACAATTAGATTATTTTCCAAAATCGTTCAGCCCTAGCAAGGCTGGATCAGGTGCATTTAATTAGGGTTGAATCTAAATGCTGCAGGGCTGTGTCTCTCAGGAACTGAGTTTGAGAGAAAATGATCATCTTTTTCGGTGATGGTTTGTTTATTATCACAGCCATGTGATGAGTATGTCACAAGTATATCTTAAGTATATTTTGATGCGTGTATTCTTGTACTTAAACTTCATAACCAAGTGGTGCATCGAAATTCTGATATCTGCCACGTGTCAATTTGCTACGTGCTCAGTAGCACTTTGCTTCAAGAACAATCTGACCCTGAGGCCTTAGAGGACCTCTGCGGAAATAGATAATGCAGTGGCTTTCCAATGTTGTTATCTTGAGCTATTTTCATTCTATATGTCTGGGTTTTAATGAGAAGACACAGCATATGGGTTAAATGATCTGGGTTTTTAATGAGAGACTTGATATATTTGGAACCCTGTATTCAACTGAGTCTATATAAGGTATTTTTCTGATTTAATTGCCACACATCTTCATAGGCCTAAGATTTTATTTACCACGATTAATTCAATAATTAACCCAAGTTGCCAATTTCATGGGGAACCCTCAGCTGAACTTTGTGAGAAATCTTGTTAAAAGAAATTTCTGACAAAGGGATTGCCATCCGTTCTTCCTTCACTGTACAGTTCCCAGATCTGACTTTGAATTTGTTGGCTACTCGGGTAAGCTTTTAAAGTTTTTAACAAGTTTCTTTAAAGGATCTGGGTGATCTGGTCAACCAAATGAAAATAACTTCCACCTCACTTGATGTCCTTCCCTCAGAGATTATAAAATCATCTTTCTCTGAAATTGGCCCCAGTATCCAAGTATTGATAAATTCATCTTTGGAAGCTGGGTTTGTGCCAAATTGTTTTAAGCATGCTGTTGTTCAACCTTTGCTTAAGAAACAGGGTTTGGATGAGGGTACTTTAAATAACTATCGCCCTGTCTCTAAGCTGTCTTTCTTGTCAAAGTTGTTAGAAAAAGTTGTGCAATCACAATTGATCCTGTTTTTAAATTCAGCAAATTTATTGGAACCTTTCCAATCTGGCTTCAGTGCTTATCATAGCACAGAGTCTGCTTTGTTAAAGGTATCTAATGATATTTTACTTGCAGTTGATGCTGGTAAAAATGCTGTTTTAATGCTACTAGATCTTACTGCTGCATTTGATACAGTTGATCATGATGTACTTATTTGGCGTTTAGAGCATTTGATTGGTATCAAGGGTACTGCCTTACAGTGGTTCACTTCATATCTTAGAGACAGGTCCTTTTCTGTATCATTGGGTAAATTTTTCTCTCCTTCAGCTCCTATTATTAGTGGTGTCCCTCAGGGTTCCATTTTGGGCCCGCTCCTTTTTAACTCATATATGCTTCCATTAGGTAATATTATTAGAGGGCACAATGTTTCATTTCTTCTATACGCTGATGATACCCAGTTGTATATCCCATTGAAAGCTGCTTATTCCATTCAACAGTTGTTGGACTTTCTTGATGATGTCAAGAAATGGTTAAAAAATATTTTTCTCCAAATTAATGAAGCTAAAACTGAAATTATTGTTTTTGGTCCCCTGAAATTGAGAAACGGGCTTATTAAGGAACTTGGCAATCATTTCCCCTCAGTTTCTTCTCAGGTCAGGAACCTAGGTGTCATCTCGGACTCTGAATTGGGCTTAACCAAGCCAATAAATTCGGTTTTTAAAAATAGTTTTTATCAGCTACGGCTTACAGCTTTATTTCTAAACTTAAATCATTCTTGTCGTTTCAAGATTTGGAGAAGGTCATTCATGGTTTTATCACATCACGTTTAGATTATTGCAACTCCTTGTGTTTAGGCCTTCCTCAGACAACCATTTCTCGCCTCCAGATGGTTCAAAATGCAGCTGCAAGGATGTTAACCAGAGCAAAGAAATTTGACCATGTCACCCCAATCTTAACATCGCTCCATTTGCTCCCAGTCCATTTCAGAATTCAGTTTAAAATTCTTTTGTTTGTTTTTAAAGCTCTTAATGATCAAGCCCCCTCTTATTTAAAAGATCGTATTATCCCACATTAATCTAGTAGATCCTTAAGGTCTGCTGATCAGTATCTTTTATATGTCCCTCGATCACATTTAAAAACCAAGGGCGACAGAGCTTTTTCAGTTGCTGCCTCTCGCTTATGGAATCAGCTGCCATGGATATTCATCTAGCACCTTCTATTATTATTTTTAAAAAGAGGCTGAAAACATATCTTTTCTCCCAGGCGTTTTAATCTAATCTTAGTACTGTGTTTTTAGTATATTGTCTTCCATGTTGTTTTATTCTTATTTTATATTTATTTATTATTATTGTTTTTTTTTTACACTCTGTTCAGCACTTTGGTCAGCTACGCTGTTTTTAAATGTGCTATATAAATAAAGTTTACTTACTATTCATTCTAAGCAGTAAAATCTAAATATTTGTAATCATAGGATTGGTAAAAGTGTTAACTCATCAGAATTTCGAGAAATGCATTTGAGTTCAGAAAAAAAAAAGATTGATTTGTGGTCATTTTATCTGAAGACAGAATCATTAAACCATGCAGAGAGTCAGTAATCTTTCAACATACACAAGGGGAATCCACAAGGCAGAGACGAGTAGTCAGGCGAATGGGTCAAACACAAACATCAGTCCAATCAGGCTATAAATCCAATGGGGCAATCCAACAATCGTAAACGTGAAGACAGGCAGAATTGTACACAGAACAGACAGGCAGAATAACAATGGGAAACACTTGGTAAGGCAGGCAAACTGGCAATACTTCACAATGGGCAAACACGCTAACTCGTGTTAAGTACTGTAGTATTCTTATGTTTTGCTCAAACAATCATATGTCAAAAGCAATGTATTCTCTTCCTATTGGCTGTATCACCTGTCAGTATAGCTAGTGCAATTAGTCAGAGGTTTGGTTGTGAGTTCACTGCTGAGGAGTTAGCACTCATGTTGCATGGCTGAGAATTGTTTAATAAAGAAAAGCTACAGGTTAAAGCTGATTATGCATGCAGCGAGATTCTTCATATATACATCATCAAATGCCCACGATGAACTAGAAAACAACTAACCTGCCCGAGTCATGGCACAAATTTCAACAGCATGCAGAGTTAATGTTCAGCGGACCCCTAAAGAAAAAGGGTGAGGATGAAAAATAGTTATCTTCTCCTATGGGTCGGAACAAACGGCCGAGACATTTTTAATAAATGGTTACTGTCTGCAGACGAAGCAAGCATCAAGCTTCACAGCATATGTTGAGCCCAAAGCGAATGTGATATTTGCACATTACAAATTCCATGAAAAGGTGCAGGGAGAGCACGAGCCCTTCGAGCAGATTGTGACAGATCTGCGTCTTGTTGTCAAAGACTGTAACTATGCTAATATTGACGAGATGATCCGAGATTGCATTGGGGATACATTCGCCGAAAGTGAGAGGGAAACTTTTGAATGTGGGCTCTGAAACAATAGATGTTGCTAGATCTCACGAGTTGGCTCAAGCCCAATAAAAACCATTGCAAGCAGCATGAGTACATCACGTGAACATGCAGTGCATGAAATATCCGGTCACACATCAAAAGGCTAAGTTTCAAAGCAATGTGGCGCCAAGTACACAAAGAGATAAAGCGCCAGTTTGCAGCCTAGAACTTCTCCTACAGTACACCCCAAAGGATTCGGCTACTGTGGATATAAGCGTCATGCTGATCGCTCTCACTGTCCTGCAAAAGTAAAGGTGTGCAAATGATGTGGTAAATTAAACCAATTTGCAAAAGTATGTTGCTCTAACTGTGATAAAACTGTTCATGCAATAGGCCAAGGAGGTTCAGACTAGCTTGAGGAGTGTGATTAACTGTTTGACTCAGTGACACAGGGCAGACAGAGCTCAGACACAGAACAGGCTTTTGTGACCATTAAAATAGGTCCAAAAAAATCATGAAATCAAGTTCAAGCTGGACACAGGATCCTCAGCCAACATTATACCCCTATTCGAGTACACCAAATTGGACACACAGTGCACTTTGCAGCCAACATCTCATCCCCTGTATGTTTATGGTGGCCATACAATTAGACCCACATGCAACCCCAGTAGTTCATCCACCTAGACGCATTCCTCTTGCATTACGCAGCCATCTTAAAGGTCCTATGACATCATAATTTCACTTTCTGAGGTTTTTTAACATTAATATGAGTTCCCCTAGCCTGTATATGGTCCCCAAGTTTCTAGAAATTTTAATCAGTGTAAATCGAGATTTTGCTATCTTTCTCTGCCTTTGAGAAAATGGAAGCTAAAACGGGCTGATCTGGAATCTCCTCTTTGTGACGTTGTAAGGAGAATTGTTACCTCCCCTTTCTCTGATTTGCCCGCCCAAATATTTACATATAATTCAGTCGCAATGTCAGCACAGGCGTTACAAACAGACTTTTAGGATATGGATTCAACAGCACTGGTACAAACAGTGAGTAACAGTGTTCATTAATGCGTGATCTGTGATCAGTGATTTCTGATGTGTAGCTAATTATTCAAGTTCACACAGACTTTCTTTCTAAATCATTTAATACTGTTTATGCATCAGTGAATCAATCCAGTGACTAAACGAACAACTTCATGTTGTTTCTCTTAGTAGCATGAAACAAATATGTTATTTAAATTGTGATTTAACTACAGAGAGCGATCAAAGAATGCTCCCTTTTTTCGGAGCTCTCACACATCGCAAGTATATCTGCACACTTGCCCAAACTGCCGTTACAATGAATGAGGCTGTTATGCTGCACAACAAAGCTCTTACTGTATTCATGTGTTTGCTGTTAGTTGTGGTGAAAGCATTTTGTGAGAGAAAACATGTTGCAATAATGACGAGATGACTGCATTCACGCGATAAACAGACTCTGTCTACACAATGCTCATCACTGCAACCTTTCATGTGATGGGAAAAGTTCGAAAAAATAATTATATAATCAACAAATCAGTGATTCGTTAATATATATATATATATATATATATATATATTTGAGAGGGGTTCCACATGTAATATGCATTTCGTATGCAAAGATGTCAGCCAATCACAACAGTTGTCGTTTACTCGGAGTCTCACAGCAGAAACGTCCCTTCAAACAGAGAATTCAAGCCAGAGGGCTAATATCAGGATATAAAAATGCTTTTTATTTCTAAATTTTAAATGTAAAAATCATACTAACAATATAAGTTCACCTAAGGAAACATTAAAAAGCATTTAAAGAAAAGGAAATAATCCATGTCATGGGACCTTTAAAAACGAGCTTGAGAGCATGGAAAGACAGAATGTTATCTTTAAAGTCACAGAGCCAACCGAATGGGTTAACTCCATGGTTGGAGCAGAAAACCACGCACAGGTCAGCTGAGGGTATGCCTGGATCCAGGGGACCCGAACAAGGCCATTAAGCGACCTCACTACCCTCTACCCACTCTTGAAGATATAACATCCAAGCTCGCTGATGCCTGATATTTTAGTGTTCTAGATGCCAGATTGGGTTATTGGGTCATTAAGCTCACTGAGAAGTCATCAAGACTAACTACTTTCAACACGGCCTTTGGGCGTTACCGTTTCTTACGCCTCCCCTTCGGACTGATTTCAGCCCAAGACGAGTTCCAGTGGGAAAAATTATGAAAAGTATGAAGTTTTGAATGGGGTTATGGCCATAGTCTACGACATTCTCTTTAATGGAAAGACCAAAGCAGAACATGATGAAAACCTCCATGCCATGCTTCAGCGTTCAAGAGAGAGAGGAGTTAAGCTCAATCCAGAAAAAAACATAATCTGTGCTACAGAGGTGAGCTATTTTGGGCATCTTCTCAGTGCTGAAGGGGTGATGCAAAAAAACTTCAATCCAGGTCAGACGGTGGGTGCTATTTTAGTATGCAAATTTATTCAGAGAATATAGAAAATGAGAATACAATTCATAACTTGCAAACAAGATTATTAAGTATCAGAACCAGCTTCAAATATAGAAAATACAAATCCAAAATTAATATAGTTTTAAAAGCAATCCATGTATGATGGATTTTGCCCATCTAAGATTAGTAAAAATGATTATAATATTCAAAAGTAATCAAACTGTTAAGAATATATATTAAAATAATAATACAAAGTATATAAGAATACTTAGTATATCAAAAGTCAAAGTATTAAAATTCATAGTATCTAAGTTAAATAAACCTGTAAAAGTTCAAAGTATTCAAGTGAGCCCAGAATACAAGAAAAAGAAAAGATGAGAAAACGAAGCTCAGCTAGTATAGACTAGACTGAACTCTGTCTGAGAAGGGAGGGTGTCTGCATCTCTTTATATATTTCTTCAAAACTATTAAACCTTGTGACTGAAGCTGAAGTCACGTCTCAAATAGATATGAGATATTGGTCATATGTCTCCGGTCCATATAAAAATACCCAGATATGCCTTGTGGTTCAGTTTCACTTCCACCTTTTGGAAGGTCAGAATGTCCTATACACAACAGACAAAAAATCTGAGTATACCTTCTCTTCAAATCTTTATTGTCTTACACTGGGTATATAAAAGGATACAATGGCAGGGCCGGAGTGGGACCACTTTTCAGCCCGGGAGTTTCAGGCCCAAGACCGGCCCACTTTTTCCATGGTGGAATTCTAAATTAGCACTTTTTCCAAATTGGATAAATGAAGCAACAGTTCAGCTCTTACTATTTTTTACTAGTTTTTATTAATACTATGGTTCAACAAACAAATAATTTAAAGGTTAAACAATAATTCACTTAAGATGATAAGTTAACAAAAAAATATTTCACTATTCCACAAGGATAGGTTGATAAATTAACAAAAGCAGAAAGAAAGAAATAAAAAAAGCATTTGAAACACTCTTCCACAAACAGGCAAATTTAACTGTTTACAGCACCAACAGCATCAGTAGCCGCCTAAGCAGTGCACTGGTTTCAGCCACTTTATCAATAACTGTGTCATTGCTTATAGACATGTGGATTTCCTTCTCTGTGCACATCAACATAAAAGCCTCCAAGTTGTCCTGACTCAATGAGCTTCGTAGCCTATTCTTCACAAACTTTAAAGTTGAGAAGCTTCTCTCACATGCAACCTGCGTGATGGACAAAGTCAACAGAAACTTATATGCTAACCCAATCACATGATAAGCATCTGTGAGGAGGTTATACTGTGAGAGTATTAAATGGACACAAATGGCACAGTTTTTGCAGGAGGAACAGGTCCTGCTTTTAAGTTCCATCTCTGGTTCTTCCATATATGGCAGTCTGCCACTATTCTCCTGACCTTCCTGTGTCACCTCACTACATGTCCTGACAGTATAACCTTCAAGAGAGGACTGTTTCAGTCTGTCCCACTGGTATGCCAGGCTAGAAAGCTCAGTTTGTAATGTGCTAACAGCAGCTCTGTCATCAAACCTAAGCAGACATTTGCTGATTTCCTGGAGTGCTGAGTTAGGGAGCCCATTTCTCTTTATTTCAGGAAAGTTTTTGGGGTCAAGACAAGCAAAATCTGAGGCAAGTTTTGCATTTGCTGAAAACCTTCTATCTATGCTACCTGCCACAGTGTCCAGAATAACATTATGGACATTTACCTCAAAGGCAGAATCAGATGAGGCTACTGGTTCATCATCTAAAAGCTCTCCTGGCATTCTTTTCTTTTTTCGGACACGCTTCTCTGGAAGTGCAGTCTGCACAAGTAGTTCATAGTTGTCCATCTCTTCCAGCTTGTCATTGGCCCAACTCACAAACTTAGCAGCTGCCACTTTCACTCCCTCAAAGTCCCTGACATATTTTTTGAGGTTATCCTTTGTCCCCTCAACCAGACGCTGAGCTGACAAAATATCCACTCCGTGTGTCTGTAGGTACTTGGAGAGGGGGGATGTATGTTGGAAAATGCAAAGGAAAGTTTGAGCAATAAGGATAATCTCATATTTCAGAAGATTTTCAATTAATCCCTTTGCTTTTACCCTCACTGTTGACTTCATACTCCCATCCTTCTCAACAGAGGCTAGGGTCAGCAGCAGGTCAACAAACAATGCATCCTGGGGATTACCAAAAGACCCAAAGACCTTAGTGAGAGCCTGATCCTTAGCCCACCACCTGGTTTCCCCTATTGGGCTCAGTCTCCTGTGATGTGTGTCCTCACTTGTCTCTTCCCAAGTCTGCATGCGTTTATAAGACTCCCTGAGGAAAACTGCCACATCATTTAGAAGTGAGAAGAGAGATGCACTCTCTATGACACTACCTGTTGTGTCTGCCAGTACCAAATTTAAAACATGGGCATAACACCAGACATGAATTTGTGTTGGAGACTGTTCAGACAGGAATGCAGAGATCCCTTTATACGGTCCCTGCATATTTGCTGCTCCATCAGTGGAGTTGCCCACACACATGCCCATATCAATGCCAAGTTTGTCCAATGTGTTCTTTAGTAGCTGTGTCAGATGTTTACCAGTGGATTTTTCACAGTTCACCACAGCAACCAACCGCTCATGAACTACATCTGTGACATATCTGACAATGATAGCACATTGGTCCTTTGATGTGACATCTCGGGTTGTATCGATCTGAACCGAAAACAGTCCCGCCTCTCTAACCTCATCTGAAATTGTGCCCTTTATAACCTGGCTGAGAGCATCCACAACTTTCCCAACAATGTCCTTTGATAGCAGAGTCACAAGAGATCCTCTACCTTTTGCACCAGTGTCATGATGCTTCTTGCTCTGCTCAATACAACTGCTAATGTGCTGTTGAAGGCACAGATCATAACGACTCAAACGTATTACCAACTCCAGAAAGTTGCCATGATTGACTGCAGTATCTTCTAGTGTATAAGCAGCCTCTGCTTTATCCCCTCTGTAACTAAGTCCACATTTGCCTATGACTTTTATCACATCTATTATGCGTTCCATCACCTGACGCTTCTTCTTCACCTGCTCATGATGTAAAGACATTTGTTTTTCTGCCAGAAGGCTTTTTATATCTGCCCTTTTAGCCAACAGAAAGTAAGCATCAGCACTGTCTCTGTGGATCTTACTTTTCTCATGCTCTTCTATCCGCTGATGAACATGTTTCCATGTTTTCATACCTCCCTTTATGAAAGGACTTGCACTTGCAGCAGGTGCAAATGCCAAACACACAGAACAATACAGTGATTGTGTTTTTTCACTGTATGTCAACCACTTGCGGTTGGTGCCATGCTTGCTGTGAAAAACTTTAGCTAGTAGGTGGTGTTTTGTGGGCTGCTGAGGATGGTAATTAAAAAATGTGTCTAGATCCTGTGCTTGAGGACGAGCAAAATAATCAAAATGACTGGCTTCCTCATCTACACTTGCATCTGCCTGTGCCTCTGGAATCTCTTGCAGGGCTGTTGTCTCACTGGATGCTGTCTCTATATCTGCTCTTTCAGCATCTGACTCACCTATATTGCATAACAAATAGGACAGAAAGACATATACCAGGGGTGTCAGACTCAGATTAGACAGTAGGCTGGATTTGTTGAAATGAGATCTCATGGGGGCCGTGATTGCCAATTTTTTTTTTCTCCATATTTTATTTAATATTTCCAAATTTATTCAAAAATAATGTTTTTTTTACTCAAAAAACATGATACCTACTCTCATATAAATGAGGCCTATTATTAATCAGATGCAAATAGAAATATAAAACCAGGCCTATTTGAAAGAAAACAAGTTGACAAAAAGATTGAATTCAATATTTAGATTATATAGCATAACAAGTGATTTATAAGCTATTTTTTTGTAGCCCAGACATTTTTGACCAGGAACACCAAAGGTGTTATAGGGTTTAGAACAACACCTGAGGGTTAAATAACTTTAATTCATATTGTTTACTCTGGTATCCTCTCTACCTGTACCTGTAGTCATTATGGCCTCCTCATTTTCAGCGGGGGACTGGCTTATCTGCTGCTCAGATGCTACAAAAAATAATTAAGAGATCATTTTAGTGCATACACAGATCAAGCTTGAGTTTTGTTATCAATATGTTAATGTGCATAATATTTGCAAAGTCTATGAATCGCCATGTATTGGGTGATACAAAAAGGCAAATATTTTAATTAAATTTTATATTTTGCTTGTGAATACGTTGACAATGCTACAACGCTATTAGCTGAATAATTATGTTGCAGCGTTGCAAATGCTATGAGGCCTATGATTAATCAGATGCAAATAGAAATATAAAAAGACAAAAAGATTGAATCCAATATTGGGAGATTATATAGCAAAACAAGTGATTTATAAACAATTTTTTTGTAGCCAGGACATTTTTGACCAAGAACAAAAAAGGTGTTATAGGGTTTTGAACAACACCTGAGGTATAACTTTAATTCATATTGTTTACTCTGGTATACTCTCTACCTGTGGCTGTAGTCATCAAGGCCTCCTCATTTTCAGCAGGGGACGGGCTTATCTGCTGCTCAGATGCTACAAAAAATAATTAATTAAAATAAAATAATAATAAAAAGTAATTTTACTGCATAACGCTACACAGCTCAAGCTTGAGTTGTTATCAATATTAAATTGCATAATATTTGCCAAGTCTATGAATCGTCATGTATTGGATGATACAAAGGCTAATATTTAGATTAAATGTTATATTTTGCTTGTGAATAAGTTGACAATGGTATTAGCAGAATAATTACGTTGCTAATGCTAATCATAGGCCTAACGTTATCTCTCTTTACCTGTTGCCACTTGTGTTTGACTTTGTCCTCTTGAAAATAAATCGGTAAGCTTAACACATTTGGCAGCATCCTCCTCCAATGCCTTTCTTTTTTTTAATCTGGCTTTTTCAGCCCCTCCTGGTCTCTTCCTACCATCCATTCCTCCCTGAAGCGGGCTGGCCCAGCTATCAGTAGCCGCCGGCGGTGCCGCGGTAGCTTTCCTGAGAAAACGATTTGGAGGGCTATGGACCCAACCAACTCTATGGGAGGTGAGGGGAGAACTCCCTCATATGGTACAACGGCTGCGCGCTGCTGTGTTAGAATGCGGACGCGGAGCGTGATTAAAAGAGAAGATAGACTCAAACGTGACAAAAAAAATAATAATTACTCGGCCAGCCGGCCGGCCCAAAAGTATAGCGGCCCACCGGGAAATCTCCCGATCCTCCCGATTACCCACTCCGGGCCTGGAGGGTGGTACAGCCCTTTCAGCAAATAATATATAGATTACATACACTCACCTAAATGATTAGGAACACCACACTAATACTGTGTTTGACCCCCTTTCGCCTTCAGAACTGCCTTAATTCTACGTGGCATTGCTTCAACAAGGTGCTGAAATCATTCTTTAGAAATGTTGGCCCATATTGATAGGATAGCATCTTGCAGTTGATGGAGATTTGTGGGATGCACATCCAGGGCACGAAGCTCCCGTTCCACCACATCCCAAAGATGCTCTATTGGGTTGAGATCTGGTGACTGTGGGGGCCATTTTAGTACAGTGGTTCAGTTAGGAACCTAGGTGTGCTATTTGATCGCAATCTTTCCTTAGAAAGCCACGTTTCTAGCATTTGTAAAACTGCATTTTTCCATCTCAAAAATATATCTAAATTACGGCCTATGCTCTCAATGTCAAATGCAGAAATGTTAATCCATATATTTATGACCTCAAGGTTAGATTATTGTAATGCTTTATTGGGTGGTTGTTCTGTACGCTTAGTAAACAAACTACAGCTAGTCCAAAATGCAGCAGCAAGAGTTATTACTAGAACCAGGAAGTATGACCATATTAGCCCGGTCCTGTCAACACTGCACTGGCTCCCTATCAAGCATCGCATAGATTTTAAAATATTGCTTATTACTTATAAAGCCCTGAATGGTTTAGCACCTCAGTATTTGAATGAGCTCCTTTTACATTATAATCCTCTACGTCTGCTACATTCTCAAAACAGGCAATTTGATAATACCTAGAATATCAAAATCAACTGCGGACGGCAGATCCTTTTCCTATTTGGCGCCTAAACTCTGGAATAACCTACCTAACATTGTTCGGGAGGCAAACACACTCTTGCAGTTTAAATCTAGATTAAAGACCCATCTCTTTAACCTGGCATACACATAACATACTAATATGCTTTTAATATCCAAATCCGTTAAAGGATTTTTATTATTTAGGTAAACCAGAACAGGGAACACTTCCCATAACACCCGATGTACTTGCTACATCATTAGAAGAATGGCATCTACGCTAATATAAGTCTGTTTCTCTCTTATTCCGAGGTCACCGTAGCCACCAGATCCAGTCTGTATCCAGATCAGAGGGTCACTGCAGTCACCCAGATCCAGTACGTATCCCGACCAGATGGTGGATCAGCACCTAGAAAGGACCTCTACATCCCTGAAAGACAGCGAAGACCAGGACAACTAGAGCCCCAGATACAGATCCCCTGTAAAGACCTTGTCTCAGAGGAGCACCAGGACAAGACCACAGGAAACAGATGATTCTTCTGCACAATCTGACTTTGCTGCAGTCTGGAATTGAACTACTGGTTTCGTCTGGTCAGAGGAGAACTGGCCCCCCAACTGAGCCTGGTTTCTCCCAAGGTTTTTTTCTCCATTCTGTCACCGATGGAGTTTCGGTTCCTTGCCGCTGTCGCCTCTGGCTTGCTTAGTTGGGGACACTTCATCTACAGCGATATCGTTGACTTGATTGCAAATAAATGCACAGACACTATTTAACTGAACAGAGATGACATCACTGAATTCAATGATGAACTGCCTTTAAACTATCATTTTGCATTATTGACACACTGTTTTCCTAATGAATGTTGTTCAGTTGCTTTGACGCAATGTATTTTGTTTAAAGCGCTATATAAATAAAGGTGACTTGACTTGACTTGACAGTGAACTCATTGTCATGTTCAAGAAACCAATTTGAAATTGTTCAAGGTTTGTGACATGGTGCATTATCCTGCTGGAAGTAGCCATCAGAGGATGGGTACATGGTGGTCATAAAGGGATGGACATGGTCAGAAACAATGCTCAGGTAGGGCGTGGCATTTAAACAATGCCCAATTGGCACTAAGGGGCCATTACACCACCACCACCAGCCTGCACAGTGGTAACAAGGCATGATGGATTCATGTTCTCATTCGGTTTACGCCAAATTCTGACTCTACCATCTGAATGCCTCAACAGAAATCCATCTCATCAGACCAGGCAACACTTTTCCAGTCTTCAACTGTCCAATTTTGGTGAGCTTGTGCAAACTGTAGCCTCTTTTTCCTATTTGTAGTGGAGATGAGTGGTACCCGGTGGGATCTTCTGCTGTTGTAGTCCATCCGCCTCAAGGTTGTGCCTGTTGTGGCTTCACAAATGCTTTGCTGCATACCTCGGTTGTAACGAGTGGTTATTTCAGTCAAAGTTGCTCTTCTATCAGCTTGAATCAGTCGGCCCATTCTCCTCTGACCTCTAGCATCAACAAATGGTAAATGGTAAATGGACTGCATTTATATAGCGATTTCAATAGACCACATGGCCATCCAAAGCGCTTTACAAGTTGCCTCACATTCACCCATTCACACACTGACTGCGGTGTCAGCCATTCAATGTGCCATCCAGCTCGTCAGGAACAGCTGGGGTTAGGTGTCTTGCTCAAGGACACCTCGACACTTGGTCGGGTGGAGTCGGGGATTGAACCACCAACCTTCCGGTTTGTAGACAACCTACATGAACCACTGAGCCACTGCCGCCAACAAGGCATTATTTACCCACAGGACTGCCGCATTCTGGATGTTTTTCCCTTTTCACACCATTCTTTGTAAACCCTAGAAATGGTTGTGTGTGAAAATCCCAGTAACTGAGCAGATTGTGAAATACTCAGACCGGCCCGTCTGGCACCGACAACCATGCCATGCTCAAAAATAACAAAACAAAAATTATAAAATTACTTTTTTTCCTGATTCAATTACAATCTGCAGACAGTAAAGTGAAAACTAATGAGCTTGATCTTTCTACTTTACTGAAAATATAGATTGTTATCAGTTGCATTGGTGTTATTATTCTTACAATCCTGCTTATTAATTATATTGAGCATAATATGAAAAAATGTAACATCATATGAAACTCAGAAGAAAGCACAATGATATCACTTATATCATGAAGCTAAATGATACACAAGAATAAAACTTTGTGACAGGGTTCTTTGGGGAGGAACTCTGATTGATCAGAATCTCAGTTGAATCTGCTGGTATTGAAGATTAACTTTATTCACTGTGAAAACTTTACATACTGTTTGTTTCTTTGTCATGTCACTTGTAATGTTAGATTTATCCAGATTATTCGTCACTGCTTGATCCATTACTGTGTCACATTTGGTGAGGACGCATCATCCCCAGATAGCAACATTGTGTCGGCCCAGATCCGGCCCACATCTGGCACCCGTGGAAAGATGATCTGGCCCACATGTAGCGTGGAATGATGGCACTTGGGTGGACCGCTCCTGTTTGCCAGAACTGAGCCACAAGCAGGCCATAGCAATGCCACATGTCAGCCAAGAGTAAAGAAATTAACCAGAACTGGACCTTATCTGAGCCACAAAATGTATGTGTATTAAATATGAAGTAATTTCAGCCTTAATAAGTCTGTTAACAAGCAGAATCACTGAAGGAAAGAAGAGAACAGAAAAACAGAAGAGCAGAAACACAAGAACTACAACTGACTTCAGCCACAACCTTAGATGAAATCAACTGAAGATAAAAGAAGACATGAAATCTCTCAAGATCTCATCAGAGGAGGATTAAACTACTCCACAAACAGCTTTACCAGCTTCTCTTATTACTAACCAGATTGACTTTATTTATGTTAGACATCTACAAAAGTTTTTTATTGAGAATTAACAGAGGTTTAACTCTAATGTGTTTCACCATAACAGTGATTAGTGTTTCCATTAGTTGGGCTCTTAACTCTTATTATATAGTTTGTCTTTTTTGGCTGCTGTGATAGTGTGTTTGTTAAACACATTTGCAGCTTCAAAGAAAGCTAGAGTGACATGATATCAAGTGTCGGCTGTTATCTGTTGATGGTTTTTTAATCGTCATGAAGTACACTGATGTTCATTGATGTTTTTTTTTTAACCGAACAATTATGTTGTTCCAGTAATACATTCATATTACAAACCCTGTGTTTCTGCCGCATGAGATCCAGCAGTATTATAACAATCAGTTAAAATCTTTTAACAAACATGAGTTTAAAAAACTTAACCTATGCTGACACACACAGATATAAACAATCAACACATGAATCTAAAAAATGGTGACAGTCAAAAATATTTAGATAAACTGATCAATTCAGAACTTTACTGAAAAGCTACTGTCACAACAAAAACAACAGCAAAATATAAGCAAATATTTAGAATTAAACAAAATAATAGGACAATTCAGCTGCATAATTTATTCATGTTGCAGTGCATGCTGGGAGTTTTGTACTATGCTAATACCCAGCATGCATTGCAGCAAGGTACATTTGATTGTCACCATTGTTGAGATTCATGTGCTGATTGTTGATGTCTGTGTGTGGCATCATAGATTGAATTCTTTATAATCGTTAAAAACTTCTAACTTATTCTTGTAATATTGCTTGACCTCATGCTGGAGAAACACATGGTTTGTGATGTGAATATATTAATGAAACAATTGTTAGATTTAAAAAAAAAAAAGCAAATCAGCCTGTTTCATGAGGATTATAAAATCATCAACAGATAACTACCATCACCTGACCTCAATTCTCTTTAGCTTTCTTTGATGCCGCAAATGCGTTTAACCAACACACCATCACAGCAGCTAAAAAGGACTAAAGATAAAATAAGAGTTAGGAGTGCAACTAATGGAAACGCTAATCATTGTTATGGTGACACACATTAGAGTTAAACCTTTCTTAATTCTCAATAAAACTTTTGTAGATGTCCAACAGAAATAAAGTCTTGTTAGTAATAAGTGAAGCTGTTAATGCAGTTTGTGGAGTTGTTTAATCCTCCTCTGGTGAGATCTCCAGAGATTTAATGTCTTCTTTTATCTTCAATTGATTTCATCTAAGGTTGTGGCTGAAGTCAGTTGTAGTTCTTGTGTTTCTGCTTATCTCTTTCTCTGTTATTTTCTTTACTTCAGTGATTCTGCTTGTTAACAGGCTTATTAAGGCTGAAACTCATATTTAATTTATAAACAGATTTTGTGGCTCAGATAAGGTCCAGTTCTGGTTAATTTCTTTACTCTTGGCTGACATGTGGCATTGCTATGGCCTGCTTGTGGCTCAGTTCTGGCAAACAGGAGCGGTCCGCCCAAGTGCCATCATTCCACGCTGCATGTGGGCCAGATCATCTTTCCACGGGTGCCAGATGTGGGCCGGATGTGGGCCGACACAATGTTGCTATGTGGGTCAGATCTGAAAGTGCTGGATCTGAAGATGATTCACTGTGTTTGTTTTTTCTATGACTGTGTAGAGAAGATGGATCATTGAAACCCTTCCCACATTCAGTGCAGAGATACGGTTTCACTCCAGTGTGGATCCTCTCGTGTGTTTTCAGGTGTCCTGAATCTCTGAATCTCTCGTCACAGTGTGAACACTTGTAAGGTTTCTCTCCAGTGTGGATGTTCATGTGTCTATAAAGGTGTGATGATTTTGTGAAACTCTTTCCGCACTGATCACAAGTGAACGGTTTCTCTCCAGTATGAACTCTCATGTGGCCCGTAAAGCTATTTTTCATTGCAAAACTCTTCCCGCACTGATCACATGTGTACGGTTTCTCTCCAGTGTGGATCCTCTCATGTGTTTTCAGGTTTCCTAAATCTCTGAATCTCTTGTCACAGTGTGAACACTTGTAAGGTTTCTCTCCAGTGTGAATCCTCTCATGCAGTTTTAAACTGCTTGCTGTAGTAAAAGTCTTTTCACACTCAAAGCACATGTACTCTCTCACACCAGTATGTACTTTCTGATGCACTTTTAAATGTTCTGCATGCGCAAAACTCTTTACACACAAATTACACACATGAATTTACACACATGAATGTGTTTTCTCTTTTGTATGAACTCTCAGGTGCTGCTTCAGGGCTGAAGCCCACAAAAATGTTTTGTCACACTGATCACATGTGTACAGTTTCTCTCTAGTGTGGATGTTCATGTGTACATTAAGGTTTTCTGATTGTGAGAAACTGTTTCCGCACTGATCACAAGTGAATGGTTTCTCTCCAGTGTGAATCCTCTCATGTAGTTTTAAATACTTTGCTGTAGTAAAAGTCTTCTCACACTCAAAGCAGATGTACTCTCTCACACCGGTATGTATTTTCTGATGTTCTTTTAAACTTTGTAGAAGTGAAAAACTCTTTCCACACAAATGACATGAATGTGGTTTCTCCTTTGTATGAACTCTCAGGTGTTTTCTTCAGGACTGAAGCCCACAGAAATGTTTTATCACACTGATCACACGTGTGCTGCATTTCTCCACTTCTGGCATGATTTTTCTCATCAGAATTATTCTTCTTTCCACTCATTGTCTTCAATCAACTCTGAAACAAAAGTAAAAGTAAATCTGTCAGTACCATGTAAAAAAAAAAAAAAAAAGTGAAAGGATGTAGTAAAGTGAAAGGACATAACCCTGATTATAACAGCAGAAAGTAGACAATTGCATTACACGATTTTGATCCTTTTGATGCAATTTTATATATTAAATGTCCCTGAATCTTTCCATGAATGAGGTACACTGATCTTGAAATTATTGGTTTTAAAATATTATAGGACATTTGGCCCGTTGCCCTGTTTTATTTATTTTAGTTATAATTACTAATATTTTAGACTCATGCCTTCTCAGTGTACCAAAGTGATCATTTCCGTTTTTGTTTTATAATAAATGGATAATAAGTCTTGGCTGGCATTGCTGCGATAAATGAATCAGCTCATGTTTGTTCCTCAATCAAAGTGGTCAGAAGAAGCAGGGAAATGTAGCAACATCACTGACCTGTTCAGAGCTTCAAGCACAGGTCCGTTTCATTTGTAAAGATAGTTTTGTCTTTATTAATGTAGTTGAGTATTAAATTTCTAGTATCTGTTAGGCTATAGGGCACCCCATTATTATCATCATTCAGAATGCTGTGCTAAAGGACGTGAATATTGATTGTAAAGTTACATAAAATGGATTTATTGTATAGAGAGGGAGCTAGAGCAGACAGCAACACAAAAGAATATTATGAGTAACAGGCTCACAGCCTAATAATTCAATAGTTTATCAGACATTTTCAACAAATATGTACTAATTTTGACATTTAGGCAGTTTAAAACATTTGTTTTTAACGCACTACCAGTCAAAATAAAAAAGTTTTATTAAAGTATTTTCTGCTCATAAGCCTTCATATATTTGATCCAAAACAGTAAAAACAGTAATACTGTGAAATATTTTTATTAACGTAATTTATTCCTGTGATCAAAGCTGAATTTTCAGCATCATTACTCCAGTCTGTAACTTGATCCTTCAGATGTCATTCTAATATACTGATTTGCTCATCAACAAACATTTATTATTATTATTATTATTATTAAACTGAACAAAATTATAAACTGCAACACTTTTGTTTTTGCCCACATTTTTCATGAGCTGCACTCAAAGATCTAAGACTTTTTCTATGTACACAAAAGGCCTATTTCTCTCAAATATTGTTCACAAATCTGTCTAAATCTGTGTTAGTGAGCACTTCTCCTTTGCCAAGATAATCTATCCACCTCACAGGTGTGACATATCAAGATACTGATTAGACAGCATGATTATTGCACAGGTGTGCCTTAGGCTGGCCACAATAAAATACCACTCTCAAATGTGCAGTTTTATCACACAGCACAATACACAGATGTCGCAAGTTTTTAGGGAGCATGCAATTGGCCAACAGACCTGTTGCCTGATGTTAATTTCTCTACAATAAGCCGTCGCCATGGGCGTTTCAGAGAATTTGGCAGTACATCCAACCGGCCTCACAACTGCAGACCACGTGTGACCACACCAGCCAAGACCTTCAAACCAAGCATCTTCACCTCCAAGATCATCTGAGACCAGCCACCCGGACAGCTGCAGCAACAATCAGTTTGATAACCAAAGATTTCTGCACAAACTGTCAGAAACTATCTCAGGGAAGCTCATCTGCATGCTCGGGTCTTGACTAGTGTTGGGCGATATGGTCATATTTAAATCATCATATCATCAGCACGTAAGATTGACGATACACAATATTATCATGCATGGTTGCAAGGAAGCAAGACGGGGGTGACAAGGCAAGACTTCTGCAAGTAAGTGCGAAGCCACACGGTAGTGACGACTATGTGGGAGGAAAAGAGGACGCGTTGCAGGTAAAGTCTTGGATTGCGAAAATGGGGTCTGGGAATGTCAAATCTAAGATTGGTCTTGATGATTTGGACAGTTAAATTTACAATGGCATATGGAAAATAATTATGGAAGTCATACCCTGGGTTGAGAATCATGGTTTTCCAAAAAAGAAAAGGTACCTTTAGCATAACAGCCCTGAACAGAGTAAAAGAGAGCTTGGAAAAATGTGAAAACAAATTAAGAGAATTGTAATGATAAAAGACTTCCTAGTCATCGGCAAGAAGGAGGCGGGAACCGGCGGACAATCAAATAACATTTTAATAATGCAAAATAAACACAAAACAGCGCACCAGCCCCTCATGGACGACTGGTGCGCTCAAATAAAAACCAAAACACAACTAAAAGCCCAGGCTTGGTCCTCTCTCGTCCTTCACTGTCGTCGCTCCAGTTTTATATCCTTCCATCTCCTCCGTGGGCCTCGAGACCGGTGGGTCGAGCAGGTGTAGCTCATCTCCAATCACTCCACCGGCCTCGCTCCCACCTCCCTCGGCCCCGCCCCACTCGTCACAAGAATATAAAAAGCAGAAAAACTAACAAAAAGACAAGTTTCAGAAACATTTTTAATTCTTTTTTACTTTTTATTTTATTTTTCCGCAGAACGCTGAAAAATAAAATTCAATGCCATTTAGGAAAGAACTGAAAAATGATAGTTTTGTAGAAAATGCTGACAAAAGAACGGATCATACTGTTTAGAATTCTTCTCTTTTTCCCCTTAGAGAACTGTGGTGTGCCAAAATGGACTTTGATCTGGACTCCTGGCTTCACCCCTATTGACAAATGGCACAGCAGCACCAGATTCAAGTGGCTGGGCTGAATGGAACTGTGATGGTCTCTTGACCATGAAATGAGAAAGATTTGAAAGAAGCACAACAAAGCATATCGTCAAGCAGTGGAAACACTGTGTCAACGGATGAAGACTGACTTTCCAGTCAGAGTGAACACCGCCAAAATCATGCAGAAGACGCAGAGGACAAAGACAAAAATGTTTGCTTTTACTGGTGGAGAGGGGACACTGGAAAATTTCACTGTCCACATTTGACCAACCAAATGGCGGCTAGATCAGAGAAAGCTGAGGCAGACTGACAACAGATGGCAGAAACTGGAGAAGGAGGGGAGAGATGGGAGCAAAGTCCACCAAGGCCACGCAGATAAGTCTGAAACACACACACATTTTCTCTAAAGCTGCAATGAAGAAAATATGTTTGCTCATATTTCCACTCTTAGCAATGAAGAAAAATGCTTGCTTTAATACACGATCACATTGGAAGATTAGAAAATTAAGCTTTCATCTGTCACTTCCCTTAATAGTCCAACCGCCTCCATGCGAACTTCAGCTCCATAAGTCCTTGCAGAGCTGACATGCTCAAGTACTGATGTAATGTCCTCGAATGAACTGACAATGACGGCAACAGTAGCCAGATGGCCAGTCCACCTCTGGTCAAGTAAATGTTTGAGTCTGTCACCTCTATATTGCAGAGCAACCGTGGGTTTACGGCAAAAGTTATAAAGCGGTTGCATATGCTGAAAAAATCTTGAATGGCTTTCTCAGCAGATAACGCATGCACAACAATTAAGTGCAGCTGATGATTTAGACAGTATAGGTACGGTATCTCCCGGCCAACTTTTTCCAGCAGAAGTCGCTGCACTCCACCATATTTCCCCAACATCACCGCGGGTCCATCGTACACTTGACTCAGAATCTTAGACGCATTCAAGCCTGCCTTGGACAGCTCTGAAAGTATCATGTTTGTGAATCACCCGAATTTTCGATGGTCATCACAAGCAATCGTTCTGTAATTTCCAGTGTTTTTTCATTGAAGTAGCGAATTACAATAGAAATGTTTTCCATTCCAGTAGGGTCCCTGGTTCCGTCTACTTTCACAGTAAACCACGAATCACTGATTTCTTTCACTATTGCGTCAGTCACAATGCTGCTCAGTCATCGATGACGTCGACGCAAAAAATACGTCGACGCAAAATATGAGCATCGATTCGTCGACCTGTTTTTATTTCTCTAAAAAACGTTTGCAAAACGTTTACCTTATGTGCGCTGAATATACGCGATGGCCGGATCAACATTCTGTCCAACGTTATATAACCAATCCAGGGGTTTTTCTGCATTGATCTTTTTTTTTGGCGGCTGTCAAAGCCTTATTTGATCGGTGAGTGATGTAGAATAGAATGACTGTGCTGCACCTGACAGGGCGCGTATGAGAGAGAGCCCCGGCTGCGCGCGCTCACTCACAAGTCTTCAAACAACACAAGTGCTTCTTGCTCTCTCTCTCCATCGTGCATATTAATCAAAATTATTAAACACGATAGAAAAAGGGCGAAACACCCAAGTTTCACACGCGCTCGCGCACTCATAGTCTTCAAACTACACGAGCGCTGTCTTGCTCTCTCTCTCTCTCTCTCTCTCTCTCTCTCTTTCTCTCTCTCTCTCTCATTAGACACGATAGAAAAAGGGCGAAACGCCAAAGTTTCACGTGGAGCATTCTGAGATTTTTTTTTTCTCCATGACAGGCTGCTGGCTCCCACTGTTAATTTTTTTTTTTTGGAAAAGCACTCTCTGTATTAGCTTAAAGCCCTAAAGTTTACATTGGTTACTGTATTCTTTCAATTGCTCTAAACAAGTATTTTGGGTGAACTTTTTTATTGAATGCTAGACATCAAGTTGTTGTTATTTTCATCTGAAAGAAGAACTTTTTTTCAGTAAGCTAGGCCCTATGTGTTCAGTAAGCTTGTTTCAGTAAGCTATGTGTTTTCAAGGCTTCAAGGTTTTATTGAATGCTATCTCTATACAAGTGCAAAGTAATGCATTCTTAGTCAGTCTTTTATTTTGTAATTTTAAGAGCAATAAACATATATTGCAATGTTAAGGAATTCATGTTTTTTTTTTCATTCAGATATGTAAATCAACATGTATAAATTGCTAGTAGTCAATTAATGGGGAGATAATCGAAATCGAATCGGTCTGGAAAAAAATAATCGTTAGATTAATCGATGCATCGAAAAAATAATAGCTAGATTAATCGTTTAAAAAATAATCGTTTATCCCAGCCCTACTCAATTCCAGTAATGACATGAACAGTCCACTCCCACCTTCATCCATATGATCAAAGGCTCAATTTTCCCCCTTAAGGGTAATTGATTGGACACCAGAAACTCCACAACATAAATAAGAGACGACATGTAGTATCGATTTCTCTGTATTTGTTCTGCATAGAGTAGCGTCGAGATTTCTTTACCTTTATCAATTCGGCTTACTTTTTCTTTCCACATACTATAACAAGTCAAATGTTCTTTGGACATTTCATGTCTGCTGAATCCTTTATTTGTTTCCACAGCATGTTTCTAGTCATGGAAGCCTTTGGTTGTAAATGCTGGGTCAAGCCTAGTCCCGCTCTGCGGCTGCCCGATCTTGATCTGCGTAGCACTTCTAGCGCTAAATTTTCTGCAAGGGTAGCAGAAGGCCGCATCTGCTTCAACCGAATTCTCGAGCCAATCTCTTTTATGAAACCACGCGTGTGAAAATGATCTGATTTGCAAAGGCTCATCCTTTCCCAAATCATCTAGGGAAGTGTCATCATCATGACTGGAAGCAGTTACGCTAGCTCGCCTACTGTCGATATCACTGATGGTGGTGCTAGTGCTAGGCATGACAGTTTTCACTGTTGTCGAGGTGGTGGTAAACCATTTCCTTAAATCCATGATTGCTTGAATGATCAAGCGCGTTAGGTGTTTTAGACAAATACAGATTATTATGAATTGAATAAAGAGTAGAAGTTGACTGAAAACAGAATACTTAACGTCATGACGTATACAGTCATATTTCAACCAATTACATACAAGCTGCTAGTGACGTATGTAGTGACGGAATTTAGTAAATCGCCTGTCGCGAGTTTTTCATGCAAAGTTGCAAAGCTGATTTTATTCTAGTAAAACTAAATTAATTTACAAAAAAATATATATCTTAAATATATAGAATTATATGTCAGGAATAAGAAGGCACAGTGGAACCGTCACCGTGCCTGTTGCTGAGTCTCAATGGCTGAAATCGCGCTCCGAGGCAGGGTGGTGTGCTGACTAGAGGTGAGGGGGCACAGTAACATAGGTGGCCGGGCCAGGCCCCCTGGGGCCCCCTCGTATGCTTGCTCATATTTCCGATCTAAGCAATGAAGAAAAATGCTTGCTTTAATACATGATCACATTGGAAGATTAAAAAATGATAAATAGTCTCTCGACAAGAACATAGGCACATATAGTCATCCAAATAAATTAGCTTATAAAAAATGCAACAGACTAGATTATGGGTTAATGGAGTTGAAAAGGCTGGCAACTCAGTAATTAGAATGGATGAAATAAATCCAATTCCAAAATTAAGTGGAAATTTAGTTTGGTCTACTATTGCATCTGGTTATACGGTCAGAGAAAATTTCACTGTACCATTGAGATGTGATGATTAGAATGGCATGAACTTTAAGCATTGTTTACTCCAAATCTTTTTTATTGGTTTTCAACGACAGTACAGAATAAAACATCATAAACAGTATAGAGTAAGATATTGTCCATTATTAACCCCTTACATGATCCCCCCCCCCCCTTCCAATAGTTCAGAAAAAAAATAAATAATAATAATAATAATAATAAAATAAAATAAAAAAGATAAAAAAATAAATAAATAAATCCCCTACAAAGATCATCCTAATAAGCGAAAATTATGTACCATTGCCAGTTACAGATGCACAGGGTAAACCCTTAATGTAATTTAAAAAGGGATTCCAAGTCTTGTAAAAGGATGTAAGTGAACCAGAGAGTGAATATCTTAGCTTTTCAAGTCCAATACAGTGAAAAATGTCCTGTATCCACCTGTCATGCGTCGGAGGGGAAGCATGCCTCCACTTAAGAAGGATGGCCCGTCTGGCCAAAATTGTAGTAAAAGCAATGACTTTACGATCTCGGGCAACCAAATCTGGCATAGGGGAAACCCCAAATAGGGCTATAATTGGATCAGGGCCAATATTAGTGTTGATAACTTTTTTAAGCGTCTGAAATACATTAGACCAAAATGACACCAGCTGCGGACAAGTCCAAAACATGTGTAGATGGTCGGCAGGAGCAAGTTTACAATGGTTGCAGGCAGCACTCTTGTCTGGAAAGATTTATGCCAATTTGGCATTGGTTAAGTGCGCTCGAAATAGTATTTTACATTGAATTAAGCCATGCCTTGCACATATGGAAGAGGTATGTACCTGGTTCAAGATGTTATTCCATAGGTCCTCTGTAATAGTAACACCGAGGTCTTGCTCCCAGGTATCTTTAAGAGTGGCATTAGTGTCAGAATTAATAGAATTTATTAAATTATAAATGACTGAGATTAAATGCCTGTGGTTGGCATTTAAAGCAAGAAAGTGATCAATTTTTGTTTCAGGGGGACGATTGGGAAAGTATGGGAACTGCTTCTGAACGAAGTGTCGGATTTGAAAGAACCGGAATAAGTGATGACTGGGTAGGTTATACTTTTTAGATAAGAAAGAGAAAGAGACAAATACTCCCTCATCATAGAGGTCACTAATCTTGAGAAGGCCATTAGATGACCAGAGACGAAATGCAGGGTCTGAACTAGACGGGGGGGGGGGGGGGGGGGGGAGTAGTTATTGAGGATGGGCATATAAGTGGAGGAGCCTCTATGTAAACCGTAATGTTTCCTAAATTGGACCCAAATTTTAAGAGAGCTAGTGACTACTGGATTATCTGAAACTTTGTTTACAATTAAGGGAAGCTGAAAACAGACAACTGAATAGAGAGTGCTTTTCATTGATGATGTTTCTGTATGCACCCAAGGAGGGCTGTCAGAGTAGATATCTTTGTTCCAAAAAAGAAGCTTGTTTATGTTACAGGCCCAGTAATACTGCTGAAAGTTGGGAAGTGCAAGGCCTCCTTTAGCTTTAGGAAGTTGGAGAATTGATTTCTTAAGGCGAGCAGGTTTATTCCCCCATAGAAATGAACGCAAAATACTGTCAAAGCCAGTAAAGAAAGATTTCCTAATACAAATAGCTAAGTGTTGAAAGAGGTACATAAATTTGGGTAGAATAACCATTTTGACCAAGTTAATTCGACCTACAAGGGATAGAGGTAGAGAGGCCCACCTACACATATCAAGCTTTGATTTGTCCACAAGCGGTTGAAAATTTTTTGCAAATAGATTATTATATGAATTTGTAAAGAGGACCCCCAAGTATTTGAAACCATCAGGCGCAATCTTGAAGGGTAAGAGTGATCGTGGAAGTTTTTTAGCTTCAGAGTTAACCAGAAAAACTTCACTTTTTTGTACATTTATCTTGTAGCCAGATAGTTGACCGAATTTGTCTAAGATATCCAAAACTGGGGGTAGGGAGGCAGCAGGGTTTGAGACATATAATAAAAGGTCGTCAGCATAAAGAGAGAGTTTGTGAACTAAACCATGACGAGAAATTCCCTCAAAGCCATTGTGGCTACGGAGCCAGATAGCTAAAGTTTCTATGGCTAGATTAAAAATTAAGGGAGAAAGGGGGCATCCTTGCCGCGTCCCACGCTGAAGCGAGAAATAGGGTGATCGTATGCCATTAGTATGAACAGATGCCATAGGGGAAGAGTAAAGGAGTCGGATCCAGGAGATAAAATTAGAATCAAACCCAAACTTTTCCAAAATAAAAAACAAATAACCCCATTCCACCCTGTCGAAGGCCTTCTCAGCATCCAGAGACACAATAATTTTGGGTAAGTCAGATGGGCGGGAAAAGAGAATGTTGAGAAGCCTTCTAGTGTTAAAAAAAAAGAGTGTCTTCCTGGGGTGAAGCCTGTCTGGTCATGGAAAATTAAACATGGTAATACACGTTCAAGGCGAGAAGATAAAACTTTAGCCAGAATTTTAAAATCTACGTTCAGAAGTGATATTGGTCTATAACTACCGCATGAAATAGGATCTTTATCCTTTTTAAGGAGCAAAGAAATAGAGGCCTCGGATAGAGTAGGAGGAAGGCAGCCCACCTTAAAAGAGTCATTGAAAAGCAATTCTAAAGTAGGAACTAAAAGGGAAGCAAAAGCTTTATAGAACTCAACTGTAAAGCCATCGGGGCCAGGATATTTTCCCGGTTTCATGGAATTAATTGCTACCTGTATCTCTAATTCTGTAATTGGGTTGCCTAGATTCTTAGCAGTGTTTTCATCAATTGTGGGATATTCAAGCGAGTTGAGAAGATCTAAATTTGTAGTATTATTGGGAGGGCTTTCTGAAGTGTACAGTCTAGCATAATAGTCTGAGAAAACCAGGTTAATTTCAGCTGGTTCCGTAACTAATTCACCCGTTGGGGATCTGATACCAGAAATCCATCTTAAAGTGCTAGCTGATCGAGCCTGATAGGCCAAGAGCTTGACAGCCTTGTCTCCATGCTCAAAAAAATGCTGTCTACATTGCCTAAGCTGTCTCTCTATTAAATCGGTCAACTGAAGGTTGAATTCTGAATGTAATTGAACTCTTTTAGCATAGAGGACAGGTGAAGGGGAAGCGGCATAAGAGACATCTAACTTAGACAGTTCGTCAGCTATTGCGGATAGTCTAAGTTTTTTGGCTTTCCTTACTTGTGAGGAATATGAAATTACCTGGCCGCGAATGAATGCTTTGAAAGCCTCCCACAAGGTATGACTGCTAACATCTTGAGTCTGATTGAGTTCAAAGTAAAACTTAATCTGTGAGGAAAGGAAATCTTTGAATGCGCTATCTGATAACCCGGAGGAGTTGAATCTCCAGGGTGGGGGCGGCGTTCTGTTAGTTACGTCAATAGATACTGGGGCATGATCAGAGACCACTAATGCATGATAAGTGCACGAGGAAATACAGTGTAACAATTTATTATCTACCAAAAAGAAATCAATTCTAGAAAATGTATGGTGAACATGAGAAAAGAATGAAAAAGCCTTGCCTTGAGGGTTTTTAAACCTCGAAGGGTCAGAGAGTCCCAGTTGAGAGGCGTTGTTTAGCACCACGTTAGCTGATTTTGTTAGAGTAGACTGTTTAGAGGAAGACCTGTCCATGGATACGTCTTGAACCAAGTTAAAATCCCCTCCAATAATTATATGATGTTCATCTACTTTGGGTAAGCTTGAAAAAAACTTTACGAAAAACTCAATATTGTCCCAGTTGGGGGCATAAATGGAAGCTAAAATTACTGGTATGTTTTGGAGTTTGCCCGAGACCATAACAAAACGGCCATTTGGATCTATAATAGTATCAGTGTGTTCAAACATAACTCTTTTATGGATAATGATAGCAGCCCCGCGAGCTCTCTGAGAGAATTTGGAATGAAACAGGTGACCCATCCATGATCTCTTAATACGCAGTATATCTACCGTTCGTAAGTGAGTTTCTTGTAGAAACATAATATCTGCCTTGAGATCCCGTAAATGCGCTAAAATCTTACTAGCTTTGACGGCACTGTTCATCCCCTTGGTGTTCCATGACACTAAGTGCAGGTTTCCATCATTTAACATTATGGTATTAACCATTCTGTGAGTTTAACGAAACAGAATCGCATTGAACTGGCCGAAAGCATTCTGGATCCACATAGGAGAAAAAAAAAAAAAAAAAAGGTAAAGGAGACCAATATAGCCAACACCCCCCCCCACCCCGCAACTAACCACCCCCCACCCACCTTTAACAATTAACTTGCCTGAGCACTTAGTCTCGACTTCCGCTACTGGTTTTATCCTTCTGGATCTCATTCCCGTTCCAGTAGTAAGCCCTATAAAACTTGAACTTGAGGTTTAGAACATAACTTTATGCAACTTTTTTCATAGCATAAAAGTACAAAAGGGAAGAGCAATGCCAAAATAAATAATAATAGTAATAGTTTTTAAGGTGAAGTTGCCAGCTATGAGGCAACCGATGTGATTTTGCAATACAACAGTATAAAGAAAAATAAACCTTAGGATAAATAAATGTCTAGATAAATAAATGCCTAGTCTCTGCATGCATATGCACATATAAGAGTTGGCCCTATAATTGTAAAATTATATAGTTTAACCTGAAAACAGTCGAACAGAACATTGTGGCGCAGGTCGTTTCCAGCACCCGCACCTGTTCGTCCAGATCGTTGGTACTCGATTCGAGCGAGGCAATTTTATGTGTGTGGTCCGAGAGTGTGGCATGAATGCGATCAATCTTCTCTTCGAGCGTCAAGATGGTTGTTTTGAATTCGGTCGATAAGGCCTGGCGATGTTGTTCCAGGAGTTTGACCATCGCTGCCATGTTAAGCTCGCTAGCAGTGTCATCTACAGAGTCCGTTTTCGTTTCTTTTTTGCTCTGCTTAGCCGATTTAGAAGTCATGTTTAGACAGAGTTACAGCGTGCGTAGTATATTTAGTTCAGTTTTGAAACTAAATAAACGATAAAATTGGCTTAAAATGTTGGGTTAAACTGAAAGATACGGGAGCAAGAGATGACACGTCTACTCCATTAGCCCTTAAACCGGAAGTCTAAGCATTGTTTAATACTGTCATAAAACTGCCTTCCAAATCTGTTAGAAAGAGATTTAATGTGAAACTGGAAAGTGGTCCAGCGCCAAATTCAAACAATTGCATTTTGTATATTTGCCAGTGTAAACGGAAAGATGATGAATTATGTGAAAAGCTTGTCAACGCTGCAAAAGACAGTTTCACCTAATTCTGAATAATGTCATTTTCTGATTTCCATTGCTCAGCACTTATATTGTTTGGAAGACATTGGATTATATGTAAAAATATATATTTTTTTTTCATGTGAATTGGGTGGAGACAGCAGAGGAAAATGTTGAATACAATCCAACACTGTCTGCATCCGAATGTACATAACACCTATTTTGCTGTTAAACTGTACGCACAGTCTTTGTGATTGATGACGCAATGACAACAACACACTATTTTCTTTCAGAAGAGGAAGTAGAGACAGAACCAGTTCTCAAAGGAGTCCCTAAAACACTTTGGGCTTCATCTAAATTTGACTTGGGACTGGTTAAAAATTTGGAACCAGTTCAAGTCACTCCAAAGTCTGATTACAGACCCTGTAAACACCAGTTTTTGAATCATTAAGATCAGCTGGAGTAATTGTGAGCATCCACCTGTGCGTACACCTATTTTCCCTGTTAAAAATATAAAGAAAATGTAAAAAAGATACTGATACTTTTAAAACTTTTGGCTGCTGAGGTTCATAAGCCAGTTTGTCAAAACTGCAGTTCGTAAAAAGGGAGGTTACATTTTTAGGACATCATCAATAAAAATGGCAAATCTTTATCTGAAAAACAAAAAGAGACAATTCAAAAGATTCCAAAGCCTATCACAAAAAAGCAACTAATGTAATTTTTGGGCATGTGTTCATATTGTTGAACGTTTATTCCCAAATCACTAGCTAGGACCATGCCACAAACAAGCTATGAAACTGGGGAAGAGTAGAAAGAGGATGAAGGGGTTGAGGGAATGAGATTGAGGGGTCAAGGGAATGGGATGATGGTCAGGTTGATCAGGGCATCTTGAATTGATGGCTCAGGGAGACTCAGGGTGGGGGTACCATCTCTAACATATATTTAGGCCAGACAATGAGGACCCCTTGATACAACCTGATAGAAATATAAAGTGGGATAAGGTTAGCTGAATGGATGTCAATGTCAATGTCACCTTTATTTATATAGCGCTTTAAACAAAATACATTGCGTCAAAGCAACTGAACAACATTCATTAGGAAAACAGTGTCAATAATGCAAAAATGATAGTTAAAGGCAGTTCATCATTGGATTCAGTTATGTCATCTCTGTTCAGTTAAATAGTGTCTGTGCATTTATTTGCAATCAAGTCAACGATATCGCTGTAGATGAAGTGTCCCCAAATAAGCAAGCCAGAGGCGACAGCGGCAAGGAACCGAAACTCCATTGGTGACAGAATGGAGAAAAAAACCTTGGGAGAAACCAGGCTCAGTTGGGGGGCCAGTTCTCCTCTGACCAGACAAAACCAGTATTTCAATTCCAGGCTGCAGCAAAGTCAGATTGTGCAGAAGAATCATCTGTTTCCTGTGGTCTTGTCCTGGTGCTCCTCTGAGACAAGGTCTTTACAGGGGATCTGTATCTGGGGCTCTAGTTGTCCTGGTCTCCGCTGTCTTTCAGGGATGTAGAGGTCCTTTCTAGGTGCTGATCCACCATCTGGTCTGGATACGTACTGGATCCGGGTGACTGCAGTGACCCTCTGATCTGGACACAGACTGGATCTGGTGGCCACGGTGACCTCGGAACAAGAGAGAAACAGACAAATATTAGCGTAGATGCCATTCTTCTAATGATGTAGCAAGTACATAGGTTGTTATGGGAAGTGTTTCCGGTTCCGGTTTACCTAATTAATGCAGCCTAAAAATCCTTTAACGGATTTGGATAATAAAAGCATATTAGTATGTTATGTGTATGCCAGGTTAAAGAGATGGGTCTTTAATCTAGATTTAAACTGCAAGATTGTGTCTGCCTCCCGAACAATGTTAGGTAGGTTATTCCAGAGTTTGGGCGCCAAATAGGAAAAGGATCTGCCGCCTGCAGTTGATTTTGATATTCTAGGTATTATCAAATTGCCTGAGTTTTGAGAACGTAGCGGACGTAGAGGATTATAATGTAAAAGGAGCTCATTCAAATACTGAGGTGCTAAACCGTTCAGGGCTTTATAAGTAATAAGCAATATTTTAAAATCTATGCGATGCTTGATAGGGAGCCAGTGCAGTGTTGACAGGACCGGGCTAATATGGTCATACTTCCTGGTTCTAGTAAGAAGTCTTGCTGCTGCATTTTGGACTAGCTGTAGTTTGTTTACTAAGCGTGCAGAACAACCACCCAATAAAGCATGACAATAATCTAACCTTGAGGTCATAAATGCATGGATTAACATTTCTGCATTTGACATTGAGAGCATAGGCCGTAATTTAGATATATTTTTGAGATGGAAAAATGCAGTTTTACAAATGCTAGAAACGTGGCTTTCTAAGGAAAGATTGCGATCAAATAGCACACCTAGGTTCCTAACTGATGACGAAGAATTGACAGAGCAACCATCAAGTCTTAGACAGTGTTCTAGGTTATTACAAGCAGAGTTTTTAGGTCCTATAATTAACACCTCTGTTTTTTCAGAATTTAGCAGTAAGAAATTACTCGTCATCCAGTTTTTTATATCGACTATGCAATCCATTAGTTTTTCAAATTGGTGTGTTTCACCGGGCTGCGAAGAAATATAGAGCTGAGTATCATCAGCATAACAGTGAAAGCTAACACCATGTTTCCTGATGATATCTCCCAAGGGTAACATATAAAGCGTGAAGAGTAGCGGCCCTAGTACTGAGCCTTGAGGTACTCCATACTGCACTTGTGATCGATGGGATACATCTTCATTCACTGCTACGAACTGATGGCAGTCATATAAGTACGATTTAAACCATGCTAATGCACTTCCACTGATGCCAACAAAGTATTCAAGTCTATGCAAAAGAATGTTGTGGTCAATTGTGTCAAACGCAGCACTAAGATCCAATAAAACTAATAGAGAGATACACCCACGATCAGATGATAAGAGCAGATCATTTGTAACTCTAAGAAGAGCAGTCTCAGTACTATGATACGGTCTAAATCCTGACTGGAAATCCTCACATATACCATTTTTCTCTAAGAAGGAATATAATTGTGTGGATACCACCTTTTCTAGTATCTTGGACAGAAAAGGGAGATTCGAGATTGGTCTATAATTAAATAGTTCTTTGGGGTCAAGTTGTGGTTTTTTGATGAGAGGCTTAATAACAGCCAGTTTGAAGGTTTTGGGGACATGTCCTAATGACAATGAGGAATTAATAATAGTCAGAAGAGGATCTATGACTTCTGGAAGCACCTATTTCAGGAGCTTAGATGGTATAGGGTCTAACATACATGTTGTTGGTTTAGATGATTTAACAAGTTTATACAATTCTTCCTCTCCTATGGTAGAGAATGAGTGGAACTGTTCCTCAGGGGGTCTATAGTGCACTGTCTGATGTGATACTGTAGCTGACGGCTGAATGGTTGCAATTTTATCTCTAATAGTATCGATTTTAGAAGTAAAGTATTTCATAAAGTCATTACTGCTGTGGTGTTGGGAAATGTCAACACTTGTTGAGGCTTTATTTTTCGTTAATTTAGCCACTGTATTGAATAAAAGAGAAGAAAAGTAATCGGATCTAGCAGTTTTTAATGCTTTTCTGTAGGATATGTTACTTTCCCGCCAAGCAATACGAAATACCTCTAGTTTTGTTTTCCTCCAGCTGCGCTCCATTTTTCGGGCTGCTCTCTTTAGGGTGCGAGTATGCTCATTATACCATGGTGTCAAACTGTTTTCCTTAACCTTCCTTAAGCGTAAAGGAGCAACTTTATTTAAAGTGCTAGAAAAGAGAGATTCCATAGTTTCTGTTACATCATCAAGTTGTTCTGAGGTTTTGGATATGCTAAGGAATTTGGATACATCAGGAAGATAACTTAAAAAGCAGTCTTTTGTGTTAGAAGTGATGGTTCTTCCATACTTGTAACAAGAAGTAGAATTTACAATTTTGGCTATATGAATTTTGCAAAGAACTAAATATTGATCTGAGATATCATCACTTGGCTGAATAATTTCAACACCATCAACATCAATTCCATGTGACAGTATTAAATCTAGAGTATGATTTCGACAATGAGTAGGTCCTGAAACGTGTTGTCTAACACCAATAGAGTCCAGAATGTCTATAAATGCTGATCCCAATGCATCGTTTTCATTATCAACATGGATATTAAAATCACCAACTATTAAAACATTATCTGCAGCCAGAACTAACTCGGATGTAAGATCACCAAACTCTTTAATAAAGTCTGTATGGTGCCCTGGTGGCCTGTATACAGTAGCCAGTACAAACATAACAGGGGATTTATCATTAACATTTGTTTCTTTGGATAATGTTATATGAAGTACCATTACTTCAAACGAGTTATACTTGTAGCCTGCCCTCTGAGAAATCCTGAAAACGTTGTTATAAATTGAAGCAAGTCACCGGGGAAGTCGTGGCCTAATGGCTAGAGAGTCGGACTCCCAATCGAAAGGTTGTGAGTTCGAGTCCCGGGCCAGCAGGAATTGTGGGTGGGGGGAGTGCATGTACAGTTCTCTCTTCACCTTCAATAACATGACTTAGGTGCCCTTGAGCAAGGCATCGAACCCCCAACTGCTCCCCGGGCGCCGCAGCATAAATGGCTGCCCACTGCTCCGGGTGTGTGCTCACAGTGTGTGTGTGTGTTCACTGCTCTGTGTGTGTGCACTTTGGATGGGTTAAACGCAGAGCACAAATTCCGAGTATGGGTCACCATACTTGGCTGAATGTCACTTCACTTTCACTTTCACTTTCAACACCTCCACCTTTGCCTTTTAGACGTGGCTCATGTTTATAACAGTAATCTTGGGGGGTGGACTCATTTAAAATAATGTAATCATCAGGTTAGGGTTAGGGTTAGGGTTAGGGATGAGAAAGGGAGGGAAGGGTGGGTTCGAGAGAACGAGACTAGCAGAGCAGTATGAGGTGACCCGCTATATATTGAGGTTTTAGAAGTCAGGTGATTGTTTGGGGTGTGGCCCTGCTCCCGATCTTTAGTTAATATCAATTAACTCCATTTCAATAGCTAGGACCACACCACAAACAAGCTATGAAACTGGGGAAGAGTAGAAAGAGGATGAAGGGGTCGAAGGAATGGGATGATGTCCAGGTTGATCAGGGCATCTTGAATTGATGGCTCAGGGAGACTCAAGGTGGGCGTACCATCTCTAGCATATATTAAAGCCAGACAATGAGGACCCCCAAAGTTGGGAAGAGCTGAGTTAAGTGTGAGCTCAGAATGCCTGATCATATGGAGAGGATGCAGAGGCTGAATAGTTCAGGCGATTGATGGTTAACACAGGTTCTTGTTTTCGTAAGCCTTTAGAAGTATGAATGTGTAAGAATGAGAGAAGCTGGGCAATCTAAGCCTGTGGTTATTCATAGGAATAGTTGATACCTTGCAAGTAGGATTGAAATGCATGTGGGGATCTGAGGAAGGAATGAGCCTATGCTATTAGGTTGTAAATGGGCAGCGGGTCGGTTGATGGGAAAGGAAGCTTTGAGACCGTTCCATCCAGAGAGGTATCCTGGAGATCATGCTTGGAGCAAGGCAATTAAGAATGGCTTCTTGGGAAGCCTGTTTGGTGTTTAATCTGTGGTATGACCGGCGGGGTATGCATGTTTATTCCGGAGCAAAGTCTTACTTCTGAAATGGGAAATGAGACAAAGAGTCGGTTACGAGTTTGAGGAGTCTTGGTATAGGAGTTGCTCGGAGGAGGAATTGTTGTTGAGTAGATTAAGTGAGCCTATGCATGAATTGCATAACTGCCAAACATAATCGTCCCTTGTTTATGGTTTCAAATTCTACTGCATTGTCTGAGTGGATGAGTAGATTTGGACCATTGAACTCCCAAAGGATGGCTGTTATGATTATGATTATGGGATATGTTTCATTATGCTGTGGAGACTGCTCTTGACTGTGGGTTGTGGGAACTGAATTCCGAAGGCTTCTTGATAGGAGTACAAAGGTGCTTTGCAAGTCAGTCTGCTGATGTCGTAGGGCAGCAATTTCTCACATGAGCTCCATCACAGAATGTGCAGGTGTGAAGGAGCCTGCAGTTAGATGAGAATCGGCCCTGAAATGGCTGAAGGAAGGATGGAAGAATGGATGTTGGGATGAAAGAATGTCTTTGAGTGGGGAAGGGGGGTGTCAAGGATGAGGGGATATTGGAGGGGGGAAAGTGCGATTAGGAGGTATAGAGAGGGAAAAATAAGAAGCTATTGAGTAATATTTTTTTACATTTAATGCCAGATCAGCATCTATGCTATTTCCGAGTCGAACAATTAAAATACAAGTATAGCAAATGCAATAAAACCTCTTAAATTCTAAAACTTCCTGAATAGCTGTTGAGAAATATTAGAGATGCTAGGGCCGTATTGGAGTAAACGGCTGAAGGTAGTGTGAAAAAAGAAGGGATGTTTGTGAGTGGGGTGTGTTGCAAGATGCACCGGCTGGTCTGCGTGAGCAAACACTAAAGAATATGCAATGCTCAATAAGGTCACTCAATCGCAGGAAGCTCCGCCTTCCGAATGAATGAGCCGATCATTAAGTGAGTGCGTCACTGCAGCTGCCATTAGAAGTGTCCCGGTTGCTATAGAAACAGTCAGCGATCTTAAATATGCGCTTAAGACTGCGCATGCGCACTGACAGATCTAGCCTGAATAGGTAAGCGGTGCTGTTGTTAGCTGCAGGCTCCTCCACCTGAGGCGCTGCCGTGGTGGTGCTGTTGTTAGCTTTATGATCGTCCACCTGAGGTGCTGCTGTGGTGGTGCTGTTGTTAGCTGTATGATCGTCCACCTGAGGCACTGCTGTGGTGGTGCTGTTGTTAGCTGTATGATCGGTCCACCTGAGGCACTGCTGTGGTGGTGCTGTTTTCAGCTGCAGGCCCGTTCACCTGAGGCGCTGCTGTGGTGGTGCTGTTGTAGCTGTATGATGAGGTGCCACCGTAGTGATGGTGGTGTTAGCTGTGGTTTTAATAGCTATCTGAGCAGAAGTAACAACATTATGACACAGTTAATGTCAGCTTTGTTAGAGACAATTAGAGACACAAGGCCATATTCCTGTAAACAGCTGAAGTTAGGGTGGAAAAAAGGATGTTGGGATGAAAGGATGTTTGTGAGTGGGGTGTGTTGCAAGATGCAGGGAGGGAGGGAAGGAGGGAGGTTGGGAGGGAGAGAATGAATAGAAGATTTGGAAATAGAATTGGAGGGAAGGGAGATCGGCTGGTCTGCATGAGCGAAGACTAGAGAACACTCAAGACGTTTCACTCCTTTAGTTTTGAATGATGTGAGGGACAGTGAATGGGCATCTGGAATTTAGAAGTAGCTATAGAGAATTATTAGCAAACATGGAGATGTTTTGCTGATTGTTGGTTTATTTACTTATTAAGCCATACCAGCGTATATGGCTAAATTTCATGGCGAAAATTAGTTAATACATAAATCGATCCATACACAAGTCTGTAATACATGGGAGTCAAGGGGAAACAACAGAGCAAGTGAAGTCGTAACCACAGCATATGCAACAATAACATCTGGAGTGCTCCCCGCACATTGCTCTGCACCAGCGGTTGAAGGTCAAACCGCGCATGCGCACGCTGCGACCGGCAGTGGGAGTGAGTGTGTGAAAGTTTGGCGTGGAAGTTTTAGAGCGTTCGTGTTTGTGTTTTCCTTCTTTATTTTATTGGAAAAGTTCTTACGTGTCTGGTTTATAGCTTCGTTTATGTATGCGCGTATACACAATGGACATTAGAACTCTTTCTTTATCTTACTATCACTCTCTGTTTTTTAAAGTGGTAAAATATAACTTAATTCACACCATATTTCTGAAATTATCGATCAGTCTTATCAAATTAACTTTGATCGTTCACTTTTATTTTATATCCGTGAGTGCAGTACACCTGCAAAGCGTTAGCACTCGTTAGCTTGTCATTAGCGTTTTCATTCGAACCTATCGCTGTTTTTCTTTTCTCCTCTCCTCTCTCAAGTTTTTCACAAGTTCATCAAACAACCAAGGTAAGAATATTTCATCAAGCACGGTGAGTAATGGCTTCTCCGGTTATTGTTACTTGCACCTCTTGCCACATGTACAGTTTATCTATCTCTGTCGCTGATGAGGGATTCACATGTGATAAATGCAGGGAAATAGTTAGGCTGACAGAGAAGATTTCAGAATTATAGACAGGCATCCAAACTTTAATTGAGGACAGTAAGAATGTTAGGGCTCTAGATACAGCTTTGGATGCGTCTAGCTCAGGGATTCCTGTACATTGTTCGGTTCCGGAAACAGAGCCCCTGTAGCAGTGCAACTGGGTGACGGTGAGGCAGCGTAGTCGTGGGTCAAAACATCGCTCTTCTGTTTCGATCAAAACATTAAACAGGTTCTCCCCACTCAGTGATGCACCCACTGAGAAACCTGATGAAAGTGCTCAAGTTATTGGTGATTCTATTGTACGGAACGTGAATATAGAGACACCAGCCACCATAGTCAAATGTTTACCGGGAGCCAGAGCACCCGACATCTTGGCAAATTTAAAAGTGCTGGCTAATGCTAAATGTAAACACAGTAAGATAGTTGTTCATGCCGACGCTAATGATGTTCGACTTCGCCAGTCTGAGATCACTAAAAATAACATCAAAAGAGGTGTGTGAACTTGCAAGCACGATGTCAGACACTGTAATATGCTCTGGTCCCCTCCATGCTTACCGTGGTGACGAGATGCATAGCAGATTGTCATCACTCAATGGCTGGATGTCTAATTGGTGTCCACAGAATAACATAGGTTTCATAGACAATCGGACGAGCTTTTGGGGCAGACCTGACCTGTTTAAAAGAGATGGTCTTCATCCCTCCTGGGGTGGCGCCACTCTTCTCTCTAGAAATATGGCAAATAGTCTTAGTGTTTATACTTGACTAACTGGGGCCCAGGTCAGGAAGCAGACAGACTGGCTAAACCGACCATCTGCTAGCTGCCTCACGTCACAGAGGTCAGTTAATTCTCAGCACATAGAGACTCTTTCACCTAGATATCACACTTTAGAGACTGTGTCTGTTCCCCGATCTAGAAAATACAAAAATCGTCCAAACCAAGTTAAGATTAACAATTTAATTGAGGTTCAACAAATAAAAAACAGAAGCAATATGGATAAACAAATGATAAAGCTTTGCTTATTGAATATCAGATCCCTTTCTACGAAAACACTTTTTGTAAATAATATGATCACTGATCATAATATAGATGTACTCTGTTTGACAGAAACCTGGCTAAAACCTGATGAATACATTATTTTAAATGAGTCCACCCCCAAGATCACTGTTATAAACATGAGCTGCGTCTAAAAGGCAAAGGTGGAGGTGTTGCTTCAATTTATAACAACGTTTTCAGGATTTCTCAGAGGGCAGGCTTCAAGTATAACTCGTTTGAAGTAATGGTGCTTCATTTAACATTATCCAGAGAAACAAATGTTAATGATAAATCCCCTGTTATGTTTGTACTGGCTACTGTATACAGGCCACCAGGGCACCATACAGACTTTATTAAAGAGTGTGGTGATTTTACATCCGAGTTAGTTCTGGCTGCAGATAAAGTTTTAATAGTTGGTGATTTTAATATCCATGTTGATAATGAAAACGATGCATTGGGATCAGCATTTATAGACATTCTGAACTCTATTGGTGTTAGACAACACGTTTCAGGACCTACTCATTGTCGAAATCATACTCTAGATTTAATACTTTCACATGGAATTGATGTTGATGGTGTTGAAATTATTCAGCCAAGTGATGATATCTCAGATCATTATTTAGTTCTGTGCAAACTTCATATAGCCAAAATTGTAAATTCTACTTCTTGTTACAAGTATGGAAGAACCATCACTTCTACCACAAAAGACTGTTTTTAAGTTATCTTCCTGATGTATCCAAATTCCTTAGCATATCCAAAACCTCAGAACAACTTGATGATGTAACAGAAACTATGGACTCTCTCTTTTCTAGCACTTTAAATAAAGTTGCTCCTTTACGGTTAAGGAAGGTTAAGGAAAACAGTTTGACACCATGGTATAATGTGCATACTCGCACCCTAAAGAGAGCAGCCCGAAAAATGGAGCGCAGCTGGAGGAAAACAAAACTAGAGGTATTTCGTATTGCTTGGCGGGAAAGTAACATATCATACAGAAAAGCATTAAAAACTTCTAGATCCGATTATTTTTCTTCTCTTTTAGAAGAAAACAAACATAACCCCAGGTATTAATTCAATACAGTGGCTAAATTAACGAAAAATAAAGCCTCAACAAGTGTTGACATTTCCCAACACCACAGCAGTAATGACTTTATGAACTACTTTACTTCTAAAATCGATACTATTAGAGATAAAATTGCAACCATTCAGCCGTCAGCTACAGTATCACATCAGACAGTGCACTATAGACCCCCCGAGTAACAGTTCCACTCATTCGCTACTATAGTAGAGGAAGAATTGTATAAACTTGTTAAATCATCTAAACCAACAACATGTATGTTAGACCCTATACCATCTAAGCTCCTAAAAGAGGTGCTTCCAGAAGTCATAGATCTTCTTCTGACTATTATTAATTCCTCATTGTCATTAGGATATGTCCCCAAAACCTTCAAACTGGCTGTTATTAAGCGTCTCATCAAAAAACCACAACTTGACCCCAAAGAACTAGTTAATTATAGACAAATCTCGAATCTCCCTTTTCTGTCCAAGATACTAGAAAAGGTGGTATCCTCACAATTATATTCCTTCTTAGAGAAAAATGGTATATGTGACGATTTCCAGTCTGGATTTAGACCGTATCATAGTACTGAGACTGCTCTCCTTAGAGTTACAAATGATCTGCTCTTATCATCTGATCGTGTGTGTATCTCTCTATTAGTTTTATTGGATCTTAGTGCTGCGTTTGACACAATTGACCACAACATTCTTTTGCATAGACTTGAACACTTTGTTGGCATCAGTGGAAGTGCATTAGCATGGTTTAAATCGTACTTATATGACCGCCATCAGTTCGTAGCAGTGAATGAAGATGTAGCCTATTGATCACAAGTGCAGTATGGAGTACCTCAAGGCTCAGTACTAGGGCCGCTACTCTTCATGCTTTATATGTTACCCTTGGGAGATATCATCAGGAAACATGGTGTTAGCTTTCACTGTTATGCTGATGATACTCAGCTCTATATTTCTTCGCAGCCCGGTGAAACACACCAATTTGAAAAACTAATGGATTGCATAGTCGATATAAAAAACTGGATTACCGAGTAATTTCTTACTGCTAAATTCTGAAAAAAACAGAGGTGTTAATTATAGGACCTAAAAACTCTGCTTGTAATAACCTAGAACACTGTCTAAGACTTGATTGTTGCTCTGTCAATTCTTCGTCATCAGTTAGGAACCTAGGTGTGCTATTTGATCGCAATCTTTCCTTAGAAAGCCACGTTTCTAGCATTTGTAAAACTGCATTTTCCATCTCAAAAATATATCTAAATTACGGCCTATGCTCTCAATGTCAAATGCAGAAATGTTAATCCATGCATTTATGACCTCAAGGTTAGATTATTGTAATGCTTTATTGGGTGGTTGTTCTGCACGCTTAGTAAACAAACTACAGCTAGTCCAAAATGCAGCAGCAAGAGTTCTTACTAGAACCAGGAAGTATGACCATATTAGCCCGGTCCTGTCAACACTGCACTGGCTCCCTATCAAACATCGTGTAGATTTTAAAATATTGCTTATTACTTATAAAGCCCTGAATGGTTTAGCGCCTCAGTATTTGAATGAGCTCCTTTTACATTATAATCCTCTACGTCCGCTACGTTCTCAAAACTCAGGCAATTTGATAATACCTAGAATATCAAAATCAACTGCGGGCAGCAGATCCTTTTCCTATTTGGCGCCTAAACTCTGGAATAACCTACCTAACATTGTTCGGGAGGCAGACACACTTTTGCAGTTTAAATCTAGATTAAAGACCCATCTCTTTAACCTGGCATACACATAATTTACTAATATGCTTTTAATATCCAAATCCATTAAAGGATTTTTAGGCTGCATTAATTAGGTAAACCGGAACCGGAAACACTTCCCATAACACCCTATGTACTTGCTACATCATTAGAATAATGGCATCTACGCTAATATTTGTCTGTTTCTCTCTTGTTCCGAGGTCACCGTGGCCACCAGATCCAGTCTGTGTCCAGATTAGAGGGTCACTGCAGTCACCCGGAAAGACAGCGGAGACCAGGACAACTAGAGCCCCAGATACAGATCCCCTAGAAACCAGTAGTTCAATTCCAAGCTGCAGCAAAGTCAGATTGTGCAGAAGAATCATCTGTTTCCTGTGGTCTTGTCCTGGTGCTCCTCTGAGACAAGGTCTTTACAGGGGATCTATATCTGGGGCTCTAGTTGTCCTGGTCTCCGCTGTCTTTCAGGGATGTAGAGGTCCTTTCTAGGTGCTGATCCACCATCTGGTCTGGATACATACTGGATCCGGGTGACTGCAGTGACCCTCTGATCTGGACACAGACTGGATCTGGTGGCCACGGTGACCTCGGAACAAAAGAGAAACAGACAAATATTAACGTAGATGCCATTCTTCTAATGATGTAGCAAGTACATAGGTTGTTATGGGAAGTGTTTCCGGTTCCGGTTTACCTAATTAATGCAGCCTAAAAATCCTTTAACGGATTTGGATAATAAAAGCATATTAGTATGTTATGTGTATGCCAGGTTAAAGAGATGGGTCTTAATCTAGATTTAAACTGCAAGAGTGTGTCTGCCTTCCGAACAATGTTAGGTAGGTTATTCCAGAGTTTAGGCGCCAAATAGGAAAAGGATCTGCCGCCCGCAGTTGATTTTGATATTCTAGGTATTATCAAATTGCCTGAGTTTTGAGAACGTAGCGGACGTAGAGGATTATAATGTAAAAGGAGCTCATTCAAATACTGAGGTGCTAAACCATTCAGGGCTTTATAGGTTATAAGCAATATTTTAAAATCTATACGATGCTTGATAGGGAGCCAGTGCAGTGTTGACAGGACCGGGCTAATATGGTCATACTTCCTGGTTCTAGTAAGAACTCTTGCTGCTGCATTTTGGACTAGCTGTAGTTTGTTTACTAAGCGTGCAGAACAACCACCCAATAAAGCATTACAATAATCTAACCTTGAGGTCATAAAAGCATGGATTAACATTTCTGCATTTGACATTAAGAGCATAGGCCGTAATTTAGATATATTTTTGAGATGGAAAAATGCAGTTTTACAAATGCTAGAAACGTGGCTTTCTAAGGAAAGATTGCGATCAAATAGCACACCTAGGTTCCTAACTGATGACGAAGAATTGACAGAGCAACCATCAAGTCTTAGACAGTGTTCTAGGTTATTACAAGCGTAGTTTTTAGGTCCTATAATTAACACTTCTGTTTTTTCAGAATTTAGCAGTAAGAAATTACTTGTCATCCAGTTTTTTATATCGACTATGCAATCCATTAGTTTTTCAAATTGGTGTGTTTCACCGGGCTGCGAAGAAATATAGAGTTGAGTATCATCAGCATAACAGTGAAAGCTAACACCATGTTTCCGGATGATATCTCCCAAGGGTAACATATAAAGCGTGAAGAGTAGCGGCCCTAGTACTGAGCCTTGAGGTACTCCATACTGCACTTGTGATCGATGGGATACATCTTCATTCACTGCTACGAACTGATGGCGGTCATATAAGTACGATTTAAACCATGCTAATGCACTTCCACTGATGCCAACAAAGTGTTCAAGTCTATGCAAAAGAATGTTGTGGTCAATTGTGTCAAACGCAGCACTAAGATCCAATAAAACTAATAGAGAGATACACCCACGATCAGATGATAAGAGCAGATCATTTGTAACTCTAAGGAGAGCAGTCTAAGTACTATGATACGGTCTAAATCCTGACTGGAAATCCTCACATATACCAATTTTTCTCTAAGAAGGAATATAATTGTGAGGATACCACCTTTTCTAGTATCTTGGACAGAAAAGGGAGATTTGAGATTGGTCTATAATTAACTAGTTCTTTGGGGTCAAGCTGTGTTTCTTTTGATGAGAGGCTTAATAACAGCCTGTTTGAAGGTTTTGGGGACATATCCTAATGACAATGAGGAACTAATAATAGTCAGAAGAGGATCTATGACTTCTGGAAGCACCTCTTTTAGGAGCTTAGATGGTATAGGGTCTAACATACATGTTGTTGGTTTAGATGATTTAACAAGTTTATACAATTCTTCCTCTCCTATGGTAGAGAATGAGTATAACTGTTCCTCAGGGGGTCTATAGTGCACTGTCTGATGTGATACTGTATCTGACAGCTGAATGGTTGCAATTTTATCACTAATAGTATGGATTTTAGAAGTAAAATAGTTCATAAAGTCATTACTGCTGTGATGTTGGGAAATGTCAACACTTTGAGGCTTTATTTTTCGTTAATTTAGCCACTGTATTGAATAAATACCTGGGGTTATGTTTGTTTTCTTCTAAAAGAGAAGAAAAGTAATCGGATCTAGCAGTTTTTAATGCTTTTCTGTAGGATATGTTACTTTCCCGCCAAGCAATATGAAATACCTCTAGTTTTGTTTTCCTCCAGCTGCGCTCCATTTTTCGGGCTGCTCTCTTTATGGTGCGAGTATGCTCATTATACCATGGTGTCAAACTGTTTTCCTTAACCTTCCTTAAGCGTAAAGGAGCAATTGTATTTAAAGTGCTAGAAAAGAGAGAGTCCATAGTTTCTGTTACATCATCAAGTTCTGAGGTTTTGGATATGCTAAGGAATTTGGATACATCAGGAAGATAGCTTAAAAAGCAGTCTTTTGTGTTAGAAGTGATGGTTCTTCCATACTTGTAACAAGAAGAAGGATTTACAATTTTGGCTATATGAAGTTTGCACAGAACTAAATAATGATCTGAGATATCATCACTTGGCTGAATAATTTCAACACCATCAACATCAATTCCATGTGACAGTATTAAATCTAGAGTATGATTTCGACAATGAGTAGGTCCTGAAACGTGTTGTCCACAACGTGATACCACTGTGACATTAGTTTGTTGTACGTGTGTGGCTTATTACAGAGGGGAGTCAAGTTGAATGCAGCTTCTAAAAGACAAAAAATAGCTGATTAAGATTTTATTAATTTGAATACAATCATACCGGTGTGAGTACGTTCAGCAAGTCATATCATCAGCTGCTAAATTCAGATCTGTGATCGCTTGCTGGCGCTGAGCCAGAGATAGATGTGTTTTTACAGCACTGCGCATTATAACCAATCACACATGATTCTTTTGAGCTTATTAAAGCATTGGCCAATCAGAGGTGTTCCGATGAGTCATCGCTAAAATGACTCACCGGTGCTTCCTTCACTCTCACTGATGGAATACCTCTTTCTGGCGAATTCTCTCGTCAGAAACAACAAAGTGCAGATGTGTGTACGAATCTTTAATTAAGATATTGATTTCACAGTGTTAGCAGTTTCAGTGATTTTAATGGGAGTTTCTGAGAGTGATTGAAATCTAGACTGTCAGTGAAAATGATCTTTAATAATGTAAATGTTATTTGCTCTCTTTCTGAACAATGAAAGATTAGTAGCAATATTTATATCACATTAACTTTCAATGTTAAATTCACATTTAATATAAAGTCAGTCGTATTAAAAATATGTTATGGCATGACACCTATATCTGTTACTTAAGTAAACAGACAAGCTTTTATAATAAATTAAATAAATTGGAGTAAAGGCTGATGAAATATATACATTTATACACACACACACATTACATACATTTTATCTATATATCTAAATAAAAATAGGCTCAGTATATATGACCCAAAGTAACTAGTAACTAACTACTTGAGTAGATTTTTTATCCGATACTCTTTTACTCTTACTCAAGTAACTATTCAAGACTAGTAATTTTACTTTTACTTGAGTAAATATTTCTAGAAGTACTTTTACTTTTACTTGAGTACAGTTTTTGGGTACTCTACCCACCTCTGTTCACTAATAATAATATTTAAACCTTCTCGTAATCTGTTAGCAAATACTAAAGTAATTAATTTATAATCAATTGTTAGAAAAGAGATTGGTCTCCAATTTTCTATCAAATTTGGATCTTTATCTGGTTTAGCAATTAATGAAATTATACCTTGTTTCATAGTATTAGTCATTTCACCACTGTTAATACATTCATTATACATATTATAAAGAGGTATTTTGATCAGTTCCCAAAAATGTAAGTAAAATTCTACTGTCAACCCGTCTATACCTGGTGCTTTCCCTTTTTTCATTCTTAACAGGGCATCTTTGACCTCAGAAGAAGTTATATTGGATTCACAAAAATGCGCACACCGAGTGATCTTCACGAGCGCTGCTGTAGAGTGACGTCAGCGCGTCTCGATCAAACCCCGGCCCCTCCATCTGATCTAACGGGACGCGAGACTCACTAAATAATTACATTACACTCACAATGCGCAATACTCTACCAACTGAGCTACAGGAACACAAAGAAATAAGAGCAGTAACACAACATACATACAGTATAGCGAGAATCACAGTGTTTTCAACTATTATACTTTACAATAGTTCATAATAGCATCAAAGGAACAAACTGAAAAAAAAGAGAAAGAAGGGAAAAAACTACAGGGGGTTTATCAGAAAAGGATAAAAAATTATATACATTCTTATTTCTTAGATCTTTTAAAGTTTCAATGTAATGCTTCAATTTAAAATTATGTAATGTTAGGTTTATTATTATACCATTTTTGTTTTTTTTAAAAATGTGAAAGTCGTGACATTTGCCAAGTATGGTAACATACTCAGAATTGGTGCTCTGCATTTAACCATCCAAGTGCACACCCGGAGCAGTGAACACACACACACACACACACACACACACACACACACACACTGTGAACACACACCCGGAGCAGTGAACACACACACACACACACACTGTGAACACACACCCGGAGCAGTGAACACACACACACACACACACACTGTGAACACACACCCGGAGCATTGAACACACACACACACACACACACACTGTGAACACACACCCGGAGCAGTGAACACACACACACACACACTGTGAACACACACCCGGAGCATTGAACACACACACACACACACACACACACAAAAAGCGTTTTCATTCGAACCTGTCGCTGTTTTCTTTTCTCCTCTCCCTCGCTCCAGTTTTTCACAAGTTCATCAAGCAACCGCAGTAAGAATTTTCATCAAGCACGGTGAGTAATGGCTTCTCCTATCATTGTTTCTTGCACCTCTTGCCACATGTACAGTTTATCTATCTCTGTCGCTGATGAGGGATTCACATGTGATAAATGCAGGGAAATAGTTAGGCTGACAGAGAAGATTTCAGAATTAGAGACACGCATCCAAACTTTAATTGAGGACAGTAAAAATGTTAGGGCTCTAGATACGGCTTTGGATGCGTCTAGCTCAGGGATTCCTGTACATTGTTCGGTTCCGGAAACAGAGCCCCAGCAGCAGGGCAACTGGGTGACGGTGAGGCAGCGTAGTCGTGGGTCAAAACACCGCTCTTCTGTTCCGATCATAACATTAAATAGGTTTTCCCCACTCAGTGATGCACCCACTGAGAAACCTGATGAAAGTGCTCTAGTTATTGGTGATTCTATTGTACGGAACGTGAATATAGAGACACCAGCCACCATAGTCAAATGTTTACCGGGAGCCAGAGCGCCTGACATCTTGGCAAATTTAAAAGTGCTGGCTAATGCTAAACGTAAATACAGTAAGATTGTTATTCATGCCGGCGCTAATGATGTTCGACTTCGCCAGTCGGAGATCACTAAAAATAACATTAAAGAGGTGTGTGAACTTGCAAGCACGATGTCAGACACTGTAATATGCTCTGGTCCCCTCTCTGCTTACCGTGGTGATGAGATGCATAGCAGATTGTCATCACTCAATGGCTGGATGTCTAAGTGGTGCCCACAGAATAACATAGGTTTCATAGACAATTGGACGAGCTTTTGGGGCAGACCTGACCTGATTAAAAGAGATGGTCTTCATCCCTCCTTGGGTGGCGCCACTCTTCTCTCTAGAAATATGGCAAATAGTCTTAGTGTTTATACTTGACTAACTGGGGCCCAGGTCAGGAAGCAGACAGACTGGCTAAACCGACCGTCTGCTAGCTGCCTCCTGTCACAGAGGTCAGTTAATTCTCAGCACATAGAGACTCTTTCACCTAGATATCACACTATAGAGACTGTGTCTGTTCCCCGAACTAGAAAATACAAAAAACGTCCAAACCAAGTTAAGATTAACAATTTAATTGAGGTTCAACAAATAAAAAACAGAAGCAATATGGATAAACAAATGATAAAGTTTGGCTTATTGAATATCAGATCCCTTTCTACGAAAACACTTTTTGTAAATAATATGATCACTGATCATAATATAGATGTACTCTGTTTGACAGAAACCTGGCTAAAACCTGATGATTACATTATTTTAAATGAGTCCGCCCCCCAAGTCTAAAAGGCAAAGGTGGAGGTGTTGCTTCAATTTATAACAACGTTTTCAGGATTTCTCAGAGGGCAGGCTACAAGTATAACTCGTTTGAAGTAATGGTACTTCATATAACATTATCCAAAGAAACAAATGTTAATGATAAATCCCCTGTTATGTTTGTACTGGCTACTGTATACAGGCCACCAGGGCACCATACAGACTTTATTAAAGAGCTTGGTGATTTTACATCCGAGTTAGTTCTGGCTGCAGATAAAGTTTTAATAGTTGGTGATTTTAATATCCATGTTGATAATGAAAATGTTGCATTGGGATCAGCATTTATAGACATTCTGAACTCTATTGGTGTTAGACAACACGTTTCAGGACCTACTCATTGTCGAAATCATACTCTAGATTTAATACTGTCACATGGAATTGATGTTGATGGTGTTGAAATTATTCAGCCAAGTGATGATATCTCAGATCATTATTTAGTTCTTTGCAAAATTCATATAGCCAAAATTGTAAATTCTACTTCTTGTTACAAGTATGGAAGAACCATCACTTCTAACACAAAAGACTGCTTTTTAAGTTATCTTCCTGATGTATCCAAATTCCTTAGCATATCCAAAACCTCAGAACAACTTGATGATGTAACAGAAACTATGGACTCTCTCTTTTCTAGCACTTTAAATAAAGTTGCTCCTTTACGCTTAAGGAAGGTTAAGGAAAACAGTTTGACACCATGGTATAATGAGCATACTCGCACCCTAAAGAGAGCAGCCCGAAAAATGGAGCGCAGCTGGAGGAAAACAAAACTAGAGGTATTTCGTATTGCTTGGCGGGAAAGTAACATATCCTACAGAAAAGCATTAAAAACTGCTAGATCCGATTACTTTTCTTCTCTTTTAGAAGAAAACAAACATAACCCCAGGTATTTATTCAATACAGTGGCTAAATTAACGAAAAATAAAGCCTCAACAAGTGTTGACATTTCCCAACACCACAGCAGTAATGAGTTTATGAACTACTTTACTTCTAAAATCGATACTATTAGAGATAAAATTGCAACCATTCAGCTACAGTATCACATCAGACAGTGCACTATAGACCCTCTGAGGAACAGTTCCACTCATTCTCTACCATAGGAGAGGAAGAATTGTATAAACTTGTTAAATCATCTAAACCAACAACATGTATGTTAGACCCTATACCATCTAAGCTCCTGAAAGAGGTGCTTCCAGAAGTCATAGATCCTCTTCTGACTATTATTAATTCCTCATTGTCATTAGGACATGTCCCCAAAACCTTCAAACTGGCTGTTATTAAGCCTCTCATCAAAAAACCACAACTTGACCCCAAAGAACTAGTTAATTATAGACCAATCTCGAATCTCCCTTTTCTGTCCAAGATACTAGAAAAGGTGGTATCCACACAATTATATTCCTTCTTAGAGAAAAATGGTATATGTGAGGATTTCCAGTCAGGATTTAGACCGTATCATAGTACTGAGACTGCTCTTCTTAGAGTTACAAATGATCTGCTCTTATCATCTGATCGTGGGTGTATCTCTCTATTAGTTTTATTGGATCTTAGTGCTGCGTTTGACACAATTGACCACAACATTCTTTTGCATAGACTTGAATACTTTGTTGGCATCAGTGGAAGTGCATTAGCATGGTTTAAATCGTACTTATATGACCGCCATCAGTTCGTAGCAGTGAATGAAGATGTATCCTATCGATCACAAGTGCAGTATGGAGTACCTCAAGGCTCAGTACTAGGGCCGCTACTCTTCACGCTTTATATGTTACCCTTGGGAGATATCATCAGGAAACATGGTGTTAGCTTTCACTGTTATGCTGATGATAGTCAGCTCTATATTTCTTCGCAGCCCGGTGAAACACACCAATTTGAAAAACTAATTGATTGCATAGTCGATATAAAAAACTGGATGACGAGTAATTTCCTCATGCTAAATTCTGAAAAAACAGAGGTGTTAATTATAGGACCTAAAAACTCTGCTTGTAATAACCTAGAACACTGTCTAAGACTTGATGGTTGCTCTGTTAATTCTTCGTCATCAGTTAGGAACCTAGGTGTGCTACTTGATCGCAATCTTTCCTTAGAAAGCCACGTTTCTAGCATTTGTAAAACTGCATTTTTCCATCTCAAAAATATATCTAAATTATGGCCTATGCTCTCAATGTCAAATGCAGAAATGTTAATCCATGCATTTATGACCTCAAGGTTAGATTATTGTAATGCTTTATTGGGTGGTTGTTCTGCACGCTTAGTAAACAAACTACAGCTAGTCCAAAATGCAGCAGCAAGAGTTCTTACTAGAACCAGGAAGTATGACCATATTAGCCCGGTCCTGTCAACACTGCACTGGCTCCCTATCAAGCATCGCATAGATTTTAAAATATTGCTTATTACTTATAAAGCCCTGAATGGTTTAGCACCTCAGTATTTGAATGAGCTCCTTTTACATTATAATCCTCTACGTCCGCTACGTTCTCAAAACTCAGGCAATTTGATAATACCTAGAATATCAAAATCAACTGCAGGCGGCAGATCCTTTTCCTATTTGGCGCCCAAACTCTGGAATGACCTACCTAACATTGTTTGGGAGGCAGACACACTCTTGCACTTTAAATCTAGATTAAAGACCCATCTCTTTAACCTGGCATACACATAACATACTAATATGCTTTTATTATCCAAATCCGTTAAAGGATTTTTAGGCTGCATTAATTAGGTCAATGTCAATGTCACCTTTATTTATATAGCGCTTTAAACAAAATACATTGCGTCAAAGCAACTGAACAACATTCATTAGGAAAACAGTGTCAATAATGCAAAAATGATAGTTAAAGGCAGTTCATCATTGGATTCAGTTATGTCATCTCTGTTCAGTTAAATAGTGTCTGTGCATTTATTTGCAATCAAGTCAACGATATCGCTGTAGATGAAGTGTCCCCAACTAAGCAAGCCAGAGGCGACAGCGGCAAGGAACCGAAACTCCATCGGTGACAGAATGGAGAAAAAAACCTTGGGAGAAACCAGGCTCAGTTGGGGGGTCAGTTCTCCTCTGACCAGACGAAACCAGTAGTTCAATTCCAGGCTGCAGCAAAGTCAGATTGTGCAGAAGAATCATCTGTTTCCTGTGGTCTTGTCCTGGTGCTCCTCTGAGACAAGGTCTTTACAGGGGATCTGTATCTGGGGCTCTAGTTGTCCTGGTCTCCGCTGTCTTTCAGGGATGTAGAGGTCCTTTCTAGGTGCTGATCCACCATCTGGTCTGGATACGTACTGGATCCGGGTGACTGCAGTGACCCTCTGATCTGGACACAGACTGGATCTGGTGGCCACGGTGACCTCGGAACAAGAGAGAAACAGACAAATATTAGCGTAGATGCCATTCTTCTAATGATGTAGCAAGTACATAGGTTGTTATGGGAAGTGTTTCCGGTTCCGGTTTACCTAATAAATGCAGCCTAAAAATCCTTTAACGGATTTGGATAATAAAAGCATATTAGTATGTTATGTGTATGCCAGGTTAAAGAGATGGGTCTTTAATCTAGATTTAAACTGCAAGAGTGTGTCTGCCCCCGAACAATGTTAGGTAGGTTATTCCAGAGTTTGGGCGCCAAATAGGAAAAGGATCTGCCGCCTGCAGTTGATTTTGATATTCTAGGTATTATCACATTGCCTGAGTTTTGAGAACGTAGCGGACGTAGAGGATTATAATGTAAAAGGAGCTCATTCAAATACTGAGGTGCTAAACCATTCAGGGCTTTATAAGTAATAAGCAATATTTTACAATCTATGCGATGCTTGATAGGGAGCCAGTGCAGTGTTGACAGGACCGGGCTAATATGGTCATACTTCCTGGTTCTAGTAAGAACTCTTGCTGCTGCATTTTGGACTAGCTGTAGTTTGTTTACTAAGCGTGCAGAACAACCACCCAATAAAGCATTACAATAATCTAACCTTGAGGTCATAAATGCATGGATTAACATTTCTGCATTTGACATTGAGAGCATAGGCCGTAATTTAGATATATTTTTGAGATGGAAAAATGCAGTTTTACAAATGCTAGAAACGTGGCTTTCTAAGGAAAGATTGCGATCAAATAGCACACCTAGGTTCCTAACTGATGACGAAGAATTGACAGAGCAACCATCAAGTCTTAGACAGTGTTCTAGGTTATTACAAGCAGAGTTTTAGGTCCTATAATTAACACCTCTGTTTTTTCAGAATTTAGCAGTAAGAAATTACTCGTCATCCAGCTTTTTATATCGACTATGCAATCCATTAGTTTTTCAAATTGGTGTGTTTCACCGGGCTGCGAAGAAATATAGAGCTGACTATCATCAGCATAATAGTGAAAGCTAACACCATGTTTCCTGATGATATCTCCCAAGGGTAACATATAAAGCGTGAAGAGTAGCGGCCCTAGTACTGAGCCTTGAGGTACTCCATACTGCACTTGTGATCGATAGGATACATCTTCATTCACTGCTACAAACTGATGGCGGTCATATAAGTACGATTTAAACCATGCTAATGCACTTCCACTGATGCCAACAAAGTATTCAAGTCTATGCAAAAGAATGTTGTGGTCAATTGTGTCAAACGCAGCACTAAGATCCAATAAAACTAATAGAGAGATACACCCACGATCAGATGATAAGAGCAGATCATTTGTAACTCTAAGAAGAGCAGTCTCAGTACTATGATACAGTCTAAATCCTGACTGGAAATCCTCACATATACCATTTTTCTCTAAGAAGGAATATAATTGTGTGGATACTACCTTTTCTAGTATCTTGGACAGAAAAGGGAGATTCGAGATTGGTCTATAATTAACTAGTTCTTTGGGGTCAAGTTGTGGTTTTTTGATGAGAGGCTTAATAACAGCCAGTTTGAAGGTTTTGGGGACATGTCCTAATGACAATGAGGAATTAATAATAGTCAGAAGAGGATCTATGACTTCTAGAAGCACCTCTTTCAGGAGCTTAGATGGTATAGGGTCTAACATACATGTTGTTGGTTTAGATGATTTAACAAGTTTATACAATTCTTCCTCTCCTATGGTAGAGAATGAGTGGAACTGTTCCTCAGGGGGTCTATAGTGCACTGTCTGATGTGATACTGTAGCTGACGGCTGAATGGTTGCAATTTTATCTCTAATAGTATCGATTTTAGAGGTAAAGTAGTTCATAAAGTCATTACTGCTGTGGTGTTGGGAAATGTCAACATTTGTTGAGGCTTTATTTTTCGTTAATTTAGCCACTGTATTGAATAAATACCTGGGGTTATGTTTGTTTTCTTCTAAAAGAGAAGAAAAGTAATCGGATCTAGCAGTTTTTAATGCTTTTCTGTAGGATATGTTACTTTCCCGCCAAGCAATACGAAATACCTCTAGTTTTGTTTTCCTCCAGCTGCGCTCCATTTTTCGGGCTGCTCTCTTTAGGGTGCGAGTATGCTCATTATACCATGGTGTCAAACTGTTTTCCTTAACCTTCCTTAAGCGTAAAGGAGCAACTTTATTTAAAGTGCTAGAAAAGAGAGAGTCCATAGTTTCTGTTACATCATCAAGTTGTTCTGAGGTTTTGGATATGCTAAGGAATTTGGATACATCAGGAAGATAACTTAAAAAGCAGTATTTTGTGTTAGAAGTGATGGTTCTTCCATACTTGTAACAAGAAGTAGAATTTACAATTTTGGCTATATGAATTTTGCAAAGAACTAAATAATGATCTGAGATATCATCACTTGGCTGAATAATTTCAACACCATCAACATCAATTCCATGTGACAGTATTAAATCTAGAATATGATTTCGACAATGAGTAGGTCCTGAGTTCAGAATGTCTATAAATGCTGATCCCAATGCATCGTTTTCATTATCAACATGGATATTAAAATCACCAACTATTAAAATTTATCTGCAGCCAGAACTAACTCGGATGTAAAATCACCAAGCTCTTTAATAAAGTCTGTATGGTGCCCTGGTGGCCTGTATACAGTAGCCAGTACAAACATAACAGGGGATTTATCATTAACATTTGTTTCTTTGGATAATGTTATATGAAGTACCATTACTTCAAACGAGTTATACTTGTAGCCTGCCCTCTGAGAAATCCTGAAAACGTTGTTATAAATTGAAGCAACACCTCCACCTTTGCCTTTTAGACGCGGCTCATGTTTATAACAGTAATCTTGGGGGGTGGACTCATTTAAAATAATGTAATCATCAGGTTTTAGCCAGGTTTCTGTCAAACAGAGTACATCTATATTATGATCAGTGATCATATTATTTACAAAAAGTGTTTTCGTAGAAAGGGATCTGATATTCAATAAGCCAAGCTTTATCATTTGTTTATCCATATTGCTTCTGTTTTTTATTTGTTGAACCTCAATTAAATTGTTAATCTTAACTTGGTTTGGATGTTTTTTGTATTTTCTAGTTCGGGGAACAGACACAGTGTATTCTGTGGGCACCACTTAGACATCCAGCCATTGAGTGATGACAATCTGCTATGCATCTCATCACCACGGTAAGCAGAGAGGGGACCAGAGCATATTACAGTGTCTGACATCGTGCTTGCAAGTTCACACACCTCTTTAATGTTATTTTTAGTGATCTCCGACTGGCGAAGTCGAACATCATTAGCGCCGGCATGAATAACAATCTTACTGTATTTACGTTTAGCATTAGCCAGCACTTTTAAATTTGCAAAGATGTCAGGCGCTCTGGCTCCCGGTAAACATTTGACTATGGTGGCTGGTGTCTCTATATTCACGTTCCATACAATAGAATCACCAATAACTAGAGCACTTTCATCAGGTTTCTCAGTGGGTGCATCACTGAGTGGGGAGAACCTGTTTAATGTTTTGATCGGAACAGAAGAGCGTTGTTTTGACCCACGACTACGCTGCCTCACCGTCACCCAGTTGCCCTGCTGCTGGGGCTCTGTTTCCGGAACCGAACAATGTACAGGAATCCCTGAGCTAGACGCATCCAAAGCCGTATCTAGAGCCCTAACATTCTTACTGTCCTCAATTAAAGTTTGGATGCGTGTCTCTAATTCTGAAATCTTCTCTGTCAGCCTAACTATTTCCCTACATTTATCACATGTGAATCCCTCATCAGCGACAGAGATAGATAAACTGTACATGTGGCAAGAGGTGCAAGAAACAATGATAGGAGAAGCCATTACTCACCGTGCTTGATGAAAATTCTTACTGCGGTTGTTTGATGAACTTGTGAAAAACTGGAGCGAGGGAGAGGAGAAAAGAAAACAGCGATAGGTTCGAATGAAATGCTAATGACAAGCTAACGAGTGCTAACGCTTTGCAGGTGTACTGCACTCACGGAAATAAAATAAAAGTGAACGATCAAAGTTAATCTGATAAGATTGATCGATAATATCAGAAATATGGAGTGAATTAAGTTATATTTTACCACTTTAAAAAACAGAGAGATAAAGATTCTAGAGAAAAAAATAAAATAAAAACAGCTACACGGAGCTACAATTTGCTACAGAAGGCCAACAGGAAGTAGAGAAAACACTGTCCAACAGCGACACCCCTAAACCGGAGGGTAAACCGGAACCGGAAACACTTCCCATAACAACCTATGTACTTGCTACATCATTAGAAGAATGGCATCTACGCTAATATTTGTCTGTTTCTCTCTTGTTCCGAGGTCACCGTGGCCACCAGATCCAGTCTGTGTCCAGATCAGAGGGTCACTGCAGTCACCCGGATCCAGTACGTATCCAGACCAGATGGTGGATCAGCACCTAGAAAGGACCTCTACATCCCTGAAAGACAGCGGAGACCAGGACAACTAGAGCCCCAGATACAGATCCCCTGTAAAGACCTTGTCTCAGAGGAGCACCAGGACAAGACCACAGGAAACAGATGATTCCTCTGCACAATCTGACTTTGCTGCAGCCTGGAATTGATCTACTGGTTTCGTCTGGTCAGAGGAGAACTGGCCCCCCAACTGAGCCTGGTTTCTCCCAAAGTTTTTTTCTCCATTCTGTCACCGATGGAGTTTCGGTTCCTTGCCGCTGTCGCCTCTTGCTTGCTTAGTTGGGGTCACTTCATCTACAGAGATATCTTTGACTTGATTGCAAATAAATGCACAGACACTATTTAACTGAACAGAGATGACATCACTGAATTCAATGATGAACTGCCTTTAACTATCATTTTTGCATTATTGACACTGTTTTCCTAATGAATGTTGTTCAGTTGCTTTGATGCAATGTATTTTGTTTAAAGCGCTATATAAATAAAGGTGACATTGACATTGACATTGACACACACACACACTGTGAACACACACCCGGAGCAGTGAACACACACACACACACTGAACACACACCCGGAGCAGTGAACACACACACACACACACACACACACACACACACACACACACAAACACTGTGAACACACACCCGGAGCAGTGAACACACACACACACACACACACACACACACTGTGAACACACACCCGGAGCAGTGAATACACACACACACACACACACACACACACACTGTGAACACACACCCGGAGCAGTGAACACACACACACACACACTGTGAACACACACCCGGAGCATTGAACACACACACACACACACACACACACTGTTAATACATACCCGGAGCAGTGAACACACACACACACACACTGTGAACACACACACACACACACACACACACAGACACACACACACACTGTGAACACACACCCGGAGCATTGAACACACACACACACACACACACACACTGTGAACACACACCCGGAGCAGTGAACACACACACACACACACACAAACTGTGAACACACACCCGGAGCAGTGAACACACACACTGTGAACACACACCTGGAGCAGTGAACACACACACACACACACATACACACTGTGAACACACATCCGGAGCAGTGAACACTCACACACACACACACACTGTGAACACACACCCGGAGCAGTGAACACACACACACAAACACACACTGTGAACACACACCCGGAGCAGTGAACACACACACACACACACACACTGTGAACACACACACACACACACACACACACACTGTGAACACACACCCAGAGCAGTGAACACACACACACACACACACACACACACTGTGAACACACACCCGGAGCATTGAACACACACACACACACACTGTGAACACACACCCGGAGCAGTGAACACACACATACACACACGCACTGTGAACACACACATGGAGCAGTGAACACACACACACACCCGGAGCAGTGAACACACACACACACACACACACACACACACACACACACACACACACACACACACACACACACACACACACAAACACACACACACACTGTGAACACACACCTGGAGCAGTGAACACACACACACACACACACTGTGAACACACACCCGGAGCAGTGAACACACACACACACACACACACACACACACACACACACACACACACACACTGTGTACACACACCCGGAGCAGTGAACACACACACACACACAAACACACACTGTGAACACACACCTGGAGCAGTGAACACACACACACACACACACACACACACACTGTGAACACACACCCGGAGCAGTGAACACACACACACACACACACACACACACTGTGAACACACACCCGGAGCAGTGAACACACACACACACACACACACACACTGTGAACACACACCCGGAGCAGTGAACACACACACACACACACACTGTGAACACACACCCGAAGCAGTGAACACACACACACACACACACACACACTGTGAACACACACCCGGAGCAGTGAACACACACACACACACACACTGTGAACACACACCCGAAGCAGTGAACACACACACACACACACACACTGTGAACACACACCCGGAGCAGTGAACACACACACACACACACACACACACACACACACTGTGAACACACACCCGAAGCAGTGAACACACACACACACACACACACACACACACACACACACACACACACACACACTGTGAACACACACCCGGAGCAGTGAACACACACACACACACACACACTGTGAACACACACCCGGAGCAGTGAACACACACACACTGTGAACACACACCCGGAGCAGTGAACACACACACACACACACACACACACACACACTGTGAACACACACCCGGAGCAGTGAACACACACACCCTGAATCGCCCTGATCCTCTCGCTGTAATCGTTTAAATACCTCAGACCAAGACAAACATCCCCCGAGATGGAGACAGGAACTAACCATTGGAATTTGCATTAACTCAGGTCCCAAGCCTGGGTGGTTTTACGACCCAAAGAGAATAGAGGGTAATTCACATGGAAGACCCTGGGAAAGGACACTCCCATCACAGTAATCAAGATATCTCCTGACTCTTCGGATCTGTATTATCTTCTAATCTACCTTTGTTAGATTGAGACCATTGTACCAGTTGCACTGAGACATTTCCAACGATACTAGATATGAGTGTTAATTCACTTGCATTGACATTTTCATGTAATCATTTTGAGCAGATTGAGTAGAAGGAAGAATGGGTGAAGGGATTTAAAATGAAACAAATGGACAGAAGGGAAGGAGGTCTCCTGCTCCTCCACTCTGTGGAGTGTCTCGAAGATGCTCGTGTATGTTTGTATTGTCTGTTTCTCAGGAGATCAAAGTATCTCATGTTCTTTCATCCTTACAGCGTGTATATATATATATATATATATATATATAGAGAGAGAGAGAGAGAGAGAGAGAATATCGATTCTGCTCGGAGTGAACTGATTGAATTTTTTCCGTTTTCAAGCCCTAGTTTGCACCAATCCTGGGTTTTAGGTACCATGTAAGTGGCTTGGCTTTTAGCGGCATTCATTGCCATAGTAACTTACACTCCATGACTAACCTGCTCCAGGGCAGGTTATGTTCTGGGTTAGAGATCTCAAAGTGAAGCTGGACCAATCAGATGTAAGAAGAGTGACACATGACACAAAGTTACTCCCCCAGTTTATTTATTCATCACTAATGCTAAAAAAAGGGTCTGGCTTTAATGATAGTTACTGAGTCATTTTAGGTTTAGATAATTATTATGATTCATATTATTATTATTATTTATCTATTACAAGCAATTTTAGTTTAACAGTTATTATAAATCATGTATTTTAAATAAATATTAATGTATACAGCTCATGTTATATAAATTATCTGTGGTATCAATAGATAGCACTATTTAAAAAAAAAAATCTGACCTTACATGTTCAAGTCTCTATCACTATATACACTAAAGCCCTGCATTTCAGCCCGAGCCCGACGGGCCCCGACTTATTTATGCCCCTAGGGCCGGGCTTCGGCCCATTTTCACGTTATAGCTCACATGCGGGACGGGCCTCGGGCCTTTTTTGGGTTATCCTTCTATTTATATTTTTAGACATTAATAAAAAATAAAAAAAAGAGAAGTTGACGTCGACGATAGAAAAACAAACATAGACATTTAATAACCTCATAACTTTCATAATCTGATAATTCAACCCGTTATAATTATACTGACATACTGACACGACAGTCTCACGCACGTACGCACGCTTTTCCGTCAGCGCGACCCACGATTATACTTCACTTATATCCACTTATTGTAGTAGTAGCTATTATAGGCCTCTAAATTAATGTATTAATCATAGCCTAGTTCTCCAACTAATAATTATAAAATGATGATTCATGCAGCGGCGAGCATTTCTGTGTCTGCACCTGTTGTTGCGGGCCACGCAGGAAAGAAGAGAGCGCTGGCCGAGTTTGAAAACATTGTGGAGCAGGACGAGGATGACGACGATGAAGTACAGCAATACATGCGCCTCAATCACAACATGGAAGGTGCTGGACGAGACTGTCAAGACTGGCTCGCTCTGTGTTTAGTGTCCCGCCAGCAGCAGCAGCGAACGTGTCTTCAGCGCAGCGGGAAGAGTGATAGAAGAGAGGACTGGGTTAAAACCTTCCACTCTGGATGCTATTCTTTTTCTCCACGATGCTCTGTAAGAGACTGTTCTAACTTTTCATTTGACTGGACTTTATTTTCGTTTAACTGTTGGAAAATAATGGAAAAAGAATGGACATGTTAAGTGGTGCATTTTTGAGGTAAGATAACCGGCAAGTTTGTTTTTAATTAATTTAATTTGTTTAGATTGTAGGCTATTTCTCAATTCGTTTGCGAGCGCTGTTGCAAGCCTGAGTATTTCAATTTTTTTTTTATTTTACTCACTGTGGTTTAATAAATAAACTTATATTAAACTAACTGTCTGTGTGATATGCTTGAAGTGTTTTATATCTATGGATTTTATTGTAGCCAAGTAAAGTATTAGCGTTAATTTGAGAGGCTTAATTGATTAAATATGTTTTAGGCTACTCGCTGTCGGCTCGGCTGATTAACGTAAATCTTCATTTTAAAAAAATGCTCCAAACATTTTTCTAAATTACTTGATAAAGAAAAGAAACATAACACAAAACTGACCCCTTTTTAATTGTTGCAAATAGGGCAGGCTTCTGCTGTGTAATAAAATAAATAAATAAATAAATAAAAACACGGGCTCGTGTCGGACTCGGGCTGATAATTCTGATGAGCTGTCGGACACGGGTCGGGCTAGGGCCTGAGCGTCTCGGGCCAGGGCCGGGCTCGGGCCTAGATTTGAGGCCCGTGCAGGGCTCTAATATACACTCACCTAAAGAATTATTAGGAACACCTGTTCAATTTGTCATTAATGCAATTATCTAATCAACCAATCACATGGCAGTTGCTTCAATGCATTTTGGGGTCTGGTCCTGGTCAAGACAATCTCCTGAACTCCAAACTGAATGTCAGAATGGGAAAGAAAGGTGATTTAAGCTATTTTGAGCGTGGCATGGTTGTTGGTGCCAGACGGGCCGGTCTGAGTATTTCACAATCTGCTCAGTTACTGGGATTTTCATGCACAACCATTTCTAGGGTTTACAAAGAATGGTGTGAAAAGGGAAAAACATCCAGTATGCGGCAGTCCTGTGGGTGAAAATGCCTTGTTGATGCTAGAGGTCAGAGGAGAATGGGCCGACTGATTCAAGCTGATAGAAGAGCAACTTTGACTGAAATAACCACTCGTTACAACCGAGGTATGCAGCAAAGCATTTGTGAAGCCACAACACGCACAACCTTGAGCCGGATGGGCTACAACAGCAGAAGACCCCACCGGGTACCACTCATCTCCACTACAAATAGGAAAAAGAGGCTACAGTTTGCATGAGCTCACCAAAATTGGACTGTTGAAGACTGGAAAAATGTTGCCTGGTCTGATGAGTCTCTGATGATTTCTGTTGAGACATTCAGATGGTAGAGTCAGAATTTGGCATAAACAGAATGAGAACATGGATCTATCATGCCTTGTTACCACTGTGCAGGCTGCTGGTGGTGGTGTAATGATGTGGGGGATGTTTTCTTGGCACACTTTAGGCCCCTTAGTGCCAATTGGGCATCGTTTAAATGCCACGGCCTACCTGGGCATTGTTTCTGACCATGTCCATCCCTTTATGACCACCATGTACCCATCCTCTGATGGCTACTTCCAGCAGGATAATGCACTATGTCACAAAGCTCGAATCATTTCAAATTGGTTTCTTGAACATGGCAATGAGTTCACTGTACTAAAATGGCCCCCACAGTCACCAGATCTCAACCCAATAGAGCATCTTTGGGATGTGGTGGAACGGGAGCTTCGTGCCCTGGATGTGCATCCCACAAATCTCCATCAACTGCAAGATGCTATCCTATCAATATGAGCCAACATTTCTAAAGAATGCTTTCAGCACCTCGTTGAATCAATGCCACGTAGATTTAAGGCAGTTCTGAAGACGAAACGGGGTCAAACACAGTATTAGTGTGGTGTTCCTAATAATCATTTAGGTGAGTGTAATTTCAGATGTATAAACTAACTTAAAAAAAGTTAACAGCGAAATTCAAAAATTAGTTTTGAATCTCTCGGGGTCTCTCACAAGAAGTAAATCAAACTTGCTTTGTGTTGCAAGGCTCGTGCTTTGTTTGATTTTACAGCTTTGATTTAAAGTTGCAGGGAGCTTCAGAATATTATATTATAATATAGAATAGAGTTATGAATGAATAATATTAAAAAAAAAACAGAAATTAAAAAGAAGTGTAGGAAAATCCAATAAAGAAGAATGACTTGGATGTGAAAACTCAGAACAGTGTTCAGTGAGTGTGCTAATGCAGAAAGCTCAGGGGATAGTATCATTTCATACTAGTCAGTACTAAAGATAACTCCGGCAGTTTGTGAGTGTGGTGAAAGCATTGCTAAAATATATAGAAAATGAAGTTATGCAGCCAATGTTATTCTAAATCATGAATTTGGATCTTAACCCTTGTTTAGTGTTTTTTTATCAAAATAAAAATGATACTATTATTAATTTTTCCAAACTCAGACTCATTGGCCTTGGCTCATTTTCTGTGAAGAACATTTCTAAAAACAAATGCTCAATGACCGCTCACTGTACCCCCCCCCCCACATCCCACCCTACACATTTATATTACATACAAGTTGTTCCGGTCCTATGTACCTTCCCTCTGTCCTCCTATTGTCTGGGACTGCTATTAGTATGGGTATGTTTATTTATGTGGGATTTTTGTGCTTCTGCCCCTGCACAATGTTGTAGCACTTTAATATATAAATGTGATCTAATTAATTTAAAGGGCAAATATCAACCAAATATGCAGTTTATATTGCTTGAAATTGGGATGAATTAAACATTTGTTGAGTATTTTAACATTTAATATTTGATTGTTTTAAATTAAAAATCCAAAACTGCAATGGGTCAACCAGACCCAAAAACACTGGCTGAGTAACAACAATATTCACAAACAGCCTTTGCGGCCATGTTGGGACAGGACAATAGCTCATAATTGGCCTCCGTGGCCATAACAGAACAGACTAAGAGTTCTAAGGTGGTCTTTGTGACTGTAATGGGCAGGGCTGCAGGGGCGCCCCCAAGGGGTGGCCAGGGGTGGCCGTGTAAACTCTGGCCACCCCTGCGGCCACCCCTAGGATTATTTGCAGTGGGTCCTATTAATTTAAATGCAGAATGTATATTCACAATAGTTTAAGAAGTGAAAAAAAAGTGCAGCACCTGCTGCAGCCACAGTTTTGCGTCACTGAGCAACATTAAAGTGTTTCGTTCCTGAATGAATCAACCGTTTAAATGATTCGGTTCAATCGCAATGACTCACTTATTAACAGTGACTCGCTGCCACCTATTGGCAGTTTTAATTTCACATTTTATGGAACGTTTTCATTTTTTAAATAATTTCCAACATCAGTTTTCAATGTTTTATCTTTAAAATATCAAAAAATTATTTATTCATCTGTAACTGCAGGTTAAAGTATTCCATGTTCCACGGAGCTGCATTAAACAGTGTGTAAAAACATCTAAATGGCACTTCAGATGCAGCTTCTGTTTTATCTGCATTGCAAAGATCAATTTTGTTGATACTGATTGCATTTGCTTGGTAACAGCCCAAATGCAAGTATTTGACCTAAAATATGGTGCACACTTTTAGAAACAATGGTGTAAAGGTAAAAAAAAAAATCAGGTGTCAGCACAATTAAAAATAAGATATCAGCATAATAACACTCAGCAAAATAGTGTAATTATCGTTATCGATTAAATCCTAGAACTCACAGAGATATAACTTTTTGTCTATATTGCAAACCCTTAATTTTTTTTCTTTATTTTAATGTGCCACCCCCAAAATTTACTGTGGCCTCATTTGGCCACCCCTGTTAACATTTTCTGGGGGCGCCACTGCAGGGATGAGAGTCCATGATTGGCTTCTAAGGCTGAGATAGTTTTGACAGGAGATTCAATGACCGTCTCCATGACCTCTTCAGGATGGGGAAGTCGTGGCCTAGTGGTTAGAGAGTTTGACTCCTAACCCTAGGGCTGTGGGTTCCAGTCTCGGGCCAGCAAAACCACGACTTAGGTGCCCTGCCTCTGTCTCTGCGTCTGGCAGACTCTTTTGTCTCTTTTAAAAAAGATTTGAAGACTTGTTTATTTAAGAAAGCTTTTGGTTGATGGGTTTTTTCAGTAGTGTTACTTTGATTTGACTTATGTATATACATTTTTATTGTTTTGTTCTACTTTTCTTGTGTACAGCACTTTGTGATTTTATCTGTGAAAAGCGCTTTAGAAATAAACTTTACTTACTTACTTACTTACTTGAGCAAGGCACTGAAACCCCAACTACTCCCCGGGTGCCGCAGCATAAATGATGCCCACTGCTTTGGGTGTGTTTTCACTGTGTGTATGTTTTAAAGGAAAATAAATCTGAGTATCGTCGGCATACAAATGGAAGGATACTTCATATTTATTAAAGATGGAAGCCAGAGGTAACATATACAGAATAAACAATATGGGGCCGAGGATTGATCCCTGTGGGACTCCGCAGTTCAGAGGTACACTAGTGGAGGATTGATGACCAATACGGACACTAAAACATCTATTGTTCAGATAAGAGCGGAACCACTGTAAGACAATGCCTCAAAAACCCACGGATGTCTCCAGACGTCTCAACAGGACCTCATGATCAACTAAGTCAAATGCAGAACTCAAATCTAACAAGACTAAGGCCATTGATTTCCCAGAGTCAGTTTCAGTGAAAATAGCTTTAAAACCAGATTGAAATGTTTCATGGAGAGAATTTGCGGATAAGTATGATTGTAGTTGAACCAGTACAACTTTCTCAAGGATCTTCAAAATAAAAGGTAGATTAGAAATAGGACGATAGTTAGAAAGAGTGGAAGGATCGAGATGAGTTTTTTTAAGATATGGCGTCACCACAGCAACTTTCAGACTGTTAGGGGAGGTATAATGTAGCTATCGCTAACATGGTGATAAACACTAACAATACTCAGCCCTGAGTGGTGGTTAGGGTATCGTATTTATATTGTATGTGATTGGTTGCAGGTATTAATACCATCGATATTAGTATCGAACTGCCTAAAGCTAGGAGAAGGGTTGCTAATGTAGACAAACTCATTCAATGTCAGTCATGTGTGGAGTAAAACGTTTATTAGGCAAATGAAAGCTTTACTGAGAAATGTAAAAGCCCCAAAAGCAATTATAATACTTTGTGGCTTTTAAATATTGAAACTAAAATTATAAAATTACTTTTCCCTGATTCAAATACAATCAGCAGACAATAACAGTTGTTAATAAAAAGTTGAAATATAAAAAGTAAAGATAATGTATTCATAAAAAAGGTAACATTTAATCAATTACATTTTATCAACAAATACAGAAACAAGCTATGCAAAAGTGAAAACTTCTTTCTCCGCTCTCTCTCTCCTTCTGACTTACACGTATGGATGAGTATCGGTAAGGTTTTGATATTCTTACAATCATGCTTATTAAACATAATATTAAATTAATGAAAATAATATGAAACCCTCAAGTACAATGATATCATTTATATCATGAAACTAAATTATATACAGGAATAAAACTTTGTAACTTTGTTATCTGGAAAGAAACTGCATCTTTGAGTTGGTCTGAATCTGAGTTTAATCTAATGGTTATGAAGATGTAGATTAACCCTCTGGAGTCTAAGGGTATTTTTGGGGCCTGGAGAAGTTTTGTCATGCCCTGACATTTGTGCTTTTTCACATCTAAATGGCTAAAGTCTAATCTTGCTGTAATCAGCACAAACTGGGCTATAATAATATGTGAGCAGCATGTATGTACATGATTGTGTTTTTGAGAAAAAAAATGTTTTGCATGGTTAGTGAAAAACTAAAAATGTTAAATCACTTGAATAAGGCCATAAAACACTTACAGAACATTGGCTCCCGGGATTTTTGAGAACTGGAGCTTGTAGCCTAGAATTTTTCTTTCTAAATTATGTGAAAATCATCTTGTTTACTCACTTACAGAAAACAATATATTGATTAAAATTTTCTAAGACACTTTTGGTTGGTAAAAGTCATATGCGAGTAGGCGTCAACTATCATGAATATCATTGTGATTTACACCTGAGAAGACAAAGACCTGCATAATGAGCTGCATAATGAGCTGCATAATGAGCTGCATAATGAGCTGCATAATGAGCCATTCAGTCAGCTTGTGCCACTGAGAGGGAAGAGTTACAAGAAAGAATGTGCGGACAAAATAAATCTATATAATTTTATGTTTGTAGTTTATTTAGAATATATTTAATTATCCCACAACATAATTTAATATCCACTTGGGGGAGCAGTTAAACAGTTTATTAGGAACAATCAAAGCTGACTTTCAAACTGAATCTTTTGCATCATTACTCCAGTCTCCTCCTTTTAACAATCTGATTTTCTACAAAAAATGTATTGTTGTTATTATCATTATTATTAATATTGAAAAGAGCTGAGAATATTTTTTTCAGTTTTTTTAGGGGGGATGAATTGAAAGAACAGCATTGTTTGTTACAAGTGTTACAGTTACATTTATTTGCTACATTTATATTAATTACATCAAGCTTTTGAATTGTATACTATTGTATATTGTTATTGAAACTTCATAATATTTCACTTGATTATATATTTAGTCAGGAATTATAGTTTGGAAAAACTCTAACTAGTAAAATTTTCACACATTATGTGAAAACTAGTTCAAGTATATAAATGAATAAAAAGAGACTTACTCTTGTTTATGATCTCTGCTGAATAAAGCACTTCATCCTTTTTACTGAGGAAATCCAAATCTCAAATCCTCAACCACATCACATCTTTTTGGGTTGAATTATGTCTTATCCCTCTCATCGCGAAGCAAACAGTAAAATAAAAAAACTTGAAGCACAGTCTGGTTGCGTTGTCTTCTGTTGTGGGTGTATTCAAGCCGCGCTCCAGTTTGAATCTGACTAGCGCGTTCAGCTGGGGGGGCGTGGTCACATTAGATATAATAAAGGGAGACGTGAAAAACGGACATCGCGTTGTTTTCATATGGAATACTTTATCACAGAATATCTGTTTTCGGCAGCACTTGTTCAGCTTAAAAGTAGACATGTCAAGCTTTCTCTTCGTTGAGTATTCACAGAGTTACAGTTTTACAATTTTAATGACTTGTTTGTAAATGAAGATCAGCGCAGACAAAAGCTGCAGACAGCACACCTTGTTTGTTATCTTTATTTTATAAATGCACCAAGTTTTGTTGTTATGTCTGTATACAAAAAAAGTAGACCCTTTACAAATTTGATTTATGTATTGCTCTTATCTGTACTTTTTGGGGTTATCAGGAGAAAATGACTCATAATGCGTATACGCGTTAATCGATTTAAGAGGTTTTTTTTGGTGAGGATACAGCATCAGATCTGAAGATGATCTACTTACTATGATAGTTTTTTGTATGATTGTGTAGAGAAACTGAATGACTGAAACTCTTCTCACATGTCGTGCAGAGATAGGGTTTCTCTCCAGTGTGGATCCTCTCATGTAGTTTCAGATGTGATGACACACTGAATCTCTTGTCACAGTGTGAACACTTGTAAGGTTTCTCTCCAGTGTGGATCCTCTCATGTGTTTTCAGAGTTCCTGACTGACGGAATCTCTTGTCACAGTGTGAACACTTGTAAGGTTTCTCTCCAGTGTGAATCTTCTCATGCAGTTTTAAACGGCCCGCTGTAGTAAAAGTCTTTTCACATTCAAAGCACATGTAATCTCTCACAGCAGCATGTATTTTCTGATGCAATTTTAAATGTTGTGGACACGAAAAACTTTTTCCACACAAATGACATGAATGTGGCTTCTCCTTTGTATGAACTCTCAGGTGCTGCTTCAGTTCTGAAGCTCTCAAAAATGTTTTCCCGCATTGATCACATGTGTACAGTTTCTCTCTAGTGTGGATGTTCATGTGTGATTTAAGAGTTGATGAGCATGAGAAACTCTTTTCGCACTGATCACAAGTGAATGGTTTCTCTCCAGTATGAACTCTCATGTGTGATGTAAGGCTTCCTTTTAGTGTAAAACTCTTCCCGCACTGATCACATGTGTGCGGTTTCTCCCCAGTGTGGATCCTCTCATGTAGTTTCAGACTTGATGACAGTCTGAATCTCTTGTCACAGTGTAAACACTTGTAAGGTTTCTCTCCAGTGTGGATCATCTCATGTGTTTTCAGAGTTCCTGACACACTGAATCTCTTGTCACAGTGTGAACACTTATGAGGTTTCTCTCCAGTGTGAATCTTCTCATGGTGTTTTAAACAGTTTGCTGTAGTAAAGGTCTTTTCACACTCAAAGCACACATAATCTCTCACACCAGTATGTATTTTCTCATGTTCTTTCAAATTTTGTAGATGTGAAAACCTCTTTCCACACAAATGACATGAATGTGGTTTCTCCTTTGTATGAACTCTCAGGTGTCTCTTCAGGTCTTTAGCCCTCAAAAATGTTTTCCCGCATTGATCACATGTGTACAGTTTCTCTCTAGTGTGGATGTTCCTGTGTAACTTAAGAGTTGATGAGTGTGAGAAACTCTTTCCGCACTGATCACAAGTGAATGGTTTCTCTCCAGTATGAACTCTCATGTGTGATGTAAGGTTTGCTTTTATCGTGAAACTCTTTCCGCACTGATCACATGTGTGCAGTTTCTCTCCAGTGTGAATCCTCTCATGTCTTTTCAGACTTGATGACCGACTGAATCTCTTGTCACAGTGTGAACACTTGTAAGGTTTCTTCTCCTCAGATTCACTCACTTCTCTCTCCTCATTACCTTCAATCAACCCTGAAAAAAGAAAAGAAAAAACTGTACATTTGACATTAACTACAAAAAAGTGACAGGACATAAAATCAAACCCTGCTATAACAGCGAAAAGTAGACCATTGCATTGCAAAATTTGTTTAGTTTGTTTGCTTAATCTTATGATTAGGTTTCATTAACTGTTTTGTCTGAATGAATAAGAGATAAGATGGAATGTTTACACAAACTCAAGGTTTATGGGTTGTTTATAGTTGGATGTGTGCTGGTCAGATGAAGTGTGAGGATTGAAACACACACAACTAAGATTTTTCTAGGGCTGCAACTAACGATTATTTTGATAATCGATTAATCTGTCGATTATTTTTACGATTAATCGATTAATCGGTTTATGTACTTATATTTTAGTTTTTTCCATTTTTTCCCCAAGTAAATTATTAATAAATGGTCTTTATCATTCAGCATAGATTTAAGAGATTTTAACCATTTTGCACTGTCATATCCTCATCAAAAATATACCTGGAGTTGTTTTATTGTGTTAGTAATTCTTTTGTTGAACTCTTCTGCAATCAGAACACTGACCCATACTCTAGCAAATTTCACAAGGAGATTTCAAATGGAGATTTCACCATGGCAGTCCTTAGAGCTCCTAAAGTAGTTTAACATCCTGAACAAAGCTTATTAAGGAATCTTTCAGAACATATTTTCACGAAGAATAAGGATAAAACAGAATAAAATTGCAGTGCATTGTATTTTATTATTTACTGGGAAACAGCTTTATAGCTTTTGCTGTGAAATTGTAAACAATCCTTCAAAAAAAGTGCCAATGGCATGAAACCTGAATGGAACTCACAATTTAAAGTAAAATCCATCAGAAGGTTGTCCAGAAAAAAAATAGGACACACACAAAAAACCTGCTGTGTGAAAAAGAGCAGTGAATACTTAGAAAAAAAAGTGCATTTCAAATATCTACATTTACCTCTCTCATTCAGTCATAATTAGGCTGCACGACTGGATTTTGAACTGGTAAACGACAAACTGATCACAGAACATGTTTGTAAAGCTTTAAATGTTAACTGTTAAAAAGCAATGTTATCAGCTTTTACGACTAAACATTTGCAAACAACATTGTACTGGAGAATCTACACAAATGAAAGTCTTAGGGGCCGTTCACATATCGTGCCTAAAACGCGTGGAAAACGCTAGGCGCACCGCTTTCTCCTTCTTTCCAAAGCGCTCGCGCAGAAGCGCCCCTGAGGCGTCTGCCTTTGCTAAGCAACCTCCTTGCTCTCTCCTTGAAGACGCGGAAATTTCAGCAAAGGATAAATGGATTTGTAGCTCAAAAAAATCGCTTGCAGTAGCTCTGCTACTAAATTTATTTCAAAATGGAAATCCATATACAACTATGATCAGCTGTTCCTTTCATCTTGACTGAGCTTTTAACGTTGTTACGGGAAAGGATGAAGCTGATTGGTTAGTTCTTGTCACATGACCCGCGGTGCGGTTGCGGCATTCTGAAAAGTTTAAATGTTTTTAACTCGATGCGGTGCGGTGTTGGAAATAACGAACTTGATCGCGCAAAAGACGCGATATGTGAACGTCCCCTTAAACAGTGCAGTAGTGCAGAGTTTACAGGTTACTCTTCTTTTTTAAAGGCTCAATGTAAAGTACTCCCACATCACGCTGAATGCTGCAGACATAGTCTATGGCTGCAGAGACGCTGCTCGGGAAGCACGTGACATAAAACAAGGCCAGCTATTGGCTATTCGCTACTTCTCCTGTTGTACTGGCTGAGTAAAACCTCCGGTGGCTCATTACTGCCACACTTTGGTCACCGCAGATTTGAAATATGCACGAAATGAGCCGCTTACGGCAAATAAAAGTTATTTAGCAACGAATCGATGACTAAATTAGTTGACAACTATTTTAAAAATCGATTTTAATCGATTAAATCGATTCGTTGTTTCAGCTCTAGATTTTTCAATAAACTCTGGTCCTTTTTATCATCGTCACACTATCTCTCTTGCTTAGTCTCTTTTCTGGCTTTACTCGGTCAACTTCTTGGTTGATAGGAGGCTTGATGGTAAGAGGACAGTTGATGGCAAGAGACAAGACTTGATGTTAAAGGGATAGTTCACCCAAAAATCAAAATTATGTCATTAATGACTCACCCTCATGTCGTTCCAAACCCCTGAGACCTCCGTTCAGACCTGGAAGAGAAGACAATGATGAATAAAGTCGTAGTTTTTGCTATTTTTGGACCAAAATGTATTTTCGATGCTTCAAAATATTCTAACTGACCCTCTGATGTCACATGGACTACTTTGATGATGTTTTTCTTACCTTTCTGGACATGGACAGTAGACCGTACACACATTTTCAATGGAGGGACTGAGAGCTCTCGGACTAAATCTAAAATATCTTAAACTGTGTTCCAAAGATGAACGGAGGTCTTACGGGTTTGGAACGACATGAGAGTGAGTTATTAATGACATCATTTTCATTCGAGGTCCCTTTTAATGGGTTTTGGTTATCGACAACCCTACTGACTATTTGTTCAGATACCAATCAAATTGGATATTTTCTGACATCCGGGACTGGATCTTAACTATTTGGTGTTGAGACCAAGTTGCAACCTTCCACTCCCAAGCCAACAAAGAAGTTGTGTACAGCCTAGTATAAAATAGTAATTTTGGTCTATATAGCAAATTTTGCCTTTCATGACAACTGTGAGGGGGTGATTTTTTTTTTTATAACTCATCAGTTTAAATTATATTAAGCCTTAATGTTCTGCAAAAGTAAGGGTGTGGCCACTTGAGTGACAGGTGGATTGCCGCTGCTGACACTGCCATCGATCTTGGTGGACGTGGTTTCAGCAACCAACTCCCTCCTCTTTGCGATTTTCGATGATCCAGGAGTGACGTGCTGCCAAGATGGCGATGGTCTTTCTCAAATGGACCACTTCATGTGCATTTGCGGTCTTAAGTCCCCAAGAACTTTGGGTGTCCCATTTATCATTTTAGCGCTCAGAAGGGTGATCGTTAGTGTCTCCTCTGTGGCCATTATGGCTTTTGAGCTACAAAACGCTCTTCAAGAGTCAACAGGTGAGGTCACAGGCACTACGTCTATGTTTTTATACAGTCTATGGTTGAGACTAAACCTAATATACATTTTGTTGGAGCGGGAAAACCTGCCAGTCTATAGGAAGTGTCCCTTATTATTTGATGTTTCAGTAAAATCATTCAGCAGCTCTGAAGGCCTTTCCAATTACAACAAACAAAATATAAATCTGTGTGAAGTTTTAGAAATGTCAGCCTCATTAATGAAGAATAAACACCAACCTGTTTGTTCTTCAGTATCTTCAGTGTGTTTGATTCTGCAGGGTTCTGGATCTCCCATCTCCTCTCTTTCCTCTTTAATAAACTCAATCTTTACAGATTTCATCTCTTCTTGGATGGTTTGATGCTCCTCTTCACTTGAGAACTGATGGAGATATTCCTGCATTTATTGGTGAATTGATGAATGTGAGATTGTTGTCAGAGGAGTTTCACTGAACATGAATTTCTGTGTGGAAAAGCAGATTTGCCAAAATAAACAATAAATCAAAGAGGCATTAAGTGTTGTCTCTTTGTAAATCATTACATTACTATATTATATTACAGTAGTGAGCTCTTGAACTGTCCCTCTACCCTCATCGGTGGAAACTACCAGCCTAGCTTACAGTGTCTTCTTCTGAAAGTCATCTTTGATGATTCCACCTCTCAAACAAGACGCTATTCCAGCCTTAATGTGGTCACAAACTGGACGAGAAACACAGTGCTGCTCTGCACATTTTTTTAAATTCACACACATTGTTTTATATGAAGTGCACACACACACACAGTGGATCCCAGATGTGATGGGAGGGGGGTAATTATGCAATCATCTTCCATAGCTTCTGAAGGGCAGTACTAAATGAGCAAAACGTATATACTAGGGTTGTGCCGATAGACGATAGTATAGTAGAGATATCGACATAAGCAGATTTCTCTGTCGATAAGACGATATTAGGCTCATTTACCTATTAATGTATTACATTATAATAATAATAACTATTATTTTTATTAGGCTGCTTATTAAAATAAAACTGCCCAGCTATTTCACTTCCGCACCGCATTTCTCACACACACACACACACACACAGCGCGCGAGCACAGGAGGATAAGAGCCTGTAGTCACTGAAGTTGTCTGCTTTGACTCGGATAACTCGTTAAATCCATGAAATGAAAGAGATAGAAAACGAGGAGTTGGTGTCCCGCACATTTAATGGCTGGTCCACGGCACCGTGCTCTTCTCATACATGACAGATTAACTCTTTCTTGGCATTACAAATAAAGTAAAGACAGAATACTAACAAGGTGGCAGAGCGAACTTAGCATCCATAGTAGTTCTCACATAGACCCTCTATTTAAAGACTGATCATTATAACACACACTAGAAGGACTACGTGAGAACCACTATGGATCATAAGATCGCTCTGCAGCCTTTTTATTATTTTCATGCACACCGCACTATAATGTGATGCATGCAAAATACAGAGTTTTGGCTGTTTCAAAGTCTCCATCCACAAACAGACGTATATCGTCTGCAGATATAAGGTATTTCATTGCACTTTAACAAGTAATCTGAACGGCCTATATATGTGCACTATTTTAAACGAGCCCTCACTGAGTTTAATGCCACAGTTATGTTAGAACGCATCTCATTCTTGTTTCTGTGGCGGTGCGTCGAGCTGGTCATGAGGCGCGTGGTCCAGAGCGCTGTATGACTGATGCAGCAGTTCAATTCAACTTTACTCCAAACATATGAACTTACCTGTTTTAAATACTTTATATTTAACGTGTTCGTTTATGCCCGGTATTAGTGTTAAACTGTTGGACTTTAAATGAAATCTACTATTGATTTTCACCGTTGATTGATTTTTCCGAACATTAACTTCCGTGCGCAGATGCGGCAGATTTGTCACAGGACGAGTGATATGACAGTTGTGTCCGACTATATATATGAACTTAGCTGTTTTAAATACAGTATTTTTATATTTAACGTTAGTTTCAGTATGTTTTAAAGTATATTTTTTAAATTATTGGTGATTCCATAGGCTCTCTCGCGCGCACCTGCGTGGTTTAAAACACCAGAAAAAAAGAGTCTCTCTCTTGCTCCACCCAAGCACGTTAAGATCGTGTATTGTCAATTTCACGGACTGACGATATGACGATTTGAAAAATGACCATATCGCCCAACACTAGTATATACATATATAGGCAAGGCAAGTTTATTTATATAGCACATTTCATACACAATGGTAATTCAAAGTGCTTTACATAAAAGAAAGTAAAATAATAATGAAGAAAAATAATAACAAAAATAAAACAAGCAATTTTAAAACTTTTAAAATTATTAAAACTGTACTTATTTAAAATTAGTTTAAAACAGTTAGAAAATGATTTTACATAAAAAGAAATTTAAAAAACAGTGAAAATATATATTGCAATCAGTTCGGACATTGCACAGTGCTCATTCAATAAATGCACAGCTAAACAGATGAGTTTTAAGTCTAGATTTAAATGTGACTAGTGTTTTAGCACATCTGATCTCTTCTGGAAGCTGATTCCAACTGCGGGCGGCATAGTAACTAAAGGAGGACTCCCCTTGTTTTGTGTGTACCCTTGGTATTTCTAACTGACTCGATCCTAATGATCTGAGTGGTCTGTTAGGTTTATATTCAGTGAGCATATCTGCAATATATTTCGGTCCTAGGTCATTTAGTGACTTATATACGAGTAAAAGTACTTTAAAATCAATCCTAAATGTAACTGGAAGCCAGTGTAAGGACCTGAGGACTGGTGTGATATGCTCAGATTTTCTGGTTCTAGTCAGAATCCTGGCAGCAGCGTTCTGGATGAGCTGCAGCTGTCTAATGGTCTTTTTGGGAAGGCCGGTGAGGAGCCCATTACAATAGTCCACCCTGTGTCACGTCCCCGGGCTGTTCTGTCTGTTTTTCAATAGTGTGTAGGGTTGTTTACACTTACCATGTGCTTCTGTGTCACCGTGGTGCCCGTCTCCGCCCTCTTGTTTCATTATTATCTTGTTATTGGTCACCATCACCTGCTCTGCATCATGATAATCACTCCTTCTCTATTTAGTCTCCTCATGTGTGCTGTCTGTTGTCGGGTCGTCGTGTTCTCGTCCATGTCTCAGTTTTGTCCACATCTCCTGTTTAGCCTGCACAGAGATCGTGCCCGTTTGTTTTCATTCTCTAGTTTGTTGTTTTTTTTTTCCTCTTCCCCCTGCTTTCAGGCAGCGCTACTCTCCAGCCTTCCGTGCTAGCGATCACCGATCGCCGTCACTCTTCTTCTTCGCCACGCCGCAGCGTGTCACCAGTTCCCCGCCTCCCTGTCAGCTTATCCGGGCATTGCATCAGTGGATTTCCAAGTGGAATTCGTCCAGGAGGCTCCTTGGATCTGCTCCAGACTGCCCTGTTCCTGGATAGTTTTTTGTTAACTTTTTTATTTTTAATTTTTTGTCCTTTGAAATTTAAAACCAATCTAATAAACTGACCTTTTTGAGCACCTGCAACAGAGTCCCAGTCTCGCCTTGACAGAACGACCCAACCACCATGGACTCAGCAGGTGCAGATCCCCTCAGATCAGCTGTCACCCAGCAGGGCATTCTCTTGGGCCAGCATGCCTCCCAGTTAACATCCACGTCCCGGGAGGTTGAGTTCCTTAATGCCAAGTTGTCGGAGGTGACTGCCCAGCTCCAGGAACTTCGCAGACAGACATCTGCCAGATCGGAGGACCCCACTAGCCTTTTCTCTACCCGTCATGACCCTGAGCCTCATGCCAACAACCCACCTCCCTATGATGGAAACCCTAACTCTTGCAGAGCCTTCCTGTCTCAGTGCTCCCTAGTCTTCGCCCTCCAGCCCCGCCGGTATGCCCAGGAAGAGACTAAGGTGGCTTATGTTTTGACCCTTCTCACAGGCAGGGCCCGTGACTGGGGAACTTCAGTATGGGAGGCCCGGGCTCCCTTTTGTGCTTCTTTTGAGTCCTTTCGACAGGAGATGGTCAAATTATTTGATCGTTCTGCTCGGGGTGATGAGGTGGCAGCCCAGCTGGCACGGCTACGGCAAGGAGGCCGTTCAGTGACTGAGTTTGCCATTGAATTCAAGACCTTAGCAGCGGCCTGTGACTGGAATGAGGGGTCTTGCAGAGCTGTGTTCCGTGCGGGTCTTGACGAGGAGATCCAAGACAAGATTGCTACCCAAGAGCTTCCACGTAGTTTTGATGATCTGATCGACTTGGCTCTCCGTGTTGAGAGCCGCCTTCGCCTTCGTCACCAACAATTGGCTGCTCGTACTTCTTGGAGGGTGGGAGAAATGACCAGCGAATCCACCCCGGTCCTGCCTCTGCCATCCCTTGCTGACCCTGAACCTATGCAGGTGGGACGTCTGCGTCTCACTCCCCAGCAGAAGCAAGAGAGACTCACCCGGGGCTTATGTCTCTACTGTGGGAGGGCCGGACACTTCGTCGGGAAATGCCCGCTAAAAGCCAGGGCCCATCAGTAACCAGGGGGATCCTGGTGGGCACATCTCCTCTTAATTTCCCCCACTCTTCCCGCACACTACTTCCCGTGGGTGTCCAGTTCGGAGGTTCTACGCACTCCTGTTCGGCCCTGGTGGATTCTGGGGCTGGTGGCAGTTTCATGGACACGGCACTGGCCAAGCAGTGGGGAATTCCTGCCATTCCCCTCTCTACTCCTATCTCTGTTTGGTCTCTTGATGATTCCCCTATCACCACCATCACTCACTTCACCCCTGCTGTAAGTCTTATCATTTCTGGCAATCACCATGAGATAACCGAGCTGTACCTTCTTGACTCCCCGAGTGCTCCCGTGGTTCTGGGACACCCGTGGTTGGTGCAGCACGGCCCTCATGTGGATTGGGCCAGAAACTCAGTTTTGTCTTGGAAGCAGTCTTGTCTTGAGTCTTGTTTGGGTTCTGCCTCTTTTCCTGGTGCTGTGTTTCCTGTTGTGCAGGTGGATGATGCTGATCTGTCCGGGGTGCCGGAGGAGTACTGCGATCTGCGGCAGGTCTTCAGCAAGTCCCGGGCTGTGTCCCTGCCTCCTCACCGGCCTTATGATTGTGCCATCAACCTCCTCCCAGGCACTTCTCCGCCCAGGGGTCGATTATATTCCCTGTCAGGTCCAGAAAGAGAGGCTATGGACAAATATATTCGTGAGTCCCTTGATGCCGGTCTCATCCGTCCCTCCTCGTCTCCTGCTGGCGCAGGATTTTTCTTTGTTAAAAAGAAGGATGGCTCCTTGCGCCCTTGTATTGATTACAGAGGTTTGAATGACATTACCATTAAGAATAGGTACCCCCTGCCCTTAATGTCGTCTGCCTTTGAACTCTTGCAGGGAGCCAAGGTCTTCAGTAAGTTGGACCTCCGTAATGCTTATCACCTGGTTCGGATTCGAGAGGGGGATGAGTGGAAGACAGCATTCAACACTCCTTCGGGACATTATGAGTACCGGGTGCTACCCTTTGGCCTGACAAATGCCCCAGCTGTCTTCCAGGCCCTGGTTAATGACGTGTTGCGAGACATGGTTAACAGGTTTGTCTTTGTGTACCTTGATGACATTCTCATTTTTTCTCCTTCACTTCAGGTACACACCCAACACGTGCGCCAGGTGCTACAACGGCTGCTGGAGAACCAGCTATATGTTAAAGCTGAGAAGTGCGTTTTCCACTCCAAGTCAGTTCCCTTCCTGGGCTATATCATTTCGGCGGAGGGAATCAAAGCCGATCCCGCTAAGGTAAGGGCCGTAACCGAGTGGCCACCTCCAGACTCACGCAAGGCACTGCAGCGGTTTCTGGGATTTGCCAACTTCTACAGGCGCTTCATCAGAAACTTTAGTCAGGTTGCTGCAACCTTGACAGCTCTTACCTCCACTAAGGTACCGTTTAGGTGGAATTTGAAGGCTCAGGAGGCCTTTAATGACCTGAAGTCCCGATTCATTTCTGCTTCTGTTCTTTCATTTCCAGACCCTGAACGTCAGTTTATTGTGGAGGTGGATGCTTCTGAGATTGGAGTAGGTGCGGTCCTTTCTCAGAGATCCCCCAGAGATGGGAAGGTACATCCCTGTGCCTACTACTCTCACCGCCTGAGCCCAGCAGAACGGAATTATGACGTAGGGAACCGGGAGCTGTTGGCGGTCAGACTGGCCTTGGGTGAGTGGCGTCACTGGTTGGAGGGGTCAGCGCAGCCCTTCTTGGTTTGGACGGACCATAAGAATTTGGAATACGTCCGTTCGGCCAAGAGGGTGAGTTCACGCCAGGCTCGATGGGCACTCTTCTTTGGTCGGTTCAACTTCTCTCTCTCGTATCGCCCAGGCTCCAAGAATGTAAAACCTGATGCCCTCTCCCGTCTTTACAGTGATATTAAGAGAACCGGTTCATCAACTGAAACCATTGTCCCTAAAGAAATTGTGGTGGGGTCCCTCTCCTGGGACGTGGAGAGGAGAGTGCTGGAAGCCATACGAGAGAGAGAGGTACCAAGGGGGTGCCCGGAGGGTAGGCTCTTCGTGCCAGCTGTGCTACGCCCTGAAGTCCTCCGGTGGGGGCATTCATCCAAGTTAGTCTGTCATCCTGGGGTTCGGAGATCTCTGGCTGCTATCCGCCAGCGATTTTGGTGGCCATCCATGGCCCAGGACGTCAGGCAGTTTGTGTTTGCCTGCCCAATTTGCGCCCAGAACAAGAGTTCGAATCAGCCTCCTGTTGGTCTGCTACACCCATTACCCATCCCCTCCCGCCCCTGGTCACACATAGCCCTTGACTTTGTCACTGGTCTTCCACCATCGAGGGGTAACACCGTAGTATTGACGGTGGTTGATCGCTTTTCTAAAGCAGCCCATTTCATCCCCCTTCCCAAACTGCCTTCAGCTAAGGAGACAGCTCAAGTAGTGGTTGACCACATCTTCCGGATTCATGGCCTTCCGGTAGACGTGGTTTCTGATAGGGGGCCACAGTTTGTCTCCCGGTTCTGGAAGGAGTTCTGTCAACAGATCGGGGCCTCTACGAGTCTGTCGTCAGGTTTTCACCATCAGACCAATGGGCAGTCCGAGCGGGCAAACCAGGTTCTGGAACAAGCTCTCCGCTGCCTGACGTCCCATAATCCGAGTTCCTGGAGCCAACAGTTATCCTGGATTGAATATGCCCATAACTCCTTGCCAGCGGCGGCCACAGGTATGTCTCCATTTCAGTGCTCCATTGGTTTTCAACCTCCTATGTTCCCCTCACAGGAGCCCGATGCTGCTGTTCCGTCTGCCTTAGCCTTCGTCCGCAGGTGTCGCCGCACCTGGAGGGCTGAGGAAACCTTGGCTCGGGTTTCCAGACGAACCAAAGCAGCGGCTGACCGTCACCATACTCCTGCTCCCCGTTACGTATGTGGTCAGAGAGTATGGCTGTCAACCAAGGACCTTCCTCTCCGGGTGGTTTCTCGCAAGTTAGCCCCCAGGTTCATGGGGCCATATCAGATCACCAAGGTATTGAGTCCGGTGGCGGTAAAGCTCAAGTTACCTCCCATACTTGGTCAGGTACACCCAGTCTTTCATGTTTCTCGGGTCAAGCCTGTGTTTCATTCTCGCCTTAACCCATCTGCTGCTAACCCCCCCCCCCCCCCTTCCCCGTCTAGTGGATGGTTCCCCAGCCTTCACTGTCAGGAGGTTGCTCGGGCTCGGGATATTCTGGATCGGTCGCTGATCGAGGACTTCAACCGGCAGCGTGGTGGTTCCTTCCCTGGAGCGCCAGGGGGCGCTCCTGGGGAGGGGGGTAATGTCACGTCCCCGGGCTGATCTGTCTGTTTTTCAATAGTGTGTGGGGTTGTTTACACTTACCATGTGCTTCTGTGTCACCGTGGTGCCCGTCTCCGCCCTCTTGTTTCATTATTATCTTGTTATTGGTCACCATCACCTGCTCTGCATCATGATAATCACTCCTTCTCTATTTAGTCTCCTCATGTGTGCTGTCTGTTGTCGGGTCGTCGTGTTCTTGTCCATGTCTCAGTTTTGTCCACATCTCCTGTTTAACCTGCACAGAGATCGTGCCCGTTTGTTTTCATTCTCTAGTTTGTTGTTTTTTTTCCTCTTCCCCCTGCTTTCAGGCAGCGCTACTCTCCAGCCTTCCGTGCTAGCGATCACCGATCGCCGTCACTCTTCTTCTTCGCCGCGCCGCAGCGCGCCACCAGTTCGCCGCCTCAACAGCGCCCCCCGCCGCCCTGTCAGCTTATCCGGGCATTGCATCAGTGGATTTCCAAGTGGAATTCATCCAGGAGGCTCCTTGGATCTGCTCCAGACTGCCCTGTTCCTGGATAGCTTTTTGTTAACTTTTTTATTTTTTGTCCTTTGAAATTTAAAACCAATCTAATAAACTGACCTTTTTGAGCACCTGCAACTGAGTCCCAGTCTCGCCTTGACACCCTGCTGGTGATGAAGGCATGAACAAGTTTCTCCAAGTCTTGGGTGGAAACAAAAGATCTAATTCTTGCAATGTTTTTTAAATGATAGTATGCTGATTTAGTTACTGCTTTGACATGACTATTGAAACTAAGGTCTGTCTCCAGAATCACACCAAGATTCCTGACTTGATTATTAGTTGTTTGACCCCTAGAGTTAAGGTATGCATTCACCTTGAACACTTCATCTTTGTTTCCAAATGCAATGACTTCAGTTTTTTCCTTGTTTAACTGAAGAAAGTTCTGGCACATCCAACTATTAATTTCATCAATGCATTGGTAGAGGGAGTCAATTGGGCTGTAGTCATTTGGAGATAAGGCTAGGTAAATCTGGGTATCATAAGCATAGCTGTGATAGGCAATTTGGTTCTTTCTCATTATTTGACTTAGTGGAAGCATATACAGGCTAAACAAGAGCGGTGCAAGAATTGACACTTGTGGGACTCCGCATGTCATGGACGTCCATTTAGACTTATGCTCTCCTAGACTCACATAATAGCCTCTCCCTTCTAAGTATGACCTGAACCATTTGAGTACCATCCCAGAAAGCCTGACCCAGTTTTCCAGTCTCTCTAGTAGTATGTTATGATATAGTATGCCAGAGTCACAATTTAAGCGAATATCATTTATTATCTTAAAGAGTGCTGTCTCTGTGCTGTGATGCGGTCGAAAACCAGATTGAAAATTGTCCAGGTATCCATTTGAGTTTAAGTATTTGTTCAGCTGATTAAAAACGACCTTTTCTATAATTTTACCTATAAAAGGAAGATTAGATATTGGTCTAAAATTGCTCAAAATTGTGTTATCAAGATTGCTCTTTTTCAGGAGGGGCTTAACAATTGCATTTTTTAAGGAGTTTGGAAATTTCCCAGAAAGAAGTGAGGCGTTCACCACTTCTAAAAGATCTGCTTCTAAGCAGTTAAGCACACTTTTGAAAAAAGATGTGGGAAGTGTGTCAAGACAGCAGGTTGATGATTTTAGGTGCTGCACTATGTCTTCCAGAATTTTGCTATCAATTGCTTCAAAAATAGACATAGTATCTTTTTGATATTGTGGCCTAATCTGTCTGACCTCTGCATTACTTGAGGATGTGCTAATCGCCTTCCTGATATTGATGATCTTCTCAGAAAAGGCTGTCTTTGTAGATGCTATAGTGAATTTCAAGTTTTGTCTTCCGCCACATCCGCTCTGCTTTTCTGCATTGTCTTTTCATAGTCTGAACTGCTGTTGATCTTCTCCAAACTGATTTCTGTCTGTTTGTTTTCTTACTGATTATTATTGGAGCAATATCATCAATAACATTCTTAACTTTTGAGTTGAATGAATCAAGGAGAGTATCAACAGAGTCTGCAGAAATGCTTGGTGTTAAAGATATAGCCTCCATAAACAGTACACTTGTGTTCTCGTTAATGCATCTCCTTCTGACAGAGACCGATCTAGATTCAGTTGTAGCAGACATCAAAATATCAAAGAAAATACAGAAGTGATCAGATAGTGCTATGTCCTTAATAACAATGGATGAGCCTAAACATGCTCGAAAAGTCATGAAACTTTGCACACACCTCAGAACTGGCGAAAATTTACGTCTGATATGGGTTTCAGAAGTGGGTGTGGCAAAATGGCTCGACAGCGCCTCCTATGCACGTTCAACGGTGTGCGCCTCGAGCTACGTTTCACGTACATGTATGAAAATTGGTATACACATGTATCTGTCCAATACCTACAAAAAAGTCTCTTGGAGCAAAATCCGAAACCCAACAGGAAGTCGGCTATTTTTAATTTTATGAGCAAATTTTGTGTCATTTTTGTCATTTCCATGCGTTGTATTTTAACGAACTCCTCCTAGAGATTAATTCAGATCAACACCAAAGTTGGTATGCCTAATCTAAAGGCCTTTGCGATGTTAAATTGCGAAGATTTTGAGTTTTCATTAAAGGGCGCTTCTGTGGCGGCCTGGCGAATTTCGATGATTCGCCATGAAAAATGAAGTTGCTATAACTCAGACATACAATGTCCAATCTGCCCCAAACTTCACATGTTTGATGAGACTCCGAACCTGAACAGATTGACATGCCCATATTCAGTTATAGTCATAGCGCCACCTATTGGCAACAGGAAGTGACATATTTTACACTGCGACTAACTACTCCTAGAAATTTTATGACATCAATGTCTTTTTTGTGGTCAGTCTAATCTAAAGGCCTGTGCGATGTTAAGTTGTGAAGATCTTGAGTTTTCGTTAAGGGGCGTGTCCATGGCGCCGTGACAAAATTCAAAGTCTCGCCATGGGAATAAAAGATGTTATAACTCAGGCATAAAATGTCCGATCTTCCCCAAACTTCACATGTTTGATAAAAGTCCTGGCCTGAACAGATCTGAAGGCCAATATTCCATCGGGTGTGGCAAAATGGCTCGATAGCGCCACCTATACACTTTCAACGGAGTGCGCCTCGATCTATGTTTCACGTACATGTACAACAATTGGTACACACATGTAACACACCAATACCTACAAAAAAGTATCTTGGTACGAAATCCTAATCCCAACAGGAAGTCGATTATTTTGAATTTTCCCTGCAAAATTGGTGTTGTTTTTGCCATTTTCAGGGGTTGTACTTTAACGAACTCCTCCTAGAGATTTATTCAGATCAACACCAAACTTGGTCAGTGTAATCTAAAGCCCTTTGCGATGTTAAATTGCGAAGGACTTGAGGTTTTGTTAAAGGGCGTGTCCATGGCGGCCTGACAAATTTCGATGTTTCGCCATGAAAAAGGAAGTTGCTGTAACTCAGACATACAATGTCCAATCTGCCCCAAACTTCACATGTTGGATAAGACTCTTGACCTGAACAGATCTACATGCCAATATTCAGTTATAGTCATAGCGCCACCTATTGGCAACAGGAAGTGAAATATTTTACACTGCGACAAACTACTCCTAGAAATTTTATGACATCAATGTTATTTTTGTGGTCAGTCTAATCTAAAGACCTGTGTGATGTTTAGTTGTGAAGATCTTGAGTTTTCGTTAAAAGGCGTGTCCATGGCGCCGTGACGAAGTTTGATGTGTCGCCATGGGAATAAAAGATGTTATAACTCAGGCATAAAATGTCCGATCTTGCCCAAACTTCACATGTGTGATAAGGGTCCTGGCCTGAACAGATCTGAAGGCCAATATTCCATTGGGTGTGGCAAAATGGCTCGATAGCGCCACCTATACACTTTCAACGGAGTGCGCCTCAAGCTATGTTTCACGTACATGTACAAAAATCGGTACACACATGTAGAACACCAATACCTACAAAAAAGTCTCTTGGTATGAAATCCGAATCCAAACAGGAAGTCGGTTATTTAGAATTTTCTCTGCAAAATTGGCGTTGTTTTTGCCATTTTCAGGGGTTGTACTTTATGAAACTCCTCCTAGAGATTTATTCAGATCAACACCAAACTTGGTCAGTTAAATCTAAAGGCCTTTGCGATGTTAAATTGCAAAGATCTTGAGGTTTTGTTAAAGGGCGTGTCCATGGCGGCCTGGCAAATTTCGATGTTTCGCCATGAAAAAGGAAGTTGCTGTAACTCAGACATACAATGTCCAATCTGCCCCAAACTTCACATGTTAGATAAGACTTCTGCCCTTAACAGATCTACATGCCCATATTCAGTTATAGTCATAGTGCCACCTGCTGGCAACAGGAAGTGACATGTTTTACGCTGCGACAAACTACTCCTAGAAATCTTTTGACATTAATGTATTTTTTTGTGGTCAGTCTAATCTAAAGGCCTGTGCAATGTTAAATTGCGGAGATATTCCATTTTTGTTAAAGGGCGTGTCCATGGCGCCATGACAAAATTTGATGTCTCGCCACAGCAAGAGAAGTTGTTGTAACTCAGGCATAAAATGTTCGATCTTCCCCAGACTCCGCATGTTCGATAAGAGTCCTGGCCTGAACACATCTGAAGGCCAATATTACATTATAATGATAGCGCCACCTGCTGGCAACAGAAAGATTGGCACATATATGGAATAATCATTGATATATTCCACTTATATTTATGAGTTTAAATGCATATTTCTCACCGTTCACCTATTAACTAAAGCCACTCGCTGGCGGTGAGCCCGGGTGCGAGGGCCCGTTCATCGCTGCTTGCAGCTTTAATTATTATTATTATTATTATTATTATTCTTCTCCAAAATGAATCGCATTTTTGAGGGCCTAAACATACTCAAAAAGTCATGAAACTCTGCACACACCTCAGAACCGGAGAAAATGTACATCTGATATGGGTTTCAGAAGTGGGTGTGGCAAAATGGCTCGACAGCGCCACCTATACATGTTCAACGGTGTGCGCCTCGAGCTATGTTTCACGTACATGTATGAAAATCGGTACACACATGTAACTCTCCAATACCTACAAAAAAGTCTCTTAGAGCAAAATTCTAAACCCAACAGGAAGTCGGTTATTTTTTATATTATGAGCAAATTTTGTGTCATTTTTGCCATTTCCATGAGTTGTATTTTAACGAACTCCTCCTAGAAACTTATTCAGATCAACACCAAACTTGGTATGCCTAATCTAAAGGCCTTTGCGATGTTAAATTGCGAAGATTTTGAGTTTTCGTTAAAGGGCGTGTCCGTGGCGGCCTGGCGAATTTCGATGATTCGCCATGAAAAATGAAGTTGCTATAACTCAGACATACAATGTCCAATGTGCCCAAAACTTCACATGTTTAATAATACTCCTGACCTGAACATATTTACATGCCCATATTCAGTTATAGTCATAGCGCCACCTATAGGCAACAGGAAGTGACATATTTTACACTTCGACAGACTACTCCTAGAAATTTTTTGACATCAATGTCTTTTTTATGGTCAGTATAATCTAAAGGCCTGTGCACTGTTAAATTGTGAAGATCTTGAGTTTTCGTTAAGGGGCGTGTCCATGGCGCCGTGACAAAATTCAAAGTCTCGCCATGGGAATAAAAGATGTTATAACTCAGGCATAAAATGTCCGATCTTGCCCAAACTTCACATGTGTGATAAGGGTCCTGGCCTGAACAGATCTGAAGGCCAATATTCCATTGGGTGTGGCAAAATGGCTCGATAGCGCCACCTATACACTTTCAACTGAGTGCATATACACTTTCAATGGAGTGCGCCTCAAGCTATGTTTCACGTACATGTACAAAAATCGGTACACACATGTAACACACCAATATCTACGAAAAAGTCTCTTGGTATGAAATCCGAATCCAAACAGGAAGTCAGTTATTTAGAATGTTCTCTGCAAAATTGGTGTTGTTTTTGGCATTTTCAGGGGTTGTACTTTAACAAAATTCCTCCTAGAGATTTATTCAGATCAGCATCAAACTTGGTCAGTTAAATCTAAAGGCCTTTGCGATGTTAAATTGGGAAGATCTTGAGATTTCGTTAAAGGGAGTGTCCATGGCGGCCTGACAAATTTCGATGTTTCGCCATGGAAAAGGAAGTTGCTGTAACTCAGACATACAATGTCCAATATGCCCCAAACTTTGCATGTTAGATAAGACTTCTGCCCTTAACAGATCTACATGACCATATTCAATTATAGTCATAGCGCCACCTGCTGGCAACAGGAAGTGACATAATTTACGCTGAGACAAACGTATGTATTATTAAATTATTAATGTATTTTTGTGGTCAGTCTAATCTAAAGTCCTGTGTAATGTTAAATTGTGGCAATCTTGAGTTTTTGTTAAGGAGCGTGTCCATGGCAAAAATGACAAAATTTGATGTCTCGCCACAGCAAGAGAAGTTGTTGTAACTCAGGCATAAAATGTTTGATCTTCCCCAAACTTCACATGTTCGATAAGAGTGCAGCCCTGAACACATCTGAAGGCCAATATTCCATTATAATGATAGCGCCACCTGCTGGCAACAGGAAGTTTGGAACATATATGGAATAAACATTGATATATTCTACTTATATTTATGAGTTTAAATGCATATTTCTCACCGTTCACCTATTTACTAAAGCCACTCGCTGCCGGTGAGCCCGGGTGCGAGGGCCCGTTCATCGCTGTTTGCTGCTTTAATTTCTTTTGTAGTTTTGTTTTCTGAATTATCTATGTGAATATTAAAATCCCCTGCAATAGCAAAACAGTCAAACTCTGAGGAAATCATTGATAACATTTCTGTGACCTCTTCAACAAAGGCTGGAGAGTATTTTGGAGGCCTGTAAATAATAATAAACAGAATGCGTAGAGCACCTTTCAGCACAATCCCTAGATATTCAAAAGACAAGTACTGACCAAATGACACTTGCTTGCATTGATAGACATCTTTAAATAGAGCAGCTACACCCCCACCTCTCTTAACAGTCCTGCAAACACTCATGTAAGTGAAGTTAGGAGGGGCTGCTTCATTAAGGACTGTTGCATTGCAGCTGTCTTCTAGCCATGTTTCGTTTAGAAACATAAAATCCAGATTGTTTGTGGTTATAAAGTCATTGATTAGAAATGATTTATTTTTTAGTGAGCGAATGTTTAAAGATGCTAACTTGATGGCTGTGCTTTGTGTCTTTACATCAATTTTAGTTTGATGCATAATAGGCCGCAGATTAGATGAGTTTGCCCTTCGGCTTGAGATGGCCTTAGACTTTCTATCACGTGATAAAACTGAAATAGAGAAAGCTACAGGCACACTGGGTTCCCGCTTGTTCAGTAGGCATCTGTGAATGTTGCTGTTATTATAGCGGGGACCTGATACATATCACTGAGAGCTGCTATCAGTTGTTTTTAGTTCACCTTCAGCAGATAGAGGGTTTGGGCCCTGGCGTTGTGGCAGTGGTCGAAGAGCTCTCGCAGGAGCAGGGACCACAGGCTTTGGTGGTTTTGGGGCCTGCCGTTTTTTTTTTGTGATATCTGCGGGCTTGCAGCAAATGAGTGAGAGAGTTTATTCCCAGCATACACCAATTCCTCCATTTTCTGTGAGAAGCACAGAAGTGGAGATGCTGGAGAAAGTGATAATGTTTCTGGTGAGATGGGCTGTGTCTCTGGTGTTTCCGGTGGCTGTGATATGTTGTCCTGGCTTCCCTGGCTGTTTTCCAGAAAGTAATCCCTGGGTGCTGAATCTTGCAGCTGTTTTGATACATCACAGTCAGTCTGTGAGGAGGTCTGTGGGCAGGGTTCAGTCGGGATAGTGTCCACGAGCAGTGCTTGTTTTGGCTGTGTGGTGTTATCCATGTCCTTGTGGGATATGTCAACCACATGATGACTCGGACCCGGTGTGTGTGTGCTGAATGGATTGACACACTCTGCTGAAGGATGACGGAGGGAAAAGTAGATATTGTCCTTAAACACTCTAGCACCAAGTTTGTTTGGGTGGAGGCCATCCGGTTTAAACAATTGTCTATGGCCCCAGAAAAGATAGAAGTTGTCAATGAAATTCACTCCTTTTATATTTCAAGATCTTTGTAGCCATGTTTTCAGCCCAAGCAACCGTGGAAACATATTTGTTCCCCTTGCTGGGAGTGGTCCACTGATGAACGACTGAACTTTAAGTCTTCGTAGTGTTTCAAAGAGTTCACTGAAGTCCTTCTTAAGGAGTTCTGACTGCTCTTTCCGAATATCATTCTTCCCCACATGGATGATGATTCGATTTGCAGTCTTGTGCTTCATCAGAATGTTCTGAAGTTCCTTGTTCACATCAGAGACCGTTGCTTGAGGAAGGCAGCGTGTTGTTGTAGTCCTGCTACGGATGTTTCTGATAACAGAGTCACCCACTATCAGAGTCCTTGGCTCGGCTGCGCTCTGAGTTGAAAGCCGCTGTCTGCTCGTCCTTGAGCGCCTATTAGTAGCAGTGTTAGCTGCTGGCTGATCAGATCCATGTTTAAATACATTTGGGGATTCCTCACCCACATTAAATAATGTTTCAAATCTGTTCTCAAGATGTATAGGGGGTGGTTGAATGCCAGTATTCACAAGCCTTGTCATAGTCGAATCTGGGGTAGAGGAAGCTACGGCAGCAATTCGAGAAACTCGTGACAATCTGATATTTCGTGTTCCTTTGGGTCTCGCTCCCTGTTTGTGCCATCGATTAGTGTGGCGATCAGTTTCGGCTTGTTCCTCTACACTTGGTATAAACTGTTGAGATTCATAAGATTCATGGGACTCATCGGCTGTATGCTGAGAAGGTCCATGACGACGGTCTACTAAGTGTTCCGTCTGTTTTGGAATTCCAAAAACTTTGGTTCAAGAATCACAATCCTTTGTAGAAGTTTGCAGCAGTTCATGCAACAAGTAGATCCAACAGGAGGCATTTGTTCGAATCTAGGCAGTTGTTTTCCCCTCTCTGGAATGTAAGCAGCTGGCAGTGGGAGGCAAAGTTTTCTTTTTGTAGTGTTATTCCAGTCCCAAAGAGTTTTTAGTTTTAGCGTTTGTGCCAGAAAATCTGTTTTTGAGCACTGTGCTGATCTGCTGATGTAGAAATCTTAGAAAAATCAGAGAAAAGTACAGAAATAAGAAGCAAAGCGCAGAGCAGTAAGCTAGAACGTCCGAACGGTAGCAAAGCCGGAAGCTTTCATCTCATCTTATTATATAGGAAAAATATATAAATATATATATTATATAGCCAAAATATATATTATATAGACGGAAGCTTTCATCTCATCTTATTATATAGGCAAAATAAGTTTAAAAGTTTTCACCTCCCGGCTCTAAATGCATGGTTTATCCTTCTGGAGCATCAGTGAGCATTTGAACCTTCTGTTATAGTTGTATATGAGTCCCTCAGTAATCCTCAGTGTGAAAAGATGGATCTCAAAATCATACAGTCATTGTTGGAAAGGGTTCAAATACACGAAAATGCGGGAAAACCAAATCATTTTTGGGAGTTTTCTGAAGAGATTTTTCTGAAGAACAATGGGCACTTTTTAACAGGGTCATATGATAAACTAAAAAAAAATGTAAACTGTACATTTGACATTAACTTAAAAAAAAGTGAAAGGACATAAAAACAAACCCTGCTGAAAGAGCGAAAAGTAGACAATTGCATTACAAAATTTAAAGTTTAAACACCCCCCACATGTCTACTTCACAGTGTGGGAAGATTTGCATAACACCGGCCAAATGTTCACAAAAGAAATCAGTGGTTACGTTTTATTTACAACACTGTTCAAGAACAACCCAAATATTCCTGAACCTGGGAGAGTAGCCTACACTGCCGTCTACACACAAAAGCTGTTTCTATAACAGGGAATTTTCAAATGCCGGCATTGTGAATAACCTCATTAGTTAAAGGGATACTCCACACAGAGATATGATTTCACTGCCTGTGATTGCATGAAGAAACAGATGAAACTGAGACAAACTAAATGTCTCTACAGCAAACAGACACACTACAGCAAAAAATATAAATAACTGGGCGAACACCATTCTTTGGGATGAAATTATTAACACGCCTTAGACTTTTGCACAGTAAATAAGTATAATTCAAGTATGCGTTAAATGTGTGTTAAGGGCTAGATTTCCACTGGAGGACACAGCTGTGGTGTGATGAGCAGTGAACGGAGCATTTTTAAGAGGCACCGAAATGAGGCACCAAAATTTGCATTCTGATTCAGTTTGGGTCATACAGGTTACATATGTACATAGACTGAAGTAGTTTAAGTCTTTGGTTCTTTTAATTGTGATGATTTTTAACCAAAAACCATAAATTCACCAATCTCAACAAATTAGAATACTTCTTAAGACCAATAATAATAATAATAAAAAAAAACATTTTTAGTGAATTGTTGGCCTGTGGGAAAGTATGTTCATTTACTGTGCATGTACTCAATACTTGGTAGGGGCTCCTTCTGCTTTAATTATGGTTAATTCAGCGTGGCATGAAGGTGATCAGTTTGTGGCACTGCTGAGGTGGTCTGGAAGCACAGGTTTCTTTGACAGTGGCCTTCAGCTCATCTGCATTGTTTGGTCTCTTGTTTCTCATCTTCCTCTTGACAATGGCTTGTAGATTCTCTCTGGGGTTCAGGTCTGGTGAGTTCACTGGCCACTCAAGCACACCAACACCATGGTCATTTGACCAACTTTTGGTGCTTTTCATGAAACGTGTTCATGCAGTTTTTCTGACAGGAAATTTGATATATTTTATTTACGAAAAGAACTCACCATTCACTGACGCGTCCAGGTCACAAACACTCACGATTGCACATCTGATCTTTAATGAAACTCACGATTATGAGTAAATTTGCTTTTATCTTTGCAGGACTGTGATATGAAGAGTGTACAGAGTAACATATCTATAGCAATAGTGTGAAAGTGCATAGCACATAACGTGCACAATATACCAGTATAAACACGGATATCTATTGGTATAATATGTGTCACATGACTAAACTTGTGTCATCCTTTTCAAAAGCCTCCATTTACACAGTCCACACTACATCGTGTAAATGGCATTTTCAAATTTATCCACTTTGGAGAGTATTTTAAAAAGCTCAGTTTTCCTTGATAAAAACGCCATATCAGTGTGGACGGAAGGCCAAAATGGAGAGAAAAAGATGCGTTTTCAAACGAAAACATATTAGTGTGGACATGCCCAAAAACTATCAAATAAAAATATATATAAAAAGATATAATACAGTACAGATCAAAAGTTTGGACACACCTTCTCATACAAAGAGTTTTCTTTATTTTCATGACTATGAAAATTGTAGAGTCACACTAAAGGCATCAAGTGCTATTTGACCAAGAAGGAGAGTGATGGGGTGCTGCGCCAGATGACCTGGCCTCCACAGTCACCGGACCTGAACCCAATCGAGATGGTTTAGGGGTGAGCTGGACCGCAGACAGAAGGCAAAAGGGCAAACAAGTGCTAAGCATCTCTCGGGGAACTCCTTCAAGACTGTTGGAAGACCATTTCAGGTGACTACCTCTTGAAGCTCATCAAGAGAATGCCAAGAGTGTGCAAAGCAGTAATCAAAGCAAAAGGTGGCTACTTTGAAGAACCTAGAATATGACATATTTTCAGTTGTTTCACACTTTTTTGTTATGTATATAATTCCATATATAATTCCACATGTGTTAATTCATAGTTTTGATGCCTTCAGTACAATTTTCATAGTCATGAAAATAAAGAAAACTCTTTGAATGAGAAGGTGTGTCCAAACTTTTGGTCTGTACTGTATATTAAAAAAATATTGGTCGACCACTACTCTAAATTGCGACTAAAACGGTTGCATTTGCGACCAAAAGTATTAAATTCTACGTTCCTGCTGAGGTCCCACTGGCAACTAAGCCTATGTATTTGCATGTTATAATTAAAAAATTATCATGTAATGCCTTTTTTTTCTGATTTTGATTTTGATTTTTTTCCTGTTTTGGGATGGCATCATTTGCTATGTTCACGTATTAAACTGAGACGATGCACATCAAAGTTTTAGTGGTAAAAATATTTCTGCAGCATTGCATTTACGCACATCTGAGTTGTGCAGTGCGCAACACCTCGTGTGTTAAAAAATAGTTGTCCCTGAAAGACAGCGGAGACCAGGACAACTAAAGCCACAGATACAGATCCCCTGTAAAGACCTTGTCTCATAGGACCACCAGGACAAGACCACAGGAAACAGATGATTCTTCTGCACAATCTGACTTTGCTGCAGCCTGGAATTGAACTACTGGTTTCATCTGGTCAGAGGAGAACTGGCCCCCCAACTGAGCCTGGTTTCTCCCAAGGTTTTTTCTCCATTCTGTCACCGATTGAGTTTCGGTTCCTTGCCGCTGTCACCTCTGGCTTGCTTAGTTGGGGTCACTTCATCTACAGCGATATCGTTGACTTGATTACAAATAAATGCACAGACACTATTTAACTGAACAGAGATGAATTCAATGATGAACTTTAAACTATCATTTTGCATTATTGACACACTGTTTTCCTAATGAATGTTGTTTAGTTGCTTTGACGCAATGTATTTTGTTTAAAGCGCTATATAAAGTAGGGATGCAAGATCAAGATTTTTTACAAGCAACAAACAAGAAAGAAGGAAATTGTGCATACACAAGATGTGTTTTTTTTTTTTTTATAGACCAAACTGGCTTTTGGCTATTGAAAACAATAACCGTAACCATCTGAAATTAACGGCAGTAACTGCGCAGTAAGTAGCCTACATTCAATACAAACAGATGGTACAGACATCAGCATTTAGCTTTTGTTTTTGAATTGGGATGAAACTACATAGAATTGGTCTTAAATTAAAAGATTAACTCTCTGTAACCAAATTAAAGGCAACAAATGCATAGTTCTAAAGTCCAATCAACACAATCAAGACACATTCAATAACATCTAGTTAGGTTTTGCTGCAGGGGGTGTCAGGGAGACGTCCCTGTTCACTGCCCCTCCACCAGGAGATGTTCTGGGTTAAGGGGCGAAACGTCAATGAGCGGTGGTCCCCAGCTGAAGACCCTGCAGCAAAACCCCATGGTATGCGGTCAGGTTTAGGCCTGCCTCAGGGAAAAGGATGCCCCTGCCATGCATAGTCCACCATAGGCTCTGTAGGAGGTGCGACAGGCCTCAAGGTCCAGCGGAAAGACCACCTCACTGTAATGAATTATGCATTTTTGGAGACAGTGACTACTGTGAATAGAGCAGTTGGCATTCAGGGAAGACTGGAGGACAACCAGGAAAGACTGGTGGCAGCAGGATAGACTGCTCTGGGAGAGGCGGGTTGGTAACCCAATCCTCAATTTTTCCAGGAGGAAGACACCCAAAGCTTACTACAAGGAAGAAACAAAGAAAGCAACCCGAAGGCCCTCCGAGAGAAGGGCCATCAAGGATGGATCACACGGTAACAGACACAAGGATATCGGCAAAAGAGAAAATCCCAAGGAAGTGTGGGTGTGGCTGGGAAAAAACAACAACTTTGAGGGGACTTCACATTCACATGGAAAAGAAGAAGTGTGGTGGTGGTAGCTTGATGCAACATTGCACTGACCCTGTAAGGGCAGGTCAGACAAATGGGATCCAAGGCCAGGTTCACAACCACAGTGCCAACAGGCCCAATGTTGCAGAGGTAGAGCAGGAGGAAAGGAAGGAGGAGGAAGAAAGGGATGTTGATGAACCCCAGGAAGTAAACTCAGGAACCAAAGGGACAGGAAACCTGAAGAACCCACTCCGAAGGAACAAGATCAAGTGGCCAAAGGCCAACGAGCCTGAGGAGTGGAGAAAGTTGGATGAACATCTGAGCAGGCTGCTGAAAAAAGCTCTTCGTGGCTCAGTGGTAGCCAAGCTAAACCTTTTTGGGGAAATCCTGTATGAAGAATGCAGCAACAGGTACGGCGAGGTGACCATTAAAGAAGCCTTAATAAAATCAAAAAGCAGGAGGGAGAAAGAGATCGATGACCTGGTGATATGCAGAAGGCAGCTCCGCAAGCGTTTGAGGAAGGCAGAGGAGTCTGAGAAGGAGGACTTGAAAGCTCTGTGAGATGAGATCAGAAGACGCCTTGCTAACCTCCGAAGGGTAGAACGCATCAGAAAACGGAGAAAAATTAAGGAGAAGGAAAGATCTAGTTTCTTCAGGAATCCATTCCGGTATGCACGTGGGCTCCTCGAGGAGAAGACAAGTGGAATTCTGGATGTCTCCAAAGAAGAACTGCAGGAGCACATCCGCACTCAGTACAGTGACCCAGCAAGGAACAAGCCACTAGATTCACCAGGGTATGTGCCCAGACCCTCAGAACCATCAGCCCTGTTTGACACATCGCCACCAAAGTTCAGCGAAATCAGGCAGGTGATCCGGCGGGCAAGATCTGCTTCAGCACCAGGCCCGAATGGAATCCCGTACAGGCTGTATAAGTGCTGCCCAGCAGTGCTGAAACTGTTATGGTCCCTGATGAAAATCACCTGGACTAAGCAGACTATACCATCTGAGTGGCAGAGGGCAGTGGCAGTCTATATTCCCAAACAACAGAATGCTAAGACCATCGAGCAGTTCAGGAGCATAGCTCTACTGAATGTGGAGGGGAAAATCTTCTCCGTGATGGCAAGAAGAATGACCACCTACCTTATGGAGAACAACTACATTGATACCAGCTGTCAGAAAGCCGGGATCCCAGGCTTTCCTGGCTGTGTAGAGCAAGCTTCCATGATATGGGAACAGATCCAAACCACCAAGAGGGAGAAGAAAGATCTGCACATTATATGGCTAGACCTAGCCAATGCCTATGGGTCAGTGCCACACCTGATCATAGCCTATGCTTTGGAATTCTTCTACATTCCAGTCAACATCAGGACCATTATCATGAACTATTACCAGGACATGCACATGTGTTTTGCACTGAAGAAAGTCACCACTGGTTGGCAACAACTGGAAGTAGGGATCGCAATGGGATGCGCCATTTCTCCCATTCTCTTTGTAGCAGCATTTGAGGTCATCCTGATCGGAGCAAGGCAGGTGGTGGGTGGAGTCTGGCTGCCTGCAGGTCAGAGGCTCCCGCCCTTAAGGAGCTATATGGACGACATCACCTGCCCGTTACGAACCGCCCCAAGTACAACCAGGTTGCTCAGGAGGTTGGATGAGCTGATCACCTGGGCCAGAATGAAGTTCAAGCCACAGAAGTCAAGGAGCCTCTCGTTGGGAAAGGGGGAAAGAAATGACAGAGGCACCTTCACCATCAGTGGGGAAGATATCCCCCGCATCGTGGATCAGCCCATCCGAAGCCTGGGAAGACTTTATACATCCAGTCTCTCAGACAAGGATATGGGGAAATTCATCATTCAGCAGTTGTCAGAGGGCCTGTCCAAGATTGATGCAAGCCAGCTACCTGGAAAGAACAAGGTGCGGTGTTATCACTTCACTTTGTACCCAAGGGTGATTTGGCCTCTGAAGCTGTGCGAAGTCACCTCAACAGCAGTAAGCAGGATGGAGGCAAAAGCTAACTTTTTCATCCGCAAATGGCTTGGCCTACCACGGTTCTTCTCAGCTGCGGGGTTGTATGGATGGAATTTACTCCAGCTACCCCTGAAATCCATCACATTGGGCTACAGGCAGGAGAAGGCAAGGCTGGTGATGGAATTAAGTGATTCCTCTGACAGAGCAGTGGCTGATGCAAATGCCAGAGTTGAGACTGGAAGGAAATGGAGGGCTAAGGAAGAGGTGCAGAGGGTGATAGGAAGGCTGCAACACCAACAAATTGTAGGCACGGTCCAGACAGGGAGGACAGGCCTTGGATGGAAGGAGCCACCCATCCTATGGTCCAAGGCAAGTAGGAAGGAGAGGAAGGACCTAGTTGTTGCAGAGGTCACCAGGATGGAGCAGGAGGAGCTCAGAGTAAGGTCTGTGGCATAGGGGCAGCAGGGGCGGTGGACAACTTGGGAGGGTGTTGCAAGCCGAGCTATCAGCTGGGCAGAGTTCTGGAAACTGCCACAAGCCCGGCTCAGTTTCCTCATTAGGGCAACATACGATACCCTACCAAGCCCAAAGAACCTCCACCAATGGCTTGGACCAGAGCAATCCTGTGATCTCTGCGGGACCATAAATGCCTCACTCCAGCATGTTCTGTCCGGCTGTAAAACAGCACTAACACAGGGTCGGCTCAGATGGCGGCATGACCTAGTGCTTAGGAAGCTGGCAGAGGTGCTGGAAAAAAGTTGGCAGGAGGCAAACAATCAGAGTCCAGTAAAGAGTCAATGTAGGATCCACTTCCTTAGGGAGGTGGAACCCGCAATGCATACCAGCAAGAGACCACCTACCAAGTTATTAACACCAGGGGCAGCGTGGAAGATGGAAGTAGACCTCGGAAGTAGGGCTGCACGATGTGTCGTTTAAGCATCGATATCGCGATGTACGAATCCACGATGGTCACATCGCAGGATGTGCGATGTAGGCTGTGGTAGTTGATCTGTTATTCATTAACTGTATGGGCCAGCTGCTCCCCGGCCCTTGACGAATGTGATTCGTAGATTAATTGCACAGCTTAACCATCATAGAGTGAAAGTTTTTTCATTGACAGGACTGAAAAACACATGCAAGTTTAACAGGGCAGAGAGAAAGAGAGAGCGCGAGAGAGACACAGAGAGAGAGAGAGCACGCGAGAGAGACAGAGAGAGAGAGAGAGCGCGCTCGAGAGAGAGACAGAGAGAAAGAAAGAGAGAGAGCGCGCGAGAAAGACAGAGAGAGAGAGAGAGCGCGCGCGCGAGAGAGACGGAGAGAGAGAGAGAGTGCGCAAGAGAGAGACGGAGAGAGAGAGAGCACGAGAGAGACAGAGAGAGACAGAGAGAGAGAGAGCGTGCGCGCGAGAAGAGACAAAGAGACAGAGAGAGAGAGAGAGAGAGAGAGAGAGAGAGAGCGCACGCGAGAGAGAGACAGAGAGAGCGCGCGCGAGAAGAGAGAGAGAGAGAGCGAGCCATCTTCAAACAACACGAGCACTGTCTTGCTCTCTCTCCCTCCCGCATATTAATCAATTGACGCGATGGTGTCGATGTTTAAATCATTTAAAATGAGAATGTAAGTGTGCTCACCCCATTTTTGTTTGTAAGAAAAAATATTGCAATATATATCGCAGAAAAATAAAATATCGCAATGTAATTTTTTCCCAATATCGTGCAGCCCTACTCGGAAGGCAGCTCCAGTTCCCACAGGAGATATGCAGCACCACATTAAGACCAGACGTGGTGCTCTGGTCTGCAGCTGTGAAGTCAGTGACAGTGATCGAGCCGACAGTGCCATGGGAGGAAGGGCTGGAAGCTGCTTACTAGAGAAAGAAGGCAAAGTAAGCAGAATTGGTTGCGGAGTGCAGAGAAAGTGGATGGAGAGTGAGGCTGTACCCGGTGGAGGTGGGAGCCAGAGGTTTTATGGGCAGATCAATATCATGCCTGCTCAAGGACCTGGGATTACGGGGAACCACACTGAGCAGATCCACCAAAGAGTTCTCTGAGGAAGCGGAGAAAGCAAGCCATTGGCTCTGGCTGAAACAACGTGATAAGGCTTGGGGAGTAACATCTAGTTAGGTTTTGCTGCAGGGGGTGTCAGGGAGACGTCCCTGTTCACTGCCCCGCCACCAGGAGATGTTCTGGGTTAAGGGGCGAAACGTCAATGAGCGGTGGTCCCCAGCTGAAGACCCTGCAGCAAAACCACATGGTATGCGGTCAGGTTTAGGCCTGCCTCAGGGAAAAGGACGCCCCTGCCATGCATAGTCCACCATAGGCACTGTAGGAGGTGCGACAGGCCTCAAGGTCCAGCAGAAAGACCACCTCACTGTAATGAATTATTTACAGGTTTCTTAATAAACATTCAGTATTTTAGTTTTTAAATTTGGTTTTAAATTTAAAAAGGTCTTTACCAGTTAGACTAAATAACAGTATGCTATATAAATACATTATTCCAAAATGTTGAAATAAAATAATGTTGATGCAATAAAACAAAGATGCAAAGTGTTTCATTTAAAAATTAAAATAAAATGTATTTATCAATTAAAAAAATAGGGAAATGATTCACATCTATATTTTTACTTGAGCCAACGAAATTGAATAACTATTGTCTCAAGTTAAAAAAAATTAATCGATGTGAATCATTACCCTAAAATGTTTTAATTGGATGAATAAAACACTTTTTTTTCAGTGTGCTAGAGCAGGTGATTTTTTTTTATTAAATTAAGTCAATGTAATTTTAAGGTAAAATAAAAATAATCATCCTATACAGAACTAATGATCACTTCTGTCATGTATGTCGTCTATGCAAGTTCTACTTTACAAAAAAAAAAAAAAAACATTTCAGTTTTGTCACAGTTTAGTCCTTTTCATTTCTCATCCAACACGCGAGAAGTTGAGCTGAACATCGCTTCACTGTCTCCGCTTGTGCAGGGACAGAACACTCACAGCTTCAGTGCGCGCAGGAAAGGGACTCATATTTTGTGCGCCAGTACAACAGCAGCTGTTCGCTTCATATTTGTGCCTCAGACATGTAGCTCTGCACTTCCAGTGCTGATCAGCTGCCCGTGTCCTGCGCACAGATTTAGAAATACTTCCACACAAATGACATAGCGAACCATTACAATAAAATCTGCACACACGGACGCACTTCCGAAAAAACTGGCCAGAAAAAGACCAAAAAACGGCCGATCGCGTATTTTAAGCAAAAACCGTCCGGTTCCGATTTATGGCCGGTCAACCGGTGCATCCCTAAAATAAAGGTGACTTGACTTTACTGCATTACAGCTGAGTCTGTGACTGGCTACACTGCGAAACCTTTTTAACACATAATATAAATAGAAACTATGCCTAGTAGTGCTGTGTATCCCCAGCAAAGTCACGATACGATACATATCACGATACAAAGGCCACGATACGATATGTATCACGATAGAGGACTGATCTATGTTTTTCTTTCATTTTTTTCTCCTGCATCTCGCACACACACGAGACTCTTCCCATCCCATGGTACTCCCAAGAGTAGGTCTCTACCACGGGGTGCACGGCTGTCCGCAAGCCCTACAGCCGATATATACTCTGGCCTTTACGCGATCAGGAACCGGACGTTTTCTGTCTTATTGCAACTCTCTGTTCTGGACTTGCACAAACTCCATTACAATGCAATAATTTTCCAAAATATCAGTTATGTGAAATTAAGTCTATTAACGCCTGTTAACACAGGCCAGAGACACTGAAGACGGACGCACAGAGAAACATACTGTAGCAGGCAGATCACTCACTGTTTATGATACACAAACTATTGGAAGAAAATCCTCAAAATTGATTTGAGGGGTTTATATGAATGTGTTTCTGAGGGGAGCTGACTGTCTTCTGAAAAGTTTACATGGTATAATTTCACAAAGCTTGTCTGAACATTCTGATTTAGGTTAAATAAAGATTTCAGTCTTGATTTATTATTTTTTTAAGGAAACAAATCAAATAAAAAACTAAACTAATTCTAGTTTCTAATATTCTGTATGTTGCTCAAAAACAAAATATATTGTCTCCAGTGTGAAAAAAATATATATTTTTACCCAGTCTTAAAAAAAAAAAAATTCAAATTTCAGAGCTGTAACAACAATACTTCGATATTTCTTCAAAAGCAGATTGTGGATAACATTTCGGTCACACACTTCAGGTATTCGGGCCATCCTTAAAAATATTCTTGTTTGCCATAACTCGTCCGACCCTGTCAATTTAGCACAGACTCAATTTAAAAAAAAAATTCTTTTAGTCCGACCGAATTGCCGATTGTAAATTTGCGTTAAGACCGACCAATTATTTTTTTTACTCTTCAAACAAACGCAACATAAATACTATTAATTATATTTAAGTAAGTATTTTTAAATTTATAAATTGCCTTGGCCTACATACAAATGAAGGCTATCTTCTTTAATTAAAAAAAACCCTTGACGTCATCTGTGTTTACACGGATGTCACACTATGGCCTGTACGTTCGCTTCCGTTCCTCTCATTCTCTGTAACGGGTCGCGCTTGGTATAATGATGGCTGCGGCTGCAGTAAACTAAATGTTCACGGTCATTGTTCAAAGTCATACGGGTTCGGGCACCATAATACATCTAAAAAAATTTATTGAAACAGCTCGACACCGCTTTAACTTGGCACGAAGTTCTGGAAAAACTGTGCCCAGATCTTTTCCCATCCCTTCTCCTCTCTAGTCCAGGGGCGGAGTGGCAATCGGGACGATCGGGACTTTTCCCGATTATAAATTATTCATAACGGCCGTGAGAGTGGCCGGAGCGGGAGTGGGAGCGCGGCGGCCGGCACTGTATTTCTCAGTCATAGTTACCCCCCTGCACACTCATCTCATCTCCCCTGTCATATTCTTCATACAGAACTTTCATGGTCACAAAAAACAAACAAAAAACGAGTATTTAATTCAATTGTTTGTTCTTAAATTAACATAGAATGGACTAAAACCTCCTGGGAATGGGGAATTCGTTTATCCAATGAACTGATTGCAGGTCAAGCGTGTTTACAGAAATGTAGGGAGATAATGAGCGCCCCCTGCCCCCTCGTCTAGTGGCATGACCCAAAAATGGCACATGCCAGACTAGAGAGAGAGAGAGAAAGCGTGCAAATTCTAGAAAAAAAAAATTGACAGTCAGGAAGGATTAGCGTGGTTGCATAACATTTAACGATACCCCCATTGAAGGCAAGAAGAGAAAGGACAAAGGAGGGGCCGAAAAGGCCAGAATGAAGAAGAAGCGGATGCTGGAGGAGAATGCATCAAAGTGCTCAAAAATTACGGATTTATTCCGAAACCAGGTGTCAACAGGTGAATTGACAGAAAAAACAGTGGCGCCGCTCAAGCATTAACGTAAATTATTGCTAGCCGCCCGTGAACTAGCACAAGCTAGTAAATGTTGGTAGATTTTTTGGTCCCACTCCGCCCCTGCTCTAGTCTAAAACCGTGACCGTGTCGACTGTCACTTTATCTTCGAAAATCTGTTGCACGAATCAACCAACACAAGTTTAGAAAACGAAAATAAGAAATTGATTTTAACGACCTTCTCTCAGAGCACGTCCAGGTTTTTTTTTTTTTTTTTTTTTGAACAGGCGTCACACAGCAACTGCAGCTTCAGACAAACACGCATAACTAGATGTCACCCTCTTATGTGCCTTGTGCGATGTTACCAACGAATGTCATTCATTCCTTCAGTTTAAAGCAGTGGTTCTGAACCCATCATGAACGCACTTTTTCTGCAATGTCTCGCGTCAGGTCATGCTCCCGTTCGCGTCCAGACTGCATCTTGCGTCCGCGAGTCCGCTATGGACCGCTAGGCAGGCATGATGTAATCATCGCCATCGGAGAGTGTGTACCGAGGCTCTGAGCAGACGACCGCGTGGACAGGTGCGCGTGGTCAGTAGTCTTCAAAAGCACAATTGCACATGGTCAGGCAGTGTGAAGAAGCCCATTGCCAATCGAACCAATCGGGCCGGGCTCGGGCTTGTGCGGTAAATGAGCGGTCATGTAATGTGTTTCGATTAGAGCGAGTGTTGTGAATTCTGTCGCTTTAAATATTAAGTTGGTTGCGTGTGTGATATTTTAAGTTGCCTTGTAAGCAAATAACGTAGTGCAGCGTTCTCAGCACATACGGACTCAGCGTAATTGGCTATTCACTAAGCTACTCCAGTTGAGCGATCATATCGCGTGCACGCATTCATGTGCAGTGTTTATGTGCAAGAGAAAGTTTATGACAAAGTAAGTTCTCCTTTCTGTATGTTGTGAATAACAGATTGTCATACTGTATCCCAACTGCGCTAATTTAGACCATGTTTGTGGTGTGGTTGATGTTTAGCGATCTGTCTGAGTGTAATTTGATACTGCTTAACGAGCGGATTATCCCGCTAGCATCGCGGCTCGTATTGTTCATGTTTAGCCTACTAGTTATTACTTTGAAGTGAATTTCTCCGTGGATAATATCTTTCACTGGTTGTCATTTATTACTGCCTGTATTACTGAGACAGTCCAATTTCTATAATCCACATTTTGGTGTTTGTCAATTTATTATGCAGTTTATTACAGACTCATACTAATATATTTCTCGATTTATATTTCATGCATCAGTGCACTTTACAGATATGTTTATATTTGGGTTTGCAATCTCTTAAGTTGTTGAATAATTTTAGACTGTGAATATTTATTTCTGTTATATTATTTGTTTCAGAGACTACCTCAAGTACACTATTATGTGTATATGGTCACTCTTGTGCAATAAACAGTTAAACTCTATCTGATGACTCCGACTCCCTGACCAGAGTTCTGCAGCGGTCAATAATATAATCCACCAGTTTCAGTGGGGCAAACCCCAACATATGGTCCTTCGAGCCGGATCTATTGACTACTGCAGTGATGTCATTGGAAGAGCGATCAACCTCTCTCCCTCATGTTGAGACGTCAGACAGACCCTCACGGCATCGTCGCACACCTAAGCATCTGGAGGAGTATCTCCTTGATTACAGCCATCACCGACCTGCTCTTTCCTCCCCACCTACAGCAGAGGTGCCAGCGGAGCAGAGAGGAGCAGCAGCCGCAGTGGGCATAATTAATCAATCACGACCAGTCTCCAGCCAGGGTGAGCATCCAGCCACAAGCTCCACAGACTTATTAAGCATGAGTTCACTGAGGGAATTAATGAAGTCTATCTCCGAGAAGGAAAGAGATGAAGCTGCTGATATGGCTGCACTTCAGAGCAAACTCAAGCAGTACGAAAAACGACAGCGTCGGCGTCAGGATCTGATGAAACATATCACATCATTCCTGAAGGAAGAAGGGGATGAAGAGGTGCAAAGTGTAAAGCCTGCCACACCACCGATGAGATCACCTCCAGAAAACTCACCTCATCCGACCCCTTCATCAAGTCATTCTTCCTATTCATCACAGTCACCTGACATTGAGTTACATACCAAAGGACAAGGACATGTGAGTGCCACACGAATAAATGTAAGCACACCTACTGCAGAGGCAGAGCACTTTAACTCTGGTTTCGTACCAATAAAGCCAGCCACTTCACTCCCCTTGTACTCACCAATTTCGTCTGGTACGTTACCTGCCGCCGTGCGCCAACATCAGTATGGCACAAGAGCAGATACTGTGCCACTACTGCTTAATACACAGTTTTGCCCATATGATGATGCTGGAACTGCCTTTCAGCCTCGGGTGCAGCCACAGTTAGTAGCTCCCACGCCAACCTACCAGCATCCCAGTGTGCCTTACATCTATACAACAGTGGCACCTTCTCCTCGACAACCTGTCGCGGCTCCATCTGCACCCAGTTTTTCAGTTCCTCACTATACTACAATGCCTCCAGTAGCATCAGTGCCTCTAACCCTGCACAGTGCTTCAGTTCCTGCCATGAACATTCCTGCTCTCGCAGACACTTCTCTAAAGCCATTGAGCCAGCCACTGAAGCGACCAGAATACTTGGTGCCTCACCGCCCTTTGCATGCTGTCCCCCAGCCAAAGATTCCTGATTTTGTGAATGACAATGAAAGGGAATTCGCTAACCTGAAGTTAGCTTTGGACAATCTTCTGGAACCTCATGCAGAGCTAGATGAAAAATACAAGTATCACATCTTGCTGGAACACCTTAAATTGCCTGAGGCACAAATGATTGGCCAGTCCTGCCGCCATCATCCCTACCCGTACTCTGCAGCTATGCAAGCTCTTCAGTTACAATATGGCAACCCCATCAGCTGGCGCAGAGCGAAATAGCAGCAATCCTCACAGCACCAGAGGTAAAACCAAACGATGCACGCAGTTTTCAGAGTTTCGCTCTCCGTGTCCACCTCTTAGTGAGCATGCTGTTATCTTTGGAGGGACCCAGAGGGATGGAGTTGAACTGCTGCTCGCATGTGGATCGTTTGCTTAGTAAGCTGCCGAAGTACTTGCGAGATGGTTTCATAGAGTTTCTCCAGCTACAAGGGAAGCTCAACTCCCCCAGTATTAACCCGTACAACCTACAAGACTTCACAGGGTGGCTCGACATCAAAGCTCAGCAACAGAGATTGTCTAGTAGGTTAGTGCAACGCTATCAGTATGAAAGAGATCACAATGGTTCAAAGGAGAAGAGTGCTGCTAAACAAAAAAGCCAAAGTACAGCCTTGTATCATGGTGCAGCACCCACTGAGGATAAAGCATTCCCCAGTCCTAAGGTGTCTTGGAAGAAGACCCCCCTCAAAGTCAACTGCCTTTTCTGTGGCAGTAAAGACCACTACATCACTCGATGCAGTAGTATTAAAGAACAGTCAGTGTCTGATCTTTGTAAGTGGATTTCAGAGGGGAAGCGCTGCTGGAAATGTGCCCGTTCCCATGCGCATGAGACCTGTAATCTGAAGAAACCCTGCAGTGACTGTGGTGGTATTCACCTTCAAGTGCTTCATGGCGTTGCCCGAAGTCGTGCAACTGATACATCATCAGCTTCCTTGGAGAGCCGCATCTACCTCTTGCCATCCATTGCATCTGGCAGAGTCCTTCTGAAAGTGGTGCCTGTGCTGCTGCACCACAAATCAAAGACAATAGAGACTTATGCAATATTAGATGACGGAGCTCAGCGCACCATGATCCTACCTACTGCTGTCCAACAGCTCCAGCTTGAAGGTGAACCTGAGACTCTAGCACTTCGTACAGTCCGACCGGACACTACTCACCTCAATGGCTCAAAAGTCACCTTCGATATCTCTCCACGAGGTAAACCAGAGAAACGCTATCAAGTGTTTGGAGCATTCACAGCTTCTGGCATTGATCTGGTGGAACAGTCATACCCAGTTCAGACTCTTCAGAGACGGTATGCACATCTAAGAGGAGTTCCACTACAGCCATTTCACAAGGTACGTCCGCTGGTGCTCATAGGTTCAGACCAAGTTCATCTTATCACTGCTAAAGAGCCTATTCGTCAAGGCACCAAAGGGGGACCCGTGGCAGTTTGTACAGCTCTCGGCTGGGCACTTCAAGGGGCGGAAATGAGTACTACCGGCCGAGGACCAGTGCAGCAGTGTTTCTTCGTTTCCACCGACCACCCAGATGATCTTCTTTACAGAAATGTGGAGCGGTTATGGCAACTGGATGTGCTGCCCTTTCGCAACGAGAAACTGGTTGTCCGGTCTAGGCAAGACAAAGAGGCCATGCAGTTGCTTGAGTCTCAAACTCAGCGAGTCAATGTCAAGGGAGTACAGCGTTACGCCACCCCTCTTCTGTGGAACTCAGGTGCTCCAGAACTTAAGGGCTCCATGCAATCCGTCCTTGCAAATCTGAGGAACACTGAAAGGAGACTCCAGAAGGACCCTGACAAGGCCTCAATCTATTCAGGAGAGATTGCCAAACTCATCGAGGCAGGTTACGTAGTCAAGCTCAACCAAACGGAAGCGACACAAACAGAGGCATGGTACCTGCCCCATCATCTCGTGAGTCATAACGATAAGCAACGACTGGTGTTCGACTGTTCTTTCAGATACCATGGTCGGTCCTTGAATGATCAGCTCCTCCCAGGTCCCACACTTGGACCATCCCTGTTAGGAGTACTCCTGAGATTCAGACAGCATCCTGTGGCAGTAAGCTCAGATATCAAGGGCATGTTCCATCAGGTCCGTCTGTTGTCGAAGGACAGGCCCTTTCTCCGTTTCATTTGGAGAGATTTGCAGAGTGAAAACCTTCCAGATGTATACGAGTGGCAGGTTCTGCCATTCGGCACGACAAGCAGTCCATGCTGTGCAATCTTTGCTCTGCAACACCATACTTGCAATTCTGAAGCCAAATATCCAGGGCTACAACAGCTAGTCCACCAAAGCTTCTATGTGGATAACTGCCTGACAAGCTTCCCTACTGTCTCAGCAGCCAAGCAAACTGTGGATCAGTTACGCAGCATGTTAGCAGAAGGAGGGTTCGACCTAAGACAGTGGGCTAGCAGTCATCCAACGGTGGTAGCTCATCTTCCGACGGAAGCCCAGTCATCAGCCACAGAGCAGTGGTTAGTGCAAAACCGTGTTGACCTTATGGAGCCCACATTAGGCCTCAGGTGGAATTGCGCAGCTGATACCCTCGGCTACCATTATCGGCTCATTGAGCATGCAGAACTGACTATGAGAGCTGCTTACCAGGTGTTGGCTTCCCAATATGATCCACTGGGGTTCATACTACCCTTTACCACCAGAGCAAAGGTGATCATCCAACAGTTATGGGCTAAAAAGAGAGACTGGGATGACCCAGATCTACCACCAAACCTTCAGGCCGCCTGGACCGACTGGGAAAGCGAGCTAAAACAACTCAGTGCAGTTTCCATTCCTCGCTGTTACACACCAGCCTCTACAACTGCAGCAGAACAGCACAGATCCCTTCATGTGTTCTGCGACGCCTCTGAAAGAGCATACGGGGCAGTGGCATATTTGGCTGTTCAAACCAGTGGTGACATTCATGTTTCCTTCATAATGGCCAGATCACGGGTTGCTCCTAAGAGGCAGCAGTCTATACCTCGCCTGGAGCTTTGCGCTGCCTTGGCTGGAGCTCAGCTGGCCAAACTGGTGAGGGATGAGCTGACACTCTCCATTAGTGAGACAATTCTGTGGACGGACTCCATGACTGTGCTAGAGTGGATTCAGTCAGACTCCTGCCGGTACAAGGTGTTCGTTGGGACACGAGTCACCGAGATCCAAGAATTAACAGACCACAGCTCATGGAGATATGTTAATACGCAGGATAACCCAGCTGATGACATTACGAGAGGTAAAACCCTCCAAAGTTTGGCCGAGCCCAGTCGATGGAGTCAAGGGCCTCCATTCTTGAAACAGAACCCAGAGCACTGGCCTAAAAGACCTGAAGTTGCACAGTCAGAAGTAGTTTCCGAATTGAAAGGCCTAACCTGCTACTCCGTAATGGCAGTTGTAACAGAGTCCAACCTCCCCGATGTTACGCAATTCAAGACCTGGCGAGAGTTAGTGGGGGCAACTCTGCGAGCCTGTCAAGGGGCAGCCGCATCGAATAGTGTAATAATGACTAACAGGGAGGCGGAAGCTGTCCTGCTGAGGGAATGTCAAGCTCAGAGCTTCCCGGAAGAGGTAGCTGCCCTTAGAGCACAGAAATTGATTCCTGTGCACAGTCGATTAGTTAACCTCGCTCCAGAGTGGGACCCCCTGACCAACATGATACGAGTTGGGGGGCGTCTAAGAAGGCTGGCAAACTCAGACCCAGAACAAATCCATCCCATTGTATTGGACCCAAGACACGCAGTAACAAAGCTCCTTATTCAAGAATTTGATGAGCGTCTGTTACATCCGGGAGCTGAGAGAGTCTACGCTGAGGTACGGAGGCAGTACTGGATTCTCAGAGGACGTCAGGCTATCAAGCACCATCAACTCCATTGTCAGTCCTGTCAGCGCTGGAGAGCGCAGCCAAAGGTACCTCAAATGGCAGATTTGCCACCAGAACGCCTCCGTCTGCTCTGTCCACCCTTTTATTCAACGGGTGTTGACTGCTTTGGCCCATACCTGGTCAAAATAGGAAGGCGGAATGAGAAACGCTGGGGCCTGATCTTCAAATGTCTCACAACAAGGGCAGCTCACATCGAGCTTCTTAATTCGATGGATGTTGATGCCGTCCTCCTTGCACTCCGCCGGCTCATAGCCAGAAGAGGTCAACCCCGCGAGATTCGCTCAGATTGTGGCACCAACTTCCGCGGGGCAGAAAGAGAGCTACGGGAAGCCTTCTTAAGCATGGAGTCAGAACTCCAAATCCGTGTTGCAGACCACCAAATTGAGTTCAAGCTTAACCCGCCCAGCGCTCCACATTTTGGCGGAATATGGGAGCGCGAGGTCCGCTCTATAAAAAATGCTCTTCAGGTAGCCGTTGGTAACCAAGCAGTCACAGAGGATGTTCTGTCCACAATCCTAGTGGAAGTGGAGGGGATTCTCAATTCAAAACCTCTGGGATACGCCTCAACAGATGTCGCCGACATCGATCCAATTACTCCTAACCTTCTCCTTATGGGGCGGCGGGATGCATCTCTCCCTCAGGTGGCGTATGCTCCAGGAGACATGGGGCGGCGGAGGTGGCGTCACTGTCAAAACATGGCGGACCAATTCTGGATACAGTTCACCAGAAACTACTTGCCTACGCCTCAGACCAGGCAGAAGTGGCATAAAGCGTCAGAAAACCTGGAGGTCGACTCTGTTGTACTGATTGTGGATCCGCAACTCCCAAGAGCTCAGTGGCCCATAGGTAGAGTTCGGAAGACATTGCCTAGCAGTGATGGATGTGTGCGAACTGTTGAAGTTGTCATTGACGGTAAAGCTTACATTAGACCAGTTGCTCGCTTGATACAGTTGCCTGCTCTAGAAGGTAACCCCAAAGACATTTAGAGAATTCCCTTGATTACCCATTTGCTACTCAAATGTGGGGGCGGCTGTTGTGAATTCTGTCGCTTTAAATATTAAGTTGGTTGCGTGTGTGATATTTTAAGTTGCCTTGTAAGCAAATAACGTAGTGCAGCGTTCTCAGCACATACGGACTCAGCGTAATTGGCTATTCACTAAGCTACTCCAGTTGAGCGATCATATCGCGTGCACGCATTCATGTGCAGTGTTTATGTGCAAGAGAAAGTTTATGACAAAGTAAGTTCTCCTTTCTGTATGTTGTGAATAACAGATTGTCATACTGTATCCCAACTGCGCTAATTTAGACCATGTTTGTGGTGTGGTTGATGTTTAGCGATCTGTCTGAGTGTAATTTGATACTGCTTAACGAGCGGATTATCCCGCTAGCATCGCGGCTCGTATTGTTCATGTTTAGCCTACTAGTTATTACTTTGAAGTGAATTTCTCCGTGGATAATATCTTTCACTGGTTGTCATTTATTACTGCCTGTATTACTGAGACAGTCCAATTTCTATAATCCACATTTTGGTGTTTGTCAATTTATTATGCAGTTTATTACAGACTCATACTAATATATTTCTCGATTTATATTTCATGCATCAGTGCACTTTACAGATATGTTTATATTTGGGTTTGCAATCTCTTAAGTTGTTGAATAATTTTAGACTGTGAATATTTATTTCTGTTATATTATTTGTTTCAGAGACTACCTCAAGTAGTATGTGTATATGGTCACTCTTGTGCAATAAACAGTTAAACTCTATCTGATGACTCCGACTCCCTGACCAGAGTTCTGCAGCGGTCAATAATATAATCCACCAGTTTCAGTGGGGCAAACCCCAACAGCGAGAAAGATGCGAAAATGTATGCTGAGTAGTTGAAACAGAGGCTTTTCTCTGACGATTACGTTTTTTTGTAGGACCAGCAACTAAAGCAAAGTCTGAGGTTTGGAAAAGTTTTGACCTTGTTTATAATGAGAATAATGAGTGAATAATGACGCACCATCAGTGAGCGCAGGAACGCGCTGAAGACATCTACAGTGGATTCAATCATTTTCCTCCACAAAAACAGGTAGGCCTTACCTAATCTTGGTGAGTAAATGTTTTTCAAATAAAAACTAAATATTATTTGAGTCTTAAATGCATAATGTAGACAGAGTAGGCTATATAAGCTAATGTTGGCATTATTATTTTGTTATGTCAGCTGCTATGGCGAAGCAAATCCGGCAGAGCCTTTATCTTAATTCATTTAGTTGTTGCCAAATACCCATCTTAATTTAGAATTTATCTTAATTAAATTTTTTAAGAAAGACTTGTATTTATTGGTGCGTTGGCCTATTTATATGCTAAATGAGCCAATACCTAGGGCTATTTATAGAGTGCTGAGATGTTACGATGTTACAGAGGACTTATTTTATTTCTTTGTTCAAACTTCCAAGTGGCCTATTACGTTAGTCATGTATAAATTATGTTAAACCATGTAAAATGACTCATTCCTGACAAAAGGCAAAAGAGCTGCGTGCGTGTACATTTGAATAATGTCGGGCTGTAAATGGGTTCGGGCTTTTAAAAAGCTGTCAATCAAAATGTACTTGTCGGGCTCGGGCCGAAATCTGTCGGTCTTAACTTTTAATCTGTCGGTTTTAATAGAAAATCGAATAGAAAATCGAAATCGAATCGAGAATCGAATCGATTTGAGAGTTTGTTAATCGAAATCGAATCGATCTGGAACATCTGAATCGATACCAAGCCCTAATAACAGCAAATAATACTTTTGCACACTGTTTCTCTTTTTACAACAGAAATGTGAATTATGCCGGTATTCAGACAGTCTCATGCATACAGATACAGATTCGGGTTAGAATCGCCTAGGGCTGTCAAAATAGCTGAAAAACTAAATTCAAATTTTTTTTACTTAAATATAAGTAACCTTTGAAAGTTGTGTCCACCTTTGAAAGTTGTGTAGACACAGCTGCGCGCGGCGAGATGCAATGGAACACGTACCAGGGCTCATAAGGCAGCTTCCTTAATGCACACCTAAAATTCGAATGTGCATTCGAATGTGGATTTTTATTTTAAATTCGACGAATATTCGAATATTCGCCTAGGCGATTTTTTTTGTTGTTGAAATTTAATCGTAAACACAGCCATGTTGAAGCCTGCAGTAAATGTTTTGCATTATGGCAGTCCACTCTGCTTATTGTTTTTCGAAAATGTTGCACTCCTGTTTGTCATTGCGCACGTAACTTCATGCCAATAAATCATCAGAAATATTGGTCTTTACCAATATATTGAATCTTTACATTCCTCCTGCCTGTTGTCCGTGGATTTACCTATATTTGGTGTTATTTGCCGTATAAAACTTTAGACATGCAAAATCGATTTTATAACCGATTCAATGAACACTCGTCACTCAAATCAAACAGGATTTTTTCACAAAAGTGACAACCCAAGAAAGCAAAGTAAATGTTCTCTCATTTGTAGGTTGCATTGATACGTAGCGGTGGATGCAAGTAAAACAGTACCTCATTTTTTTCTCACCTGAAATTCATGCAATAAACATGTTTTTGACAAAGATTTCAATTTCGTTGTGGTCTATATAGCCTACATCAAAATTAGGTTTACAATTATGCGCCCGAAGGCACGGGTTGAAGACCCAGTCAGTGACGTCATGATATGCTAATTTGTTTAAATTCATACCGACGTCATCACCATCACAAAAAATGTACTTTTTTTTTTACATTGAAACTTGAAAAAAAAAATATAGACCGACCTACCGACCCTTTTTTTTTAAATTACTGTTACTGCAAACCAAAATATTTTTAATGATGGTCTCAGCCAAACACAATGCACTGAATAGTATGGCAAGAGCACACCTAGCTTTTTTTTTTTTTGAATGATAAGCCATGTAAAAAAGTTTCAGAAAGGCGGAGCATAGAGAGCAACAATAATGTACATTATGTGGAAAATAATGGGTTTTTTAAAACCTTAAACCGCATAAACATTACATTACACCAAATATAAAAAATGATGTTCTTTTTAGCAGCATCATATCACAAACAAAGGACTCATTAACAGCTATCACTAAACTAAACAAAAAACACAGCTGTGGATCATTCAGGTAACAAAGTATTAAGAATCAAGGGGATGTAAACTTTAGGTTAATTTTTTATAAATTTAACTAATATTTTATTGAATGAGCACTGTGCATTGTCGGAAGTGATTGCATTGTATTTTATGTATAATCATTTTCAGACTTAAATTCATTTTAAATAATTTTCAATGTTTTTAAATTTCTTGTTTTATTTCTGTGATTTCTTTTAATGATTATTTTACCTTCTTTCATGGTGTAGCAAATCAGTTCAAAAGGGAAATGTACATTTAACTACCCTAGCTAACCCAGAACTGGTTTGTCCACTTTGCAGCCCCCAACACAAAAACCTGGTACAGTATGTGTCATTGGGCTAAAATCAAATCGGCACGTGACTCCTCACTCTCAATACACGCTGCTCTTGACCCGAGCGAGTGCGCGCATTTACAACGCTTCTCTCCTCTCGCTTAACCTTAGCCAGCACAAAGACTGTGTCCTGTGAAACTCTCAAAACTCCTCACATTTGTCATTAATAACGCCAAATAAAACAATATACAATATGATTCGTTGACACAGGCTACCTATTAGCTTGCTGCATGAATCCGTGAGTACGGTTTACAAAATATGAGCGCAAATTCGTATGGTTTGGGTATGGTTTTTTAATCCGGGGGCACGATTTGTTTAAAAGAGGGAACAATTTGAGAATTCGTGAGTACGATTTATAAACTGAGGGGACGGATTGCTTCTCTCTCTCTCTCTCTCTCTCTCTCCTACAGGTGAATTATCGGGCTCCATAAGTAAATAATAGCGAATAAAAAGAGGAGTTTCACTCACCATACAACTTCGCGCAGCTCCGCTCATTTACTCGCGCATGCGCACACCGAGAGATTCCTACGAGCGCTGCTGCAGTGACGTCAAGACAGCGCGTCTCGATCAAACCCCGCCCCCTCCATCTGATCTAACGGGGCGCGAGACTCACTAAATAATTACATTACACTCACAATATTTGTTTACAAAGATGAGTTTTGACTCTGTATGTAGTTTTTGTCACGCTGATCATGAAGTGTGTCATTTTAAAAACAATAAACTGGTATGTTCATATGATCCTACTTTATTAACTATCCTAATTGCTCTCTTTTTGTAGTGTGCCTAATGTTTGTAAGGTGGTGTGTTTGTGTTGTCCCATACTTCAACAGTATTTAAAAGATGGCAACACAAGTGAGCTACACAGAATATAAAGAGCTTTCTCATTCAATACATGTCTTGCTCTCCTAATTATTCTAATATTCTGTGCTTCTTTTGCTCTCACATGTTTAATGTGGGGTCTCCAGCAGATTTTGTAATCAAGAATCAGAGACAGAAATGTATTTTCATACATTTTTCATGTTTGGTGTCATTTTAAAGATCTCTGTGCGATTGGTAAAATGGTCTTAATTTCACAGTGATCATTTATATTATGAGAACTTGTGTAGAATTGTGTTCTGCTGTGCATTTTAAAATTGCTATGCATTTTAGACCATGTGTCTTAAATTAGGATAACTGTTACATGTGTGACTATGTTCAATTTGTTTGTATCCTGCGTGGAAGTCTTGGCTGTTTCTCATATGGCTACAGTGTCTCTGTGAAGGAGCAGGTTTCCACCGGCTATAATGTGATTCACAATTACATTCTCTTTTCTAAATTGGTTTCTAATTGTTTCATTATGTAGTTGGCATGATGCAATTTTAGCTGACTAATAATAAACTGTTATATTTGATATACAGATATAGATTAATGTGTAGTGGTATTTCTGCAAATCTGTGTCCAGGGCCGCTCATACTGCAGCACCAATGGATGAAGCAGACTAACACTTGTATAGTTCTCTTAGTTTAACATTGAAATGTCGAGTTTTTTTCTGCATGCTGTGGTTTAAAACTAAAATGTGTTCTATAATACAAGAATTTTCAATGTTGCTTTACACATTGTTAAATTAATTGATGTGATAATATTTTTGTCTTCACCTGTTTGAGGCAAATAAACACAACTGAACATACTTTTAAGAATGTTTACATGATGCAAAAATAAACCATTTTATATATTGTGCTGGATTTATTTGCTGCGAAAGATAGACCTATGCTATACTTTTTTTTTTTGAGGAATCTCTGCATAAAGGATTTTCCATTTATGATACAGAAGAAAATGTTCATCTACAGAATTGTCCGTTTTATTGTAGAAGGAAGTGTACATAAATTTAAAAGTAAATGCCCTGGTAATTTTCTGCCAGTACATTATCAGTTTTGTTTGTCTTACAAAAGCCTTTTTTTCATCTATAAATATTCTCACTGCATTTTTCTTGTTATCTACAGAACTAGTTAAGTGTTCAATTAACTATATTAATGTCATGGATGTAGATCTGTTACTAAATACATAATGACAATCAAATTACAATTCATGCTTCTCCATAAACTTTCCAGTCTATTAACAATTTTTCCAATACTTACATTTTTACAATTAGACCATTGATTTCCTTGATTAAAGCCAAATCAGTGTCGTTCCAGTCTGTGGATATTTTATTGTTCCATTTAATAACAATTTCAATAATCTCCTTTTCTTCAGTTGGTGTCATATACATTGAATTTGGATTTCTGATAAACCGTCAATGGACAGAGGTAGGTCGCCTGTATTTATACCCTAGTGTTGATTAACTTAAGTGTGCTCCAGTGTTAATAACGCTAAGCATCTGACGCACTCCTCCTGAATCCTGTTAATAATAAGGTCATCAGACACCAGTTATGAAGGTAACATGAAAATAGTGGGCTAATAAAGAGTTAGCTTCACCTACACAATTAATGCATTAAACTTTTGCTGATAATCCCAATCTGCCTTTAGCACCACGGACAGCTCCAAAAACACAACAGCGTTACTTCCTCGAAGGACAAGGGGACTGGATCTTCAGGCCGTTACTGTAGAAAGACATTTAGAGAATGTAGATGGACACAGAGAAGTTAAGGGTAGAAAGGAGGAGCTTGAGCTAGAGGAACGGAAACTTGCCTTAGAAATCCAGCTTGTTAGAGCGAAGGGCCAGAGAAAGAGTTTTTGAACATCTGAATAATCCTATGAGAAATGTTCTGTTTTAAATCCCTAATTAAATCCTAAATACATATATATATATACAAAATCTGCATCAGCAAATCTAATTTGATTTCATAACACACACAATTTAATCAATACCTACATATTTTTTCTTGCCAGTATTCATTTTGTATAGCTTTATTTTATTCACTCTTGTGAAAGAAGAAAAAAATTGGAACAAGTGAAATGTAAAATAAAATAACCTGCACATTTATCTAAAGCAGATACATTTAATGTTTTCTTTTTATACAATATATTAGTCCTACATTATCTTTTAGAGGCTGATGATATCCACTGGTCCTAAATCCTCCACAGTAAGAGGCACTCTCTTGTCTGGTTTCTCTCCAGTGTGGATCATCTCATGGTGTTTTAAACACTTTGCTGTAGTAAAAGTCTTCCCACACTCAAAGCACATGTAATCTCTCACACCAGTATGTATTTTCTCATGTTCTTTCAAATTTTGTAGATGTGAAAACCTCTTTCCACACAAATGACATGAATGTGGCTTCTCCTTTGTATAAACTCTCAGGTGCTGCTTCAGTTCTGGAGCACTCAAAAATGTTTTCACGCATTGATCACAAGTGAATATGGAGCTATTATTATGACAAAATTATTTGAATTTTAATTGTGTAAATTTGAATTATTTGCAAGTGTAATCTAACAAAATTGAATTTTAAGTGGTAGTTTAAATAGTTCTGAATTTGATTTTTTTAAACGAATATTGAACATTTGAAATTTAACAAACTGAAATGTTTTTATGGCTGAATTTTATAGACATGTATTTTCAAACAGCTAGTTTTTTTGTTCTGAATTCTTATACTGCAAATATTCATTTAAAACAAATTCAGATTCAAGTTTTCAAGATGAAGAAATTCGGAACTTCAAATTCAGTTTTCTAAAATTCAATGTCAAAAATTCAGATCTTACAGAAAGTAGGTCACAGGTCATCCACAGGGAAGAGTAGATGATCTCAGAAAAGTCGAACAGAGCATTTTGGCCAATTGGGGACTGCGGAAGTTTTCCAGCGCGAACGTGGTGGTGGTTCAAGAGGTTGCCACTCTCTGACTCTTATCATGAATCGCCCGGTGTTGTGTAATATTCGGTTCCTGTGAAAAACTGTTCCCGTTGGTGGAGTTAACATGAACATTCATTAGTTCCCTTATTGTGAGCGTGTCCTTGAAACAACGTGCAAACGAATGGAACAATTCAATTTCAAATCATTTTGTCATAATAATAGCTCCACAAGTGAACGGCTTCTCTCCAGTGTGAATTCTCATATGTGATGTAAGGTATCTTTTTATTGTGAAGCTCTTCCCGCATTGATCACATGTGTATGGTTTCTCTTCCGTGTGGATGTTCATGTGATCCTTAAGGTTTGATGATCGTGAGAAACTCTTTCCACATTGAGTGCAGGTGAAAGATTTATTGGTTCTTTTTTTCTTTAAATCTTTCTGTTTGGGTTTTTCTCCACTTCTGACATGATTTTTCTTCTCAGATTCACTCAATTCTTCTTTTTCCTCATTGTCTTTAATCAACTCTGAAACAAAAGTAAAAACAGTACATATGTCAGTGTGATGGATCTGCCACAAGAATTAGCAAATCACAACAACAACAAAAAGTCCATAGCCACAAACTGCAGCAAAGCAGTCTTCAATTGTGACAGTCTGTATTGAATCTTGTTGAAACAAGAAAAAAAGTGATCAAGCCTCATCAGAGGTACAAAAACGTTAACAGTTTAAAAAGGTCAAGTCATGTTCCATTTAGGTTCAATCACAGGGAACATAAAGCATTCCCAAGGGCATAATCATGCTAGAGCCTCTCAACCTGACCGAGGACCATAAAACTTCACCACCTTTCCAGGATACATCACATAAGACTTACTAGACAAGACATACACTGAATTTATAAGAGTCATTCTTTGAAACTGTGGAATTGTGTCCCTCTGGCCTTTTTAAGTGTATTTTATCTATTGGGTCACCGAAATCTTTGAGATATATATATATATATATATATATATATATATATATATATAAACAAAACTAGAGGTATTTTGTATTGCTTGGCGGGAAAGTAACCTATCCTACAGAAAAGCATTAAAAACTGCTAGATCCGATTACTTTTATATTCTTTTAGAAGAAAACAAACATAACCCCAGGTATTTATTCAATACAGTGGCTAAATTAACAAAAAATAAAGCCTCAACAAGTGTTGATATTACCCAACATCACAGCAGTAATGACTTTATGAACTACTTTACTTCTAAAATCGATACTATTAGAGATAAAATTGTAACCATTCAGCCGTCAGCTACAGTATCACATCAGACAGTGCACTATAGACCCCTGAGGAACAGTTCCACTCATTCTCTACTATAGGAAAGGAAGAATTGTATAAACTTGTTAAAGGGTCATGAAACCCCAGACTACTTATTCTAAGATTTTAGCAGAGGTGTTTGTGTTGCACATCATAGAAGACAATGTTAGCATCCGCTTATTTTAACTGTTGGAGAAATTGGTTAATTTTAAGCTTTTTTGCTCTATTTTCATCTTCCGGATTTAGAATCTACATTGTGTTGACGTCACGATTTTTGATGTGGCAATGGACTATAGTACATTGATGACGCGTCGGTGTCTATTCAATTATTCATGAGATTGCGTGTTTATCCTATGAGAAGACGCTTCGCTTAATTATTCACAACAGCATGTGTTCATTTGCTATGAAAGACGCATCAGACTGTGAAATAAAAATATTTTTAATGAAATTCAGGTCGCGGTCGGTCGGGTCGTTTGAAATAAAGATGCCAATTAAACCTTTGTAATTTATAAGGTACTAGACACAATTTTGAAATACATTGGCCTACACTTTATTGGCTGAATAACTGCCATGAATAGAGTGAACACCTGTCCTGCTTTACGTTGTACTGTACAGCAATTTTACCCTTTGTCCCGCCTCACGCAAACTGAGCATCTGTCCCGCTTTTTCATTCGACCCTGCCTAATAAATACACAGATACGTCCATAGACGTACTGTCAACTTATGTCCAATAGTTCAGAGGAGAGCAATAAAAGCGTTGGTCGATAGGCTGAGTCATACGTCAATCAAACTGTTGACTGGTGCACGAAGCCTCCTCAACATTCAACAATCTCAAATTGGAAAGCGCGCACGCTGTTCGGTCAGGTTAAGCAGCCATGGCCAGTGTGGCCATGAAAAAAAGAAGATGCACTTTTAAAAGCGAATGGACTGCAACATACTCTTGGTTAAACCTGTAGATGGCGAAGCAAAGAGAGCTTTTTGCATTTTATGCAAAAGCAGTTTTTCTGTGGGACATGGTGAAGAAATACGACGTGGGAGACATGGTGCATGTGAATACCACAGAAAAAAAGCACATCATCAAGAAACATGCAAATCAGTGCAATCGTTTTTCAATAAACCAAATGACCCACAGGCTGACAAAGTTTCAGGAGCAGAAGTGACGAGCATTTATCATGCCATACATCACACACATTCATATCGTTCTACCGACTGCAGTAACAAGATTCTGAAATAGCTAAAAAAAAAAAAAAGCTGTAGAAGCTTTGGGTGATATTTTGGGTCAGGCAGTGTCTTAAACTTTTAGTTGGTGGGTTCAAAAAAAATATAGGCGATATATTATGGAAAGCTTGAAATGTCTACTTTTAAATGAAAATATTCAAACCAAAATATATAGGCTATAATCTGAATATGTAATCCATATGAAATGTGCATTTCTCTCTGGCGTCCATGGTGAGCCCGCATCATCAACTTAATCATTGCAGCGACACAGAAAACACCAGTTTATTACTAAACAATTAAATGTCTCCTTGCTAATTTAGATAAAGTCATAATCATTACGGTTCTTTGTGGCAAGCCTTGTGTGCGGTCATAACACTTATTATCCTGTAGGCTATAGCCTATTTAAGTAATTAAATTAATATAAAGGGGCGACGCATTTACTACTTTTAAAATATGTGGGTCAGGAAGCGGGTCGGTTACAATATTTTCTTTTTCTTTTTTTGCGGTCCGAGTTGCAGTTGGATTAGTTGAAAACATCGGTCGGGTGCGGGTTGTTTATACATTGCATCACTGATGTATGTTAGACCCTATACCATCTAAGCTCCTAAAAGAGGTGCTTCCAGAAATTATAGATCCTCTTCTGACTATTATTAATTCCTCATTGTCATTAGGATATGTCAATGTCAATGTCACCTTTATTTATATAGCGCTTTAAACAAAATACATTGCGTCAAAGCAACTGAACAACATTCATTAGGAAAACAGTGTCAATAATGCAAAAATGAGAGTTAAAGGCAGTTCATCATTGGATTCAGTTATGTCATCTCTGTTCAGTTAAATAGTGTCTGTGCATTTATTTGCAATCAAGTCAACGATATCGCTGTAGATGAAGTGTCCCCAACTAAGCAAGCCAGAGGCGACAGCGGCAAGGAACCGAAACTCCATCGGTGACAGAATGGAGAAAAAAACCTTGGGAGAAACCAGGCTCAGTTGGGGGGCCAGTTCTCCTCTGACCAGACGAAACCAGTAGTTCAATTCCAGGCTGCAGCAAAGTCAGATTGTGCAGAAGAATCATCTGTTTCCTGTGGTCTTGTCCTGGTGCTCCTCTGAGACAAGGTCTTTACAGGGGATCTGTATCTGGGGCTCTAGTTGTCCTGGTCTCCGCTGTCTTTCAGGGATGTAGAGGTCCTTTCTAGGTGCTGATCCACCATCTGGTCTGGATACGTACTGGATCCGGGTGACTGCAGTGACCCTCTGATCTGGACACAGACTGGATCTGGTGGCCATGGTGACCTCGGAACAAGAGAGAAACAGACAAATATTAGCGTAGATGCCATTCTCCTAATGATGTAGCAAGTACATAGGTTGTTATGGGAAGTGTTTCCGGTTCCGGTTTACCTAATTAATGCAGCCTAAAAATCCTTTAACGGATTTGGATAATAAAAGCATATTAGTATGTTATGTGTATGCCAGGTTAAAGAGATGGGTCTTTAATCTAGATTTAAACTGCAAGAGTGTGTCTGCCTCCCGAACAATGTTAGGTAGGTTATTCCAGAGTTTGGGCGCCAAATAGGAAAAGGATCTGCCGCCTGCAGTAGATTTTGATATTCTAGGTATTATCAAATTGCCTGAGTTTTGAGAACGTAGCGGACGTAGAGGATTATAATGTAAAAGGAGCTCATTCAAATACTGAGGTGCTAAACCATTCAGGGCTTTATAAGTAATAAGCAATATTTTAAAATCTATGCGATGCTTGATAGGGAGCCAGTGCAGTGTTGACAGGACCGGGCTAATATGGTCATACTTCCTGGTTCTAGTAAGAACTCTTGCTGCTGCATTTTGGACTAGCTGTAGTTTGTTTACTAAGCGTGCAGAACAACCACCCAATAAAGCATTACAATAATCTAACCTTGAGGTCATAAATGCATGGATTAACATTTCTGCATTTGACATTGAGAGCATAGGCCGTAATTTAGATATATTTTTGAGATGGAAAAATGCAGTTTTACAAATGCTAGAAACGTGGCTTTCTAAGGAAAGATTGCGATCTTGCGATGAAGATATGTCCCCAAAACCTTCAAACTGGCTGTTATTAAGACTCTCATCAAAAAACCACAACTTGACCCCAAATAACTAGTTAATCATAGACCAATCTCAAATCTCCTTTTTCTGTCCAAGATACTAGAAAAGGTGGTAGCCTCACAATTATATTCCTTCTTAGAGAAAAATGGTATATGTGAGGATTTCCAGTCAGGATTTAGACCATATCATAGTACTGAGACTGCTCTCCTTAGAGTTACAAATGACCTGCTCTTAAAATCTCTGCAACTCTAAGACTTGATGGCTGCTCTGTCAATTCTTCGTCATCAGTTAGGAACCTAGGTGTGCTATTTGATTGCAATCTTTCCTTAGAAAGCCACATTTCTAGCATTTGTAAAACTGCATTTTTCCATCTCAAAAATATATCTAAATTACGGCCTATGCTCTCAATGTCAAATGCAGAAATGCTAATCCATGCATTTATGACCTCAAGGTTAGATTATTGTAATGCTTTATTGGGTGGTTGGTCTGCACGCTTAGTAAACAAACTACAGCTAGTCCAAAATGCAGCAGCAAGAGTTCTTACTAGAACCAGGAAGTATGACCATATTAGCCCGGTCCTGTCAACACTGCACTGGCTCTCTATCAAACATCGTATAGATTTTAAAATATTGCTTATTACTTATAAAGCCCTGAACGGTTCAGCACCTCAGTATTTGAGTGAGCTCCTTTCACATTATAATCCTTTAAGTCCACTACGCTCTCAAAACTCAGGCAATTTGATAATTGTCACGGTTCATGAATTCACCGTCTCCTGCTGGGTTCATGTTACGTCATGTTGATTGTTTCATGTGGGTGTTACCCACGCAGGGTGTTACCCATGCAGCTCATTCCAACAGCTTACTAAATGCCCTGTCTTTCGTCTCTTGTTTGTCAGATCGTTGTTTGACCATGCTGCGCCTCTCCGCTGAGATGAGACGGGTCTTTGATCGGGCCGTCGCCGGGAGAGAGCCGGCCAGGAGACTCGCTGAGCTACGTCAGCACGAGAGATCCGTCTCAGACTAATTCATCGAGTTCCGAACCCTGGCGGTGGAGTGTCATTGGAACGAGGAGGCGAAGTGGGACATGTTCCTGCATGGGCTGGCTGACCGCGTCCAGAAGGAGATCTACGCCCTGGATCTCCCTACTTCACTGAATGGGCTTATAGAACTGGCTTTGCGGGTCGACGCACGTCTGACGCGGATGGAGAGGCGGAGCTTACCCAGTTCCACATCCAGGACACAGACTGAAGTGCGGTTCAGCGGCGGGGACGCGGCCAGCCCCTCCTACGATCACGAGCCCATGCAGGTAGGGCGACCTCGGCTTTCCAGGGAGGAGAAGGAGAGGTGGAGGTCCCTGGGCCTATGCCTCAACTGCGGGGGAACTGGACATCACGCTTACACCTGTCCGGTAAAAGGCCAAGCCCGGTAGTACGTATGAGGCTACTATCGGGTGGGATCTCCGCCGAGAAGACCTCATCATCATCTACGCTCCTTCCGGTAAGACTAAGATGGTCAGCAAAGACCCACGACTGTCAAGCACTACTGGACTCAGGGGCAGAAGGTAATTTCATGGACAGTACACTGGCACACAGACTACACATTCCCCTCAGAGCCCTTCTGCACCACATCACGGTTCAGGCCCTCAATGGACAGAAAATTCCAGTCATATCTCACGTCACTGAAGACATCACCCTCTTCACATCAGGCAATCACTCTGAAACCATTTCCTTCCACATCCTTGACTCTCCTCTGGCACCCATAGTCCTCGGTCACCCCTGGCTCCTCCTCCACAACCCCAAAATAGACTGGTCCTCAAACTCCATTCTAACTTGGTGTAACAGATGCCATGAGTCTTGTTTAGTGTCTGCCTGTCCGTCTGTTTCTATGTCTGTGTTACAGGAGGAAGCGGTGGATTTGTCTAACGTGCCCGCCGAGTACCTCCACCTGAAGGAAGTGTTCAGTAAGTCTTGTGCTGCTTCTCTTCTTCCGCATCGTCCCTACGACTGTGCCATAGAATTACTGTCAGGTAAGTCTCCGCCTAAAGGGAAATTATATTCACTTTCTGTTCCGCAAAGGGAGGCTATGGAGAAATATATTTCTGATTCTCTAGCTTTGAAGTTCATCCACCCTTCCTCTTCTCCAGCGGGGGCGGGGTTCTTTTTTGTGGGGAAGAGGGACGGATCACTGCGACCTTGTATTGATTACCGGGGACTGAACAACATCACGGTAAAGAATACTTATCCTTTGCCGTTGATGTCTTCAGCCTTCGAGAGGTTGCAGGGAGCGTCGATTTTCACAAAACTGGACTTACATAATGCTTATCATTTGGTCCGTACCAGGGAGGGGGATGAAAGGAAGACCGCTTTTAATACCCCCAGAGGGCACTTTGAATACTTGGTCATACCCTTCGGGCTTTCCAACTCCCCAGCGGTCTTCCAGGCACTCGTCAACGACGTGCTGCAAGATATGATTGATCAGTTCATATATGTCTACCTGGACGACATATTGATTTTTTCTTTTTCTCTCCAGGAACATGTGCAGCACGTCCGACGAGTGCTTCAGAGGTTGCTAGAAAATGGGCTTTTTGTCAAAGCAGAGAAATGTGAATTTCATGCACAGTCGGTTCCATTTCTGGGGTATATCGTGTCGACTGAGGGAATACGCATGGATCCCGAGAAGGTTAAGGCTGTGGTAGAGTGGCCAAGTCCAGATTCCCGTAAGGCCCTACAGAGGTTTCTGGGGTTCGTCAACTTCTACCGGCGTTTTATTCGCAACTTCAGCCAACTAGCCGCACCTCTGACCGCCTTGACCTCCGCCAAAACTATGTTCAGGTGGTCAGACACAGCCGAGGCTGTGTTTGCCAAACTGAAGAGCTGCTTTGTTTCAGCCCCTATCTTGATCACCCCTGACCCAGCACGTCAGTTTGTGGTGGAGGTCGATGCGATGGAGGTGGGGGTTGGAACGGTGTTTTCTCAACGTTCTCCCTCAGACGACAAGGTCCACCCATGCACGTATTTTTCTTATCGTTTATCTCCTGCCGAACGAAATTATGATATTGGTAACCAAGAATTGTTGGCAGTCAGCCACTTATTCGGTCAATCGCATTATGGACTATAGACGGAGGGGACGCGGATTTCAGTACTTGGTGGACTGGGAGGGTTACGGTCCGGAGGAGAGAAGTTGGGTACCAGCTAGGGACATCCTGGATCACTCCCTTATCGATGATTACAATCGACAGGTAAGGGATTCTGGGGACGCCAGGAGGCGTCCTTAGGAAGAGGGGTACTGTCACGGTTCATGAATTCACCGTCCCCTGCTTGGTTCATGTTACGTCATGTTGATTGTTTCATGTGGGTGTTACCGCTGATCATCTGATCAGCGGCAGCTGCAGCTCATTCCAACAGCCTACTTAATGCCCTGTCTTTCGTCTCTTGTTTGTCAGATCGTTGTTTGAGGTCCTCGTGGTTCATGTCTGTTCGTCCTCCAGCGTTCCTGCTCATGCTCTGTTTTCTGTTCGGTCGCTTCTGGATTATCACCATCATCCACGGATCTATCACCATCACCACCTCCACCAACGCACTCAAGATACCCACTCACCTGTCTGTGCTGCCGTCAAGGTCCCTGTGTCACTCTCCAACATCCACTCACCATAACCTTCCTTCAATAAACATCATTTACTTGCATTTGCCTCCTGTCCTCCATTTCACCATGACAATAATACCTAGAATATCAAAATCATCTGCGGGCGGCAGATCCTTTTCTTATTTGGCGCCTTAACTCTGGAATAACCTACTTAACATTGTTCGGGAGGAAGACACACTCTTGCAGTTTAAATCTAGATTAAAGACCCATCTCTTTAAGCTTGCTTACACATAACACACTAATATGCTTTTAATATCCAAATCTGTTAAAGGATTTTTAGGCCGCATTAATTAGGTAAACCAGAACCGGGAACACTTCCCATAACACCCGATGTACTTGCTACATCATTAGAAGAATAGCATCTACGCTAATATTAGTCTGTTTCTCTCTTATTCTGAGGTCACCATAGCCACCAGATCCAGTCTGTATCCAGATCAGAGGGTCACTGCAGTCACCCGGATCCAGTATGTATCCAGACCAGATGGTGGATTGGCACCTAGAAAGGACCTCTACAGAGACAAAGGACAAAGACAGTGGAGACCAGAACAACTAGTGCCCCAGATACAGATCCCCAGTAAAGACCTCGTCTCAGATGACCACCAGGACAAGACCACAGGAAACAGATGATTCTTCTGCACAATCTGACTTTGCTGCAGCCTGGAATTGAACTACTGGTTTCGTCTGGTCAGAGGAGAACTGGCCCCCCAACTGAGCCTGGTTTCTCCCAAGGTTTTTTCTCCATTCTGTCCGATGGAGTTTCGGTTCCTTGCCGCTGTCGGCTCTGACTTGCTTAGTTGGGTCACTTCATCTACAGCGATATCGTTGACTTGATTGCAAATAAATGCACAAACACCATTTAAACTGAACAGAGATGACATCACTGAATTCAATGATGAACTGTCTTTAACTGTCATTTTGCATTATTGACACACTGGTTTCCTAATAAATGTTGTTCAGTTGCTTAGACGCAATGTATTGTGTTTAAAGCGTTATATAAATAAAGGTGACTTGACTTGACTTCTGTGTATAGACCACCAGGGCCATATACAGAATTCTTAAAAGAATTAGCAGATTTCCTCTCAGACCTTCTGGTTATAGTTGATAAAGCGCTAATCATGGGAGATTTTAATATTCATGTTGATAATACAAATGATGCATTAGGACTTGTGTTTACTGAACTAATAAACTCTTTTGGAGTCAAGCAAAATGTCACCGGGGCCACTCATCATTTTAATCATACACTAGATTTAATTATATCACATGGAATCTATCTTATTGATATAGATATCGTACCTCAAAGTGATGATGTTACAGACCATTTCCTTGTATCGTGCATGCTGCCTATAACTGATATTAACTATATGTCTCAGCGTTACCGTCTGGGCAGAATTATTGTTCCAGCCACCAAAGACAGATTCGCAAATAACCTACCTGATTTATCTCAAATGCTATTTGTACCCAAAAATACACATGAATTAGACGAAATGACTGAAAACATGGGCACTATTTTCTCTAATACATAAGAAACTTGTTGCTCCCATCAAATTGAAAAAGGTTAGAGAAACACATACTGTGCCATGGTATAACAGTAATACTCACTCTCTCAAGAAAGAAACTTGTAGCCTTGAATGCAAATGGAGAAAAACTAACTTGGAAGTTTTTAGAATTGCAAGGAAAAACAGTATGTCCAGCTATAGACAGGCTCTAAAATCTGCAAGGGCAGAGCATATCCACAAACTCATAGAAAATAACCCAAACAATCCAAGGTTTTTATTTAGTACAGTGGCTAAATTAACAAATAACCAGATGCCACCTGATTCAAATATTCCATCAACGTTTAATAGTAATGACTTTATGAACTTCTTCACTGCTAAAATAGATAACATTAAAAATACAATAGCGAATGTAGATTCTACAGCGTCTAACACTTCAGTTTTTATCCATCGCACCCAAAGATACACTGCAGTGCATTACAACTATAGGCCAGCTTAATAAACGTATCACTATCTAAACCAACAACATGTTTATTAGATCCTGTACCCACTAAATTACTGAAAGAGTTGTTACCTGTAGCCGAAGAACCACTTCTCAATATTATTAACTCATCGTTATCTTTAGGTCACGTCCCAAAACCATTTAAGCTGGCGGTTAATAAGCCTCTTACGAAACCAAAACTAGTGAACTGGGCAAATTATAGGCTTATTTCAAATCTTCCATTTATGTCTAAAATTTTAGAAAAAGTTGTATCTCCTTCCTGCATAAAAAAAAAAAGATCTGTATGAAGATTTTCAATCAGGTTTCAGGCCCCAACATAACACAGAAACTGCACTTGTTAAAATTACAAATGACCTGCTTCTTGTGTCAGATCAAGGTTGCATCTCATTGCTAGTTTTACTTGATCTTAGTGCTGCGTTCGACACCATAAATTATGACATATTCATAGATAGATTACAAAACTATACAGGTATTTCAAGGGCAGGCTCTAAGATGGTTTAGATCCTACCTGTCTGATAGCTACCATTTTTTTATTTAAATGGGGAGTCCTCTCATTTTTCACCAGTAAAATATTGAGTGCCACAAGGATCCGTCCTAGATCCCCTTCTATTTTCAATATACATGTTGCCCATTGGTAATATTATGAGAAAATATGGGATTAGTTTCCACTGTTATGCTGATGATACTCTATAGCTATATATCTCAACGAGACCAGATGAAACTTCTAAATGATCTAAGCTAACAGAGTGTGTTAAAAATCTAAAAGATTAGACGACAAATAATATTCTTCTATGAAATTCGGATAAGACAGATATATTAATTATTTGACCAAAAAAAACAGTACACGGAATCTTGTAGATTACAACTTGCAACTAAACGGATGTACTGTTACTTCCTCTACAGTCAAAAATCTGATGCTAATGATGTCTCTATTTGTTTCTATGTTTTGCCACGGGATTTACATCCCGTGTTAACTAGGATTTACACAAGCTCCAGTCTGGATCCAGAACACCTGAGAAGAGATGATGTTGACCCTCAGAGGACCCCAGATGATGCTAACCCTGAATCAACAAACAGAACTAACAAATATTGCTACAAGTGTGACTGCATCATATAATAATAATTTCTGTTATAATGTTCATCGTCTGGTTGATTAAGTCTTGTATTAGTTTTTTCTGAACAATCCTGTCATATACTCACAAATTGACAGTCACCACTTATAAGCTACTACTAAATGTTGTCGAAATGTAATTTTTCTGTAAAGTTCCTTTGTAATGATTTGTATCGTAAAAAGCACTATACAAATAAACTTGAATTGAATTGACTCCTTTATATAATGTTAAAAAACAAGACATACATTGTATCTACATACAAAATTATAAACGCAACTAATTTTGTTTTTGCCACCATTTTTCATTAGCTTAACTCAAAGATCTAAGACTTTTTCTAAGTACCGTATTTTTTGGACTATAAGTCGCACCTGAGTATAAGTCGCATCAGTTCAAAAATACGTCATGACGAGGAAAAAAACATGTATAAGTCGCACTGGACTATAAGTCGCATTTATTTAGAACCAAGAACCAAGGGAAAACATAACAGTCTACAGCCACGAGAGGGTGCTCTATGTTTTCAGTGTAGACTACAGGAGCACAGAGCAGCACAGAGCAGCATAGAGCGCCCTCTTGTGGCTGTAGACGGTAATGTTTTCTCTTGGTTCATTTCTCACGGTTCATGTCAAATTAATTTTGATAAATAAGTCGCACCTGACTATAAGTCGCAGGACCAGGCAAACCAAGAAAAAAAGTGCGACTTATAGTCCGGAAAATACGGTACACAAAAGGCCTATTTCGCTAAAACGTTGTTCACAAATCTGTCTAAATCTGTGTTAGTGAGCACTCCATCCACTTCACAGGTGTGACATATCAAGCTCATTATTAGATAGCATGATTTTTGCACAGGTGTGTCATAGGCTGACCACAATAAAAGGCCACTCTAAAGTATGCAGTTTAATCACACAGCACAATGCAACACATGTTGCAAGTTTTGAGGAAGTGTGCAATTGGCATGCTGACTGCAGGAATGTCCACCACAATTGTTGCCCGTGAATTTTATGTTAATTTCTCTACCATAAGCCATCTCCAAAGGCGTTTCAGAGAATTTGGCAGTACATCCAACTGGCCTCACAACTGCAGACCATGTGTAACCACACCAGCCAATGTAACCCCTCTCTACTGGGTCCTCTACGCCACTACTCGCACTCACTCCGAGCGGGGCTCGAACCCGGGATGCACTAACAAGGAGGCTAAATGGCTACAGCCACTAGCGTCTGTCGCTAGTGCGTCTCTTGAGATCGGGGAGTGAGGTTTACCTGCACAGCACTACTCGCTGGCCTCCATTACACCAAGACCTTCAAACCAAGCATCTTCTCCTCCAAGATCATCTGAGACCAGCCACCCGGACAGATGTGTCAACAATCGGTTTGCATAACCAAAGAATTTCTGCACAAACTCTAAGAAACCCTCTCAGGGAAGCTCATCTTTATGCTCGTCATCCTCATTGGGGTATCAACCTGACTGTAGTTCATTGTCATAACCGACTTGAGTGGGCAAATGCTCACATTCGATGGTGTCTGGCACTTTGGAGACATGTTCTCTTCATGGATGAATTCCGGTTTTCACTCTACAGGGCAGAGGGCAGATGGCAGACAGCGTGTATGGTGTCGTGTGGGTGAGCAGTTTGCTGATGTCAGCGTTGTGGATATAGTGGCCCGTGGTGGCGGAGGGGTCATGGTATGGTCAGGTGTATGTTATGTGTATTTTAATAAGGTATTTTGAATGCACAGAGATACCCTGACGAGATACTGAGTCCCATTTTTGTGCCATTCATCCACAACCATCACCTCATGTTGCAGCATGATAATGCATGGCCCCATGCTACAAGGATCTGTACACAATTCCTGGAAGCTGAAAACATCCCAGTTCTTGCATGGCCAGCATACTCACTGGACATGTCACCCATTGAGCACATTTCGGATGCTCTGGATTGGCATATACAACCGTGTGTTTCAGTTCCTGCCAATATCCAGCAACTTCACACAGCCATTAAAGTGGAGTGGACCATCATTCCACGGGCCACAATCAACCACCTGATCAACTCTATGTGAAGGAGATGTGTTGCACTGCATGAGGCAAATGGTGGTCACACCAGAAACTGACTGGTTTTTGGACCCCGCAATACAGTTAAACTGCACATTTTAGAGTTGCCTTTTATTGTGGCCAGCCTATTGCTGGTAATAATATAATCTGAAATTATCTTGTTTTGTTTGTTTTCAGTGGACACCATCTATTTTTATTCTTGCCCTCGTGGCTTTCTATGAAAGTGCACTTGGGATATGAATAATACAAATATCCATACATTATACTATTCACTTAAATATCACAATTACTTTGTTATTTTAATAATATACATGATTTCTTAATATAATGCGTACCATGTGCTCTCCTGTTATACACTACATTTTTTTCAGATGCCAGGTGTGTTTTCATGTGTCTTCACTGAGGAGGGGGTTGACTCTTGTGACATTGTGATAAAGCCCAGATCGGTGGACTGTTGCAGTGATGATTGCCATGTTGATCATAGAGACCCTCAAACGTACTGTGAGGGTCTGCTGGGAACGTTTGGCCGGGTCTCCTGTCAGAGAGATCTTCAACTCCCACCTCCGGCAGAGCTTCGACCGGATCCCGAGGGAGGCTGGAGATATTGAGTCCGAGTGGACCATGTTCTCCACCTCCATTGTCGAAGCGGCCGCTCGGAGCTGTGGCCGTAAGGTCTCCGGTGCCTGTCGAGGCGGCAATCCCCGAACCCGGTGGTGGACACCGCAAGTAAGGGATGCCGTCAAGCTGAAAAAGGAGTCCTATCGGGCCTGGTTGGCTTGTGGGACTCCTGAGGCAGCTGACAGGTACCGGCAGGCCAAGCGGACTGCAGCCCGGGTGGTTGGGGAGGCAAAAACTCGGGCCTGGGAGGAGTTCGGTGAGGCCATGGAGAAGGACTATCGGTCGGCCTCGAAGAGATTCTGGCAAACCGTCCGGCGCCTCAGGAGAGGGAAGCAGTGCCCTACCAACGCTGTTTACATTAGAGGTGGGGAGCTGTTGACCTCAACTGGGCATGTCGTTGGACGGTGGAAGGAATACTTCGAGGATCTCCTCAATCCCGCTGTCACGTCTTCCATTGAGGAAGCAGAGGCTGAGGGCTCAGATGTGGACTCATTCATCACCCAAGCTGAAGTCACCGAGGTAGTCAAGAAACTCCTTGGTGGCAAGGCACCGGGGGTGGATGAGATCCGCCCTGAGTACCTCAAGTCTCTGGATGTTGTGGGGCTGTCTTGGTTGACAAGCCTCTGCAGCATCGTGTGGCAGTCGGGGACGGTGCCTCTGGGATGGCAGACCGGGGTGGTGGTCCCTCTTTTTAAGAAGGGGGACCGGAGGGTGTGTTCCAACTGCAGGGGGATCACACTTCTCAGCCTCCTTGGGAAAGTCTATGCCAGGGTACTGGAGAGGAGAATCCGGCCAATAGTAGAACCTCGGATTCAGGAGGAACAGTGTGGTTTTCGTCCAGGCCGTGGAACACTGGACCAGCTCTATACCCTCTACAGGGTGCTGGAGGGTTCATGGGAGTTTGCCCAACCAGTCCACATGTGCTTTGTGGATTTGGAGAAGGCATTCGACTGTGTCCCTCACGGCGGCCTGTGGAGGGTGCTCCGGGAGTATGGGGTCCGGGGCCCTTTGCTAAGGGCTATCCGGTCCCTGTACGACCGGAGCAGGAGCTTGGTTCGTATTGCCAGCAGTAAGTCAGACTTGTTCCCGGTGCGTGTTGGACTCCGGCAGGGCTGCCCTTTGTCGCCGGTTCTGTTCATGATTTTTATGGACAGAATTTCTAGGCGCAGCCAGGGGCCGGAGGGGGTCAGGTTTGGTGACAACACGATTTCGTCTCTGCTCTTTGCGGATGATGTTGTTGTGTTGGCCTCATCAAGCCAGGACCTTCAGCATGCACTGGGACGGTTTGCAGCCGAGTGTGAAGTGACTGGGATGAGAATCAGCACCTCCAAATCCGAGGCCATGGTCCTCAGTCGGAAAAGGGTGGCTTGCCCACTCCAGGTTGGTGGATAGTTCCTGCCTCAAGTGGAGGAGTTTAAGTATCTTGGGGTCTTGTTCACGAGTGAGGGAAGGATGGAACGGGAGATTGACAGACGGATCGGTGCAGCTTCTGCAGTAATGCGGTCGATGTACCGGTCTGTCGTGGTGAAGAAAGAGCTGAGCCGCAAGGCGAAGCTCTCGATTTACCGGTCAATCTACGTTCCTACTCTCACCTATGGTCATGAGCTTTGGGTCATGACCGAAAGGACAAGATCCTGGATACAGGCGGCCGAAATGAGCTTTCTCCGCAGGGTGGCTGGGCTATCCCTTAGAGATAGGGTGAGAAGCTCAGTCACCCGGGAGGAGCTCAGAGTAGAGCCGCTGCTCCTCCACATCGAGAGTGGTAAGCTGAGGTGGCTCGGGCATCTGTTCCGGATGCCTCCTGGACGCCTTCCCGGGAAGGTGTTCCGGGCGCGTCCCACTGGGAGGAGACCCCGGGGAAGACCTAGGACACGCTGGAGAGACTATGTCTCCCGGCTGGCCTGGGAACGCCTCGGTGTCCCCCCAGAAGAGCTGGAGGAAGTGTCTAGGGAGAGGGAAGTCTGGGGTTCTCTGCTTAGACTGCTACCCCCGCGACCCTGCCCCGGATAAGCGGAAGAAGATGGTTGGATCATAGAGATGGAGAATGATCAAGTTCTTGGTCAACAATCTAACCAAGGCCCATCTCCATCAGGTGCTCAGTTTGGCCAGTTCTAGGAAGAGTCCTGGTTGTTTCAAACTTCACCCATTAAGGGTAACAGAGACTATATGCATTTTGTGAACCTTGAATGCTGCAGAAATTTTTCTGTGCTATTCCCCAGATCTGTGCCTCGATAAAATCCGATAAAAAGATGCAGGCCCACTGGGTGATGCCACCGCACTCACTCCGACCTAAACAAGGTCTCCTGATCCCCAGTTAAGCCCAGGAGGGGCTCCCATCCTTCCGTTAAACCCAGGGAGGGCTTATGATCCCCAGTTAAGCCCAGTCCCGGGCCTCCATCCTCACACTCGTCTCCAGCGTGGTGCCCGGATCTGGGATTGCCTTGTAACACCTTCCCATCTAAGTAGGTCCATAGGGGTCTCCAAGCGGCCCACCTTCCAACCCCTTGGATGTTGTATGGCAAGATGTCGCGCCTTCCAGAGGGGAGCGTCCAAGCGTGCCGCACAAGCCCTGAAAAGTGAAGCCAAAATGTCGCGATCGCCCCCTGGTGAGTGGTCCTAGTATAGGTCAAACCCCGCCTCCCCATGTTATTCAATGGAACGCGAGACCAACTAAACAATTAAATTACCCTTCAAATATCTTTTTTCCGAAGCTGTTTTTTGTCATTTACTGTAGTTTGTATCACGCTAATGTAAATTCAAGTGTTCGGTTTTAAAATAAGTTGTTTTTTAGATAGTTATTTAATGCTCTAAAAACGGTGGTGTGATGTCGTGATTGACAGCTGTGATTGACAGCTCTCGAGGAGGCACTGAAGCGTCAACAGGCTTTTTTCATGATCTTCGGAGGACTGAGGAGATTGTATTTACCTTATTTTAATGAGATTGGAGTGGAACGGAGCAGACAGAGTTCACAGGAGCAGGACTCCACTTCCAAAACAGTGCAGATTACGGTATGTGCATTCTGCGAGGGAGAGTGAGGGCGGGGCACAGGGGCGGGGCCGTTGATTTCGCGGCTTTAAGGCTTTACCTCCTGCTTGCTACTGCGCATAGCTACTGCGCAGAACTGGTCCCTAGATCGCTATCTGCGCAGGCGCAAGTCCAAGATGTCAGCGCCATATCGGGACACTGGCGGCTTCAGTTTTGACCAATGGAAGAGAGCGAAGGCGAGTCGTCCATCTTTTTTTACAGTCTATGGGAGCGTCATGTCAGGGATTCACCATCACAGCCACCCCATTCATCACCTGGACCTGATTCCTATCACTTCAGATCCCAATCACCAAAGTACTGATAACCTGCACCTGCACCCATCATAAAAACATAAAGCCTTCACCACTTTAGTACTCAGGGATCTGGTCTACAATTCACTACTATGAACTGGTTCCCGACCTCTCTCTTACCTGTCGTTCCTAGGTCCTCAGATATCCCCATGACGATATGCATTGACATTCCTAAGCTTACTCTCCGTGTGTTAATCTCCAGAACTCTGGAAGTGCTCCACTCTACAACTCAACAACACCTTGTCACATTACCACTTGTAAATAAACAGTTCACTTGCACTAAACCCTCTGACTACATCATGGTTTGTGACATAAAGACTCTATGCCGCAAACTTTGAATTTTTCATATACTTTTGAAGCTCTAGATTAGTTGATCCCGATGAAAACTCATCGTCACAGCTGTAAACACGACGGCTTTTTTTCTTTGGTGAGGGGGTTTGGCAGCACGGTATCTTTGTTTCCATTTGGGACGTTAAAGAACGCTATATGCACGTCTACATGTACGACACATGACACTGCTGAAGTATTTCCACTTATGTGTACCATAAGCATCAGATATTTGGCCAACAGTCTGTGGGCATGACATCTGAGGCTGAGACTAGTGACTGGGACTCTGGACACTTTTTATAGACTTGACAGACTCTACCTGAAATGACTCCAGACTTGACTTGACAGGAGGAAAAGGACATTAATATTTTAAAAGCAACTGCAGTCTTTTATCCTTAAATACTTAAATATCCTAATTTATATGTTACATCAGACTTCTCCATGTTGGATTTTAAATGTTTCTATTTATTCTGTCCTGCAAATATTAACTACATTTTAGATATGTTTTTTAACAGGCGGACAATTTTATGTGTGTGTGTTTGTTCACCTGAATGGAAAGGAGCAAGGCCTGTGTTAATGCTATTGAGTAGTCTAATCTTTATGGCCAAAGAAGATATTTTGTTTTATTAATAAATGTTCATTTAAAAGTAACCCAGAATCATCATATTATGTTGCCATTAAATGACAGAGGAATAAAACTTTTAGACATTATTCTTTGAGGAGAAACTCAAAGTCATTAAGTTGGTCTGAATCTCAGTCGAATCTCATGGTTTTAAAGATGAAGATGAATTTTATTTATTGTGAAAACCTTAGATAATGTTTTTATGTTGTGTCACTTGTAATTACAGATTTATCCAGATAATATTTTAACTGAAAATTGAGTGTTTGAAATTATTGAAACACTATTTTCCTATTTCATACTGCAAAGCTGCTTAGATAATCTTAATTGTTAAAAGCACTATATCAGTTTCTCAACTCTGGTCCTAGACATCCCCCAACACTGAACATTTTGTATGTCTCCCTTTTTTGACACACCTATTTCAGTTCCTGGAGTTTCTTTTAATGAGCTACTGAGTTGAATCAGGTGTGTTTGATTAGGGAGACACACAAAAGTTGAACATGAAGGTGAAATATTTATGCTTGATGCATAATTGTGTCACATTTGGGGAGGACATAGCATAAAGTCTGAAAGTGCTGGATCTGAAGATGATTACTTACTGTGATAGTTTTCACATGCAGTGCAGTGACACGGTTTCTCTCCAGTGTGAATCCTCTCATGTAGTTTCAGATTTGATGACCGACTGAATCTCTTGTCACAGTGAGAACACTTGTAAGGTTTCTCTCCAGTGTGAATCCTCTCGTGCTGTTTTAAACACTTTGCTGTAGTAAAAGTCTTTTCACACTCAAAGCACATGTACTCTCTCACAGCAGAATGTATTTTCTGATGTATTTTCAAACTTTGTAGAAATGAAAAACTCTTTCCACACAAATGACATGAATGTGGCTTCTCCTTTGTATGAACTTTCAAGTGTTTCTTCAGTTCTGAATCCCTCAAAAATGTTTTCCCGCATTGATCACATGTGTACAGCTTCTCTCTAGTGTGGATGTTCATGTGTAGCTGAAGGTTTGATGATTGTGAGAAACTCTTCCCGCACTGATCACAAGTGAATGGTTTCTCTCCAGTATGAACTCTCATGTGTCTTGTAAGGTTTGCTTTTAGTGTGAAACTCTTCCCGCACTGATCACATGTGTGCGGTTTCTCTCCAGTGTGAATCATCTCATGCGTTTTCAGGTTTCCTAAATCTCTGAATCTCTTGCCACAGTGTGAACATTGGTAAGGTTTCTCTCCAGTGTGAATCCTCTCATGTCTTTTCAGGTCTCTTGTCTGACTGAATCGCTTGTCACAGTGTGAACACTTGTAAGGTTTCTTTTCAGTGTGAATCCTCTCATGCTGTTTTAAATACTTTGCTGAAGTAAAGGTCTTCTCACACTCAAAGCACATGTACTCTCTCACACCAGTATGTATTTTCTCATGTTCTTTCAAATTTTTTAGATGTGAAAACCTCTTTCCACAAAAATGACATGAATGTGGTCTCTCCTTTGTATGAACTCTCAGGTGTCTCTTCAGTTCTGAAGCAAACAAAAATGTTTTCCCGCATTGATCACAAGTGAACGGCTTCTCTCCAGTGTGAATTCTCACATGTGATGCAAGGTATCTTTTTATTGTGAAGCTCTTCCCGCATTGATCACATGTGTATGGTTTCTCTTCAGTGTGGATGTTCATGTGATCCTTAAGCTTTGATGATCGTGAGAAACTCTTTCCACACTGAGTGCAGGTGAAAGATTTATTGGTTCTTTTTTTCTTTAAATCATTCTGTTCAGGTTTCTCTCCACTTCTAACATGATTTTTCTTCTCAGATTCACTCAGTTCTTCTTTCACCACATTATCTTCAATCAACTCTGAAACAAAAGTAAAAACAGTACATTTGTCAGTGTGATGGATCTGCCACAAGAATTACTTCGGTTTGAAACGACCCTTCAATATGGAGGCCATGATTGTTTTCAATCCTAAGTGCCCTACAGAGTGTGATATATCCCTTTCGGAACGAACCGTGTGTCTCTAGGCACACACCAGGTATCAAATATTTCAAGTCATCTTAATCAAAAATTGAACAATTTTAACTGTTTTGAACAGTAGTTTAGATGGATTTTAACTGGTTTTAATGTTTTAATCTTAAGCCAAATAATGAAGTCTGGGCACTGACTTTTAATAAAGATATTAAAACAAACCAATATAGTAAAGTCTTTTCATTAATTGATCAATGCAAAGATCAAAATTTGGGATGCTCCGATAAGGATTTTGCAGCCGATACCAAGTGCAGATTTCTGATGCTTCAAGCCAGAGATAGGCACTCGAGTTAGTGACTCGGTGTCTTGCATAGCCAGATCTTCAGACTGTTGGCTGAAGGTCTGGAATCTATCGCAGCTTTCATTGGCCAAGGCCCACCCATGAGTCCATTTGACTGACATGTCATACAACTAATCTCAGTTTGTTTTGTTTCAGCGTCACATTTTGGGATGTGGAGATGTGTAAAACTCTTGGACATATTGTAAAGACTTTATGCCACAAACTTTGTCTTTTACACATACTTTTGAAACTCCAGTGTTGATCCTGATAAGCACTCATCGTCATAGCTGTAAACACGACAGCTTTCTTCTTTCTTAAGGTGGTTTGGCACCACAGTATCTTTGTTTCCAGGCAGAATGTTAAAGAACGATATGCACGTCTACCAGAAATCATGTAAAATTCAACCAATGTGATGAGGATTTCGACACTGCTGAAGTGTTTCCACTTTTGTGTCCCATATGCATCAGACATTTAGCCAACAGTCCTTGGGCATGACGTCTGAAGCTGAGACTAGTGACTCGGACTCGAGTCGCATTTTTTATATATTTCAGACTTGACTCAGACACGACCTGAAATTACTCCATACTTGACTTGATCAGAGGAAAAGGAGTCGGGGAAATTTTAAAAGCAACTCAATTCTTTTATACTTTAATACCTATGTAGCTTAACTGATATTCAGACACACTCTCTCTGTTTAAATCTAGATTAAAAACGCATCTCTTTTGCCAAGCATTCGAATAATGTATCTCTTAAATTGTGACTGCAGTTGTATCTGATCAAATGTTCATTATTTTTCTTTAGCTTGGGTTAAACTAATTAATTTTTCATTATCAGATGGGTAAGCCTAGCCAGGCAGGGAAACAGAAAAGTAAAACCCAACTGGGAGATTGGAGCAGGGGCCGCCTCGTGTTTAATATCGACCTCTGGGGCTTGAGGTGGGAAACTGAGAGAAGCGCAAGAAAAATGGAGAAAAGAAAAATGTATTGGTCTGTGTTGTGAGCAGAGGCAGCCTCGCACTGGTGTCTGATTTGGGAGATGGAAGCCACTGAAAAGGAAAAAAGGGGTTATTAGCGGCAGGAGGAAAAAGACTGAGATGTGTGAGTCTGTACTACAAGTGGAGGCAGCCTTGCGCTTTCCTCGGCTGCAGGCATCGGGAAAGAGTGGTTTGTAACATTTTGACGGGAAATGCTGAAATCCCAGAGTAGCCTGCACGGTTGCAAATTTAGTCATTTGTTGTTCAGATTTAGCATTTTTTTTTGACTACCCTAGCAACATGTTCACCCAAAGCACATAGCAAGAAATGGACCTTTTATATATATATATATATATATATATATATATAAACAGAGGTGGGTAGTAACGAGTTACATTTACTTCTTTACATTTACTTATGTAAATTTTTTGGGCAACTAATACTTTTTTGAGTATGTTTAAAGATGGGTACTTTTACTCTTGCTTGAGTAAATTATTTGGAAAAAATCTGTGTCTTTACTTCGTTACTGTGGGCCACGCTCCTCTCGTTACTTTATCTTAATGCAATAAATGTTATAAATGCTTCAGTTTATTCCAAAGACGACGTCTCCTTTTCTTTGGACAATGAGCGATGCTCATTCGCGAATGATTCATTCTTTTGAGTCCACTCTGTTCAAAGGATTGATCAAGCCAATTGGCAAACGAGTGAATTGGTTCATGAATCAGTTTGAATGATTCGTTCAGTTCCCTGCCGCACGCGCTGAGCGTCTGAAGTGGTTCACTCAGAGTTGTAACGTTTAACATCAGCAGCGTTGAAAACGTGGCAAATGTTCAAAGACTATTATTTGCTAGCGATGAAGATCCTTATTAGATGAACACCGCGTGTGCTGTCTACTGTTTAACAGGTAATAACTTGGGCTACATTCGATTACAGTACACGATACCACTGTGACATTAGTTTGTTGTACGTGTGAAGTACGTGCTGAGCCAGAGATAGATGTGTTTTTACAGCACTGCGCATTATAACCAATCACACACGATTCTGTTGAGCTTTTGAATGCAATGGCCAATCATAGGTGTTCAGGTGAGTCATCGCTAAAATGCCGGTGCTTCCTTCACTCGCTCACTGACTGAATACCTCTTTCTGGCGAATTCTCTCGTCAGAAACAACAAAGTGCAGATGTGTGTACGAATCTATAATTAAGATATTGATTTCACAGTGTTAACAGTTTCATTGATTTTAATGGGAGTTTCTGAGAGTGATTGAACTCTAGACTGTCAGTGAAAATGATTTTTGATAATGTAATATTATTTGGTCTCTTTATGAACAATGAAATATTAGTAGCAGTTTTTATATCACATTAACTTTCAATGTTAAATTCACATTTAATATAAAGTCAGTCGTATTAAAAATATGTTATGGCATGACACCTATATCTGTGACTTAAGTAAACAGACAGATGTTCTGTAACTTAACGGTCATGTGAGGAGTTTTCTCTCTCTTCTCTGTGTCAGAGGTTATTTATACATATATAATACATACTTTAAAATATCATTTATTTCATGATGCAAATCCGAATTTTCATCAGCTGTTACTCCAGTTTTCAGAGTTATGATCCTTCAAAATATAAATCTAATATATTGATTTATTACCAGTGCTGGAAACAGTTTTGCTGCTCAATATTTTTTTAGAACCTGTGATATTTTGTTAAGATTATGATAAAAAGAACATCATTGATAGTAAATCAACATATTGGAATGATTCCTGAAGGATTATGTGACATTGAAGACTGGAGTAAAGGCTGATGAAATATATATATTTATACACACACATATAACATACATTTTATCTATATATCTAAATAAAAATAGGCTCAGTATATATGACCCAAAGTAACTAGTAACTAACTACTTGAGTAGATTTGTTATCCGATACTCTTTTACTCTTACTCAAGTAACTATTCAGACTAGTACTTTTACTTGAGTACAGTTTTTGGGTACTCTACCCACCTGTGTGTGTGTATATATATATATATATATTTGTCAACCTTAAAAGTTATTAGATGATAAAAAAGACATGCATTTTCCTCTTAACCACACAAAGAAGAAAGTATTGAAAAGCTACCCAGTGCTGCACGTTGGCTAGAGACTTGCCTAGTAATAGCATTCAGGAGGAGGTTAATGGGTTAATGAATTAATGAAGAATAAACACCAACCTTTTTGTTCTTCAGTATCTTCAGTGTGTTTGATTCTGCATGGTTCTGGATCTCTCATCTCCTCTCTTTCCTCTTTAATAAACTCAATCTTTACAGATTTCATCTCTTCCTGATGGTTTGATGCTCCTCTTCACTTGAGAACTGATGCAGATATTCCTGCATTTATTGTTGAATCGATGAATGTGAGATTGTTGTCAGAGGAGTGTCACTGAACATGAATTTCTGTGTGGAAGAAGCAGATTTAAATAAACAATAAATCAAAGATGCATTAAGTGCTGTCTCTTTTTAAATCATTACTATATTATACCACAGTAGTGAATTGTGACTCTTGAACCTTGAAAAACTACCAGCCTAGCTTTACAGTGTTGTGTTGTCTTCTAAAACTCATCTCTGACAGTAACACCTCTGAAACAAGAAGCTATTCCAGACTTAATGCGATCACAAACCAACTCTGGACACCTTTCAAATGCCAAAAGCCTATGCAAAATGTTAATTATCTTACATTAATAGTGTATTTTATTATTATTATTATTAGTAGTACTGACCTAAATACGATATTTCAAATAAAAGTTGTTTACATATAGTCTACAAGAGAAACGAATAGTTGAATTTTTGAAAATGACCCCTTTTCAAAAGTTTACATCCCCTTGATTCCTAACACAGTGTTGTTACCTGATTGATCCACAGCTGTTTTTAAGTGATAGTTGTTCATGAGTCCCTTGCTTGTTCTGAACAGTTAAACTTCCTGCTGTTCTTCAGAAAAATCCTTCAGCTCTAGGGATGTAACGATTATCTGTGAGCTGGTTGAAAATCGATTTGAATATGTGTCGATTCAAATTGGTTGAGACGCTTAAATGAATCGCGGTAGGAGTTTATATAAATGTATGTCTGATGAGAGCTTGCTGTCTTTAGAAAAGTTTATACTATAGTTTTTCCTTTCATCTTGCTTCTGTGTAATGAATATTAGTTTACAGTGAAATTTTGGACAATTTCTCTAGCCATCTGAACAGATAATTGTTTTTCCACCATGAATGATAGTAATAAGGAAACACATAGCTATTTTTTTTATTTTTTTGGTATTGTTTTGAAAATAATATATAGGTGCAGTATCACACATTAAACATGACACTACTTTGGTATAATGCAAAAAAAAATAAAATAAATGTAACCTTTTCCCAACACTTATGAAGCCAAAATGTTACCGCATGCCAGGAATGACCTATATATATTAACGTCTAAGGTTAATACTTGTTCAAAACAATCACTTTAGCAAAAGTTTTTGTAGGCTATTCTCTGCTTATATATATATTTTTTTACCCCAAATACCAACAAAAGTTTTTTGTTTGTTTTGCAAAATGTAAATGTTTGTTTGCAAAAGAATCTGAGAGATACGTGTTTAAATTTACTTTCCTCATTTGTGAAACAATTTGTCCTGAACAACTTTACATCTTACAACTGAACATCTTTTATGAACATTAGACACAATATGATCGTTTTTGAACGAAGAGCATTTCTAGAGTAAAAGTCTCTTTCTGCACAGAACACAAGTTATTAAAGTAAATCACTCCAGCGCTATTCATACGAGAATCTGACTTGACCTCAAACCTAATTACGCAAAACAATCCATGCATGACACCAAACAGCAAATAAATAGTGAAGGAAAAGCAGAAAAGAGGTCTCACATTCAACTCTCACGCCAGCTCCCAATATTTACTCGCGCATGCGCACACCGAGGGATCCTCCGCTTCGGTTCTTCTTCTTCGACTTTTTTCTTATGGCGGTTGGCAAACTATCTTTGGGTGAATATACCGCCACCTACCAGGATGGAGTGTTGTAAATCGAGTTAAAGGAAAAACTGAAAGGGTAAACAAAGAATTTATATATATATATATATATATATATATATATATGTATGTATATATATGTGCAGTTCCCTAAATCCTGTTCATTAATTCGGTGTCTTTGAGATATTTAAACAGTATGTAAAACATGTCTATAGTTGCATCTTTACTGAACAATTTGTTAAGTGAGATCGGATTAATTCCTATATTAAGTGCTTCTGCAAGTTGTAATCTTTCATTCTCATGTCCTTTACATTTAACTAAAATATGTTCAACTGTTTCAGGAAGATCACATTTAACACAAAGTCCAGACTCATGTTCTCCTATTTCATATAATGATTGATTAAGTGCAGTGTGGCTTGTTTTCTTTCGCTGATTAAGACTGGAATTTCTCTATTCTCAGTCAACAATTTGATCTCACAATGATGTCACTATGAGCTCACAATATTCTCATGGTGCGGTCATAATGTGAGTGTCACAGTGAACTAAAAGTGTAACCACACAGAGCTCTCACTGTGTGCTCATACTTTGTTCACAACATGAGGTCACTGCACAATCACAGTGCACTCATACTGTGGTCGAAATATGAGGTCACATCACACTCACTGTGTGCTCATACTGTGATCACTGTGTGCTCATACTGTGGTCACTGTTAGCTCATACTGTGATCACTGTGTGCTCATACTGTGGTCACTGTTAGCTCATACTGTGATCACTGTGTGCTCATACTGTGATCACTGTGAGGTCACTGTGCACTCACTGTGTGCTCATACTGTGGTCACTGTGTGCTCATACTGTGGTCACTGAGGTCACTGCGCACTCACTGTGTTGCTCATACTGTGGTCACTGTGTGCTCATACTGTGGTCACTGTGTGCTCATACTGTGATCACTGTGTGCTCAAACTGTGGTCACTGTTAGCTCATACTGTGATCACTGTGTGCTCATACTGTGGTCACTGTGTGCTCATACTGTGATCACTGTGTGCTCATACTGTGGTCACTGTGTGCTCATACTGTGGTCACTGTGTGCTCATACTGTGATCACTGTGTGCTCATACTGTGATCACTGTGTGCTCATACTGTGGTCACTGTGTGCTCATACTGTTGTCACTGTGTGCTCATACTGTGGTTACTGTGTGCTCATACTGTGATCACTGTGAGGTCACTGCACACTCATTGTGTGCTCATACTTTGATCACTGTGAGGTCACTGTGCACTCAATGTGTGCTCATACTGTGATCACTGTGTGCTCATACTGTGGTCACTGTGTGCTCATACTGTGATAACTGTGTGCTCATACTCTGGTCACTGTGTGCTCATACTGTGATCACTGTGTGCTCATACTGTGGTCACTGTGTGCTCATACTGTGATCACTGTGAGGTCAATGCACACTCACTGTGTGCTCATATTGTGGTCACTGTGTGCTCATACTGTGATCACTGTGTGCTCATACTGTGCTCATACTGTGTGCTCATACTGTGCTCATACTGTGCTCATACTGTGTGCTCATACTTTGATCACTGTGAGGTCACTGCGCACTCACTGTGTGCTCATACTGTGGTCACTGTGTGCTCATACTGTGATAACTGTGTGGTCATACTGTGGTCACTGTGTGCTCATACTCTGGTCACTGTGTGCTCATACTGTGATCACTGTGTGCTCATACTGTGGTCACTGTGTGCTCATACTGTGATCACTGTGAGGTCACTGCGCACTCACTGTGTGCTCATACTGTGGTCACTGTGTGCTCATACTGTGATCACTGTGAGGTCACTGCACACTCACTGTGTGATCATACTGTGATCACTGTGTGCTCATATTGTGGTCACTGTGTGCTCATACTGTGGTCACTGTGTGCTCATACTGTGATCACTGTGAGGTCACTGCACACTCACTGTGTGCTCATACTGTGATCACTGTGTGCTCATACTGTGCTCATACTGTGCTCATACTGTGTGCTCACACTGTGCTCATACTGTGTGCTCATACTGTGATCACTGTGTGATCATACTGTGGTCACTGTGTGCTCATACTGTGATCACTGTGAGGTCACTGCGCACTCACTGTGTGCTCATACTGTGGTCACTGTGTGCTCACACTGTGCTCATACTGTGTGCTCATACTGTGATCACTGTGTGATCATACTGTGGTCACTGTGAGGTCACTGCGCACTCACTATGTGCTCATACTGTGGTCACTGTGTGCTCATACTGTGGTCACTGTGTGCTCATACTGTGATCACTGTGTTGCTCATACTGTGATCACTGTGTGCTCATACTGTGGTCACTGTGAGGTCACTGCGCACTCACTGTGTTGCTCTTACTATGATCACTGTGTGCTCATACTGTGCTCATACTGTGTGCTCATACTGTGCTCATACTGTGTGCTCATACTGTGGTCACTGTGTGCTCATACTGTGGTCACTGTGAGGTCACTGCGCACTCACTGTGTGCTCATACTGTGGTCACTGTGAGGTCACTGCGCACTCACTGTGTTGCTCATACTGTGGTCACTGTGTGCTCATACTGTGATCACTGTGTGCTCATACTGTGGTCACTGTGTGCTCATACTGTGGTCACTGTGTGCTCATACTGTGGTCACTGTGTACTCATACTGTGGTCACTGTGTGCTCATACTGTGGTCACTGTGTGCTCATACTGTGTGCTCATACTGTGATCACTGTGAGGTCACTGCGCACTCACTGTGTGCTCATACTGTGAGATCACCATATAACACCACTATGCAATAATTGTGTTAGTTCACTGTTATCTAAAATGATTCAGTTAACTCACTCAACTCAACTTTTACACCCACATTCTTTATTTCCATCAATAAAAACAATCAAACAAAAAGTCAGCTTTTTCCTTTATTTGGTTTCCTTTTCAGCCTGGTGTTGGCGTTGGACAAAAAAAATTCTACTTGGCGAATACATTCCGCGTCTGGTGTTGTTCTGGTGGTTACTTTTAGCTTCTTCACCTCTATTTCATTTTGTTTGTGAAAAGACCTGACACATTCTAAAAACACAAAGAGCAAGGTGTTAACATTACAATTTCTATAGCAGCATCCAGATGCACAAACCAAAACTTAAACACTTACTTTTCAAACATGTCAGGAGCACAGGTGGCAACACCTTCTTCCCATCTTTCCCCGTTCTGTTATACAGACAGAGAACATTGTCTGACGCTATGCTTTTTAAAGCCTGTCTCACCATCTCATCTATATTGCAGCTGCCGTGAGTATGGATGAGATAGTGTACCTGACAAAAACATACATAATATTGTCATGATTAAAATATACCAGGCTTCAACATTTCTTTTACATGGTATCTGCTGCAATAAAATAAAAAAATAAAACTGTGGCTTTGTTGTTTTTGTCTTCTTCAAGCCTCTGACAGAAGGCTTCAAACGTTTCAAAGCTGGAGCACTGTTGTTGTTTAAAAAGTTCCTCATGGGCATCTTCTTCTGCCCGCTTCATGAGAACAGACTTAACTTTTGCCAAGTCATTCATGATGACAGCTTGTCTCTGTTCCAGCATTTGAATTTGTTGGAGAATCTTAGTATTCAGATCTGAAAAATTGTAAAGTTAGATTGTTATATAGCAAAGGATGTTTTATGTCTGTATAAATAAATAATGTCTAATTGATATATCACATACCAAACAATTTCTCCATGGTGACTTTGCATTTTGTTTCCTTTGGTTCCTTCCCTGTTATCAAAATTACATACATAAGGTCAGTGAAATTGCATTTATCTAAATCAGTTATATTGTTTCTATATTTTTCTACATCAATTAAACCGTTTTTTCCTGATCGTTTTATCCACAATGCACATGTAGGTGGTTCACTTTAATTGTGGGGACATTTGGTACAGTGTAAAAAAAAAAAAACACACACACACGCACACACACACACACTAAATTATATTAAATTATAACTCACCTGAAGAAGCAGAGCTTTTGGGATGATCATCCTCATGCATTGCCACATTTCCCTGAAGAGTATCTGTGAGAGTCATGACACAAAATTCTCTTATAAGGTACCTTGTGATGTGTTTGCATGTGTTAAAGGGAATATCTATTGTCTCACCTAAGAATACTGGGTTGGGCTGGCTTGAGTTTAAATAACTGTCATCAGGGCTTTCATTGTTATCATCCAGACAGTCACCTGAACAATGTGAATTAGAATGATCAAATTAGCTTAACCAGATTCTATTTAAGAGAAAAAGTGTTTCATACTCACCAGATGTTTTGACACAAATCTTTCTGAATAAGTGGACTCTTGACTACTTTCAAGAAAAGACATAAGACATTCAAAATCTGCAAATAAAATGATAAAGCTGATTCTGCTAAGTTCCTTAGATATGTTAAAACACAAGCTTACCATGGTATCTGGGAGTTTTGGCCAGCTGAACATTCTTTGTCTTCAGACCAACTCGCTTCATTGCATTTCTTGACTTCTTTAAATGCACATCATCTGTTTATCACATTAAAATTAGTATGATCACCTAATCTTTTGCCATAACAAACCTTGTATACACAATGAATAAACCTGGTATCCTGGTTTGCACTGTAATTTCTTTATAAGTCATGTGATGTTGTTGAAGATCATGAAATTCTGAGAGGAAGATATAGAAGTAAGTGGCTTAATGTACATCAATACATGAATGCATGGGTTTTCTAACCGGGGTCAGGGGACCCACAACAGGCCTCCAGAGGGTCTTCATAAAATTCATAAAAAACATAAATATTAATATATTCAAACAATGATTAAAAAATTTATAAGACCACCTATCATAATATTGAGAAAAAAATCTTCCAGAAATATTAAATACTTATGTAAAACTAAAATTGGGATTGTCTTATATTAGGCACAACAACTTGAATTTGTGTTCTTATACCCACATTTCAGCATCACATTCATTTTCAATTCAAATGCACCATTATTGCAATTTCTTACCAATTGATGGTCCAACGATCTTCACAATGTTATAAACCTTCCAGTTAGGGTTTGGTGGAGAATTGTTTTTAATGTTTGAGAGTGATGATGTCCATCGACACTTCAATGTTCCATTGTCATCAAAAATCCAACTGATTGGTACAACAGATGTCTGTCCATCACCGAATAAACAAATTCGATACTGAAAGACACACGCACACACACGCACACATTATTCATAGTCTTTGGATCAAAATCAGGATAACATGCAATAAAAAAAGACAAAAACCCTGCCTTACTGACTTACTTGACAAACTAATCAAACTGAATGCATGAGCAGTATAAGCGCTACCGCATTGTATTCATCTTTATCAATCAATGACAAAGGTATCATGATTGCTTTATGTCTCAGTTGAGTGGTGCCAGTATGTAACATTTTAGTGTGATTCCGAAATCCTTTGAATATGCCAATTATTCTGGAGTCACATGGTTTAGTGTACAAAGGTTCCATTCTGCAAAAAACCTCACAAAAAAACAGATTTTCTTGAACTCCATGTATAAGGCAGTAGCTATCATTGGTCATTCTGTAACATTCTTTTGTCTTTGGCGTACCAGAGTTAACATTTGATTTCTTAGAACTTGATATTGCTTGCCTCTCTGCCAATCTGTTAGTTACTTGAATCAGTGGATCACTTGAACCGCGGATAAACCTCTTGATTTGACCCATATTGTTCTCAAACTTGTACGCTGAACAATAGTGTAATGATCTGTTGTAATTTGCAACATCAGTGAGATGTAGCAAGCAATGCACATTATATGAGATGAAACTCATGCTATACAGGCTGCTACCTTTTTCAACAAAATATGTTAACAGCTCATCTGCATAATCACGATGCTCCATTAGGTTTTCACTGTACAAGATGCGCATTCCAATACTAAGTGAAAGGAAGTGAATATACTTCTCCTTATCGAGAACATATTTCAAAATCACTGGTCCAGTATAAAGCAAAAATGTTCGGAATTCAGTTGCTTTCCAGTGCTTCAGTTCATCTAACCCCCTGGGTTTCCTATTGAATTCAGGAGGTAGGTGATGTCGGACAGCTTGATGAAAATAAGTAATGGTGCTAAGATGTCCAGCTGATAATCTATGGGCCAAAGGTCCTTCTTTCCACAGCATCAACATGCGCTTAGTCACTCCTAGATCTACACAATGCATGGGATCTATTGGGAACTGCCTGATCATATCAATGTCCAGATTCAAAAGAATGCTATCTGTTTTGTGATGTTCATGATTTGTCTTCTGTCTAAATGACTCCTTTAGATTTCCTTTATACAAAAAAAGCATTTTGCTCTCGTGAACTCCCTTTACATCACAAAAGTCACAGCCATAGCGGCCATTAAACTGAACTATTCCTTTGATGAGGGCTCGTGCTGGTGCATCACATATGATGTTTTTAGGACAATTCTCTTTCCTTTAAAGCCTGTTTCCATCTGTTCTTGCAGCTCCTCCATAAAATCCCTCAAAAACTCTAAATCATTTGGTTTCTTTGCTCCAGAAAACAGAGCAACAACAACAGGAATGTTTTTCACTTCATCAATGCTGATGACAGCACACTGAAGTGGCCACATTGTGAGGTTTTTGGACTTGAAAATGGGTAGGCCATAAATATTCAAAGAAATCTCAAAGTGGTCGTATTTTGAAGTGTCTTGCTCAGACAGAGTATGCGTAAGACCTTCCTTTAATCCAAAATATGTGTATTTGCCACCTATCAAAAACAAGATTTTACAGTTCAGTGAAATTTCTGAATAATATTGCCGAATGAGTGCATGGACATTTTCAAAGTTAAAATGTACCTGATTTTTCAGTTATTCTCAAACTGCCAGAACGAGGTGTTTTCAATAGTGTTCGTCCGTCTGCTGGAACATCAATGTCATGTTCCTTCAAAATCTTAAGCGAATGATGGAAAGAGGTCATGGAGATGTTGAATTTCATTGCCCACTCAGACAGCTTTTTCTCCAGAGACAAAGCTAGCTCTGAGATACTTTCACTGGTAACATCCATGGAATCATTTAGTCCATCAATTTCAAACCATAGCACTTGATCTTGCATATTAATTATGGTATTCTGTTGTGATTCTGAATCATACTGTTCTTGCAAGTCTTCATTTAGTCATCTCTTCAGGAATATGCTCCGGTTCTGCACTGTACTGATCATTGCCAGAATACTCAAGAGTCATCTCTCCAGGAATGTCTGAAACACCACTACAAGTGGCATCCTGCATTTCGTCACTGTCATGTGTCCCATCCATCTGTAATAACCATTCTGAAGTCTTTGAAACAGGATCAGGACCATCCATCAGAGCAGAATCGAGAGCACTGTCACAGGTAGCACCAGTGGAATCTGATCGAACTGATTCTCCCTCACCTTCATCCCAGGATAAGAAATTCACTGGAAGCAACAAATGTATGTGCACCACTTTCTCTTTGCCAGTCTGAACATCCTTAATCCTGCTCACATTGACTTCTGGTTTCACTGACTGAACCTCATACAAAACAGAGTCCCACTTGTCCGCAACTTTCCTTTTGCCTTTCTCTCCACAGTTAGCTAGCAAAACTCTATCTCCCACTGCTAAGGGTAAACCTCTGACCTTCCGATTGTAAAGAATGACATGGCGGTTCTGCTCTTTGAGACTGTGTTTCCGGGCAATTTCTGCTGCTGCACTCAGATCTCTTCTCAGTGCAGTGACAAACTCATGGTGACTGACCACCCTCTCATCGCAAAGGACATGCTGAAACATTACGTCGATTGGCAGCCTTGGGACACGCCCAAATATAAGATAAAAAGGGGCGAAACCGGTTGTTTCATGCACAGTACAATTGTAGCTAAAGGTTAATGTTCTTAGAAGCTGTGGCCACCTCGCCTTTGATTTCACTGGGAGAGCTCTTATCATATTACCCAAGGTCCTATTGAAACGTTCTGCCAGACCGTTACCCATAGGGTTGTTACGCCCTGTGGACGTATTTGTGAATTGTGCGCTCTTGGGAGAGTGTCACCTACTGGGCAAGTTAGGCATTGCATGTTTTCTTCTCTTGCTCTTTCTGTCTCTCTCTCCGTTATAGATCGCTAATTGGATTCCAGCTGATGTCCATCATTCATCAGTACTGAGTGAACGCTACAGAGATCCAAGGTGTATAAGATGCCAAAGAAACAATGCTGGAGGACTGACGGCTACGCACTCACTCTTTGTCCTGATCCAGATTGGTGTTATTTTGTGTATCTCAGTGTGACCAAGTGTGGTCTTTATTACCTCTTAACTTTGTGAATGAACTTGTCAATTACAAACTATGAGAGAACGTGTGAACGTTATGGTGGGTGTGTTTATGATTCTTTTGTGTTATTTTCTAAGTTATGTAAATACCTTTGTTTATCTTTCTTAGGAAGCGGTAGGGAGAGGGTGCCATTTTCTTTGAGTATAAAATTTTGTTTATGTTTATGGTAGACAGGGAGATAGGTAAGACTCTGTCATTTCTTTTTTTTAGTTAAGGTTATTTAGAGTTTCCGTGTTTAGTTAGAGGTTTTTGTTTGTAATGTTGGCCTGGCCCTCTCCTGGAGATTTGCTTCCTTTGTTATTAATAAATTAAGTTATTTTGCTTAATTTTGTGTTTGTGCTTTTCTGGATCAGGGGATTGATGTGACCGTCAGACTTTCTTTTTATCTTTACATTTTGTTACGACTTCATTTAACCCCTAGACTAATATTGAGGTTCGTAACAAATGGGGGCTCGTCTGTTTTTTTTTGTGAAGTGAGTTCGTTTATTTTTCGGATCGCAAATTGGAAGTTTTCTCTGTTTGTCCAAAACTGAAGTCTGTTTGTACGATCGTGATTCGATGGGTCGCAGTTTGTGTATAGTGAGTATTTTTTTTCTCTCTTCCTCTAACGTTTTGACTGTTTTCATCTGTGGGTGGGGAAGGAGTAAAGAAGGGAAACGTAGAAATAATGGAATTCGATTTAACAGCGTTTACTCTCATGCCCACGATCGAAGTCTTTAATAGATGTAGAAAAAAAGATTTGGTTTTAATTGCGGAATTCTTCGATATTCGTATTGAGAGGGAGGCCACTAAACAAGTGCTTAAACAAGATCTTCATGAGAAATTGGCAACTGCAGGTATTTTACCTAAACAATCTGGTGATGAGGATGAGTTGGTAGTGGTTCCTGAAGAGGCAAGTCCAAATTTTGATTCTGTGCCTCAGGATCCAAAGATTGCTTTAAAATTGTAAGAGATGGATCTTTAAATTAAGAAGCAAGAATGCGAGGCGGAGATGATTAGGTTTCGCATATTAGAAAAACAGGCGGAGAGAGATATTGAGATCCGTAAATTGGATTTGGAATCTGAGCGGTTGGCCCAAAAGCCAATTCCAGTTCCACGTATTCGGGGTAGTTCCATATCCTCACCCGTAAATAGCACTGTAACTGAAGATTTTTCTAGATCTACTGCGAGTGATTCATTTCACGTTAGTAGGTATATTAGACTGGTACCTCCATTAAGGGAGGCTGAAGTCGATTCTTACTTTGTTGCGTTTGAGAGAATTGCTAGTAAACTAAAATGGCCAAAAGAGATGTGGGCTTTGCTGTTGCAATGCAGTCTAACAGGGAAAGCTCAAGAGGTTTGCTCGGCCTTACCTATTGAAGGTTCCCTTGACTATGAAACGGTAAAGTCTGCTGTTTTGAGGGCATATGAGTTGGTCCCAGAGGCTTATCGGCAGAAGTTTCGGGGCATATGAAAACAGTCAAACAAACTTTTGTTGAATTTGTGAGAGAAAAAAGAGTGCTTTTTGAAAAGTGGTGTCTTTCTAGCAAGGTTACATCTCTGGAGGAAATACAGGAGTTAATCTTGTTAGAAGAGTTTAAAAATTGCGTTCCGGCTAACATTGTTGTGTATTTAAACGAACAGAAGGTCACTTCTCTAGCTGATGCTGCAGTTTTTGCAGACGAATTTGTGCTGACACACAAGAATGTTTTTTCTTTTGGTGCAACTGTCAAAATGCAGGCGGAAAATTCGGAGCAACGTGTTGCACGTCCGTTTAAAAATGAAATAACTCGTAAATCAAATGGGGGTGCTGACAAGCGAGTTTGTTTCTTTTGCCTCGATTCAAATCATCTGATTGCGGATTGTAGAGCATGGAAGCAGAAGAGTGGTGCTTATAAGACTAAAAATGTTGCACTTGTTGATTCCGTAAAATCTAACACAGAAAAAGCGATGTATCAGCTTTTTTTGTTTTGGGGTACTGTCTCATTATCGTGTCATTCTGAGTTTAAGCCTGTAACAATTCTGCGTGATACGGGGGCAGCTCAATCGTTTATATCTGCAGGAATTTTGCCTTTTTCCGATACTACTTTTACTGGTCAGGAAGTATTGGTACGTGGAATTGAGATGCGTTGTGTGAATGTACCACTTCATATTGCATACTTGAAATCTGATATTGTTAGTGGGGTAGTCAACTTGGCTGTGCGTGAACAGTTACCTGTAGAGGGTGTTGACTTGATACTGGGGAATGATCTTGCAGGTGGCATAGTTTTCCCTACACCTATTGTGACCTGCATGCCTAATACTTCCCAAAACGATGATTTAGCTGAGAAGTTTCCGTCTGTGTTCCCCTCTTGTGTGGTTACTCGTGCTCAAGCACAGAAGTTTAAAGAAATCGTAGATCTGTCAACCTCTTTTATAGCTAATGACGTGCCTAAGACTGTGGAATGTGCTCTGTTTATACCACCAGATTCTGATGTTGATGTACCTTCTGGGAGGGAGGAGAGTGAAATGGAGACTTCCTTGAAGGTGGGGAGAGACTCTTTAGCTGTTGCACAGAGAGCAGACCCTTCTTTGGCCAAGTGCGTAAAGGCTGTTGAGAATAGTGTCCATGATTCTAATTCAGGGGTGGTTTACTTTTGGGAGGAGGGCTTGCTGATGCGCAGATGGAAACCACAGAAGGAAGAGCTTGGCTGGCAGGAGGTGCAGCAAATAGTTTTGCCATCTACTTATCGGCAACAGGTTTTGAAACTTGCCCATGAGAATTTTCTTTCTGGACATGTTGGTATAACTAAAACCTATTACCACATTTCTAGATACTTTTTCTGGCCTGGACTTAAGAACTCTGTTTCTAAATACTGTAAGTCATGCCATGTCTGCCAGATGGCAAGCAAGCCGAATCAGAAAATTCCTCCCGCACCCCTTTGTCCGATTCCTGTTGTAGATGATCCATTTGACCGACTGATTATTGACTGTGTCGGACCACTGCCAAAAGGGAAAGCAGGACATCAGTATATTTTCACAATAATGTGTGCGACAACCCGTTTTGTTGAAGCAATTCCATTACGTACATTGAGGGCTAAGGTGGTGGTAAAAGAGCTTCTTAAGTTCTGTACTACGTTTGGATTACCAAGGATTATACAGAGTGATCAGGGCTCGAATTTTACCTCCAAGGTTTTCAGGCAGGCTCTAGGGATGCTGGGTATTGGCCACCAAATGTCTAGTGCCTATCATCCCGAATCCCAGGGGAGCTTGGAAAGGTTTCACCAAACCCTCAAAGCGATGTTGCGACGTTATTGTATCGAGACTGGTAAAGACTGGGCTGAGGGTCTTCCTTATTTGATGTTTGCAACCAGAGAGACTGTACAGGAGTCTCTTGGTTTCAGCCCTGCTGAACTCGTGTTTGGGCACACTATGCGGGGTCCGTTAAAATTACTAAGTGATCAGTTGTTAAGCCAGCCATCTAGACCTGTGCCTGTTGATGAGTATGTTACCTCCATCCGTGAAAAGCTAGGTAAAGCACGAGACCTGGCTAAGTTACATCTGTCTGAAACCCAGTTAAAAATGAAAGAACAGTTTGATGTAAAAAGTGTAAAACGAAACTTTTCACCTGGTGATCAGGTTTTAGTTTTGCTGCCAATGCCTGGGTCGATTCTGCATGCCAAATTTGCTGGTCCGTATTTGATTGAAAGGAGGTTGAATCAAACCAACTATGTTGTTGCTACACTGGACCGAAAGTGCAAGAATCGTGTATGTCATGTGAATCGCCTTAAAGCTTATGTGAGTAGAACATCATCTGATAACAATAGCAAGCAGGTTGATTCTCTCTTAACTTGTGCTACTGCTACTGTGAGTGTAATAGCCATGTTCTCTACGGACGAGGATGAACTGCAAGGCGGAGGCTTTCCTATTTCTCCCACCCTCCTTCAGAATTCTGCTATATTACAAGATCCCTCATGTTTTCTTTCACATCTGACTGCAGAACAGTCTCATGACTTGTTGGAGTTGTTGAGTACTTTTTCTATCTTGTTTAGTGATGTCCCCGGTAGAACATCTGTCTGTGCTCATGACATTGATGTGGGGAATGCCAAACCAATAAAACAACACCCTTACAGACTAAATCCACGAAAGCGGGAAGTTATAAAAGTAGAAGTTGACTACCTGTTAAAACATGGTATGGCCGTGCCCAGTCAGAGCCCATGGAGCTCTCCCTGCTTGCTGGTACCTAAACCAGATACAACCTTTCGATTTTGTACGGATTACCGTAAAGTCAATAATGTAACAAAGCCTGACTCCTTTCCTCTTCCTAGAATTGAAGACTGCGTGGATAAAGTAGGTTCAGCTAAATATGTTACTAAGTTGGATTTATTGAAGGGATATTGGCAGGTGCCCCTCACTAAACGAGCCTCTGAGATATCTGCATTTGTAACCCCTGATACCTTTCTACAATACACTGTTTTAGCTTTTGGGATGAGAAATGCACCTGCTACATTTCAGAGGATGATGCATCAAGTTCTTTTGGGAGTCTCAAATTGTGAAGTGTACCTAGATGACATTGTGATTCATTCAGATGATTGGGTACAACACTTAGAAACTCTTAGAGAAGTTTGTAGTCGTTTAAGGACTGCTTCATTGACACTAAATCTGGCAAAGTGTGAATTTGCTAAAGGTACAATTACCTATTTGGGTAAGCAAGTTGGTCAGGGACTGGTAAAACCAATTGATGCTAAAATAGCAGCTATTCTTCAGTTTCCTGTTCCATCTAATAAACGTGAACTAAGACGTTTTCTGGGGATGAGTGGTTACTATCGAGCTTTTTGTTAAAATTTTTCCACCTTGGTCTGTCCACTCACAGATCTCCTCAGTATAAAACAAGAGTTTGTGTGGTCTACCGAATGTCAACTTGCCTTTGAAGCAGCAAAGGATCTTCTTTGTCAGGCTCCTGTTCTCTCTGCACCTGATTTTACAAGGACTTTCAAATTACAGGTGGATGCGAGTGACAATGGTGCTGGAGCTGTATTGTTACAGGAGGATCAAGCTTGTGTTAAACATCCTGTCTCCTATTTTTCTAGAAAGTTCATTGGAGCTCAACGGAATTATAGTGTAATTGAAAAAGAGGCCCTTGCACTGTTATTAGCTCTCAAGCATTTTGATGTGTACCTGGGTAGTAGTATTAGTCCTATTGTGGTATATACTGATCATAATCCCCTGGTATTCCTTTCTCGTATGTCAGGTGCTAATCAACGGTTGTTACGGTGGTCTCTTACTCTACAAGAGTACAGCTTAGATATTCGTCACAAGAAGGGGGTGGAGAATGTTATGGCAGATGCCCTTTCAAGAAGTTAAGAGTGGTACCCGATTAATGTATCCACCATCTAGGAGATGTTTGGGTTGACATTTTTTATTTTGTTTCTTATTTTTATTTATTTATTTTTGCATTCTTAGTGGTGGGGGTGTTATGCCCTGTGGACGTATTTGTGAATTGTGCGCTCTTGGGAGAGTGTCACCTACTGGGCAAGATAGGCATTGCATGTTTTCTTCTCTTGCTCTTTCTGTCTCTCTCTCCGTTATAGATCGCTAATTGGATTCCAGCTGATGTCCATCATTCATCAGTACTGAGTGAACGCTACAGAGATATGTTTATGGTAGACAGGGAGATAGGTAAGACTCTGTCATTTCTTTTTTTTAGTTAAGGTTATTTAGAGTTTCCGTGTTTAGTTAGAGGTTTTTGTTTGTTATGTTGGCCTGGCCCTCTCCTGGAGATTTGCTTCCTTTGTTATTAATAAATTAAGTTATTTTGCTTAATTTTGTGTTAGTGCTTTTCTGGATCAGGGGATTGATGTGACCGTCAGACTTTCTTTTTATCTTTACATTTTGTTACGACTTCATTTAACCCCTAGACTAATAGTGAGGTTCGTAACAGGGTGGTATGGTGTGGTGTGCGATTTTTGAACACCAGCCATCTCAAACAAGTTTTTAATGATGTTGCTTTCAAAATTTGCCCCCTGGTCTGAATGTATTCTCTTTGGAAATCCATAGATGCAGAAGAGGTCATTCCAAAGGCGATGGGCAACTTGCTTAGCTGACTGGTTGTGACAGGGGAAGGCGTGTGCGATTTTGGAAAAATGATCTGTCACTACTAGGACATCAACAACCTTCCCTGAAGTCTGTTCAGCACTCCAAAAGTCGATGCATACTAGTTCCATAGGCTCAGCGGTGCGAATATGTTCAAGGGGCGCACAAGCATTTGGTTCTGGAGTTTATCCGACAACACACCTCTTGCAGTTTTTCACATAAAGCTTGATGTCTTTACTCATTCCTGGCCAAAAGAACCTTTCAACTGCGAAAGAGAGAGTTCTTGCACTACCCTGATATCCAGCTAAGTCATGAACACCTTGGAGAACGTCATGCTTTAGAGAATCTGGAACAACGTATTGAAAGAATTTTTTATTCATCAGTCGATCTGTCTTTACTCTGTACAGCACACGATTACGAATCTTTAGCTCTTTCCAGTGCTTCAAAAGGCTTGTCACTGAGCTAGGTAACTTTGCTTTCTCACTCTTTGAAGGACGTTTATGTCTCAGAACATAGTTGATTACCCTACTGACTATTTTGTCCTGCTCTTGAAGATTTGCTAGTCTGGAAAACGGAATTGCAACAGATGGATCATCATCAGGGAGCTGGAGTGACGTAGGACTTGTCACGGGCATTGGGCTAACTCCGCCATCGCAGTGAGCACCCAAAAAAGCAGAAACTTCAGCAGCATCAATGGATCCAGGACAGGAGTCGTTCACGTTATCCTCTAGTTCATTCTCAGTTCCATCATCACTGGTAGCCTGCAAATTCTGACAGTTGTTAGTGACACGGAAAGCATTTTGCACTGTCCCGTTAACAACACCATTTACCTCATCCAAGAGAGAAACGTACGGTTCTTTCAACAGACGATGGCTGACACAAGACTTGACAAAGGGCTCTCTGCTCAAAGCATCTGCAACAATGTTCTTTGTGCCTGGCACAAACTTTAGGTCAAAGCCGTATGCTGCAAGCTTCGCCACCCATCGCTGTTCACACGCATCCAATCTGGGTTTGGTTAGAATATAGGTCAAAGGATTATTATCAGACCATGCAGTGAAATGTCTCCCTTTTAGCCAGTGGCTAAACTTGTCACAAACAGCCCACTTTAAAGCCAGAAATTCAAGTCTATGTGCTGGGTAGTTCATCTGAGACTTGGAGAGTGTTTTGCTGGCAAAAGCAACTGGACGTGCAATTTTCTCTCCTGGGGGAAGCTGAGATAACACAGCTCCTATGCCATCAAATGAAGCATCAACAGAGAGAATAAATGCATGACTGAAATCTGGGTGTGCTAGAGTCACACTGTGCAGTAGGTCTTGCTTTAGAGTCTCAAAAGCAGTACGACACTCACTAGTCCAATCCTCGGGTGAAAGCTTCACAACACTGAGTGGCTTCCTCATCCGACCACACGTCCTCTGAGCTCTTTTTTGTGACCGATCTGATAGGAGACTGAAAAGAGGTTTTGCCTTAGCAGAACAGTCTATAATGAAATGCTGATAATATAAAACCATACCCAGGAAAGATCTGATCTTCTTTTGAGAAGGGGTTATGTCATCCACTTCCATGAGGTCGGTAGTCTGGACGTCACTGATCAACTTCACCTTTTCCGGGTCGGTCTGGACACCATTTCCAGTGACAATGTGTCCCAAGAACCTGACAGATCTCCTGAGGAACATGCACTTCCTTGGTGCTAGCTTTAAGTTGTGCTTAGACAGGCGTGAGAAAACCAGTTCTAGGCGGTCAAGAGCTACTTGCTCACTTGGAGCAAAGACCATCAGATCATCCAAGTAGCAGAGAAGGCTTGTGAAATTTTCATCCCCGAAAATGGACATCATCATCCTCATAAAGGTTGCCGGACTGTTGGTCAAACTCTGAGGTAGACGATTGTACTCATGAAGGCCGAAAGGAGAGGAAAAAGCAGTATACTTCTTATGCTCTTCAAACAAGGGAACATTATAAATGCCAGAGGACAAGTCCATGGTCGAAAAGAAAACGTTGCCCCCCAAAGCTGCGAGTGCATCAGCTTGATGTGGGAGTGGGTGAGCGTCCTTCACTGTCTTCGCATTCAGCCATCTAAAATCTGTACAAATACGAAGGTCACCATTCCTTTTCCACACTAAAACTGGCGGAGATGCATATTCACTCTGAGACTTCCTTATAATGCCTTTAACTTCCATCTCATTCAAGGCAGTGTGCAGCTTATCATAGTGGCTGGGGGCTACACGTCGATAAGGGAGTCGAAATGGCTTCTCGTCCACCAAGTGGATTTTGTGGACAAAGTCAGTGGCTTCCCCACAATCCATTTTTCCACGTGAAAAGGTTGACTCATACTTCTCAATGAGATTCAGAAGCCTATCCTTCCACTCCTCTGACACTTCACAATCATCCAGATCCCGCAGTCCTAAGTTATCCAACACGTTTCTCCTTCCATAACTGGTCCGTACATGACTTACAGCACACTGAACGTTACTCTTCAGGGACTCCGGTGAAGACAACTCCTCTATGGCTATACAAGTGAAAACATCCACGATCTTTACATTTTTCTTAAGAATCATTACTTTGTCTGTAGGGTTCATTATTTTGAATGGCACCCATCTGCTGCCCCACATAGGTGTGATGACTCTCCCTATGATCACGTTCCTTGGACGGCATTTACAGAGGGTTGGCTCGACAATGACTGTGCTCCCCACAGAAACAGCTGTTGACTCCGGAAGCTGTGCCCAAGCGAGATGTTCATGATGCGGTTCTAAAGTAACTTTCTCCTTCAACTTAGCTGTCCCCACTCTGTCAGGCATGTTTTCACCCTTCCATCGTTCTACATTCGAAAGTAGAGACAGGAATTGATGACATTCAACATCCTCTGAGTTAACTGGGCTGGACACAAGCCTCCAGTATCGTCGGTCTCTTTCATTTTTTTAATCAGCCACTTGATAGCATTGCTGCCCAGGATCAAATCGTCGGTTTGGCCTGGAACTACTAAAACTGGAACAACCATCTTGCATGCATAAACTGAGAGCTCAAGCTCATACATCAACTTTAGGGGAACACGCTGCCCGCCACAACCAATTATGACAACATCACTGGCAGGGAACTTTTGTAAATTGGGCTTGTGCTGTAACAAGAGACGTTCAGCAGCTTCACTCATTGTGCACACCATGGAGCCACTGTCAACCATAGCTTTCAGTTGAAGGTCAACCCATACTGTTGCTGGTGTGTAAAACAGACTATCAATTCGCTGTACTCTGTGTGTGTTCTGAAAAATTATAGTTTTCCCTGCAGGCTCAACAGAACTAGAAAGACCATAAACTGAGGTTGGGTCATTCATACAACACTGGTTTGGAGGAATAAACTCACGATCTACACGGTCCTCCCTTAAGTGCAGATCTTCTAGTTTCCCAGCCCTTGAGAAGACGGAGATTTCATTCTCTCAGGACAGACAATGCGGGAATGGTCAGGAGAGTGACACTGGAAGCACGACCTTTTTTCAAGACAATGCGTGAGGCCAGAATGATCAGGGCTTGAGCAGACAGTGCATGGCAGGTCATTAAGGCCTTTAACTCTAGGTAGATTTACTTTGGGCTTCACACGTGAACTTGGCTCTCTGCTCGCATACTCTTTTAATAAGACCTTTTCCAACAAACTCATGACTCGCTCCAATGCAGACGCTTCCAGAGACCTGGACTGCTGGACATCAGAAGAAACTGGAAGTGCTGCAGACGACAGTTCCACTTCAGTTCTGTTCACAGGAATTGTAGTGGGTGCTGCATTCCTTACTGCAGATACAAGACTGGAATCGGAGTGATATTCATTCAAAATATCTTGAACTTCTCTCACAGACCATGCGCCAATTGTTTTAGATCGAAAAGTGATGGCAAGCTCCCTACACGGACAGTGTCTGATGAACATGCGGGTTACCTCTGTTCCTGGACAATCCAGTACTTTATCCTGTTCTTTCAAGCGCTCAGCAGCGATGTCAACTGCACGATTTAGCCTGATCCAGTACCCGAAGGCGTCCTCATCTGGTCTGGGTAAGGTGGTGTAAAAGTCAGCCAGTGGAAGAGGAGAGCAAGGAGCAGCTTCAAAGTGTTTTCTAAGAATACTAAAGATTGCATCAGGGTTATGCACAATGTCAATGCCACAGTTTCTTATGCCAAACTTGACCACATCCCTTGCTTTGCCTCTTAGATGGACCATAATCTCCTCCGCTTGATGCTCTTTTCTCAAATTACTGCGTTTTACATAGTCTCTCATGATATCTATCCACTCATTTAAGTCAACAGCATCAGAAACTTCTCCCCTGAACTTAGGAGGTTCTCTCACATTTCTAGATAAGGACAACTGGCTTTGTATCAGGTCCAGCATTTGTGAAGCTGTTCCGTCTGCTGTCACATTTTTGGAGGAATTATCAACTGAATGTGCGTCAACTTTATGTGCTGGGCTTATTGTGGTAACTATCCTGTCAGCAATTTGCTGACCGACCTGGCTGATTATGTCAGTCATTTCAGTGATTACATTTGGCGGCTGTGCATTAGGGTATGGAGTAGAGGAAAACACACCCTTTTGTTCTTTTAAAGCATCCAATGCAAAACTTGTGGAAGGACCATCACAAACTAACGAATCAGAATCTGAAGTGTTACTGTCTATGACTACATGAGCATCACTCTGTACATCAGGCCCACTGAACTGTAGAGACTTTGGCACTTTCAAAAAAACCATCCTCTACCTTTACCTCCACAGACTGGAGTGTGATACGATACAATCAATACGATAAATTAAAAAACTAAAATGTGCTGTTGTCTGTATAGCAAATTGTCCTTAAGAAATGTTGCAAATTTCTTAAGTTCAGTCACTATATAAAAAAAAACAACAACAAAAAGACGTCGTTCCTGAGCAAAATTGTGTCCACCTGACTCCAGTGAAAGCTTTAAGATGAACCCTCGGCCGCTTCAGGAGCCATCTTGATTGAAGAAACAACGGGTCACGGCACCAATGTGACTGTGTTTGTGTGAATGGAATCACACTGAGAGCAGTTGGATGGTTACTCAAATCTTGCTTTACTGGGCCTGGGACAAACACGACCAAAAGCTGGTTAGTGTAGGTTACATCAATGCATCAATGTTGCTCATAAATCAGCAGCGAGAGATATGAGACTCTGCTGGATACACATTTTTACAAAGTGATCGTGAACATATAGTGGAATAAAATTCAAAATAAAACATATATCAAAGAAATAAAATATAAATCACTGTCTCTGTTCTCATTTCTCATCACTTCACATAAATACAGAGAACTATAAACTTACGTAACCATCATTTTGCATATTTTTGTATAAATGAAATACAGAAAGAGAAGAACTCGGACCTAAAATGGTGCAGTTACTCAGTTAAGCACGTGCAAGCCTATAGTGAAAGTGAAAGTGACGTGACATTCAGCCAAGTATGGTGACCCATACTCAGAATTTGTGCTCTGCATTTAACCCATCCAAAGTGCACACACACAGAGCAGTGAACACACACACACACACTGTGAACACACACCCGGAGCAGTGGGCAGCCATTTATGCTGCGGCGCCCGGGGAGCAGTTGGGGGTTCAATGCCTTGCTCAAGGGCACCTAAGTCGTGGTATTGAAGGTGTAGCACATGTGTTAATGCTAACACTCAATTCGGCTAATATATTTTTACACAGAACATGACAAATGGGAATATAAAACATACCTGGGACAAACACGACCAAAAGCTGGTTAGTGTAGGTTACATCAATGCATCAATGTTCCTCATAAATCTTAAATGAAATCAACAGAGATTCGGAGTTCACAAGCAGGTTAACACATACACACACACTCATTTTAATCATACCAAATAACACATTTGACTCGACTGACAGAACCAGGAACTGACAGGCAATTGAAGTAAACTTGTGCGTAGTATTAAAGTCTAACCTTGCACTTGAAAAGAATCTAAACTCTGTTTATGACACAGCGCTTATTGATGCGACTTACCAGCAGCGAGAGAGATGTGAGACTCTGCTGCTAATTACGTAGCTCCACCCACAATAACACGCACACAAGTGCGAGTGACTCAACATCCAGCCAATGTCGAGTTTCCCCCAATTAATGCATGAATTTAACAGCATTATTTAAACTCCGTTACACATATCCAATTGAAACACATCAAATCATATCAATACAAAACATCAAATTCTCAAAGAAGAATCTGAAAGTAAAATATGCATACCTGACCTTAGAAAATACATAGTATGGAGTCAAGAGACACAACACACTACTAGGGCTGTGAATCTTTGGCAAGGCAGCGATTCGATTCGATTCAAGAACGATTTTTGCAAATTTAGAACGATTCAATTTGATTCGATTCGATTATAACGATTCGATTCTGCATTCTTTAAGTGCATTCATGGGATTATTTAAATGCTTCTACTAAATTCTTTAAATGCTTAGTCAGGGGGCAAATTACAGTAGCAATTATGGTTAGAGAACCATAGGTTAAAAAAAAAAAAAAAAAAACTTTTGCCCATTGTTAAATGCTAGTTTAATGATGTGACATGGCATACGTAAAAATGTATGTAAGCCAAGTTTTTAAAAAAGAGCTTAAAGAGTATTATGTATAAGCTAACATTTTGTCACACCAGGGGCGTAGCCATAATTTCAGAAGTGACAGAAATGTCAAATACAATCATTTTATGTATGTAGCCTATATAATACTAATAATAATAATTATTATTATTATTATTATCTTTTTTTTTTTCAAGGAATTGTCTTCTTTTTTAATTACTTTTAATTAGCTGTAATAAATCAAATACACTGCTGGACAATAATCAATCATTTGTAATCGATATTTTTTTCCTAATGGCAATTTTATGATTGTTTTATATACTAGGCTACATTTAATTAGCAATTATTTAAATTTTCTGCACAGAATAAGGTAGAAAATATACTTTATAGTTTCTGTACTGTAATAAATGTCAATTAGCACTGCATCATTCATAAATTGTTTTTTTTATAGTTTCATCAGTTCATTCTGCTTTTATTCAGTTTAGCTGCAGATATAGCCTGGCACGTCTATGAGAGCGAGATCGCTTCTCTTTCAGTGTGAAAACATCTTCATCTCTATTTAACTTTTCCACTCCATCAGCGAATGATCCTGAGAGAAAACGCGCCAGATGTCTGTTTGCTAATGAAACAAACGCTACTTTCATGCATATTATCAGATAAATCTCGCGCTCTTATTTCAAGGTCGTTGTTAATGATGTGGTTAATTTTAAAAGTTTCCTTTGTATATTCGATTAATCCGCATTGTTTAAACACATTTATAATTCAATGGAACTGTGCGTATGATTTAGACACTTACATTTCTGCTCCGTCCATGCAATAAATACAGCTGTCGACGGCTCCGGTAACTCTGTCGGTAAGATGCAGAGAGCCATTGACAAACTACAGAAAAGTAAAACTACTGGCCACGAGTCCTATAGATCACACGTCAGCTGCGTCAGAGACGAACGGAGCGCGAGCGCAATCCTGTGACAGTCTGTTCAGGCGGTAAACAGTGGAGCTCGTGAAGGACAGATAAGAGGCACGATTCACGAACACTCTTCAAGGTCTCCATTAATTGGTGCGTGTAGTAATTTAATGTGTATACATTTTGAAAGCATTGAATCGCTATAGAAATCGGGATTCATTCGATTCTTAGCATTTTGAATCGATTACTGTCCAAGATCGGCGATTCACGATTCAAAAATCATGTTTCAAGATCGATGCATATGAATCGACAGGGTTTGTAATCGATGCATCGAGAAAACGAGTGAATCGTTACACCCCTACACACTACAGGCTTTCTGGCTACAGAATCGCCGTGATCCTCTTGCTGCAATCGTTTATATACCTCAGACCAAGACAAACATCCCTCGAGATGGAGACAGGAACTAACCATTGGAATTTGCATTAACTCAGGTCCCAAGCCTGGGTGGTTTTACGACCCAAAGAGAATAGAGGGTAATTCACATGGAAGACCCTGGGAAAGGACACTCCCATCACAGTAATCAAGATATCTCCTGACTCTTCGGATCTGTATTATCTTCTAATCTACCTTTGTTAGATTGAGACCATTGTACCAGTTGCACTGAGACATTTCCAACGATACTAGACATGAGTGTTAATTCACTAGCATTGACATTTTCATGTAATCATTTTGAGCAGATTGAGTAGAAGGAAGAATGGGTGAAGGGATTTAAAATGAAACAAATGGACAGAAGGGAAGGAGGTCTCCTGCTCCTCCACTCTGTGGAGTGTCTCGAAGATGCTCGTGTATGTTTGTATTGTCTGTTTCTCAGGAGATCAAAGTATCTCATGTTCTTTCATCCTTACAGCGTGTATATATATATATATATATATATATATATAAAGAGAGAGAGAGAGAATATCGATTCTGCTCGGAGTGAACTGATTGAATTTTTTTTCCGTTTTCAAGCCCTAGTTTGCACCAATCCTGGGTTTTAGGTACCATGTAAGTGGCTTGGCTTTTAGCGGCATTCATTGCCATAGTAACTTACACTCCATGACTAACCTGCTCCAGGGCAGGTTATGTTCTGGGTTAGAGATCTCAAAGTGAAGCTGGACCAATCAGATGTAAGAAGAGTGACACATGACACAAAGTTCCTCCCCCAGTTTATTTATCAGAATCAGAATCAGAATCAGAAAGAGCTTTATTGCCAAGTATGCTTGCGCATACAAGGAATTTGTTTTAGTGACATAAGCTTCCAGTAAACAGAGACAACAACACACAGACAAAAAAAAAATTACAGGAGATTTACAAATTGGCAAATAAATAAGTGTATAAACAATTGTGCTATAAATGATAATGGAATAGGATTGAGTGAGATGCAGGAATGTTCTAGGATGGAGGGGTAACAAATAAATATAGGGATATTGCACATTTTTGCATAAGCATAAGTGGGAAACATTTAACTGTTCATGAGGTAGATTGCCTGGGGGAAGAAACTATTCTTGTGCCTTGCTGTTCTTGTATTTGCGGCTCTGAGGCGCCGGCCAGATGGCAAATGTTCAAAGATGGGGTGACTTGGATGTGAGAAAGCTGGTGATCCACTGACAGATAGAGCCAGGAACAGAGAGCTGGGTCAGTTTGGTCTGGAGGGTTGTTGGGATGATGGTGTTGAAAGCCGAACTAAAGTCCACAAACAGGATCCTCACATAAGTCCCTGTTTTGTCCAGATGTTGCAGGATGAAGTGCAATGCCATGTTGATTGCATCATCCACGGACCTGTTTGCTCGGTACGCAAACTGCAGGGGGTCCAGTAAGGGTCCAGTGATGTCCTTCAGATAAGCCAGAACCAGTTTTTCAAACGACTTCATGACGACAGACGTTAGAGCCACAGGTCTGTAGTCGTTAAGTCCTGTTATCTTGGGTTTCTTTGGAATGGGGATTATGGTGGAGCGTTTGAAGCAGGAAGGCACTTCACACAACTCCAGAGATCTGTTGAAGATCTGTGAAAAGATGGGGGCCAGCTGGTCAGCACAGATTTTCAGACAGGCTGGTGTAACGCCATCTGGGCCTGGTGCTTTTCTTCTTTTGTTTTTCTTGAAGACCTGGCGCACATCATCTTCACAGATTTGAAGAGCAGGAGGTATGGAGAGGGGGATTGCAGGAGGTGTTAATGGTTGTGTAGGGAGATGGTCAGAGTGGGTGTTGGGGGTTTCAAATCTACAATAAAACTCCTTCAGGTCGTTAGCAAGTCGTTGATTAGCCTCAGTGCAAGGGGATGGTGTCTTGTAGTTTGTGATGGCTCTCAGTCCTCTCCAAACTGAAGTAGAGTCGTTGGAAGTAAACTGGTCTTCCAACTTTTTAGCGTAGGTATTTTTAGCCGCTCTAATCTCTTTGTTCAGTGTGTTCCTGGCCTGATTGTACAAGACCCTGTCCCCATTTCTGTAGGCATTCTCTTTGGCCTGACGAAGGTGTCTGAGTTTTACTGTAAACCATGGCTTATCATTGTTAAATGTTAAATAAGTCCTGGTAGGAATGCATATATCCTCACAGAAACTAATATAGGATGTTACAGTCTCTGTGAGTTCGTCCAGATCGGTGGTAGCAGCTTCAAAAACGCTCCAGTCTGTGATGTCAAAACAAGATTGTAAATCCTGCTCTGTTTCGCTGGTCCATCTCTTCACAGTCTTTACTACAGGTTTAGCAGATTTAAGTTTCTGCTTGTAGGTCGGTATAAGATGAACCATGCATCCTTTATTGTGGTGTAACAGTGATCCAGTATATTACTGTCTCTGGTGGGACAGGTAACATGCTGTCTGTATTTTGGCAGTTCACGGGAGAGATTGGCTTTATTAAAGTCCCCAAGAATTATTAAAACAGAGTCCGGGTGTTGTTGTTCTGTGTCTGTGATCTGATCAGCGAGTTTCTGTAAAGCTGAGCTCACATGCGCTTGAGGAGGGATGTAAACACTAACCAGAATGAACGAGTGAAACTCCCGCGGCAAATAGAACAGCTTGCAGTTGATAAACTGCGTTTCTAGATCAGGACAGCACATCTTCTTTAACACAGTTACATCTGTACACCACCGTTCATTGATGTAAAAGCTTGTCCCGCCGCCGCGCGATTTCCCCGTTGATTCTGTTTCGCGGTCCGCTCTGAACAGCTGAAAGCCCGGCAGATGGAGTGAGCTGTCCGGTATGGTGTCATTCAGCCAAGTTTCCGTGAAACACAGAGCAGCAGATCCTTATTTGTCCGAGAGAGCAGAAGGAGTTCGTCCGTTTTGTTGGGTAGAGAGCGGAGATTTGCGAGATGGATGCTAGGCAACGGCGTTCGAAATCCGCGCTTCCTGAGTCTGACGAGCGCTCCCGCTCGCTTTCCCCGTCTGCGCGTCCTGAAGCGCTTGATCAGCGCCGCTGCTCCTCCGATAACAATGTTCAGTAAAACGTCTGTATAATAGAAATCCGGAAAAATATCATGTGGTGTGTTCTGCCAAATGTTCAGCAATTCATCCCTGGTGAAACTGATCGTGTTTATTAAACAAAAAACAGGAAAAACGAACAAAAACAGTACAAACACTGGAGAGCCAAGCACTGAAGCAGCCATGTGCGGCGCCATCTTGGTTTCCTATTTATTCATCACTAATGCTAAAAAAAAGGTTCTGGCTTTAATGATAGTTACTGAGCCATTTTAGGTTTAGATAATTATTATGATTCATATTATTATTATTATTATTTATCTATTACAAGCAATTTTAGTTTAACAGTTATTATAAATCATTTATTTTAAATAAATATTAATGTATACAGATCATGTTATATAAATAATCTGTGGTATCAATAGATTGCACTATTTTAAAAAAAATAAATCTGACCTTACATGTTCAAGTCTCTATCACTATATACACTCACCTAAAGAATTATTAGGAACACCTGTTCAATTTCTCATTAATGCAATTATCTAATCAACCAATCACATGGCAGTTGCTTCAATGCATTTTGGGGTCTGGTCCTGGTCAAGACAATTTCCTGAACTCCAAACTGAATGTCAGAATGGGAAAGAAAGGTGATTTAAGCTATTTTGAGCGTGGCATTGTTGTTGGTGCCAGACGGGCCGGTCTGAGTATTTCACAATCTGCTCAGTTACTGGGATTTTCATGCACAACCATTTCTAGGGTTTACAAAGAATGCTGTGAAAAGGGAAAAACATCCAGTATGCGGCAGTCCTGTGGGTGAAAATGCCTTGTTGATGCTAGAGGTCAGAGGAGAATGGGCCGACTGATTCAAGCTGATAGAAGAGCAACTTTGACTGAAATAACCACTCGTTACAACCGAGTTATGCAGCAAAGCATTTGTGAAGCCACAACACACACAACCTTGAGGCAGATGGGCTACAACAGCAGAAGATCCCACCGGTTACCACTCATCTCCACTACAAATAGGAAAAAGAGGCTATAATTTGAAGTTCACCAAAATTGGACTGTTGAAGACTGGAAAAATGTTGCCTGGTCTGATGAGTCTCTGATGATTTCTGTTGAGACATTCAGATGGTAGAGTCAGAATTTGGCATAAACAGAATGAGAACATGGATCTATCATGCCTTGTTACCACTGTGCAGGCTGCTGGTGCTGGTGTAATGGTGTGGGGGATGTTTTCTTGGCACACTTTAGGCCCCTTAATGCCAATTGGGCATCGTTTAAATGCCACGGCCTACCTGAGCATTGTTTCTGACCATGTCCATCCCTTTATGACCACCATGTACCCATCCTCTGATGGCTACTTCCAGCAGGATAATGCACCATGTCACAAAGCTCGAATCATTTCAAATTGGTTTCTTGAACATGGCAATGAGTTCACTGTACTAAAATGGCCCCCACAGTCACCAGATCTCAACCCAATAGAGCATCTTTGGGATGTGGTGGAATGGGAGCTTCGTGCCCTGGATGTGCATCCCACAAATCTCCATCAACTGCAAGATGCTATCATATCAATATGGGCCAACATTTCTAAAGAATGCTTTCAGCACCTCGTTGAATCAATGCCACGTAGATTTAAGGCAGTTCTGAAGACGAAACGGGGTCAAACACAGTATTAGTGTGGTGTTCCTAATAATCATTTAGGTGAGTGTAATTTCAGATGTATAAACTAACTTAACAAAAGTTAACAGCGAGATTCAAAAATTAGTTTTGAATCTCTCGGGGTCTCTCACAAGAAGTAAATCAAACTTGCTTTGTGTTGCAAGGCTCGTGCTTTGTTTGATTTTACAGCTTTGATTTAAAGTTGCAGGGAGCTTCAGAATATTATATTATAATATAGAATAGAGTTATGAATGAATAATATTTAAAAAAAAAAACCAGAAATTAAAAAGAAGTATAGGAAAATCCAATAAAGAAGAATGACTTGGATGTGAAAACTCAGAACAGTGTTCAGTGAGTGTGCTAATGCAGAAAGCTCAGGGGATAGTATCATTTCATACTAGTCAGTACTAAAGATAACTCCGGCAGTTTGTGAGTGTGGTGAAAGCATTGCTAAAATATATAGAAAATGAAGTTATGCAGCCAATGTTATTCTAAGTCATGAATTTGGATCTTAACCCTTGTTTAGTGTTTTTTTTATCAAAATAAAAATGATACTATTATTAACTTTTCCAAACTCAGACTCATTGGCCTTGGCTCATTTTCTGTGAAGAACATTTCTAAAAACAAATGCTAAATGACCACTCACTGTACACCCCCCCCCCCCCCCCCACCATCCCACCCTACACATTTATATTACATACAAGTTGTTCCGGTCCTATGTACCTTCCCTCTGTCCTCCTATTGTCTGGGACTGCTATTAGTATGGGTATGTTTATTTATGTGGGATTTTTGTGCTTCTGCCCCTGCACAATGTTGTAGCACTTTAATATATAAATGTGATCTAATTAATTTAAAGGGCAAATATCAACCAAATATGCAGTTTATATTGCTTGAAATTGGGATGAATTAAACATTTGTTGAGTATATTAACATTTAATATTTGATTGATTTAAATTAAAAATCCAAAACTGCAATGGGTCAACCAGACCCAAAAACACTGGCTGAGTAACAACAATATTCACAAACAGCCTTTGCGGCCATGTTGGGACAGGACAATAGCTCATAATTGGCCTCCGTGGCCATAACAGAACAGACTAAGAGTTTTAAGGTGGTCTTTGTGACTGTAATGGGCAGGGCTGAGAGTCCATGATTGGCTTCTAAGGCTGAAATATTTTTTAAAGGGGATTCAATGACCGTCTCCATGACCTCTTCAGGATGGGGAAGTCGTGGCCTAATGGTTAGAGAGTTTGACTACTAACTCTAGGGCTGTGGGTTCCAGTCTCGGGCCAGCAAAACCACGACTTAGGTGCCCTTGAGCAAGGCACCGAACCCCCAACTACTCCCCGGGTGCCGCAGCATAAATGATGCCCACTGCTCTGGGTGTGTTTTCACTGTGTGTGTGTGTGTGTTCATTGCTGTGTGTGTTTGTGCACTTTGGATGGGTTAAATGCAGAGCATGAATTCTGTGTATGGGTCACCATACTTGGCTGTATGTCACTTCACTTCAGATTTTTTTTCTGCCACGGGAAGTTTTGCAGCATCCGCCGCCACCTCTGGATAAATCATACTGTGCGCCATCACCTCTGGATAATATCAGCTAGAATGTTACGTGACTCTGGATGTCAGCTGCGACCTGAAGTGACTCTGGATGACCAGCTGGGACATTACGAGACTCTGGATGATCAGCTGTGACCTGAAGTGACTCTGGATGATCAACTGTGACATTACGTGAGTCTGGATGACCAGCTGGGACATTACGAGACTCTGGATGATCAGCTGTGACCTGAAGTGACTCTGGATGATCAACTGGGACATTACGTGCCTCTGGACGATCAGTTGTCGTACGAGGCTCTGGAAGATCAGCTGAGACGTGACTCTGGAGGATCAACTGGGACGTTATGTGACTCTGGACAATCAGCTGTGACCTGACGTGACGCTGGATGATCAGCTGTGATGTGATGAGTCTCTGGATGACCAGCTTTGACATGACGAGACGTGAAGGACTGTAATGTAACAGGAGCTCATTTAAATACTGAGGTAATAAACCATTCAGGGCTTTATAAGTAATAAGCAAGATTTTAAAATATATATGCTGTTTAATAGGGAGCCAGTGCAGTGTTGACAGGACCGGGCTACAGGGGTGCTACACAAGATCCCGGGCCCTATGCATAGGCAGTCCTAATGGGCCCCCCTCCCCTTGAAAATATATATTTCAGACTTTTCAAGGGCCCTCTCTTCCTTTGGGCCCTGGTAATCAGTACTGGTTTCACCCCCAGTCCAGCGCCCCTGCCGGGCTAATAGGGTCATACTTCCTGGTTCTAGTAAGAACTCTTGCTGCTGCATTTTGGACTAGCTGTAGTTTGTTTACGAAGCGTGCAGAAAAACCACCCAATAAAGCATTACAATAATCTAACCTTGAGGTCATAAATGCATGGATTAACATTTCTGCATTTTACATTGAAAGCATAGGCCGTAATTTAGAAATATTTTTGAGATGGAAAAATGCAGTTTTACAAATGCTAGAAACGTGGCTTTCTAAGGAAAGATTGCGATCAAATAGCACACCTAAGTTCCTAACTGATGACGAAGAATTGACAGAGCAACCATCAAGTCTTAGACAGCATTCAAGGTTATTACATGCAGAGTTTTTAGGTCCTATAATCAACACCTCTGTTTTTTCAGAATTTAGTAGTAAGAAATTACTCGTCATCCAGTTTTTTATATCAACTATGCATTCCATTAGTTTTTCATATTGGTGTGTTTCACTGGGTCGCAAAGAAATATATAGCTGAGTATCATCAGCATAACAGTGAAAGCTAACACCATGTTTCCTGCTGATATTTACCAAGGGTAATATGTAAAGCGTGAAGAGTAACGGCCCTAGTACTGAATCCATACTGCACTTGTGATTGATATGATACCTCTTCATTCACTGCTACGAATTGATGGTAGTCATATAAGTACGATTTAAATCATGCTAATGCACTTCCATTAATGCCAACAAAGTGTTCTAGTCTGTGCAAAAGAATGTTGTGGTCAATTGTGTCAAACGCAGCACTAAGATCCAATAAAACTAATAGAGAGATACACCCACGATCAGATGATAAGAGCAGATCATTTGTAACACTAAGTACTGAGTCTCAGTACTATGATACGGTCTAAATCCTGAACGGAAATCTTCAAAGATACCATTTTTCTCTAAGAAGGAATATAATTGTGAGGATACTACCTTTTCTAGTATCTTGGACAGAAAAGGGAGATTCGAGATCAGTCTATAATTAACTAGTTCTTTGGGTTCAAGTTGTGTTTTTTTGATGAGAGGCTTAATAACAGCCAGTTTGAAGGTTTTGGGGACATATCCTAATGACAATGAGGAATTAATAATAGTCAGAAGAGGATCTATGACTTCTGGAAGCACCTCTTTTAGGAGCCTAGATGGTATAGGGTCTAACATACATGTTGTTGGTTTAGACAAGTTTATACAATTCTTCCTCTCCTATAGTAGAGAATGAGTGAAACTGTTCCTCAGGGGGTCTTATAGTGCACTGTCTGATCCGATACTGTAGCTGACGGCTGAATGGTAGCAAATTTATCTCTAATAGTATCGATTTTACATGTAAAGTAGTTCATAAATTTATTACTGCTGTGATGTTGGGAAATGTCAACACTTGTTGATTCTTTTTTTTTAGCCACTTTATTGAATAAATACCTGGGGTTATGTTTGTTTTCTTCTAAAAGAGATCTAGCAGTTTTTAATGTTTTTCTGTAGGATAGGTTACTTTCCTGCCAAGCAATACGAAATACCTCTAGTTTTGTTTTCCTCCAGCTGCGCTCCATTTTTCGAGCTGCTCTCTTTAGGGTGCGAGTGTGCTCATTATACCATGGTGTCAGACTGGTTTCTTTAACCTTCCTTAAGCGTAAAGGAGCAACTGTATTTAAAATGCTAGAAAAGAGAGAGTCCATAGTTTCTGTTAGAATACGTCAATAGACTGGTGACGTAGGTCTGCGCGCGTTTCTCAATACAAAGTACGCTTATTTTGGACGTGCATTCTTGGTAGTGCGGACTTTGTGCATTCGACTCGGGAGTGTGATGTCCGTGACGACGCAAGTCCAGTAAATCTGCAAACAGCAGCGTACTTGATTCAGTCAGCTGACCATGGCTACTGCTATTTTCCTCTGTCAAACTGAGCACATCTAGATTATGATCAGTGATCATATTTACAAAAAAGTGCTTTCGTAGAAAGGGACCTGATATTCAATAAGCCAAGCTTTATCATTTGTTTGTCTATATTCCATCGTTTTATATTTGTTGAACCTCAATTAAATTGTTACTCTTACATTGGTTTGGACATTTTTGTGTATTTTCTAGTTCGGGGAGCAGACACAGTGTCTATAGTGTGATATCTAGGTGAAAGAGTCTCTATGTGCTGAGAATTAGCTGACCTCTGTGACGTGAGGCAGCTAGCAGACGGTCGGTTTAGCCAGTCTGTCTGCTTCCTGACCTGGGCCCCAGTAAGTCAAGTACAAACTCTAAGACTATGTGCCATATTTCAAGAGAGAAGAGCGGCACCACCCCAGGAGGGATGAAGACCATCTCTTTTCAACAGGTCAGGTCTGCCCCAAAGCTTGTCCAATTGTCTATGAAACCTTTGTTATTCTGCAGGCACCACTTAGACATCCAGCCATTGAGTGATGACAATCTGCTATGCATCTCGTCACCACGGTAAGCAGGGAGGGGACCAGAGTATATTACAGTGCCTGACATTGTGGTTGCAAGTTCACACACCTCTTTTAATGTTTTTTTTTGTGATCTCTGACTGGAGAAGTCGAAAATCATTAGCGTCGGCATGAACAACTATCTTACTGTGTTTACGTTTAACATTAGCCAGCACTTTTAAATTTGCCAAGATGTCAGGCGCTTTTGCTACCGGTAAACATTTGACTATGGGGGCTGGTGTCTCTATATTCACTTTCCGTACAATAGAATAACCAATAACTAGAGCACTTTCATCAGGTTTCTCAGTGGGTGCATCACTGAGTGGGGAGAACCTGTTTAATGTTTTGATTGGATCAGAAGAGCTGTGTTTTGACCCACGACTACGCTGCCTCACCGTCACCCAGTTGCCCTGCTGCAGGGGCTTTGCCGGAACCGAACAATGTACAGGAATCCCTGAGCTAGACGCATCCAAAGCCGTATCTAGAGCCCTAACATTCCTACTGTCCTCAATTAAAGTTTGGATGTGTGTCTTTAATTCTGAAATCTTCTCTGTCAGCCTAACTATTTCCCTGCATTTATCACATGTGAATCCCTCATCTGCGACAGAGATAGATAAACTGTACATGTGGCAAGAGGTGCAAATAACAATAGCAGGAGAAGCCATTACTCACCGTGCTTGATGAAATATTCTTACCACAGTTTTTTGATGAACTTGTAAAAAAACTGGAGAGAGAGAGAGTAGTGAGAGAGAGGAGAGGAGAAAAGAAAACAGCGATAGGCACGAATGAAAACGCTAATACAGGTGCACCGCACTCACGGATTTCAAATAAAAGTGAACTATCAAATTAGTCAGATTAGATTGATAGATAATATCAGAAATATGGTGGGTATTAAGTTATATTTTACTACTTTAAACAACAGAGAGTGATAGTAAGATTCTATTGAAAACAAAGCAACATGGAGCTACGATCACAAACACCAGCAAGGCCATCAGGAAGCAGGAATAACACAGTAAAGTCACATGACTCTGGACGATCAACTGTGATGTGTCGAGACTCTGGACATCAGCTGTAATGTGACGTGACTCTGGATGATCAGTTGTGTCAAGACGAAACTGGATGATCAGCTGTGATGTGAAGTGACTCTGGATGATCAACTGGGACGTGACATGACTCTGGGAGATAAGATCAGCTGGGTCATTACGACAGTCTGGACGATCAACTGTAAAGTGACGAGACTATGGAAGATCAGCTGTGACATGACCAAACCCCTCAATATCAGCTGAGATGTGCCCAGGACCTGGAAGATCAGCTGTGACGTGACAAGACTCTGGATGACCAACTGTAACATGACTTAAGATGATTAAATGGGATGTCAAATGACACAAGCCTCTGGAAGATCAACTGTGATGTGATATGACTCAGGACGATCAGCAGTGACTTGACTCAGGAAGAGCAGCTGTGACTTGACTTGATTCAAGGATGGCAGCAGTTACATACCATGAACGTGCTCTGCTGTCACAGTGGCCACCATAACACAAGCAAGTTTAATCAACAGAGTAGCGATAAGCATTCTTGAATGTCTTGTGGTTGACTAAATTTTGTGGCCGCCTTTACTGGCAAGGAGTCATAAAACAGGGATGGGTCAACAGCAACAACAGGTATAGCACAGGCACAGCAGAAAAGTTATCCAGAGACAGGCATGGATCAATCGATGGCGAATGTCAAGAGGTCAAGAGTCATTTATTTATAATTTGCATAGGTAACACTGGGAAAAACTGGGCATTGAAATGATTGTGACAAGGCTCAGACTACAAGGACAATAACAGGCCCACACATAAAAAAATGTAACATATACAGATATAAACGTACATGGATGGTATGGAGATATTGAGTGACTTAAGTCAGAACAATAGACACAGACAGAGCAGTAAATAAAAATAAGTGGCAGTAACCGATACAATAGGGGTATACATTGTTAAGAGATTTAACTAGTCCTGAGATACTAATATAGAATATTGGGGCAGAGCAGTGTCCAAAATGTATTTGTAGAATATCGCAGAGCTACAAGAAAAAACTATTAAAAGTTGCAGTGCAAGTACAATAAATAATAAACTTAAAGGCAGCATGTATTCCGGTTTTAGATGAAGGATAGTTGGCTGTTAAGCAGTCTGATGGCTTGAAGATAAAAGCTATTCTTCAGTCTGGTTGTCCATTATCAGATGGATCGTAAGTGTCTGCCAGATGGCAGTGAGGCAAACAGGTGATGAGCAGGGTGAGTGCAGTCCTTGATGATGCTGCGAGCCTTTTTCAAGCAGTGAGTTTGATAGATATCCTGTAAGGCTGGGAGTTTATGTCCAATTATGAGCTCTGCTGTTTTCACTACTCTCTGTAATGTAATCCAAAGGGCGAGGCAAATGGGTAATCTTTAGACAGGCAATAGTTCAGGCGAGGTACAATCAAAGTCTGAAACAGCAAGACAAAGTGATAATCCAAGAAAGGCTAAAGTCCAAGGCAGGCAGAGAACAGGCAGAACAAGGCAAACATGCTAGGATCAAGACACGGATGTATAAGGCAATGGACAGGACTAAACTAGACTTGATTTGAGAACTAGGACTAGGAACTGTCGCTGTAATGTAGCTATCGCTAACATGGTGATAAACACTAACTATACTCAGCCCTGAGTGGTGGTTAGGGTATCGTATTTATATTGTATGTGATTGGTTGCAGGTATTAATACTACGGCTGGGACAACGCGTCGAGGCAAAATATGCGCATCGATTTGTCGACCTGTTTTTATTTCTCTAAAAAACGTTTGCAAAACGTTTACCTTATGTGCGCTGAATATAAGCGATGTCTGTTTGTTGGATATATTCTGTCCAACGTTATATAACCAATCCAGGGGTTTTCTGCATTGATCTTTTTTTTTGGCGGCTGTCAAAGCCTTATTTGATCGGTGAGTGATGTAGAATAGAACTGCTGCGCCTGACAGGGCGCGTACGAGAGAGAGCCCCGGCTGTGCGCGCGCACTCACAGTCTTCAAACCATACGAGTGCTGTCTTGCTCTCTCTCTCTCTCTCTCCCTCGTGCATATTAACCAAAATCATTAGACATGATAGAAAAAGGGCGGAACGCCACAGTTTCACGTGGAGCATTCTGAGATTTTTTTTCTCCATGACAGGATGCTGGCTCCCACTGTTAATTTTTATTTATTTAGTTTTTGTAAAAGCACTTTCTGTATTAGCTTAAAGCCCTCTAGTTTACATTGGTTACTGTATTCTTTCAATTGCTCTAAACAAGTATTTTGGGTGACCTTTTTTATTGAATGCTAGACATCAAGTTGTTATTTTCATCTGAAAGAAGAACTTTTTTTCAGTAAGCTAGGCCCATGTGTTCAGTAAGCTTGTTTCAGTAAGCTATGTGTTTTCAAGGCTTCAAGGTTTTATTGAATGCTATCTCTATACAAGTGCAAAGTAATGCATTCTTAGTAAGTGTTTTATTTTGTAATTTTAAGAGCAATAAACATATATTGCAATGTTAAGGAATTCATGTTTTTTCCTTTCAGATATATAAATCAACATGTATAAAATGTTAGTAGTCAATTGATGGGGAGATAATCGAAATCGAATCGGTCTGAAAAATTAATCGTTAGATTAATCGATGCAGCGAAAAAATAATCGCTAGATTAATCGTTTAAAAAATAATCATTTATCCCAGACCTAATTAATACCATTGATATTAGGATCGAACTGCCCAAAGCTAGGAGAAGGGTTGCTAATGTAGACAAACTCATTCAATGTCAGTCATGTGTGGAGTAAAACATAGTTTATTAGGCAAATGAAAGCTTTACTGAGAAATGTAAAAGCCCCAAAAGCATTTATAATACTTTGTGGCTTTAAAATATTAAAACTACAATTATAAAATTACTTTTCCCTGATTCAAATACAATCAGCAGACAATAACAGTTGTTGATAAAAAGTTGAAATATAAAAAGTAAAGATAACAATGTATTCATAAAAAAGGAATCGGACTAGCGCGTTCAGCGCGGGGGCGTGGTCACATTAGATGAAGGGAGACGTGAAAAACGGACATCGCGTTGTTTTCATATGGATTACTTTATCACAGAATATCTGTTTTCGACAGCACTTGTTCAGTTTAAAAGTAGACATGTCAAGCTTTCTATAGATATCTTATATATCTTATAGACAAAAGCTGCAGACAGCACACCTTGTTTGTTATCTTTATTTTATAAATGCACCAAGTTTTGTTGTTATTATGTCTGTATACAAAAAAAGTTGACCCTTTACAGATTCGTGTATTGCTCTTATCTGTACGATCAAAACTGAAATTTAAATTCTTTTTGGGGTTATCAGGAGAAAATGACTCATAATGCGTATACGCGTTAATCGATTTAAGAGGATTTTTTTGGTGAGGATACAGCATCAGATCTGAAGATGATCTACTTACTATGATAGTTTTTTGTATGATTGTGTAGAGAAACTGAATGACAGAAACTCTTCCCACATGTCTCTCCAGTGTGAATCTTCTCATGTGTTTTCAGGTGTCCTGACTGATTGAATCTCTTGTCACAGTGTGAACACTTGTAAGGTTTCTCTCCAGTGTGAATCCTCTCATGTGTTTTCAGACTTGATGACACACTGAATCTCTCGTCACAGTGTGAACACTTGTAAGGTTTCTCTCCAGTGTGAATCCTCTCATGTGATTTCAGACTTGATGACACACTGAATCTCTTGTCACAGTGTGAACACTTGTAAGGTTTCTCTCCAGTGTGAATCCTCTCATGCTGTTTTAAATGGCTCGCTGTAGTAAAAGTCTTTTCACACTCAAAGCACATGTAATCTCTCACAGCAGCATGTATTTTCTGATGCAATTTTAAATGTTTTGGACATGAAAAACTCTTTCCACACAAATGACATGAATGTGGCTTATCCTTTGTATGAACTCTCAGGTGTTGCTTCAGTTCTGGAGCACTCAAAAATGTTTTGTCACACTGATCACATGTGTACTGCTTCTCTCTAGTGTGGATGTTCATGTGTGTCATAAGGCTTTCTGATCGTGAGAAACTCTTCCCGCACTGATCACAAGTGAATGGTTTCTCTCCAGTATGAACTCTCATGTGTGATGTAAGGTTTGCTTTTATCGTGAAACTCTTCCCGCACTGATCACATGTGTGCAGTTTCTCTCCAGTGTGGATCCTCTCATGTAGTTTCAGACTTGATGACACACTGAATCTCTTGTCACAGTGTGAACACTTGTAAGGTTTCTCTCCAGTGTGGGTCATCTCATGTGTTTTAAAGTTTCCTGACTGACTGAATTTCTTGTCACAGTGTGAACACTTGTAAGGTTTCTCTCCAGTGTGGGTCATCTCATGTGTTATCAGGTGTCCTGACCGACTGAATTTCTTGTCACAGTGTGAACACTTGTAAGGTTTCTCTCCAGTGTGGATCCTCTCATGTAGTTTCAGACTTGATGACCGACTGAATCTCTTGTCACAGTGTGAACACTTGTAAGGTTTCACTCCAGTGTGGATCCTCTCATGTAGTTTCAGATTTGATGACTGACTGAATCTCTTGTCACAGTGTGAACACTTGTAAAGTTTATCTCCAGTGTGGATCCTCTCATGTGTTTTCAGACTTGATGACACACTGAATCTCTTGTCACAGTGTGAACACTTGTAAAGTTTCTCTCCAATGTGAATCCTCTCATGTGTTTTCAGACTTGATGACACACTGAATCTCTTGTCACAGTGTGAACACTTGTAAGGTTTCTCTCCAGTGTGAATCCTCTCATGCTGTTTTAAACAGTTTGCTGTAGTAAAAGTCTTTTCACACTCAAAGCACATGTAATCTCTCACAGCAGCATGTATTTTCTGATGCCATTTTAAATGTTCTGGACATGAAAAACTCTTTCCACACAAATGACATGAATGTGGTTTCTCCTTTGTATGAACTCTCAGGTGTTGCTTCAGTTCTGAAGCTCTCAAACATTTTTTGTCACACTGATCACATGTGTACAGTTTCTCTCTAGTGTGGATGTTCATGTGTAACTTAAGAGTTGATGAGTGTGAGAAACTCTTCCCGCACTGATCACAAGTGAATGGTTTCTCTCCAGTATGAACTCTCATGTGTGATGTAAGGTTTGCTTTTATCGTGAAACTCTTCCCGCACTGATCACATGTGTGCGGTTTCTCTCCAGTGTGGATCCTCTCATGTCTTTTCAGACTTGATAACCGACTGAATTTCTTGCCACAGTGTGAACACTTGTAAGGTTTCTTCTCCTCAGATTCACTCACTTCTTCTCTCTCCTCATTACCTTCAATCAACCCTGAAAAAAGAAAAGAAAAAACTGTACATTTGACATTAACTACAAAAAAGTGACAGGACATAAAATCAAACCCTGCTATAACAGCGAAAAGTAGACCATTGCATTGCAAAATTTGTTTAGTTTGTTTGCTTAATCTTATGATTAGGTTTCATTAACTGTTTTGTCTGAATGAATAAGAGATAAAATGTAATGTTTACGCAAACTCAAGGTTTATGGGTTGTTTATAGTTGGATGTGTGCTGGTCAGATGAAGTGTGAGGATTGAAACACACACAACTAAGATTTTTCAATAAACTCTGGTCCTTTTTATCATCATCACACTATCTCTCTTGCTTAGTCTCTTTTCTGGCTTTACTCGGTCAACTTCTTGGTTGATAGGAGGCTTGATGGCAAGAGGACAGTTGATGGCAAGAGACAAGACTTGATGTTAAAGGGATAGTTCACCCAAAAATCAAAATTATGTCAATAATGACTCACCCTCATGTCGTTCCAAACCCCTGAGACCTCCGTTCAGACCTGGAAGAGAAGACAATGATGAATAAAGTCGTAGTTTTTGCTATTTTTGGACCAAAATGTATTTTCGATGCTTCAAAATATTCTAACTGACCCTCTGATGTCACATGGACTACTTTGATGATGTTTTTCTTACCTTTCTGGACATGGACAGTAGACCGTACACACATTTTCAATGGAGGGACTGAGAGCTCTCGGACTAAATCTAAAATATCTTAAACTGTGTTCCAAAGATGAACGGAGGTCTTACGGGTTTGGAACGACATGAGAGTGAGTCATTAATGACATCATTTTCATTCGAGGTCCCCTTTAATGGGTTTTGGTTATCGACAACCCTACTGAATATTTGTTCAGATACCAAACAAATTGGATATTTTCTGACATCCGGGACTGGATCTTAACTGGTGCTATCTGGTGTTGAGACCAAGTTGCAACCTTCCACTCCCAAGCCAACAAAGAAGTTGTGTACAGCCTAGTATAAAATAGTAATTTTGGTCTATATAGCAAATTTTGCCTTTCATGACAACTGTGAGGGGGTGATTTTTTTTTTTTTATAACTCATCAGTTTAAATTATATTAAGCCTTAATGTTCTGCAAAAGTAAGGGTGTGGCCACTTGAGTGACAGGTGGATTGCCGCTGCTGACACTGCCATCGATCTTGGTGGACGTGGTTTCAGCAACCAACTCCCTCCTCTTTGCCCATTTTCGATGATCCGGGAGTGACGTGCTGCCAAGATGGCGATGGTCTTTCTCAAATGGACCACTTCATGTGCATTTGCGGTCTTAAGTCCACAAGAACTTTGGGTGTCCCATTTATCATTTTAGCGCTCAGAAGGGTGATCGTTAGTGTTTCCTCTGTGGCCATTATGGCTTTTGAGCTACAAAACGCTCTTCAAGAGTCAACAGGTTAGGTCACAGGCACTACGTCTATGTTTTTATACAGTCTATGGTTGAGACTAAAACTAATATACATTTTGTTGGAGCGGGAAAACCTGCCAGTCTATAGGAAGTGTCCCTTATTATTTGATGTTTCAGTAAAATCATTCAGCAGCTCTTAAGACCTTTCCAATTACAACAAACAAAATATAAATCTGTGTGAAGTTTTAGAAATGTCAGCCTCATTAATGAAGAATAAACACCAACCTGTTTGTTCTTCAGTATCTTCAGTGTGTTTGATTCTGCAGGGTTCTGGATCTCCCATCTCCTCTCTTACCTCTTTAATAAACTCAATCTTTACAGATTTCATCTCTTCTTGGATGGTTTGATGCTCCTCTTCACTTGAGAACTGATGGAGATATTCCTGCATTTATTGGTGAATTGATGAATGTGAGATTGTTGTCAGAGGAGTTTCACTGAACATGAATTTCTGTGTGGAAAAGCAGATTTGCCAAAATAAACAATAAATCAAAGAGGCATTAAGTGTTGTCTCTTTGTAAATCATTACATTACTATATTAGATTACAGTAGTGAGCTCTTGAACTGTCCCTCTACCCTCATCGGTGGAAACTACCAGCCTAGCTTACAGTGTCTTCTTCTGAAAGTCATCTTTGATGATTCCACCTCTCAAACAAGACGCTATTCCAGCCTTAATGTGGTCACAAACTGGACGAGAAACACAGTACTGCTCTGCACATTTTTTAAATTCACACACATTGTTTTATATGAAGTGCACACAGTGGATCCCAGATGTGATGAGAGGGGGGTAATTATGCAATCATCTTCCATAGCTTCTGAAGGGCAGTACTAAATGAGCAAAACGTATATACTAGGGTTGTGCCGATAGACGATAGTATCGTGTATCGACGATAGTCAGAGATATCGACATAAGCAGATTTCTCTGTCGATTAGACGATATTAGGCTCATTTTCCTATTAATGTATTAGATTATAATAATAATAACTATTATTTTTATTAGGCTGCTTATTAAAATAAAACTGCCCAGCTATTTCTCTTCTGCACTGCATTTCTCACACACACGCACAGCGCGCGAGCACAGGAGGATAAGAGCCTGTAGTCACTGAAGTTGTCCGCTTTGACTCGGATAACTCGTTAAATCCATGAAATGAAAGAGATAGAAAACGAGGAGTTGGTGTCCCGCACATTTAATGGCTGGTCCACGGCACCACGCTCTTCTCATACATGACAGATTAACTCTTTCTTGGCATTACAAATAAAGTAATGTGGGGCGGCAGTGGCTCAGTGATTCATGTAGGTCGTCTACAAACCGGAAGGTTGGTGGTTCAATCCCCGGCTCCACCTGACCAAGTGTCGAGGTGTCCTTGAGCAAGACACCTAACCCCAGCTGCTCCCGACGAGTTGGATGGCGCCTTGAATGGCTGACACCGCAGTCGGTGTGTGAATGAGTGTGTGAATGGGTGAATGTGAGGCAAATTGTAAAGCGCTTTGGATGGCCATGTGGTCTGTTGAAAGCGCTATATAAATTCATCAAAAGAAGAAATCCAAGATGGCGGCTTACATGTAGCATGTGTATGTTGGCGTCTCGCTGTTTGTCTTGTCCAGCATTATATTTTTTATTTTATTTTTTTCTATAATCTTAAGATCTGTTTTATGACTGTTTAAAACTATCATCAAAATGAAGACTTTCTCCATATTCTTTTGCCTGCTCAATTGTTTGCAACTGTGGATTTTAATGGACTGCATGCTCTCAAGCCCCGAAGGGAGAGCAGGATATGTGCCATGTTTTTGGACCATTCCGAATACCGTGACCTCCTCTGAGTTGGTGGACAAAGATACTGTTATGAGGACCTGGGTCCTCAAGATTCACCTTATTCACTGGAGGCTGCTTATTTTGAGAGGTAGGCCAAAAAGCTTGCGATGTCTGTGGGCCTATGGAAATGGAAAGCTGTCTCCTTATGCGACATCCATCTGCAGTGATCATTCGACCACTGGCACTGTGAGGAAAAGCTGGTTTGTTGTTCTTCTGCTTTTAATTTCGGGTAACATCCACCCCAATCCTGGCCCAGAGATGATGCAGCTTCAAACCCCTGATGAATTTAAATCTAGTGATGGTTTACGCTTCTTCCACCTTAACGTTCGCAGTCTGATAAATAAAATGGACTACATAAGAATATGGGCTGAGTCAACGAACTCTGACATTATGGTTCTCTCTGAGACATGGTTAAATAAATCCATTACAAATTCCATGATACATATTGAGGGATATAATGTTTTTAGATCAGATCGCACAAAGAAAGGTGGTGGAGTTGCAGTTTATGTTAAGTCAAAGTGGAACTGCACCTGTTTGTACTCTGTTAGTAAGCCACATTTCTTTGAATTGGTGGCAATCAAACTTCATTTTTCAAATGGTCATGACATCATCGTCATTGGATGCTATCGTCCACCGTCAGCATCAAGTGAAGTTATCACTTCACTTACTGATCTTCTTCATAACTGGACTAACTCCGAATTGATTTTACTTGGGGATTTAAACTGGGACTGGTCATCAAAATTGTCTGATCCATTCAAGGAAATTTGTGACTCTCTTTGTTTGGAGCAATTGATAAAATCTCCAACACGGTTGAATCAAATAGACCCAAGCAAATCTTCATTAATTGATGTCATTTTAACTAATGTTTCTCATAGATTTTCTGCTTCTGGAGTTTTCTGTAATGATATAAGTAACCATTGTGTTATAGTATGTGTGAGAAATTGTAAGACCCCAAAAAGCAAACCACGTATTATTTCAAGACGCTATTTTAAGCATTTTAACGAACAAGCTTTTTTACAAGATATTTATGATAGTGGTTTACATGTGGTTTCTTTGATACCTGATGTAGATTTAGCATGGGAGCATTTCAAATGTACTTTTTTAAGTATATGTGATAAACATGCTCCTTTTAAAAAATTCAGAGTAAGAGGGAGAGATAACCCCTGGTTTACAGAGTTAATTTCCTCACGTATCAAAGAACGTGATGCGGCATGGGTTAAAGCAAAGAAAACAAATAATCTTCAGGACTGGGTACATTACAGGACATTAAGAAATAATAGTACAAAATTGGTAAAAAAAAAAAAAAAAAGCTAAATGTGAATATTATTTAAATGCAATAAGTGGAAATTTGAATGATCCCTCCAAATTTTGGAAGTTGTGCAAATCAGTTTCTGGTCTAAAACCCTCTATGAGTTTACCTGATTATTTAAAAGTAAAGGAAAAAATTATAAAAGGGAAAGAAATTATTGTTGAGGTTTTTAATAATTTTTTCATTACTGCGGGTTCAGCCCCTGACCCTAGTCATTTAACCAACGATATAATAAAAGGGAATGGTGAAACTGAAATATATCGCTCTACTCAGCTTTTTACATTTAACGCTGTTTTAGTATCACAAGTTCATAAAGCCCTACTAAATTTAGATTGTAAAAAGTCAACAGGACCTGATAATATTGAACCTTATTTTTTAAAAATTGCAGCAGATTTTATAGCAGAACCTATTACTTCTATTTTTAATTTAAGTTTAACGTCAAATGTAATTCCCTTTGCATGGAAATCAGCCATGGTTCTTCCTTTGTTAAAAGGGGGTGACCCTCATAAAGTGGATAACTATCGTCCTATTTCAAGGTTATCAGTTATGGCAAAAGTTTTTGAGTCTTTTGTAAATGATCAGGTTAAACAGTTTTTAACAGAAAATAATATTTTAAATGAGTTTCAATCGGGGTTTAGGTCAGCCCATAGTACTGTAACAGCGGCAACTCTTGTCACAAATGATATTATTACTTCTTTAGATAATAAAAATTACTGTGCTGCTTTATTTGTAGATCTCTCTAAAGCTTTTGATTCTGTAGATCACAAAATTCTTTTAAAAAGACTCAGGTCCTTAGGTTTTAGTAAAATGAGTATAAATTGGTTTAAAAATTATTTATCCGAAAGATCGCAGTGTGTCTCAGTTGAAAATTACATTTAAAAAAAACTAGAAATCAAGAAAGGTGTTCCTCAGGGATCCATTTTAGCACCAATTTTATTTTCAATTTATATAAATGGTTTGGGTCAAGATATAACTTCAGCTAAACTGCATTTATATGCCGATGATACAATTATTTATACGTCTGCACAGTCCATAAAAAAAGCTGTTGAGCTATTACAAGATTCTTTCCAGGTATTGCAATCTTCATTGTTAAATTTAAAATTGGTTTTAAATATTAAGAAAACTAAATATATGCTGTTTACTCGCTCTCGTAACACACTCGTGATTCCACCCATTTTAACTTTGGAAGGGGACTGTGTAGAAAGAGTAAATACCTATAAATACCTGGGCATATGGCTTGATGAAAGGTTAGGTTTTAATATTCATATTGACAATCTTTCAAAAAAACTCAGACCCAAATTGGGGTTTCTTTTTCGTTTAAAGAAATGTTTTCCATCTGAAGCCAAATAGAGAATTATTCAAAGTTGTTTTCTCTCTGTGCTGGACTATGGTGATGTGATTTATATGCATGCTAATGTATCTTCACTAAAAAAAATTAGATTGCATATACCATGCTGCAATACGATTTGTGACAAATGCTCCTACATGTACCCATAATTGCACTTTGTTTGATTTGGTTGGCTGGCCCTCCTTGTATCAGAGGAGAAAAATGCATATGTTGATGTTTATTGCCAAAGCTCTAATAGGTAAACTGCCTCTGTATATCTGTAGTCTCCTATCTTATTGTTCTGGTAGCTATAAAACTAGATCGTCTTTTAAATTACTTTTAACTGTGCCTCGATCATACACCGAGTTTGGTAAAACTGCCTTTTCCTGTTATGCGCCCAGACTATGGAATGAAATGCAGAGTACTTTGAAGCTAAACATGCTGCCATCGTTAAATATTTTTAGAAACCTTTTGACGTCACATTTGAAAGAATCATGTTCCTGTTTTACTTAACATTTATATATTACATTAATCTTGAGTGCTGGACATTTTTGTGACAGGATTTTTTGTTTTTGTTTTGTTTTCCTTTAATGCTTGTCTTGTAATATTTTATGTGTAAAATTTTGTATGCTGCCATTTTGGTCAGGACTCCCTGGTAGAAGAGATTTTTATCTCAAGGGATTATTCCTGGTAAAATATGGGTTAAATAAAAAAAAAAAAATAAATGCAGTCCATTTACCAAGTAAAGACAGAATAATAACAAGGCGGCAGAGCGAACTTAGCATCCATAGTGGTTCTCACATAGACCCTCTATTAAAGACTGATCATTATAACGCACACTAGAAGGACTACGTGAGAACCACTATGGATCATAAGTTCGCTCTGCAGCCTTTTTATTGCACACCTCACTATAATGTGATGCATGCAAAATACAGAGTTTTGGCTGTTTCAAAGTCTCCATCCACAAACAGACGTACATCGTCTGCAGATATAAGGTATTTCATTGCACTTTAACAAGTAATCTGAACAGCCTATATATGTGCACTATTTTAAACGAGCCCTCACTGAGTTTAATGCCACAGTTATGTTAGAACGCATCTCATTCTTGTTTCTGTGGCGGTGCGTCGAGCTGGTCATGAGGCGCGTGGTCCAGAGCGCTGTATGACTGATGCAGCAGTTCAATTCAACTTTACTCCAAACATATGAACTTACCTGTTTTAAATACTTTATATTTAACGTGTTCGTTTATGCCCGGTATTAGTGTTAAACTGTTGGACTTTAAATGAAATCTACTATTGATTTTCACCGTTGATTGATTTTTCCGAACATTAACTTCCGTGCGCAGATGCGGCAGATTTGTCACAGGACGAGTGATATGACAGTTGTGTCCGACTATATATATGAACTTAGCTGTTTTAAATACAGTATTTTTATATTTAACGTCATTTTCAGTATGTTTTAAAGTATATTTTTTCAATTATTGGTGATTCCATAGGCTCTCTCGCGCGCACCTGCGTGGTTTAAAACACCAGAAAAAAAAGTCTCTCTCTTGCTCCACCCAAGCACGATAAGATCGTGTATTGTCAATTTCACGGACTGACGATATGACGATGTGAAAAATGACCATATCGCCCAACACTAGTATATATATATATATATATAGGCAAAATAAGTTCAAAAGTTTTCACCTCCCGGCTCTTAATGCATGGTTTATCCTTCTGGAGCATCAGTGAGCATTTGAACCTTCTGTTATAGTTGCATATGAGTCCCTCAGTTATCCTCAGTGTGAAAAGATGGATCTCAAAATTATACAGTCATTGTTGGAAAGGGTTCAAATACACGAAAATGCTGGAAAACCAAATCATTTTTGGGAGTTTTCTGAAGGGATTTTTCTGAAGAACAATGGGCACTTTTTAACAGGGTCATATGATAAACTAAAAAAAAATGTAAACTGTACATTTGACATTAACTTAAAAAAAAGTGAAAGGACATAAAAACAAACCCTGCTATAACAGCGAAAAGTAGACAATTGCATTACAAAATTTAAAGTTTAAACACCCCCCCACATGCCTACTTCACAGTGTTTTATTTACAACACTGTTCAAGAACAACCCAAATATTCCTGAACCTGGGAGAGTAGCCTACAATGCCGTCTACACACAAAAGCTGTTTCTATAACAGTGAATTTTCAAATACCGCCATTGGCCGATACATTTTTCTGCTTGGACTATGTGTTCTTTTGTTTTGAGGGCGCGCCTGACATTTATTTTGATGGTGCATAGTGCTCACATTCTCCCTTTCTTTAAAAGACTAATGAATAGGGATATGACAGTATCCGATTTTTATGTTGTGATTAATTGCTAATGCTAATTGAAATTTAGCTCTTAAAAGTGGTCATAATAGAGCCTGACAGGTTTAATAAAATTTAATGAACATTTAAATAACTGAACATTTAAATACAATAACCCAATACAGAAAAATATATAAAGTTAAAACTTTAAACTTTAAAAAAAAATTTAAGTGCAAAAGAACTATAAAGACAATAAGACCTCATTAGTTGAGGATACTCCACACAGAGATATGATTTCACTGCCTGTGATTGCATGAAGAAACAGATGAAACTGAGACAAACTAAATGTCTCTACAGCAAACAGACACACTACAGCAAAAAATATAAATAACTGGACGAACACCATTCTTTGGGATGAAATTACTAACATGCCTAAGACTTTTGCACAGTAAATAAGCATAATTAAAGTATGCGTTAAATGTGTGTTAAGGGCTAGATTCCCACTGGAGGACACAGCTGTGGTGTGATGAGCAGTGAACTGAGCATTTTTAAGAGGCACCGAAATGAGGCACCAAAATCTGCATTCTGATTCAGTTTGGGTCATACAGGTTACATATGTACCGGTGCCATATTGGTTCATTAATTTCAGTAGTTCAACTCAAATTGTGAAACTTGTGTATTAAATAATTTCAGTGCACACAGACTGAAGTAGTTTAAGTCTTTGGTTCTTTTAATTGTGATGATTTTTAACCAAAAACCATAAATTCACCAATCTCAATAAATTAGAATACTTCTTAAGACCAATAATAATAATAATAAAAAAAAAACATTTTTAGTGAATTGTTGGCCTGTTGGAAAGTATGTTCATTTACTGTACATGTACTCAATACTTGGTAGGGGCTCCTTCTGCTTTAATTATGGTTAATTCAGCGTGGCATGAAGGTGATCAGTTTGTGGCACTGCTGAGGTGGTCTGGAAGCACAGGTTTCTTTGACAGTGGCCTTCAGCTCATCTGCATTGTTTGGTCTCTTGTTTCTCATCTTCCTCTTGACAATAGCTTGTAGATTCTCTCTGGGGTTCAGGTCTGGTTAGTTCACTGTCCAGTCAAGCACACCAACACCATGGTCATTTGACCAACTTTTGGTGCTTTTCATGAAACGTGTTCATGCAGTTTTTCTGACAGGAAATTTGATATATTTTATTTACGAAAAGAACTCACCATTCACTGACGCGTCCAGGTCGCAAACACTCAGGATTGTACATCTGATCTTTAATGAAACTCACGATTAGTGTTGTCACAGTACCAAAATTTCAGTATTCGGTACTGATACCAGTGAAAATCCACGGTTCTCGGTACCAATTTCGGTACCAAAGCAAAACACAAAAATATGCTAATTAAAAAAAAACTTTTTAGCACTAAAAGTAAAACCAATGCCATTCTTTATACTTATTTACAATTGTGTTTAAAGTTTTTCTAGAAGTTATATAATTATGAAAAACAGTAAACAAGTTTCACCCAAATTTTATTTGTCTTTTAATTTATGAAATTTAAACACATTTTATTTCTGGTAAATAAAGGGGATTTTCTATTAAAATTAAAATTAAAAAATTAAAAAAAAAATTAAGAAATATTGTGATTTATTTCTTTAAAAAAATAAAGTTTTATTTTCTCAACAGTAGTAGCAGTATCACATACATTTTACTAAATAATAGTAATATTTCTAGCACAATGCCTTTATGTAAAAATTAACTTTTAGGCCTAATGAATGCATATTTGTCATTTTAACTGAACTTAAAACTGGTGGTGATGCTTAAGATATTTTTGGTCATTGATGGTTTCTGTAAAAAAATAGTAATAGATCATATGAATTATTATTCATATTAATTATTATTAAAAAATAATACTCCTACTAATTCTACTATCATACTAATGTATATCCAATGCACTATGAATTGATGAGCTGCTGGGTTCATGAATATTAATCACGTTGTCTGCGTTCGGTCAAACTGATTTGCTGAAATCAAAACAGGGGCGGTACTAAATCAGCGCCAGCCAATGAAATTGCCATTTGCGCATTAGCTCCGCCCACTACCGGAGAAACCGGTATGTCTTCTGCTTGTTCAAAAATGAATATGAATAATTCTAAATGAACTCAATTAAACTCCATTAAAACTCCATTAAAGGAAAAGACAATAAAGAATAGTTTACATATAGCGTGTCGATTCAGCGTGGTAAGACTCTCGCTCTCTCTCTCTTTTGCATGTGTGAGAAACTGAAAAGATCGCTTGATGGAGAGAGAACTCTGAAGCTCAGATGCTGAAATTAATGCAAGCGTCATGCGCTTCAGTCTATGTAGTAAACAAACCCGCACGTCTTTGTCATTCATTAATTCACACAGAACACGGATTCATATTTCAAGCAACATTTGCGGCTTAACATTTACAGATACTGGTCCATATGGAGATTTGATTTGATTAATTTATGCTAACTTTGACAAATTCTATGACTGTCCATATTAAAATGTAAGTTTCATTTTCATGACTGGAATTTGAAATTCCGTCCTGATGACTTCGCGGAAATCATAGCACTGAACCGGGTTTGAACGGGACCTCGGTACTGCCGGTACTTAAAGAAAACTGGTACCGTCACATTTAAATTTTTTTAGTACCGACTTGGTACCGAAGTACCGGGTCTTTTGACAACACTACTCACGATTATGAGTAAATTTGCTTTCATCTTTGCAGGACTGTGATATGAAGAGTGTACAGAGTAACACATCTATAGCAATAGTGTGAAAGTGCATAGCACATAACGTGCACAATATACCAGTATAAACACGGATATCTATTGGTATAATATGCGTCACATGACTAAACTTGTGTCATCCTTTTCCAAAGCCTCCATTTTCACAGTCCACACAACATCGTGTAAATGGCATTTTCAAATTTATCCACTTTGGAGAGTGTTTTAAAAAGCTCAGTTTTCCTTGATAAAAACGAAAATGGAGAGAAAAAGATGCGTTTTCAAACAAAAACATATTAGTGTGGACATGCCCAAAAACTATAAAATAAAAATATATATAAAAAGATATAATACAGTACAGACCAAAAGTTTGGACACACCTTCTCATTCAAAGAGTTTTCTTTATTTTCATGACTATGAAAATTGTACAGTCACACTGAAGCCATCAAAAGGGCCAACAAGTGCTAAGCATCTCTCGGGGAACTCCTTCAAGACTGTTGGAAGACCATTTCAGGAGACTACCTCTTGAAGCTCATCAAGAGAATGCCAAGAGTGTGCAAAGCAGTAATCAAAGCAAAAGGTGGCTACTTTGAAGAACCTACAATATGACATATTTTCAATTGTTTCACACTTTTTTGTTATGTATATAATTCCATATATAATTCCACATGTGTTAATTCATAGTTTTGATGCCCTCAGTACAATTTTCATAGTCATGAAAATAAAGAAAACTCTTTGAATGAGAAGGTGTGTCCAAACGTTTGGTCTGTACTGTATATATTAAAAAAATATTGGTAGACCACTACTCTAAATTGCGACTAAAACGGTTGCATTTGCGACCAAAATTATTAAATTCTAAGTTTCTGCTGAGGTCCCACTGGCAACTAAGCCTATGTATTTGCATGTTATAATTAAAAAAAATGCATGTAATGCCTTTTTTTTCTGATTTTGTTTTTGATTTTTTTTCCTGTTTTGGGATGGCATCATTTGCTATGTTCACGTATTAAACTGAGACGATGCACATCAAAGTTTTAGTGGTAAAAATATTTTTGCAGCATTGCATTTACGCACACCTGAGTTGTGCAGTGCGCAACACCTCGTGTGTTAAAAAATAGTTGTCCCTGAAAGACAGCGGAGACCAGGACAACTAAAGCCCCAGATACAGATCCCCTGTAAAGACCTTGTCTCAGAGGACCACCCAGGACAAGACCACGGGAAACAGATGATTCTTCTGCACAATCTGACTTTGCTGCAGCCTGGAATTGAACTACTGGTTTCGTCTGGTCAGAGGAGAACTGGCCCCCCAACTGAGCCTGGTTTCTCCCAAGGTTTTTTTCTCCATTCTGTCACCGATGGAGTTTCGGTTCCTTGCCGCTGTCGCCTCTGGCTTGCTTAGTTGGGATCACTTCATCTACAGCGATATTGTTGACTTGATTACAAATAAATGCACAGACACTATTTAACTGAACAGAGATGAATTCAATGATGAACTCATCATTTTGCATTATTGACACACTGTTTTCCTAGTGAATGTTGTTTAGTTGCTTTGACGCAATGTATTTTGTTTAAAGCGCTATGTAAAGTAGGGATGCAAGATCAAGATTTTTCTTGGCCGATTCCGATACCGATTTTTTTACAAGCAACAAACAAGAAAGAAGGAAAGTGTGCATACACAAGATGTTTTTTTTTTATAGGCCAAACTAGCTTTTGGCTATTGAAAACAATAACCGTAACCATCTGAAATTAACGGCAGTAACTGCGCAGTAAGTAGCCTACATTCAATACAAACATAGATGGTACAGACATCAGCATTTAGCTTTTGTTTTTGAATTGGGTTGAAACTACATAGAATTGGCCTTTAAGATTAACTCTCTGTAACCAAATTAAAGGCAACAACTGCATAGTTCTAAAGTCCAATCAACACAATCAGCACACATTCAATAACATCTAGTTAGGTTTTGCTGCAGGGGGTGTCAGGGAGACGCCCCTGTTCACTGCCCAGCCACCAGGAGATGTTCTGGGTTAAGGGGTGAAACGTCAATGAGCAGTGGTCCCCAGCTGAAGACCCTGCAGCAAAACCACATGGTATGCGGTCAGGTTTAGGCCTGCATCAGGGAAAAGGACACACTGTAATGAATTATGCATTTCTGGAGACAGTGACTACTGTGAATAGAGCAGTTGGCATTCAGGGAAGACAGGGGGACAACCAGGAAAGACTGGTGGCAGCAGGATAGACTGCTCCGGGAGAGGCGGGTTGGTAACTCAATCCTCAAATTTTCCAGGAGGAAGACACCCAAAGCTTACTACAAGGAAGAAACAAAGAAAACAACCCGAAGGCCGTTCGAGAGAAAGGCCATCAAGGACGGACCACACGGTAACGGACACAAGGATATCGGCAAAAGACAAAATCCCAAGGAAGTGTGGGTGTGGCTGGGAAAAAACAACTTTGAGGGGACTTCACATGGGAAAGAAGAAGTGTGGTGGTGGTAGCTTGATGCAACATTGCACTGACCCTGTAAGGGCAGGTCAGACAAATGGGATCCAAGGCCAGGTTCACAACCACAGTGCCAACAGGCCCAATGTTGCAGAGGTAGAGCAGGAGGAAAGGAAGGAGGAGGAAGAAAGGGATGTTGATGAACCCCAGGAAGTAAACTCAGGAGCACCCCCAAGAATGGAGGGGAGCCAAAGGGACAGGAACCTGAAGAACCCACTCCGAAGGAACAAGATCAAGTGGCCAAAGGCCAACGAGGCTGAGGAGTGGATAAAGTTGGATGAACATCTGAGCGGGCTGCTGAAAAAAGCTCTGCGTGGCTCAGTGGTAGCCAAGCTAAACCTGTTTGGGGAAATCCTGTATGAAGAATGCAGCAACAGGTACGGCGAGGTGACCATCAAAGAAGCCTTAATAAAATCAAAAAGCAGTAGGGAGAAAGAGATAGATGACCTGGTGATATGCAGAAGGCAGCTCCGCAAGCGTTCGAGGAAGGCAGAGGAGTCTGAGAAGGAGGACTTGAAAGCTCTGTGGGATGAGATCAGAAGACGCCTTGCTAACCTCCGGAGGGTTGAACGCATCAGAAAACTGAGAAAAAGGAAGGAGAAGGAAAGATCTAGTTTCTTCAGGAATGCACGTGGGCTCCTCGAGGAGAAGACAAGTGGAATTCTGGATGTCTCCAAAGAAGAACTGCAGGAGCACATCCGCACTCAGTACAGTGACCCAGCAAGGAACAAGCCACTAGATTCACCAGGGTATGTGCCCAGACCCTCAGAACTATCAGCCCTGTTTGACACATCGCCACCAAAGTTCAGCGAAATCAGGCAGGTGATCCGGCGGGCAAGATCTGCTTCAGCACCAGGCCCGAATGGAATCCCGTACAGGCTGTATAAGTGCTGCCCAGCAGTGCTGAAACTGTTATGGTCCCTGATGAAAATCACCTGGACAAAGCAGACTATACCATCTGAGTGGCAGAGGGCAGTGACAGTCTCTATTCCCAAACAACAGAATGCTAAGACTGTCGAGCAGTTCAGGAGCATAGCTAGCAGGAGCATGGCAAGAAGAATGACCACCTACATTATGGAGAACAACTACATTGATACCAGCTGTCAGAAAGCCAGGATCCCAGGCTTTCCTGGCTGTGTAGAGCATGCTTCCATGATTTGGGAACAGATCCAAACCACCAAGAGGGAGAAGAAAGATCTGCACGTTATATGGCTAGACCTAGCCAATGCCTATGGGTCAGTGCCACACCTGCTTATAGCCTATGCTTTGGAATTCTTCTACATTCCAGACAACATCAGGACCATGATCATGAACTATTACCAGGACATGCACATGTGTTTTGCACTGAAAAAGTCACCACTGGTTGGCAACAACAGGAAGTAGGGATCGCAATGGGATGCTCTATTTCTCCTATTCTCTTTGTAGCAGCATTTGAGGTCATCCTGATCGGAGCAAGGCAGGTAGTGGGTGGAGTCCAGCTGCCTATAGGTCAGAGGCTCCCGCCCTTAAGGAGCTATATGGACGACATCACCTGCCTGTTATGAACCGCCCCATGTACAACCAGGTTGCTCAGGAGGTTGGATGAGCTGATCACCTGGGCCAGAATGAAGTTCAAGCCACAGAAGTCAAGGAGCCTCTCGTTGGGAAAGAAACGACAGTCACCTTCACCATCAGTGGGGAAGATATCCCCCGCATCGTGGATCAGCGCATCCGAAGCCTGGTAAGACTTTATACATCCGGTCTCTCAGACAAGGATATGGGGAAATTAAATCCCTTCAGCAGTTGTCAGAGGGCCTGTGCAAGATTGATGCAAGTCAGCTACCTGGAAAGTACAAGGTATGGTGTTATCACTTCACTTTGTACCCAAGGGTAATGTGGGCTCTGAAGCTGTGCGAAGTCACCTCAACAGCAGTAAGCTGGATGGAGGCAAAAGCTAACTTTTTCATCCGCAAATGGCTTGGCCTACCACGGTGCTTCTCAGCTGCTGGGTTGTATGGATGGAATTTACTCCAACTAACTCTGAAATCCATCACATTGGGCTAACGGCAGGAGAAGGCAAGGCTGGTGATGGAATTAAGTGATTCCTCTGACAGAGCAGTGGCTGATGCAAATGCCAGAGTTGAGACTGGAAGCAAATGGAGGGCTAAGGAAGAGGTGCAGAGGGTGATAGGAAGGCTGCAACACCAACAAATTGTACTGGCACGGTCCAGACAGGGAGGACAGGCCTTGGATGGAGGGAGCCACCCATCCTATGGTCCAAGGCAAGTAGGAAGGAGAGGAAGGACCTAGTTGTTGCAGAGGTCACCAGGATGGAGCAGGAGGAGCTCAGAGTAAGGTCTGTGGCACAGGGGCAGCAGGGGCGGTGGACAACTTGGGAGGGTGTTGCAAGCCGAGCTATCAGCTGGGCAGAGTTCTGGAAACTGCCACAAGCCCGGCTCAGTTTCCTCATTAGGGCAACATACGATACCCTACCAAGCCCAAAAAACCTCCACCAATGGCTTGGAACAAAGCAATCCTGTGATCTCTGCGGGACCATAAATGCCTCACTCCAGCATGTTCTGTCCGGCTGTAAAACAGCACTAACACAGGGTCGGCTCAGATGGCGTCATGATTAAGTGCTAAGGAAGCTGGCAGAGGTGCTGGAAAAAAGTTGGCAGGAGGCAAACAATCAGAGTCCAGTAAAGAGTCAATGTAGGATCCACTTCCTTAGGGAGGGGGAACCCGCAATGCATACCAGAAAGAGACCACCTACCAAGTTATTAACACCAGGGGCACCGTGGAAGATGGAAGTAGACCTTGGAAGGCAGCTCCAGTTCCCACAGGAGATATGCAGCACCACATTAAGACCAGACGTGGTGCTCTGGTCTGCAGCTGTGAAGTCAGTGATAGTGATCGAGCTGACAGTGCCATGGGAGGAAGGGCTGGAAGCTGCTTATGAGAGAAAGAAGGCAAAGTATGCAGACTTGGTTGCAGAGTGCAGAGAAAGTGGATGGAGAGTGAGGCTGTACCCGGTGGAGGTGGGAGCCAGAGGTTTTATGGGCAGATCAATATCATGCCTGCTCAAGGACCTGAGATTACGGGGAACCACACTGAGCAGATCCACCAAAGAGCTCTCTGAGGAAGCGGAGAAAGCAAGCCATTGGCTCTGGCTGAAACAACGTGATAAGGCTTGGGGAGTAACATCTAATTAGGTTTTGCTGCAGGGGGTGTCAGGGAGACGTCCCTGTTCACTGCCCCGCCACCAGGAGATGTTCTGGGTTAAGGGGTGAAACGTCAATGAGCGGTGGTCCCCAGCTGAAGACCCTGCAGCAAAACCACATGGTATGCGGTCTGGTTTAGGCCTGCCTCAGGGAAAAGGACGCCCCTGCCATGCATAGTCCACCATAGGCACTGTAGGAGGTGCGACAGGCCTCAAGGTCCAGCAGAAAGACCACCTCACTGTAATTAATTATTAAGAGGTTTCTTAATCAACATTCAGTATTTTAGTTTTTAAATTTGGTTTTAAGTTTAAAAAAGGTCTTTACCAGTTAGACTAAATAACAGTATGCTATATAAATACATTAAAATAAAATAATGTTGATGCAATAAAACAAAGATGCAAAGTGTTTCATTTTAAAAATTAAAATAAAATTTATTTATTAATTAAACAAATAGGGAAATGTTTCACATCTATATTTTTTTCTTGAGCCAACGAAATTGAATAACTATTGTCTCAAATTAAAAAAAATTATAGATGTGAATCATTACCCTAAAATGTTTTAATTGGATGAATAAAACACTTTTTTTTCAATGTGCTAGAGCAGGTGATTTTTTTTTTATTAAATTAAGTCAATGTAATTTTAAGGTAAAATAAAAATAATCATCCTATACAGAACTGATGATTACTTCTGTCATGTATGTCGTCTATGCAAGTTCTACTTTACAAAAAAAAAAAAACATTTCAGTTTTATCACAGTTTAGTCCTTTTCATTTCTCATCCAACACGCAAGAAGTTGAGCTGAACATCGCTTCACTGTCTCCGCTTGTGCAGGGACAGAACACTCGCAGCTTCAGTGCGCGCAGGAAAGGGACTCATATTTTGTGCGCCAGTACAACAGCGGCTGTTCGCTTCATATTTGTGCCTCAGACATGTAGCTCTGCACTTCCAGTGCTGATCAGCTGCCCGTGTCCTGCGCACAGATTTAGAAATACTTCCACACAAATGACATAGCGAACCATTGGCCGGAAAAAGACCAAAAACCGGCCGATCACGTTTTTTAAGCAAAAACCGGCTGGTTCCGATTTATGGCCGGTCGACCAGTGCATCCCTAAAATAAAGGTGACTTGACTTTACTTAAAATTAGAGGATTTTTGAGCATGTAATTTCAGCACTGCGGTTAGAATATATTCTAACTTAATCACCTCTGATTGGCTACTGCATTACAGCTGAGTCTGTGACTGGCTACACTGCGAAACCTTTTTAACACACAATATTATAATTGGAAACTATGCCTAGTAGGGCTGTGTATCACCAGCAAAGTCACGATACGATACATATCACGATACAGAGGCCACGATATGATATGTATCACGATACAGGACTGATCTTTTTTTTTCTTTCACAAACTCCATTACAATGCAATAACTTTCCAAAATATCAGTTATGTGAAATTATGAAGTCTATTAACGCCTGTTAACACAGGTCAGAGACACTGAAGACAGACGCACAGAGAAACATACTGTAGCAGGCAGATCACTCACTGTTTATGATACACAAACTATTGGAAGAAAATCCTCAAAATTGATTTGAGGGGTTTATATGAATGTGTTTCTGAGGGGAGCTGACTGTCTTCTGAAAAGTTTACATGGTATAATTTCACAAAGAACATTCTGATTTAGGTTAAATAAAGATTTCAGTCTTTATTTTTATTTTTTTTTAAGGAAACAAATCAAATAAAAAACTAATTCTACAGTTTCTAATATTCTGTATGTTGCTCAAAAACAAAATATATTGTCTCCAGTGTGAAAAAAATATATATTTTTACCCAGTCTTTAAAAAAAATGAAAAAATAAAAATCATAAAATTTCAGAGCTGTAACAACAATACTTCAATATTTCTTCAAAAGCAGATTGTGGATAACATTTCGGTCACACACTTCAGGTATTCAGCCAAACACAATGCACTGAATAGTATGGCAAGAGCACACCTAGCTTTTTTTTTTTTTGAATGATAAGCCATGTATAAAAGTTTCAGAAAGGCGGAGCATAGAGAGCAACAATAATGTACATTATGTGGAAAATAAAGGGTTTTTTAAAACCTTAAACCGCATAAACATTACATTACACCAAATATAAAAAATGATGTTCTTTTTAGCAGCATCATATCACAAACAAAGGACTCATTAACAGCTATCACTAAACTAAACAAAAAACACAGCTGTGGATCATTCAGGTAACAAAGTATTAAGAATCAAGGGGATGTAAACTTTTAAACAGGCTAATTTTTTATAAATTGAACTAATATTTTATTGAATGAGCACTGTGCATTGTCGGAAGTGATTGCATTGTATTTTATGTATAATCATTTTCAGACTTAAATTTTCAATGTTTTTAAATTTCTTGTTTTATTTCTGTGATTTCTTTTAATGATTATTTTACCTTCTTTCATGGTGTAGCAAATCAGTTCAAAAGGGAAATGTATATAAATAATTACAATTAGTTATGATTAATTACAATTATTTATATCAGTTACCAGTAGTCAAGTCAAGTCTGCTTTATTTTCAATTCTTCCACATGTACAGTACACACACACAGAGAATCGAAATTACGTTACTCTCAGACCCCCGGTGCATACAGATAACACTAACATTAGAGCCTAAAAATCTAGATCAAATATAAATATAAAATATAAGATAAAGCTATTGAAAGTGAGGAGTCACGTGCCGATTTGGGAGGGGTCTGAGCCGGTCAGCTATGATGGTAGGACACGCTTTCGGTTGCCAGGGGCAACGTCTTCAGAACTTCACAGAGGCGCGACTAAACATTCCAGAGCTCTTTCATTTTAGTACATTTATTATGTCGGTGGAACAGAGACGGATATACGAATACGAGAAAGAAATGAAGAAAGTAAAGCAATTCAGAAAGATAAGGCGAAAGAAAGGGGACCTTACAGGAACAAGCTCACACCAAGCGCAAAACAGCGGTGTTTGGAGAAGCTCTCAGGCATCCAAAATATCGACCCATATGAGCTCCCTGCAGCGGCACAGAGACCTGGACCATTTACCTCCATGCACACATATGGACATTGTGAATTATCTTGTTTACGATGGAAGCATATGGGTAGCATTATTCAATTTGGAATGTAATATTCAAAATGACAATGCATTTCTGTATTTACATTTACATTTTCCAATACATTTGTGCAACGTTTGGTGCAAAATGAAAAAAGAACTATTTGCACTGTTTTTATCAGTGGGACAATATTTATACAATACAGTATACAACCTAGAAATAATTTAACGGGGTCTCTTGCAAGTCGCAGCAGCACGAATTATGTGCCCAGCTACATCTGATTCAAATATTATGCTAATTAACAGTGAGTGTAGTTTCAGACATTACAGTGCTTTACTCGCTCTGACTCTTATTCTGTCTGAAAGAATGAAAAGACCGAGCTGAAGCTGGAGCGATTCGACCAATCAGATGAAAGCAGCATTTCAGCTCCGCCCACATGTGCGAATGAAATATTGAAGCCATAAACCGAAATGATCAAAACGTACACGGGCTAACTGTCTTGTCCATGTTCTCTGACTTGAATCCTCTTCTTGAGATTTGAGTCTCTGACCTTCTGCAAGCCCCGCCTTGTTCACGCAGTGATTAACATGGCTCGAGGGGGCGGAGACGTGATCGGCTTGGAATGCATTTTCAATGCGCACATTGAATTTTGCTACATTCATTGCGGGACACTGAATGAAAATGCAATCGTAGGTGTCTTGACTGTGAGTGTTAATGCATTTAAGAAAAATAGTATTTAAATTATCATTTTGCCACAGTTTTTTTTTGTAACATGTTAGACATATCTTATCATTTCTGTAATACATTTTCATTTTGCATTTTACATATTAAAACTGGTGTATGACATGGCAAATGAAAATTATGTAATTTCATTTTCATTTTGCACCAAACGTTGCACAAATGTATTGGAAAATGTAAATGTAAATACAGAAAAGCATTGTCATTTTACATATTGCATTGTCATTTTGAATATTACATCCCAAATTGAATAATGCTACCCATATGCTTCCATAGTTTACGATGTAAGTCACCTTGCATTCACGCTGTTAATGGCTTTAATCTAACCAGAACATTTACATCTTGCGATCACACATTTAACTACCCTAGCTAACCCAGAACTGGTTTGTCCACTTTGCAGCCCCCAACACAAAAACCTGGTACAGTATGTGTCATTGGGCTAAAATCTAATTATAACTAAACATACACAGCTTTAGCCTCCATCAAAACATGTTGGAAACATTTGTGTACACTGAACATCTCATTACAACCTAGTGTTTACGAAAGATTCACGGTTAATTAAGTGACTTTGTCATTTTGGTCAAGAAGTGTCTGCTAAATGCAATGTAATTACAACACACTAAAACGCATGTGAAGAAACTTACTTTGGCCAGTACAACGCTGTTTTCACCAACCGGGAGGCTTAGATGGACCCAGCCACAGCAGAAAGCCTTGTAACTTTCCAAAGACTTGTGGCTTTTAAACTCCTGAATTGTGTAGTAACTTACACCGTAAAAAAGATAATTCACAATGTCCATATGTGTGCATGGAGGTAAATGGTCCAGGTCTCTGTTCCGCTGCAGGGAGCTCATATGGGTTGATATTTTGGATGCCTGAGAGCTTCTCCAAATACCTCTGTTTTGCGCTTGGTATAACCTAAAAAAACTGTATTCCATTGTCCCTATGTTTTCCATATCATATGTATCGTGTGAGGTACTGGAGCAGTTTTTAACGCAGCAGTAACTTCCAGGCATGGTATGGTTCCACGTGGGTATGGTTTTTTTTAATCCGGGGGCACGATTTGTTTAAAAGAGGGAACAATTTGAGAATTCGTGAGTACGATTTATAAACTGAGGGGACGGATTGCTTGTCTCTCTCTCCTACAGGTGAATTATCGGGCTCCATAAGTAAATAATAGCGAATAAAAATCAGACAAAGAGGAATTTCACTCACCATACAACTCTCGCGCATGCGCACACCGAGTGATTCCCACGAGTCGCACCCGTGAGGCCACCCACACTTTTCCCGGTGAGAGGGTTCAACACCCGCACGTTTTCTGCAGTTTTCCCGCAGTTTTGCACAAACGCCTAACGCCTTACTACAGTCGCTCCTCCGTTTCTCAGGCCGCTCTGTGTCTGCGCTCGCTGCGGCTGCCTCCTCCCCCTCCCCCTCCCTCTCAAACATGATTGGCTGTTCTGCCTTAAGTCCCGCCTCTCTTGGAGTGTTATCGGTCGGCTCGTGCTGAGGAGGCGGGAACTTACGGTTATGGTTATTTACATCTCCCTTTTCCAGGTACTTTGAATGAGTGTTTATGCTTTCGAGGTTTTTAAATAAGCTTGATATGTGTCTGGGAAGATGTTCTGTTATCGTTTTGTTGACATGTCGAGTGTTTTCGGTATTATATTTCGTTTTTTAGACTGTTATTATTGGGATATTGTTCAGCAGCTAGCTAAATTCGGTTATGTAACGTTATGTGGCACGCAATGTATAACATAACTGTGATGAAGAAGGCAAGGAATTGACGAGGAGGGGGGACAAACTGCCATTGTTAAGCAGTGTATTGACAGCGCGTCTCGATCAAACCCCGCCCCCTCCATCTGATCTAACGGGGCGCGAGACTCACTAAATAATTACATTACACTCACTATATTTGTTCACAAAGATGAGTTTTGACTCTGTATGTAGTTTTTGTCACGCTGATGTAAGTTCAAGTGTTCGCCTCTTAAATAAGTTTGGTTGTAGTTAGTTATTTGTTTTATTGCATAAGAGCAGTAACAAAAAAAATTAATAATATAATTAATAAAAAAAAAATAATAATCAAAAATAGGTAATTATACTTTTACTATAATATAACCATGGTACATTGGGAAAGGGAAAATGTAACTCGTGATATAATGTAATAGCATGCTTTGTTTTTGGACTTTTCTATAAATATATTAAGTTTATTGTACTAATTTTGACATTTACTGTCAGTTTTGTTAATAATATAAAACAATAACACATGGTAGTAATGTAATACTTTAAAATGTATGTAACTAAAATAAATGCATATTTAATGTATATATTAATTTAAAATAAATGTATAAAGTGCAAGCAAATTACAATGAGGTGGTAGTTTTGCAGTAAAGTGGAGACCGTTCTGTTCATAACAGCAGATGTGCTGATGAGAAAGTGACAGGTACGAGAAAATTAGTGACAGACAGAGAGATATCAGGGAAAATTAAGAGAATGAATGAATGAAAGAATTAATTAATTATCACTACCACTCCTCACTTCTGTACTTACCACAAACACACACACATCTTTTGTATCATGTTTTAAAGTGCAACGTATTTACACTTTGTTTAAGCTATTCCACAAAATCGCCACAAATCAAAGTACACACACATTATTTGTGCAGTCTTAAAATCTACCAGAAGTGTGTCATTTTAAAAACAATAAACTGGTATGTTCATATGATCCTACTTTATTAACTATCCTAATTGCTCTCTTTTTGTAGTTTGCCTAATGTTTGTAAGGTGGTGTGTTTGTGTTGTCCCATACTTCAACAGTATTTAAAAGATGGCAACACAAGTGAGCTACACAGAATATAAAGAGCTTTCTCATTCAATACATGTCTTGCTCTCCTAATTATTCTAATATTCTGTGCTTCTTTTGCTCTCACATGTTTAATGTGGGGTCTCCAGCAGATTTTGTAATCAAGAATCAGAGACAGAAATGTATTTTCATACATTTTTCATGTTTGGTGTCATTTTAAAGATCTCTGTGCGATTGGTAAAATGGTCTTAATTTCACAGTGATCATTTATATTATGAGAACTTGTGTAGAATTGTGTTCTGCTGTGCATTTTAAAATTGCTATGCATTTTAGACCATGTGTCTTAAATTAGGATAACTGTTACATGTGTGACTATGTTCAATTTGTTTGTATCCTGCGTGGAAGTCTTGGCTGTTTCTCATATGGCTACAGTGTCTCTGTGAAGGAGCAGGTTTCCACCGGCTATAATGTGATTCACAATTACATTCTCTTTTCTAAATTGGTTTCTAATTGTTTCATTATGTAGTTGGCATGATGCAATTTTAGCTGACTAATAATAAACTGTTATATTTGATATACAGATATAGATTAATGTGTAGTGGTATTTCTGCAAAACATCTCATGTTGGTTAAACTTATAAACGAAAGTTCACCTGCTGCCTTAAAAATGTGAGTTAACTCAACTTACAGATACTCTTTGTTTCAACTCAAGAAGTTAAGTTTTACAATTTATTAAACTAATGGTCATTTGTTGTTTCAACTTGATGCTCTGAGTTAAAACAACTTACTATGTTACATTATCAGTTCAAGAAAACTCAAATCAGCTCATAATAAATAAACTTGTAACTGGTCTGCTCAAAAATGTAAAAAGTTATTGAAATAAATTCAAGCAATGTACAAGGTTTAACATTGGTTTGAAAATACAAATTCTTGTAGGAAAACAGGTTTTAAAAAGTAATTTAGGAACACAAGTGCTTAAACATCCATTTCATCAAAACATCAAAGTTTCTCTAATAATATACAGAACTAGAAGAAAGGTAGATGAGTGGTATAAAAGAGGTATAGAAAATATAACTGAGAGGGAAAGAAAAAGGCATGAATTAGGGAAAAATGAGGAGTGGCAGGCAAAATAACGGCTCATCGATCACTTTAAAGATTGTAAGTGTTCTCTATATAAACAAGTACATGTAGCTTTCTGACCTTTGAATGATTTGCACAATACTCATGTAGTAAACTCTCACGAAAAGCAATAAGAACACACATGTGAAATTGGTCTATTTCCAATAAATGCTCAAAGGTTTTTCCTTATAGTAAACACTTGACCAACATTCAGCATTTCAGATTCCTGATAAAGCAAAAAATTAAAATTAAAATAAAAACTTTAATATTTTGTTAGATTTGTACATGATATTATTGATGACATGTTTAGGCACGATATATAGTGTAGTACTTAGATTAACTGGCAGTCAAAAAAGCATTTTAGCATAAATTATTACTGATTCTGGGATAAAATAATAATAATAAATATATTGTAATGGTTAAGCTGAAATGAATTCAGTATCATCAGTACATTCACAAGATTTAAATATATTTTCTTACATCACACATCTTGATTATCTCAGAAGTCTCCTCTGAAAGGAAGCGCAGCTTTTCTTCTGTTCCAATTTGTGTCCTACATACAATTATAAACAAGACTGAGTGACTCCAATATATATATATATATATATATATATACATTAGAACACTTATATTAGTGCAAACTGATCAAATTGAGTTCATTTTTATTCATACCTCCTTATCAAGGCACTGTATAACTGCTAAGGCTCAAGCTCCTGCTTGATACAGATGCTTCGTACAGCTCTAAAAGACACCAAGGCATCTAGTCCATCCAAGAATGACTGCAGACGACCGATGGTGAACTCTGTGCTCATCTGAAACAGACACAAGACAGGAGGAAACATGGAGCCAAAGAGACTAGTAGTGGGCAGCAAGTACAGATGAAAAATAATCACATATGTAAATCACATGCCATCTTATGACATAAATGATTAAAGAGGTCATATATAGAGGTCATGTCACAAGTAATAAAATCAAGAATAAAGAATTTTTAAAAAATAAGCAAGTTCACAATTACCTTATTGTAAAATGAACATCCTTCACACAGCTTCTTGAAAACTTTGTAGGGTGACACTTTATATCTCGAGGTGACAATAACTTTAAAGAGGAATCAACAGCTGCAGAAAAGTAGAAGGATATCAGCAGAAGCAATGTAGAATAAGCATATTAAATTGTACAAAAATAATTGCATGGTCTGCATTAAATATGTTGTGTGACTGCATTAGGCCTGCAACAAATATACAAGTTAAACAGCAAACGATTTTAATATCAGTAAGGATGTGTTAACTGTACCTCATTGTAACATGAATGTCCTTAAAATCAGCTTCTTGAAAACTCTGCAGGATGACAACCTTATATCTTGAGCTGACAATAACTTTGAAGAGGAAGAGCTGTAATGGAGTGAAAAAGCAGTAGCATATCAGTAGAAGCAATATAAACTAAGAATATGAAATTGTGCTATACAAAAATTAGTAGACGAACAGCTGTCAGAAACGTTTAAAAGTAACTAAAATATAAGCACTGAAAACCGAGCATTTGAGGCTCTAGGAAACTGTAAACTCAGCGAGGGAAAACACAGTGTCCTTATACTGCCCCAGTCAAGTGCATATTCATCTGTGTAACGTACACCCGGTCAAGCAGCCGCTGCCTGGATTTGAACATGTTTATTTGTTAATTACAGTACAAATGCGTGGCGTGGCCAAAAAGCTGAGAAAGATGCTTTTTGTACGCTTAATGTATCGCGACACTTTAATTCCACAAACAGACGTGCAGCAAAAGACGTTCACAGACGGCGGCTCAACTGACCACGGTCACTCGCGGAGCACGGTCAATGCAATAAATAATAATACCTGCAGACTTCAGGCCGAAGACCAATTAAAATATAAGCACTGTGAACCAAAGTGATATAAATATTTTAGCGTTTGAGGCTCTGGAAAACAGTGAATTAACCAGGGAAAAACTTGTGTTGTCGTATTACATTCGAAGCACAGTAAAATTGGCTAACATGCAATAAATCGTAACATTATTCATTTATCATTACAAATAAAAAAAACAAAAACACACCTTCCTCGCATTCTTTGTGTTTCTCGACACGAATTGGTGTAAGGTCTCCAGGCAGCTGCATTAACTCAAAATGGCGATGACCTCTCTCTGTATTTCGCGCTCTCCGTGTATCGCCCCTCCCCCAACATATAACTTACAGACACGAGTTAAATGAACTTTTACAACCAGACAAAACTCAGAAGAAGTCAAGACAACACATTACTTTACGTTTACATTTTCAATAACTTATAAACTTAAGTTCAGTATCCAAAACTTAAAATGACGATTTAATTTAAAGAGGAAAAGTTTTGGGCTATGATGTTTTACAGTGCAGTGTGTGTGTGTGTGTGTGTGTTGACTGCTCCGGGTGTGTGTTCACAGTGTGTGTGTGTGTGTGTGTTCACAGTGTGTGTGTGTGTGTTGACTGCTCCGGGTGTGTGTTCACAGTGTGTGTGTGTGTGTGTGTGTGTGTTCACAGTGTGTGTGTGTGTGTTCACTGCTCCGGGTGTGTGTTCACAGTGTGTGTGTGTGTGTGTGTTGACTGCTCCGGGTGTGTGTTCACAGTGTGTGTGTGTGTGTGTGTGTTGACTGCTCCGGGTGTGTGTTCACAGTGTGTGTGTGTGTGTTCACAGTGTGTGTGTGTGTGTTGACTGCTCCGGGTGTGTGTTCACAGTGTGTGTGTGTGTGTGTGTGTTCACAGTGTGTGTGTGTGTGTTCACTGCTCCGGGTGTGTGTTCACAGTGTGTGTGTGTGTGTGTGTGTGTGTGTGTGTGTTCACTGCTCCGGGTGTGTGTTCACAGTGTGTGTGTGTGTGTGTGTGTTCACTGCTCCGGGTGTGTGTTCACAGTGTGTGTGTGTGTGTGTTCACTGCTCCGGGTGTGTGTTCACAGTGTGTGTGTGTGTGTTCACTGCTCCGGGTGTGTGTTCACAGTGTGTGTGTTCACTGCTCCGGGTGTGTGTTCACAGTGTGTGTGTGTGTGTGTGTGTGTGTGTGTGTGTGTTCACTGCTCCGGGTGTGTGTTCACAGTGTGTGTGTGTGTGTTCACTGCTCCGGGTGTGTGTTCACAGTGTGTGTGTGTGTGTGTGTGTGTGTGTGTGTGTGTGTGTGTGTGTGTTCACTGCTCCGGGTGTGTGTTCACAGTGTGTGTGTGTGTGTGTTCACTGCTCCGGGTGTGTGTTCACAGTGTGTGTGTATGTGTGTGTTCACTGCTCCGGGTGTGTGTTCACAGTGTGTGTGTGTGTGTGTGTGTGTGTGTGTGTGTGTGTGTGTGTTCACTGCTCCGGGTGTGTGTTCACAGTGTGTGTGTGTGTGTGTGTTTGTTCACTGCTCCGGGTGTGTGTTCACAGTGTGTGTGTGTGTGTGTGTGTGTGTGTGTGTGTGTGTGTGTGTGTGTGTGTGTGTTCACTGCTCCGGGTGTGTGTTCACTGCTCCGGGTGTGTGTTCACAGTGTGTGTGTGTGTGTGTGTGTTCACTGCTCCGGGTGTGTGTTCACAGTGTGTGTGTGTGTGTGTGTGTGTGTGTGTGTGTGTGTGTGTGTGTGTGTTCACTGCTCCGGGTGTGTGTTCACTGCTCCGGGTGTGTGTTCACAGTGTGTGTGTGTGTGTGTGTGTTCACTGCTCCGGGTGTGTGTTCACAGTGTGTGTGTGTGTGTGTGTGTGTGTGTGTGTTCACTGCTCCGGGTGTGTGTTCACAGTGTGTGTGTGTGTGTGTGTTCACTGCTCCGGGTGTGTGTTCACAGTGTGTGTGTGTGTTCACTGCTCCGGGTGTGTGTTCACAGTGTGTGTGTGTGTGTGTGTGTGTGTTCACTGCTCCGGGTGTGTGTTCACAGTGTGTGTGTGTGTGTGTGTGTTCACTGCTCCGGGTGTGTGTTCACAGTGTGTGTGTGTGTGTGTGTGTGTGTGTGTTCACTGCTCCGGGTGTGTGTTCACAGTGTGTGTGTGTGTGTGTGTGTGTGTGTTCACTGCTCCGGTGTGTGTTCACAGTGTGTGTGTGTGTGTGTGTTCACTGCTCCGGGTGTGTGTTCACAGTGTGTGTGTGTGTGTGTGTGTGTGTGTTCACTGCTCCGGGTGTGTGTTCACAGTGTGTGTGTTCACTGCTCCGGGTGTGTGTTCACAGTGTGTGTGTGTGTGTGTGTGTGTGTGTGTGTGTGTGTGTGTGTGTGTGTGTGTGTTCACTGCTCCGGGTGTGTGTTCACAGTGTGTGTGTGTGTGTTCACTGCTCCGGGTGTGTGTTCACAGTGTGTGTGTGTGTGTGTGTGTGTGTGTGTGTGTGTGTGTGTGTGTGTGTTCACTGCTCCGGGTGTGTGTTCACAGTGTGTGTGTGTGTGTTCACTGCTCCGGGTGTGTGTTCACAGTGTGTGTGTGTGTGTGTGTGTGTGTGTGTGTGTGTTCACTGCTCCGGGTGTGTGTTCACAGTGTGTGTGTGTGTGTGTGTTCACAGTGTGTGTGTGTGTGTTCACTGCTCCGGGTGTGTGTTCACAGTGTGTGTGTGTGTGTGTGTGTGTGTGTGTGTGTGTTCACTGCTCCGGGTGTGTGTTCACAGTGTGTGTGTGTGTGTGTTCACTGCTCCGGGTGTGTGTTCACAGTGTGTGTGTGTGTGTGTGTGTGTGTGTGTGTGTGTGTGTGTGTTCACTGCTCCGGGTGTGTGTTCACAGTGTGTGTGTGTGTGTGTTCACTGCTCCGGGTGTGTGTTCACAGTGTGTATATATATATATATATATATAATTATTTCAGTTGAAATTATTAACTAGCTCACATCAGAATTAATATTAGCCTCACAGTGAACAATCCAATATAAATGTTTTAATATGATGTTCATTGTTTTATAATTAATCACGCACTTAAAATGTATAACCACTATTGTATAAGCATCATAATGTATTATAATTGTTGTTAAGGTTATTTAAAAGATGATGTAACATTATAAGTGTTTTTATGTTTCATTCATTATGATGCCTTTAGAATACCTTAATAATGTGTTATAGACTCTTCATAGAAAGTGTTACTGAAGATAAATCTGCATGTAACTGCAATTACAAGTTTCAAACAGAGATGGCGACAAAGATATAAAACATATGAACTGCAACTTTAAATACACCCTTCCAACTGTAAGGTTGCTGTGAGTGAGAGACCGACGAGGAAAGCAAAAATAAAACCCTGCCCTATTCACCTTATTCCGCCCTGCCCACTTTTAAAACTTCGCATTTTGTCATCCGACTTCCGCTAAACCGATACGGCACGTCTGGTTACTAGTTTAGTAGTTGTAACTGTGGCGAAATGACAAAAAACGTTATGTTATAAATTGGTAGCACGATGAAAACGTCTTACGACGATCAAATGGTCTCAAATTGTCCCATCTATCGTCGCTGTTCACGTGGGTAATGTTAGACGATATATTTAACTGCCCTGTCAGAAGGAGTTGATGGAGCAGCAAGGAAAAATGATTTTAAAAAAAAATGTACCGAGGCTTACCAGTATTTACATAGTGAGACAGTGGGTCGTGCACTGTTACAAAGCGAGGGTTTTTTCGTCTTTTTAAAATTGAACGTGCAACCAGCCAGTCGAGCAGTCTAAACCTCTCAGCATGGTGCTGGTTTGCAGAATTAATAGTTAAGATTGGTGTGGTTTGGAATTGGTAAAATATGATCAGAAAATCAACTTGCCTCTTAATTCTGCACAGTGTATATGCAAAAGGTAAGGTAAAGGTAAGATTTTGGTAGGTGTACATTAAGTCTAATCAATGAATAATGTGGAGGTAAACCTCAAGTGTAATAATAATAATGAAAGATTCTAGAAGCATGATTCAGTCGGAAGTAAGATGACAAAACGAGCGCAATGGTGGCACCGTTGTTGCCATGGAAAATAAGGTGAATAATTTTTTTTTATTATTATTATTATTTCCAACATTGTACATGTAATAATACAATATAAACAAATATTTCACACTCACATATAATACTCATTATGTATTACTTAAAAGAAAGGAGAAAGAAATAAAACAAAATAGAAACAGAAAGAGGTATAGCCTACTTGTATTATCAAAATACAGAGGAGGAGTTTAAATCTTTGTAGATGTCCATAGTTCTGGTTGCTTTTCGGTTGGAAAGTCCTTGCAATGTTTCAAAGTAAATCTTCATGTCAGCCTTAAAATGGAAGATGTTGGGTATCCTTTCAGACCATTTACATTTGTGTATATAGAACTTACCAAGTAATATAATAAGATTTAACATAAAAATGTAACTCTTTTCTATATCCTTTTTGTCATAATAAAAAATAACATCTCTTTTCTCTATGTGAATTTTAAATCCACTTAACCTATTAAATCAAAATTCCACATCAATCCAAAAGAATTTAACATAGATACATTCAAAGAAAAGATGCAAAATAGTTTCAGTATCCTTTTTGCAAAATGCACAAGATTCAGGAAGGTCATTTTTATATCTTTTTAGGAACTGGTTTGTTGGATATATTTTATGTATAATTTCTAAAGTATATTTCATAAACTTTATTATTGATACAATATTTGTTATTATAAGTCCAAATCAATCTCCAATTAATATTTTCAAAATGGTCATTCCAAAAGTATTTATTTCGAGGTGTTGCAGGGCAATGAATTAGGCATCTGAAAAATGTATTATTACATTTCCTATCTTTAATATCAACACCATTTAGCAAAACCTGTTTTTTAAACATTGATTGCCTAAAAGGTTCACTACTACCTCGCAAAAGGCTTAAAAAACCTGCTGGTATTGCATCAAAAACAATGCGATATTCTCGTGGAGATATTGGAATCCCAAATGTCTTTAAAAATTCAGTATATATTATCTGTATACTTATCTGTAAATAAGTAGCCCTCTTTATTTATCAGTTGTGAGACCATTAGAATATCATTTTTAATCCAATTGTCATAGAAGATTGATTTATTCTTATATTTAACTGTTTTATTATTCCAAATTAACTGTGTAACGATATCAACCTTCATATTCATCCGGAAGAAGGAGGCGGGAACCGGCGGACAATCAAAAACATTTTAATAACAAAATAAACACAAAACAGCGCACCAGCCCCTCACGGACGACTGGTGCGCATAAAATAAAACCCAAAACACAACTAAAAGCCCAGGCCTGGTCCTCTCTCGTCCTTCACTGTCGTCGCTCCAGTTTTATATCCTTCCATCTCCTCCATGGGCCTCGAGACCGGTGGGACGAACAGGTGTAGTTCATCTCCAATCACTCCCCCGGCCTCGCTCCCATGTCCCTCGGCCCCGCCCCACTCGTCACAAACTGTTTGTGGGGGGAAAAGTTGTGTTTGTATATAAGAAGCCAACATAAAAGAGCCTGTCTATGAAAATTGGATAGCTGTATTGGGAGCTTGTTAACCTCAAAGTCACATTTTAAAAGGAACTCTATACCACCAACTTTTTCAAAAATAAGATTAGGAATTATGTACCATAGTTTGTCTGTATTCTTAATATAATTTTTTATCCAATTCATCTTGAAAATTGTATTAGAAGTACCAAAATCAAGCACATTCAAACCTCCTTGATTATAAGAATTACATAAAATATTTTTATTTAAATAGTGTGACTTGTTTTTCCATATGAAGTTAAATAAAGTGGAATCAATTTTTTTTTTAAAAGATTTTGGTACATCTAATACTTTTGCAGGATAGACTAAACGAGACAACCCCTCAGTTTTGGACAAAAGAACTCTACCTTTGAGTGACAAATCCCTCATGAGCCACATATCAAATTTCTTTTTAATTTTTCCCATAAGGGGTTGGAAATTGGATTGCACTCTGTCCGATTGATTTTTACATATATTGATACCAAGATATGTAACTTGCTCCCTAATTGGAATACCTTCAAATTCGGTTAAATGAGTATCATTCTCTTTAAGTGGAAAAAGAGTACATTTTTTTACATTTAAAGATAAACCTGAAGCTTTGGAAAAGATATTGAGACAATATATAACCTTTTTTACCTGTAATATATCTTTTAAAAAAAAAGCTGTATCATCAGCAAGCTGACAGCATTTAATTTCTTTTTCCATAATTTTGATGCCTTGAAAAGAATCATTATGTGTATATATAGAGCCATTGTTTGCATGACCAGAAGAAATAGGAACGGAGCCGCTGGATCTCCTTGTTTTATGCCCCGGGAGATGCTAAATCTACGAGTAGTTCCGCAAGGAAGTTTAACTGAGCTATTGCAGTCACTATATAAAGTTTGTATTGCCCTTTTAAAATATTGACCAAAACCAAAAACATCTAGTACATCAAATAAAAAATCATGTTTCACAGTATCAAAGGCTTTGTATATATCTATAAATAGAATGTAACTATTATCAGTTATGTAATCCTTATAATCAATTAAATCTAAGATTAATCGAATATTATTGCTAATATGCCGTCCTTGCATAAAGCCAGACTGGCTATCATCTATAATTGTATCTAAACACAATTTTATTCTTTGCGCAAAAATATGAGCCAATAATTTTGCATCATTATTAATTAGGGTCATGGGCCTCCAATTGTCAAGAAGCAAACAATCCTTATTGGATTTAGGTAACAATGTAATTAAACCTTGACACATTGTTGGGGGAAGCCTACAGGTTTCCAAAGCCTCCTTAAAAACTAATAATAAGAATTCAGAAATATAACCTTGAAATACCTTGTAAAATTCACCTGTAAGGCCATCATTCCCCGGGGAAAATAAGGTGAATAATCACCATTCCGTTTCAGGTTGAAATACGTCACTACACTGAAATAAATCAGCAGCAACCTCCAGTTTCTTTCTTTTTTCACTATAGGAAGTCACTGTGGACCAGTAACTGTTCAGTTTTCTTACATTCTTCAAAACAGCATTTATGTTCAGCAGAAGAAATAAACTTATCCAGGTTTTAAACAGCTTTGTGTGAGTAAATGAAAAGAATGAAAATAAAACACTGTGACAGAACTGACAGATAGATGACAGAATTTATATTTTTGGGAGAACTATTCCTTTTATATTAATAAAAGGGCAAAACACAAAGAGAAATATCACTTCCTAATTTTGCCTATAAACTATTAGACAGTTGCTTTAAAAGGGCACCTATTATGCAAAATCCATTTTGGACTTAAATGTGTTTATGTAAGCACAACCACACTACAATGATAAAAATCCACCCACTGCTCATTTTTTAATGCCCTTTAAATCAAATCAGTCTTACCAGACCTGCCGTTTTCACTCTCTCGCAGTGTAACGTCACATCATTTGTGTGCGCGCATATTAAATATTTTGAACTAATCAGCTGCGCTTGTGAGGTTAGTCCGTGCCGTTCGTATTGAATTGAATTTCAGATATATGGATTCAACGCCTGTAAAGTACTAATTGAAAAAAAAAAAAACAGGTTCTTGAAAGTGTTGAAAGGAACACGCCACTGTTTTTCCATATTCCACTGTCCTTCCCTCAACTCCAATCTCCTGTCTCAGTGCATGGAATCAATCGCTGTAGCACACTACACGGCGCCACTATACTAGCGTTTAGCTTAGCACCATTCATTCCTTAGATTTGTTAACAGTATTTGACAGAAATATGCCTTTTGTGTACATAGAAAAAGTCTAAAATCTTTGAGTTCAGCTCATGGAAATGAGGGCACAAACAAATAATTTTTTCTTATATTTTTTTATTGTTACAATTCAAAAATGATATATGTTTATTGTTTTAGCATGACTAATTATTTGAATGCATAAAACAACTTAATTTATCCTTTGTTCCTAAAGTAGCCTAATGATATTTTTTTTTCTCACAAATTGTGTATTTACATTTTTCTGGTTATCAGTTAAAGGCATAAAATATGAATTTAAATCATCCTTTAACTATTGAAAATTAAGCTAACTTAATTTTTTTGGCAAACAAAGGGGGTTTACTATTAAAGTTTAAACCTGAAGAATAAATGTTGTGTGATATCTTACAAAATAATATGTTTCATTTTATTAGTAGTAGTAGTAGCAAATATAGAAAAGAAGCCCAAGAGGCAAAACTCAATAGAACGCTCCACAGCAACAGCTGTGCCCATGACGTGACTGTGCTGCCACCATTTTGGACTGAAAACTACACAAAAACACCATAAGTCTTCACCATCGGAGTGCGGCAGCGCCTGAACCTCTCCTTGGCATTTTATTGCCTTGGATAACATTTACCGTCACTTCCTCAGAATCCTCCCTGTATTCTTCATTCCTTCACAGACAGGGTACGTGACCTTTATCATACTAGCACAGAGTATCAAAAGTTCAAATGGAAGAATTGTAGGGGGTTTTAAGTAAAACATGAAGATGCTCATCTTTATTTAAGCCCACAAAAATATCTATAACATCCTTAAATGCATTGTATAAGTTTATATGGTCTCAACGACTCAAGTCACACTCATATACAGACACATAAAAATTTGGTACGGCCAGATAGAGATTCTCACAAATTTGTTCTAAGATGAAGCCCCTTTCTTTCCACTATCTCAGAAAACAAAGCATACATATAGCAATTTAAACCACAAGCCATCAACACGTATAGATTTGGGGAACAGAATGTGTGATCAAACATACATCTGTAACTTCTGTATTTTCAGTTCTGGAGCTTTAAGTCACTAGCCAATGCTTGCAACTCAAGTTTTTACTTATTGTATTCAACCATTTCTCTTAAGAGTTTCAGTATTTTTTTAATTCAAAGTTTCCTGTTTTCGCATCAACTTTATTATAATTCTCATCTTAAAATCATGTTCTGCTGGGTTCTTCCAGGTCTCTTCTTTGTTTGGCGGCGCCAATCCACTTTTGCTCCACTTGACTTTTGGGCTCTCTTCCACCTGCAGTCCTTTGATGAGCTCACCAAAATATTTATTTTACTTGATTCATGATAGATAGGTCCTGGAATTGCTTATAATTATCTCCAGTAGAGAATCAGAAAATTCATAGGTCTACCAATATCGAGTAATATTTGAATCATACTTAAATATAAAGATTATAGATAGGTTGGATCACGCTGTCATATACGCCAATCCAGAGCATCCCAAACATGCTCAATGTAATAATTAGGGACGGCCCGATACCATTTTTTTCCAAACCGATACGAGTACGAGTATTAACATTCGTGTACTTGCCGATACCGAGTACCGATACCGATATTTCTACCGCAAAAGTAATTACAGGCTACCAGAAAAGAAGACAGAAGACTATTTTAGAACACAGGTTAGAAGACTGTTTTTATGTTCTCTGCTTGTTTTAACAAGTCTAAAATAAATAATGAGTAAAATAATAAATGTAGGCAATTTCAAATAAAAAATAAATTATATATATTTCTGTGTAAACAAAAAGCCTCAATACTGGCACTGTCTTCACAACTGACAAAATATAAATAAAACGTTTTGTACAGTCAGCACCGTCAACTCAACAATATATCAATGAAATGTTTGACAACGTCTCCAGCTTTCAATTTAATTCAATTTCAATGTAACTATTGTGTAGTCTCAATGAAACACTTACATATTTCAATTAAACAAAACATCAATGTAACTATTGCAAGTCTAAATTAAACTACTGCATATTTCAATTAAACAACAATTAAACTATGTGGCACAGTGACAGCTCCCTTGTAAACAAACATTTCAGTCAGCAATGTGATCTGAACTAGCTTAGGTACTTTTTGGGAGAAAGAGAGGCAGGTTCTTTTTGATGAACAAAATCATCTCTGGATGATCAGCTGTGATTCCGTTTCTGTCGTCATTCACAATATGTGACACTGAGCTGAACAGCCTTTCACTGTCAACACTACTGCATGGTGCTTAGAGGTATCTGATGCCATTTTGGCCAGAGTAGGGAACCGCACTTTGTTAACTGCCCAGTATTGTAGTGGTTTGTCTTCTCGAGAAATTGTGGTCTCCCCTAGGTATGTCTCTAATTGTGCAGTAGAACCTACTTGAGCTCTGTTTAGAGAGACTGGTGCTTGCTCATCTGCTATTTCATCAAATATACTGTCCAGGCTGCTGCTTGCCTGGTCCCTGCGTGGTTTTCTGGCAGGAGGTTCGTGCAGGTCATGATTCTCCTCTTCTCTAGACAACCTCAACAGCTCACGCATCAGCATCTCCTTGGCATTTGCAGCAGTGTTCGTGTTAGAGAAAAAAAGATTTTTATACCTATAACAGAGGAATAAAAACATGAGGCATCTGACAATAGGTATTTATTAAAATAACATAGCCTAATCAAATAATTTATTAATGAAAATGAAATACTAAAATGTACTTTTCATCAAGACATTGGCAACTTTTAACTCGCTATCTACACAGTAAAATCAGCAGTGTAAAATTTGGAGTGTAAAATGACATATGCACTTAAAGAGTTTCTTTTAATCATGCAAGTGTAAAATAACCCAAAGAGTAAGAGTAGATCATCAGTGTACCAGCCACTTTGCTCTGAAGAAAGTATGTTGGTAACCACGCCTCCAAAAACGGCCAACGGCTCTGCGCGCGAGTCTACTGCTTTCAAATTTTCCTGTTGGATTTTCTGTCTGCCACGGAGTTACAGTCGCACGGGAGTTACGGTGAGTTTGATGAAAATATTTTGTGTAAGCCAATTGTTGTTTGGAAAATTGACCACAAGGCATGATTTATTTAAAAAAATGGTTGGATTACGTTGTTAATAATTTAGTTCTTAGGTTTTGTTCGCGCTTAAAATAGTTAGCTAGCAATAGCTTGGCTAGTCCATGATAACGTTAAAAAGCACCTACTTTAGGCGCGAATGTTAGCAAACGTCATTAACTTTCTATACTCTTTAGTGTGACGGAACTTATTTCGAAAGCAAACGGGCTGCCAAAATAATAAGAGATGTCCGTCGATAACGTTAAAGTAAACCATTTTTAAACCAATCATGGTTGCAAGATGTCACGTAACGTTAAGGTCAAGGTGAGGCATAGGCTTACAAACACATTGCCTAATTGTGTATCATTTGATTTGCTCTACAGGACTAACCCAAGAGGATGCTGATAAAAGTCAGATTCAAGACTGAACAAAAGTTTGTTCGTGTTACAGAGCCGAAGCTTAGAATTTTTCTGAATGATGGTATGTGTTTAACTATAAATCCTTGATGCGCATACTTAATGTTGTGTGTAGGCACGGTTCCGAGTAACGTTAATTGATTAATTTCTTAAACGTAGACGTTGTATCGTTCTTCAATGTATGCGGACGTTATAACGTTAACTTACTCAACTTTAGATTAGAATGGCTTATTTAGTCCACACACACGTATCATTGACCCTTCGCAGGGAACTTGATTGACAGGCGATCTAACCAATCATAATCCGCCATTTTGTCCGAAAAAGCAGGCAGGAGAGATAGCAGATTTAACATGGGAGGATTTTAACTTGAAAAACGCAGTGTACTGACGCCTTCCCGCGGTTTAAAACATTCCTTATGTTCATTCATGTTTATTTGATGCTATAAATGAACTAGAAGGAAGAGATAATCGTTTGACGAGCAGCTTTAACTGATGCTCTACACTACAGCGATCTGTCAGACACATTTAAGAGCCACAAATCGGTATGTATCGTTTCAATTTCTTTTAAAAAATGACCAAATTTGAAAGGTGACACTTTGTTTAATATGTTTAATATCAAAAGTAACCGAAAAGTAACCTGGTCTGTCCTGTCTGTTAGCGTGTTGTCAGTCTCCTCTCTGCTCCGCTATGTATTTTTCACTGCGTGAGAACATGGTGTGGCGTGAGACTCGAGCAGCGTAGCTTGTCGGACATAGCGACAGTAACTAAGGTGGGCGAAGGGTCTTCGTCTTTGCGAAGGGTCAATTAGACGACAATGGACGAAATTCGCAAGGTGCATCAACATATAACGCTCCTTGTAGGGTAGATGGAAAGCTAAATGGACAAGTTTAACATTTTACCCAGTTCGTAATTGGCACTTAAGGTTGCAGACTGACATGTAGAATTAAATGATTGAGCTGATTTATCTTCTTGTTGCAATAATGATTCTTGCATTTCCTTTTGGTTTCAGCTTTCCTGAAGTTTGGAATTAATGACGCTCCTTGCCATATGGCAAAATTGCTCGACCAAACAGGCACAGAATTGGATGAAGATGTGTTTGAGGAGGTACTGAAGCAGCCAGATGTTGGTGTCCTCTTACTGAAGTTGGATGCTGATGGACAAGGTAAATGTGGCTCTGTGTAATATTATTTACAGGGTTCCCACGGGTCATGGAATTTCTGGAATGTCATGGAATTTTAAAAGGTCTATTCCAGGCATTGAAAGTCAGGGAATTTTATATATTTTTTGTCCAAGTCATGGTATATCAGGGAATTTAGTTTGTTGCTTTAAATTTTAGTTTCCATTTATCAAAATGTAATTTTTCTATACCGCTTTTTTTATCGCGCTGTTTCACACATCTTTCTAAGGAGCCCCTGAAGGGACCTTTGCAAAAAAATTAATAATACGGACTTTCACGTGTGCATGCGAAACTATTGCGTGCTCACGAGAAAGTTTCGCGTGCGCACGCATTACAATTTCCGGTTTGGTTATAGTGTCATTATTTGTTCGTTTTTATAATTCGTTCGTTTAGTCGACTAATCGGTCGATGCCGTCTTGGTCGACTGACATTATCATTGGTCGACCAGTCGCATAATTTTTTTTTTTTTTCACCAATAAAGAAATTTTCATTGATTTACTCCTTGATATTTATTCCTTTATATGCAGTTATATATTACTGTATTCTAAATATAATTAGCCTATATTTATCCCCAACTTTAAATGCTTTAATTTAGGCTATTTTGTAACAGCGCCTCAGTTTAGCGCACCACGTAGGCTAGAACACTCGGGAACCACACCTGTGGCTGGCTGCACTGCTGCTTCGCGCTCAGTAAGGAATATAGGTAGTAATCTCTATGTGTCTGTCTGTCCGTTTGCATTTTGATTATTTCGAGAACCGTTCATCCAATCGACTTCACAAGGGAGTGCAGTGTCGCATTTGGTGCAATATAGACAGACACGCGAGACGCGACACGCTCAGAATTAATAGTAAACTACAGAACGGCGCGAGCGGGAAGCGGCGCACCTCACGCGAGCAGGGCTTATATTCTCCGAGAACGGACACTGCACTAGTGATATAAAACGCACACAGTCTGTTAACTTAAGCAATACTTTTAAGGTAGTCTAATATTTTTCTGACTAACAAATTACTGACACAGTAAAGGGTATATTTAAATAAAGAAAAACGAAATTTAAATAAAGAAAAACGAAATTTAAATAAAAACACGACATTTAAATACAGAAAAAAATAATTTAAATAAAGAAAAATGAAATTTAAATAAAGAAAAAACGAAATTTAAATAAAGAAAAACGAAATTAATTTAGATTGATAATAACAGGTAAAAAGTCTTAATACATTTAGTTTTTATTATTCTATTTTCCACAATGTCAAAGCAACAGCAGCAATACAAGCTCAGACATGCACTTTGGTCCATACAAACTCCGCTGTTCTAGCCAGAGAACACTCCCGTTGCTGGAACACTCAGGCCTCGGTTCTATTTCTAGCATGTACGCGTTTTCCGCGTGGCTCAAGCCGTGCCTGAGACGCGTGTCTCAAGCAGGCAGTGTGCGAACTCCAACCTGTTAACATGGGAGCCGAAATAAAAACAGACACCCAACACAGCCAGTGTGTCGCCGGCCTTATTCAAGCGCGAATGAGAACCGTTTTGCGGGGATCCCAGGTGTCAATAAAAAAATAAAAAAAAACGTTTTTTCGTTGTTGTTTTATAAATGCTCTATGACAATTGTTTAATAAATGTTCAGTCAAAAATGCAAAACATAGCGTTTTTTTTTTTTTTTAGTCGACTAATCGTTGTGTAGGACAGGACTTTGGTCGACTAAGCATTTCTTTGGTTGACTACAGCCCTATATGTGAGGCACACACAGAGTTTCGGTTAATTTATGATGAGATGCACTCCAGTTCACGTGCAATGCAAGTGACCGCGCCGGCGCCTCCATGATTATATTGTCTGCTATATATTTGCTTCTCATTTATTAAATACAGGCAATTGGCTGATGAAAAAATTATTAAAATTAAGATACAATTTATACAAAACGAAATTCACTTTAAAGAAAGGCTTTCTACAATACAAAACAGCTCGGTGCTCCGCAAAACAGCAGCGTGTTTTGCCGTTCATTATAGGTCTAAAAATTCATCTTTTTAGTCAGTGAAAGTCAGGAAAAAGTCAGGGAATTTGACATTTGGTTTAAAGTGGGAACCCTGCATTTAACTACTGATTAGATTAAGTGCACACTAAAGACCAAATTACTGTACTTTTGTCCTAGAATTTGAAAGCGAAGAACCATCTAACAGCAGTTTCAATAGATCATCTGACTCTATTGTCATAGAAAGTCCACCATGCTCTAGACAACATCCTGGAGAGGATGCCAAAGCTGTAAGTCACTGTCACATGCTTGCTGTTGATACAGCTAATCTGAAAAGTTAAATGTATTATGTAAAAGAAGATTTATCATTTGAATTGTACTAGTCAACTGTTAGTTCCTCCACTAATAGTGGTCTAGCGTTAACTTCATACATGAGCATTACATTAAAACATTTTCCACAGTTGGTCCAAAGCATATTGGAGAAAAAGCCAGGGGGAGACATTATCTCCAAAGAATACCGGAAAACAAAATATTTGACAGACAGCACAAGGAGGAAAATGATAACAATTCTTGTTGCAGACATGACGGAGAGGCATGGGTAAATTTCACAAGCAAACAGAACAACCTATTAGAAGAAAGAGCATTCAGATTAATGTAAACATGTACGCACTGCAGGGAAATTCTGAAGACGACTGTAATCTTCTTGATATCTCTTTAAGGACGTCCCCACCAAGGCATATCAGGGAGAGATATGCAGAAGGAATCATTGCCCTGTTTCCCTGCTTGAGAGACCCGTTCTCCAAAAAAGGATATGTAAGTACGGTCATGAAGTCATGAAGATGGTACATGTTTTCCAAAGTATTGTTAAACAACTTACATAGTTAAGTGATAAACTATCATTTTGAGTACTTTATATTGTTACTATTGTAATTGAACAACGCATACCTTTCCCTGGTGTATTATCATTCTCTAGTGCAGGCAGTTGAAATGTGGCCTACAACTTACTCGTTTCTCTTTCTGAAGGAGCATTACTTTGATCCGCAAAGTGGAGAAGGGTATCTGTCTTGGAAAATAAAGAATATCCAGAGAAACTGCTCACAGAAACGGGGTCAATCAAGCCAGTCATTTTGTGGAGGGCCAACAGCTGAAAGAAGAGCATCCAACATTTCTGATGACCTTTCTGAAGAAGAGTGTAAAGACGCCATCTCTTTCATGAAGCATTGCTCTGATGAGACTACAGTCAAGCAGAAGATGCAAGCTACTTTTCAGTACCGGCGTCGTTTGATTGAAGACCCAAACAAATATGGAGATGTTCTGTTGGAGTTCCCACGTTTCAAAGACATGAAAGGACTTGTAAGTTGTTGAAGCTGAACAATGTTTATCTATACCTTACTATTTCATACAAGTAAACAGAACTGTAATGCAGTCAATAGCGCAAAATTTAAAGTGTTCATTATGTCAAACATTGTGCTCAAGGAAAAAAATTGTGTTTGTTGTGTTGCAAGATTGAACAAGACTTTACTCGGCTGTTTGGCGGGGTTGTATCTGCCAAGTTTTTGGAGAAGTGGCCAACTGCGTTCAAGCACAAGACCATAGCCCAGAGCAAGGGCTTGCATCCGTCACGAGATCTTCAGGAGCTGATTGATGCAGCAGAGAGTGTGGGGAATGATGATGAAGAAAATGACACAGGTCAGATACTTAAAAACAATTGAAAGATTTTCTCTCAGTTGAAATATTGAAGTTTGACTAAGCTGCTAATCATATCTTTGTGCCTCTTTTTCATATAGCATGGGATCATGAACTTGCAGGGATACTTCTCTTACTCCACCTCATTCCACCGGTTGCACAAGGCCGCAAAAGACCCGGGAAGATGTCTGCATCCATGGCAGAGAAACATGTTGTCATGTTCTTAAAGGTTGGTGGATGATTCTTGTCGCCATCAGTTATGCATATGTGCCGCTAGGGCTGGGCGATATATATCGCATGCGATTGTTATGCGCATCTCGTCAGTAAAGCCAGTTCCTTGATTAGTAGTAAATCGCCATCACCTGCTTTCAGATGGAGCGGCATTTACAACACAGTGCCTTAGTTAACTGACAAGCTGAGCCATATCGCATTAATTATCTCAGGCGATACTGATGAGATGCGCATAACAATCGCATGCGATATATATCGCCCAGCCCTATGTGTCGCCTTTTAGATTAGGCCCATGTCAAAGTGTTGCCTTCTGTTGCATTGTTTCTTTCTAGCATTCAAACAATGAAATTTAACCAAAATCGGTGTTGGTCAAAATATTTTCTCCACTTGCCTACCAGTGCATGGTGCTTGTATTGAGATGTTCTCAAAGTACTAACGGCTCATAATTTTTCCTTGTTTAAGCTAGTTAAGTTTATACACCTCCTAATAGAGTTTATGCAACTTTTAACATTCTGAAATCACACTACATTGTCCAGATTTACACTTGTATCCAGATTTACAGTAGGCTACACTCATCAACACTCTTGAACCATACTATTGATATTGTCATAGAAACATTGGATAATAACCTCCACTGTCAATGGAACATGTTCTGAATGTCTTTTTCATCATCTGATATGGCACTTTAAGCCCTGCATTAATGTGAAACAATTCATTTACAGACTGGAAACAGTGTACAAGAACATCTGGATGCCATACAGGAGAGCAAGCAGCCATACCTCCTTGCAGCTGGACCCAAGAAGAACACCATCCATGCATACTACATTGTTCTCGACAAGTACGCCATCCCATGCATGTCAGCAAGTGCAGTTGGCGCCTTTGATGAACTGTTCAAGATTCATTTTGTGTTCGGTACGTCCTACAACAAAGTACTTCACAATATGTACACCTTTATCCAAACAACAATCTACGAAATAGACGTCGGCCAGGTCAAGGAAACACCTAGGGTAGCAGAACTAAGAGCAAGGTTACTCAATTGAGGAACAATACAAAAAAGATGTTGTGCTATGTTTGTGGCTCTACTTTTGACAACTCAAATCTCCTGATTAGGCACCTTAAATTGGCCCATGGTTTGTGCTCTGACAGAAATTTAAGTATTCGTTGTGGTCAATCAGACTGTATCCTTGAATTTGGGTCTTTTTCAGGGTACAGAAAACATTTAAACAGAGTACACGGTGAAATTCCAAATAATGTGCAGACAGTTGTTTGTGCGTTAGTAGACAGCAATATTCTGATGATGATGATCAGCCAACTGATTTGGCTACATGCCCTAGTACAAGTTCCTGTGACTTACCAATTACAAACCAGTCAGCTTTTGATTTATGTGGGTCTGCTGTAGCTCAGTTACAGACGGCAGGTGTGGGTCAATGTGTTGTAAATTCATTTGTCAATACAATGGAAGAAGCTGTCCATGAAATTCAAGCGCAAGTAATGGAGGTTGCTTTTAAATGTCTTTCTTCTGATGATACAGAAACTGTTTCAAAACTTAAACAATCCTTTAATGAAATCGAAAACCCTTTCTCTTCACTTAATTCAGTTTCCAAAAGAGATTTGTACTTTAAAAAGAAATGGAGTATTGTTGACCCTGTGGATAAAGTGCTAGGTACCAGGTTTGAAAATAGGAAAAATAGGAGTACAGGGACATATGATCAGGTTGTGGTCACTGATAAATTTTCCTACGTCCCCATTTTAGAAACACTAAAGTCTATTTTTAGTAATCCACATGTGTTCTCTCTACTGAAATCAGGCCATGTCTCCAAAGATGGTGTTTATTCAGATTTAGATGATGGATTGTACATTAAGAACCACCCTCTTTTTTCCACTGACAAACATGCACTTCAAATTCAGTTATTTTATGATGATTTTGAAACGGCTAATCCATTAGGGTCGAAGAAGGGTATTTACAAATTAGGGGCAATATATTTTACATTACGAAACTTTCCACCAAAATTTAACTCTTCCTTAACAAACATTCACTTATGTGCACTCTTCCACTCACAAGACATTAAGACATATGGATTTAATGCCATCCTTGAACCACTCGTTCAAGATTTGAAGATGCTTGAGACTGAGGGTATTGAGATTCCCACTCTATCTCGCCGTGTGCGTGTTAGCATTGTTCAGGTTGTGGGTGATAACCTTGGCTTAAACTGTTTATTTGGATTGGTTGAATCGTTTAGTTGCGCCTATTGCTGCCGTTTCTGCCTTTTAGAAAAACAAGAATTTCAAAGAGTGTTTTATGATGATGACTCGTCAGTTAAGTTCAGGACAAAAGACGAACATTTACAACATTGTAATTCAGCACAATCAAATCCTATGTTATCTCATGTCTGTGGTGTAAAGCGGCATTGTTTACTGAATACTTTACAGTACTTTAATACCTCTGAAAATTTCTCTGTCGATGTTATGCACGACATTTTGGAGGGAATAGGTCAGCTTGAGATTAAGCTTGTTTTGCAGTATTTGAAGGCAAACTTTGTTACTTCCAGAGAAATTGGGTTGAGAGTACAGCATTTCAACTATGGTTACACAGAAAGGAAAAACCGCCCACCTGTTATTAAATTGGATGATGATCGTAATGATTTGGGTATAAATGCTATTCAATGTTGGTGTTTACTTCGCAATCTGCCACTCATGTTTGGTGACATTGTCCCAGACGGAAATAAACATTGGTCCCTTCTTTTATTGTTGATACAGATAGTGAATATTGTATTTTCCCCTGTGTTAACTGAAGGCCTAACAGTCTACCTGAAATATTTGATAGGTGAGCATCATAGACTATTCAAGCTTTTGTTCCCAGAAAGGTCTCTGTTGCCAAAACACCATTTGTTAACACATTACCCTCGATCTATTAGACACATTGGGCCTGTCATTCATATGTGGTGCATGCGTTACGAAGGGAAACATAACTATTTTAAAAGACAACTTAAAAGTTTCAAAAATATCACAAAGACTCTAGCTAAAAAACACCAAAGGTTTATGGCATATAGTTGGGAATCGATAAGCTCTTCCAATTTAACCATGGGTCCAGGAAGGATGATAACATTAGATGACTTTGCAGAAGGCTCCGACATTGCTGCCAAACTGAATTTAACAGATTTTGAGAATACAAATGTCCTCTCTGTGAAATGGGTCAAGCACCAGGGCATTGAGTACCGTTTAGACTTTCTTGTTTGTGTCAAAGTGGATACTGATTTACCTTTATTTTACCAGATCAAAGATATTCTTGTTCAAAATGAAAGAGTGTTTTTTCTTGGGCAAAACATGGAGACAGTTTGTTTTGACAGCCATTTTAATGCATTTAAGGTTACTACCATGACGAAACCCTGTAAATTACAAGTTGTTGAAGTTTGTGATTTGATCTATTATAGAGCTTTTGATATTCAGATGAGTTATGATAAAACTGATCATCAGCTATTTGTTGTACCATATTGTGTAATGATTTGATAAATAAACGATGAAAGACATCTACTTATGTGTATGTGTGTGTATTAATTTCTTATTTAATCAAAGAATTGCATTGTATTAGAATAAAGAAGAATATAGTGGGCATTAAATTGCTGTAAGCATGTGCACAAAGCAAACCAACACTGGTAAGAGCATTTAATGTGTTACACTTAGGAAAGTTAAAAATGGCAAAAATAGTGTTAAATAGCAGTAGTGTTAAATAAAATCAACAATATAGAGTGCAATTGTTTACACTAGTAGTGTAATTTTCTTACACTTTTCAGTGTAAAAATAACACTACACATTCAACACTGTTAATAGAGTAATTTTAACACTAAATTGAATGGGACCATATATGCTCAGAAATAGTGTTAAAATTTACTCTTAAAGAGTTAATGCAACACTGCAGAATTTACTGTGTAGCACACACACGCACACAGACACAGATACACACACAGACGCACACAGACAGACAGACAGACACACACACACACAGAAACAAACACGCACGCACACACACACACACACACACACACACACACACACACACACCTACCTGGGGTCGAGTAGAGTAGCGTTGCTGTAGAGGGGTTGTTCTTCCACATCAGAAAATCGCCTCCTGACAGCTGCAGCTAAAGTCACTTTCATAGATTTGATGACATGGTCATCGTCAGTCTCTCTAGACAGAAATCGCTGCAATACAGTGACAGCAGGAATCACATCTTCTGCCATGGCTTCAGAAGAGCTAACTTTTCGTGTTAACTCCTCAAACGGACCCAGAACCGTTACAACCTTCTCCAGCAGTGCCCACTGGTGAGCCGTGAGATTATCAGGGAGTTCATGTTCGGACACAAAAACTCCTAGTGCCCGTTTCTGCTCAATCAGGGACTGGATCATGTAAAATGTACTGTTTCAGCGGGTCTGTACGTCCTGCTGTAGTCGTTTTGCAGGCTGACCGATCTCTAACTGAATGTCTTCGAGGCAGGAGTAGGCTAGGGGAGAATGTTTAAAATGGCCAACGATTGTGCGTCCGATAGCCAATGCATCAGTAACACTTCTCTGTGACAAAAGTCCTTCGTGGACCACCAGCTGGAGAGTGTGAGCGGCACAAGGTAGGCTAGGGAGTCCAGCATCATTCATGCCCTTAATCATATTTTTAGCGTTGTCTCGTAGCACAATGTGGACAGAGGTTTTCGGAATGCACCAGGTCTGAAGCATCCCATCGAACGCGTCTGCTATGGCTTTGCTGGTGTGTGAACCCCGAAACGGCTTTGCTTGTAAGGTGGCGTGGCGAAGAGTAAAGTTGTCATCAATCCACTGTACAGTTAAACTAAGCAGCGACATTGGGCAGACACTGCTTGACCAAATATCTGTTGTAAAACTGACGGTCGAAATGTCACGCAACAGGCCACTGACGTGCTTTTTCACGTCATGAAACACTTTCGGTAGCATAGCGGTTGTAATGTGATGGCGACTCGGAATTTCGTATCGCGGCTCCAGTATGCCAAGAAGATGTCGAAATCCTATATTTTCAACAGCCGACAATAGCTGGTCATCAAGTGCAATAAAGTATGCAATTCCCTCTGTTATTTTTAGTGCCCATGGATTATCTCTGGACATCTTCTCGCGCTTCTGTAAAACCTGTGTTAATGTTGGCTGCTGAGTTACTTGTTTAGCTTGACTAAACTGTGTGTATTCAGCACTATGATGCGTCTTCAGATGTTTAATTAGATTGCTGGTGTTAAACGATGTACTTTCTTTTCCTCCTCTCGACACTTTAGCTGAACATAACTTACAGTCTGCCTTGCTGCTGCCATCATCCCTTATCTGGAAATGAGCCCAAACCGCCGACATTTTCCGTTCATATGGCGTTCACCTAGATAAAGCGGCGGCTCGCAGCGGCCAGTTTCGTTTCACAAAACGCACGTGGTATCGGTGCGTGGTATCGGCTCATTTTTATGAGTACGAGTACGAGTATATAAGGACAGTATCGACCCGATACCCGATGCCAGTATCGGTATCGGGCCATCCCTAGTAATAATACAGATGTCTCTGTCGTTAGTCAAGATGAAATAGTCTAATTCTCCTATTAATGTATTAAATTATAATCATATAGGCAGCCTATTATAATTCGGCTATCAAAATGCCCAGCTATTTCACTTCAGCACCAAATTTCACACACACACACACACACACACACACACACACACACACACACACACACACACAAACACACACACTCACACACACACAATTTGTGCGTGTAAAATAGTATTAGATCCTGTAGTAGCTGAATAAGTTGTAACGCTTTGACTCAGATGACTTGTTAAATCTACGAAATGAAAGAAATAGAAAACGAGGAGTTGGTGTCCCACACATTTAATGGCTGCTACACAGCAATGCGCTCTTCTCATACAAGAGAGATTAACTCTTTCTTGGCATTACAAATAAAGGAAAGACAAAATAATAAGGCAGCAGAGCAAAGTTATCATCCATTGTGGTTCTCACGTAGTCCTTCTAAGTGTGCGTTAGAATTTAAATGATCAGTCTCTTAAAGGGCACACTGTACTATAATGTGATGCATGCAAAATACATCAAATTGGCCGTTATAAAGTCTCCATCCACAAACAGATGTACATCGTCTGCAGATATACAGTATTTCATTGCACTTTAACAAGTGTCGTGGAAATTCTAATTCAATAACAATTTAAGAGACGGAGAATGAAAAACAAAACAGAGTTTTGTCTTTGTATTGCGTTAATTCTCTGCAGAAAATGATCTGGTTTACACAGAGCTTGATACTGTGTGCAAAGAGATAACACACAGACTCACAGTCCACTTTTTATATGATATTTTTTATTCAGTGCATTGTGTTTGGCTGAATACCTGAAGTGTGTGACCGAAATGTTATCCACAATCTGCTTTTGAAGAAATATTGAAGTATTGTTGTTACAGCTCTGAAATTTTATGATTTTTATTTTTTCATTTTTTTTAAGACTGGGTAAAAATATTTTTTTTTTTCACACTGGAGACAATATATTTTGTTTTTGAGCAACATACAGAATATTAGAAACTGTAGAATTAGATTAGTTTTTTTATTTGATTTGTTTCCTTAAAAAAATAATAAATAAAGACTGAAATCTTTATTTAACCTAAATCAGAATGTTAAGACAAGCTTTGTGAAAATATACCATGTAAACTTTTCAGAAGACAGTCAGCTCCCCTACTGTTAATAGAGTAATTTTAACACTAAATTGAATGGGACCATATATGCTCAGAAATAGTGTTAAAATTTACTCTTAAAGAGTTAATGCAACACTGCAGAATTTACTGTGTAGCACACACACGCACACAGACACAGATACACACACAGACGCACACAGACAGACAGACAGACACACACACACACAGAAACAAACACGCACGCACACACACACACACACACACACACACACACACCTACCTGGGGTCGAGTAGAGTAGCGTTGCTGTAGAGGGGTTGTTCTTCCACATCAGAAAATCGCCTCCTGACAGCTGCAGCTAAAGTCACTTTCATAGATTTGATGACATGGTCATCGTCAGTCTCTCTAGACAGAAATCGCTGCAATACAGTGACAGCAGGAATCACATCTTCTGCCATGGCTTCAGAAGAGCTAACTTTTCGTGTTAACTCCTCAAACGGACCCAGAACCGTTACAACCTTCTCCAGCAGTGCCCACTGGTGAGCCGTGAGATTATCAGGGAGTTCATGTTCGGACACAAAAACTCCTAGTGCCCGTTTCTGCTCAATCAGGGACTGGATCATGTAAAATGTACTGTTTCAGCGGGTCTGTACGTCCTGCTGTAGTCGTTTTGCAGGCTGACCGATCTCTAACTGAATGTCTTCGAGGCAGGAGTAGGCTAGGGGAGAATGTTTAAAATGGCCAACGATTGTGCGTCCGATAGCCAATGCATCAGTAACACTTCTCTGTGACAAAAGTCCTTCGTGGACCACCAGCTGGAGAGTGTGAGCGGCACAAGGTAGGCTAGGGAGTCCAGCATCATTCATGCCCTTAATCATATTTTTAGCGTTGTCTCGTAGCACAATGTGGACAGAGGTTTTCGGAATGCACCAGGTCTGAAGCATCCCATCGAACGCGTCTGCTATGGCTTTGCTGGTGTGTGAACCCCGAAACGGCTTTGCTTGTAAGGTGGCGTGGCGAAGAGTAAAGTTGTCATCAATCCACTGTACAGTTAAACTAAGCAGCGACATTGGGCAGACACTGCTTGACCAAATATCTGTTGTAAAACTGACGGTCGAAATGTCACGCAACAGGCCACTGACGTGCTTTTTCACGTCATGAAACACTTTCGGTAGCATAGCGGTTGTAATGTGATGGCGACTCGGAATTTCGTATCGCGGCTCCAGTATGCCAAGAAGATGTCGAAATCCTATATTTTCAACAGCCGACAATAGCTGGTCATCAAGTGCAATAAAGTATGCAATTCCCTCTGTTATTTTTAGTGCCCATGGATTATCTCTGGACATCTTCTCGCGCTTCTGTAAAACCTGTGTTAATGTTGGCTGCTGAGTTACTTGTTTAGCTTGACTAAACTGTGTGTATTCAGCACTATGATGCGTCTTCAGATGTTTAATTAGATTGCTGGTGTTAAACGATGTACTTTCTTTTCCTCCTCTCGACACTTTAGCTGAACATAACTTACAGTCTGCCTTGCTGCTGCCATCATCCCTTATCTGGAAATGAGCCCAAACCGCCGACATTTTCCGTTCATATGGCGTTCACCTAGATAAAGCGGCGGCTCGCAGCGGCCAGTTTCGTTTCACAAAACGCACGTGGTATCGGTGCGTGGTATCGGCTCATTTTTATGAGTACGAGTACGAGTATATGAGGACAGTATCGACCCGATACCCGATGCCAGTATCGGTATCGGGCCATCCCTAGTAATAATACAGATGTCTCTGTCGTTAGTCAAGATGAAATAGTCTAATTCTCCTATTAATGTATTAAATTATAATCATATAGGCAGCCTATTATAATTCGGCTATCAAAATGCCCAGCTATTTCACTTCAGCACCAAATTTCACACACACACACACACACACACACACACACACACACACACACACACACACACACACACACACACACACACACACACACACACACAAACACACACACTCACACACACACAATTTGTGCGTGTAAAATAGTATTAGATCCTGTAGTAGCTGAATAAGTTGTAACGCTTTGACTCAGATGACTTGTTAAATCTACGAAATGAAAGAAATAGAAAACGAGGAGTTGGTGTCCCACACATTTAATGGCTGCTACACAGCAATGCGCTCTTCTCATACAAGAGAGATTAACTCTTTCTTGGCATTACAAATAAAGGAAAGACAAAATAATAAGGCAGCAGAGCAAAGTTATCATCCATTGTGGTTCTCACGTAGTCCTTCTAAGTGTGCGTTAGAATTTAAATGATCAGTCTCTTAAAGGGCACACTGTACTATAATGTGATGCATGCAAAATACATCAAATTGGCCGTTATAAAGTCTCCATCCACAAACAGATGTACATCGTCTGCAGATATACAGTATTTCATTGCACTTTAACAAGTGTCGTGGAAATTCTAATTCAATAACAATTTAAGAGACGGAGAATGAAAAACAAAACAGAGTTTTGTCTTTGTATTGCGTTAATTCTCTGCAGAAAATGATCTGGTTTACACAGAGCTTGATACTGTGTGCAAAGAGATAACACACAGACTCACAGTCCACTTTTTATATGATATTTTTTATTCAGTGCATTGTGTTTGGCTGAATACCTGAAGTGTGTGACCGAAATGTTATCCACAATCTGCTTTTGAAGAAATATTGAAGTATTGTTGTTACAGCTCTGAAATTTTATGATTTTTATTTTTTCATTTTTTTTAAGACTGGGTAAAAATATTTTTTTTTTTCACACTGGAGACAATATATTTTGTTTTTGAGCAACATACAGAATATTAGAAACTGTAGAATTAGATTAGTTTTTTTATTTGATTTGTTTCCTTAAAAAAATAATAAATAAAGACTGAAATCTTTATTTAACCTAAATCAGAATGTTAAGACAAGCTTTGTGAAAATATACCATGTAAACTTTTCAGAAGACAGTCAGCTCCCCTCAGAAACACATTCATATAAACTAGAGCCCGACCGATATATCGGCCGGACGATATTATCGGCTGACCGATATTATCGGCCGATATAAGCTAATTGCATTTAAATCGGCATCGGCATTTATAACGGCCGATGAAACATGAGAAACAGAGTCTCATGCTTCACTCATGTTATGAGTGTTGCATAGTGTGCCCACCAGAGGGAGCTCTGCAGCTCCAGAGTTAACAACAGCGCCAGAAGTCCACTACAGAAGAAAGCGATCACAAGCCACGGAGATGTAACTTACTGTTTTGACGGTGAGTCTGTCGTTCGTCATGTGAAATGATTGTAGATTTAGTTCATACCCTGTATATAAAAACTGTGTGGTAGTTCTAGCTAACGGTCCTATCATTATCACTTCTAAATATTCTGTAACATCACTTACAGCCGCTAATGCATTGCTATATTAGATTAGCCACAAAGCTAATACCATGTTTATCAGTGGAAGAGCGCGAACGTTAATAGGAGGTCAAACTATAACGTTAGCATTTAACTTATTCTTATTCTATTGCGGTGTGTTTCCCACATAATGACCGCGTAATTGGGCCTTTCACACAGGACGCGGTATGCACGGCGCTTGCCGCTGGGTTCAGCGTTGCCCTTCAGATACAACGCGATTTGCGCTGCGCTATGGCGCAGGCGGAGTTTTAAAAACGTTTAGCGGGAGCTCTTTCATAGTCTGTTGTTCCTCCTTTCGGTCAGGAGCAAACATGTATCTGTCCCGTTGTAAGAAGCGAGCGATAGCGCTAGTCCTGCTGATGAGAATTAAGAGAGAAGCAAGGAAGAAGAGGCTACCCTCAGGTCCAGAGAACAATTTGGTGAATTCAGGCTGGTTACGTTACTCTAACGCTAATAGCTTCCTTTTTAGCAGGCCCCTTAAATGCTTGCTATTAACTTGTTTGAAGGTGGTTCTTCTCAAAATTGACAGCGGTGTGTTCATGACACTAACGTTAACCATTCAACTTCAAATTGATTCCATAATCTTCCGGTAATAGTAGGCAAGACGATGTTTTGATTCAGACTGCACAAAGAGAAGAGGAGAAGATATACGGGTCCGTTGTGAATATGTCTGTGAGAGCAAATATAGTGTAGTTACAGTGACTACAGTAGCTGCGTCAGAAATGATTAAACCAGAGGGGACATGTAAATAAATGTGAGCTGAACAAGCGCTTTTTTTTTTTTTTTTTTTTACATATTGTTTCAAAGCAGCTTTATAGACATAACAGGAAAATGTTGAAATAATATTGTTAAATATAAGTAGGTAATACCTATTGCTTAACAAATAAAAAATATATATATATTTCTCATTTTTGCCTATGTAGGAGATCCCAGTTTATTATTATTATAATTCTAATGATGACATGAGTAATGATACATGGTGATATTATTAATACACATGCTTATTCTTTCTTCGTCTCTCTTTCTGCCTACAGATGGCTGAAAAAGGTGAATGCTGTAGCAGCAAAGTGTGGGACTACTTCTGCAAATACTTTAACTTTAGTATTATAATTTATTTACAGTACACACACAGACTGTTAAAACCAGCTTTAACTGGAAGAAAGTAAAAGTGTTAAATGCTTAAAACCAGACTGTTTTTTGATCATTAGAAAATATATACTTTTGATGTGCAATTGTTTAGTCATTGAGACTGTAATCTAAGGCTTTTTTTTAACATAATCCATTCTGGAAAATGGTTTATACAGCCCACATACATAGAACAGGCAGATATTTTGCTATTGAATGTTGTGTAAGTGCAGTTTATAGGAAATGGGTCTAATATCCAGATTATTCTTAAAATCAAAATATCGGCTTATAAATCGGCTCTTTCCGAGTTAATATCGGCATCGGCCCCCAAAAATCCATATCGGTCGGGCTCTAATATAAACCCCTTAAATCAATTTTGAGGATTTTCTTCCAATAGTTTGTGTATCATAAACAGTGAGTGATCTGCCTGATACAGTATGTTTCTCTGTGCGTCTGTCTTCAGTGTCTCTGGCCTGTGTTAACAGGCGTTAATAGACTTCATAATTTCACATAACTGATATTTTGGAAAGTTATTGCATTGTAATGGAGTTTGTGCAAGTCCAGAACAGAGAGTTGCAATAAGACAAAAAACGTCCGGTTTCTGATCGTGTAAAGGCCAGAGTATATATCGGCCGTAGGGCTTGCGGACAGCCGTGCACCCCGTGGTAGAGACCTACTCTTGGGAGTACCATGGGATGGGAAGAGTCTCGTGTGTGTGCGAGATGCAGGAGAAATAATGAATGAAAAAAAAAAGATCAGTCCTGTATCATGATACATATCGTATCGTGGCCTCTGTATCGTGATATATGTCGTATCGTGACTTTGCTGGTGATACACAGCCCTACTAGGCATAGTTTCTATTTATATTATGTGTTAAAAAGGTTTCGCAGTGTAGCCAGTCACAGACTCAGCTGTAATGCAGTAGCCAATCAGAGGTGATTAAGTTAGAATATATTCTAACAGCATGTGCTGAAATTGCATGCTCAAAAATCCTCTAATTTTAAGTAAAGTCAAGTCACCTTTATTTTAGGGATGCACTGGTTGACCGGCCATAAATCGTTTTTGGTCTTTTTCCGGCCAATTTTTCTGGCCAATGGTTCGCTATGTCATTTGTGTGGAAGTATTTCTAAATCTGTGCGCAGGACACGGGCAGCCGATCAGCACTGGAAGTGCAGAGCTACATGTCTGAGGCACAGATATGAAGTGACGAAGGTTGACGTCACTTCCTGTTTGTTGTTGGCGGCTGTACTGCGTTTGAGCTCCGTCACTATATTCTTTTCATTTACTATTTTTAACTCAAAAATCAATTTTATACATCATCGTTTCCGTTTATATAACGTGTGAATATATCCTCTATTGTATTCTACAACAAAAACAATCAGAACGCCTCGCTATCACTAGTTGTATTTTGATCTCCCGGGTCCGCTATTAGCTTTTAGCCCGTTAGCATCAGCGGCATGGTTGCAGCTAACTGCGCTTACATTGCTAATACTCTATTCACACACATTACCACTGCTGTACTCACTGTTACTTGCTTTAATGGCGGATGAATGTCTCCACTCTGTGCAGCTCGAGCTCGAGGCCGTGGGAAAGCAGATTCGCGACCTGGAGGTGAGGCAGGCCCAGCTAAGAGAGCGGAGAGCCACGCTGGAATCATCCCGGGCTGACGCTCACTGTAAGTATACAGCGATCTGCTAACAGTCCCACCACATCTACTCCGTGTGTTTCTCTGCACAGGCCCGGTCCACCCAGGACGCAATCTTCCCAGATGTCCTTCACTGCGACGCCGGGACACCACGGACCCTGGGTGCATCCACAGCGGAGGACGCGAGCCGGGTCCCGGGCGACGACTTCTCCCCCTCCTGCCTTCGACATCTCCATCCGGAACCGCTTCGCTCCCCTCCGCGAGGCAGGACGCGACGCTGTGATCATCGGAGACTCCATCGTCCGACACGTAAGTGCTACGTTAGCCGAAGGTAAAGTGCACACTCATTGTTTGCCTGGTGCTCGTGTTCTCGATGTTTCTGCGCAGATACCCGCAATCCTGAAGGCCGACGAGAGCCCCAGAGCGGTCGTGCTTCATGCCGGGGTTAACGACACTACGCTGCGGCAGACGGAGACGCTGAAGAGGGACTTCAGCAGCCTGATCGAGACGGTTCGCAGCATGACGCCCGCGGCGATGATCGTCGTGTCAGGACCACTGCCCACATATCGACGAGGACACGAAAGGTTCAGTAGACTTTTTTCTTTAAATGAATGGTTGTTGTCATGGTGTAAAGAACAGAAACTGCTATTTGTTAATAACTGGAATCTTTTCTGGGAGCGTCCTAGGCTGTTTCGCGCTGATGGATTACACCCCAGCAGAATCGGAGCGGAGCTGCTCTCTGACAACATCTCCAGGACACTTCGCTCAATGTGACTAGTAAGACAATTCTCTAATAACTATTATGATGAGTTTTGTTCCACCCGCTTAAATGATAAAAATACTTGCGCTGTAAAAACTATTAAGACTGTGTCTGTTCCCCGAATAGTGAGGTCAAAATATAATGTAGGATCTAGAAAAAAATCTTATCGTAATTAAACCAGAAAAATGTAAAGTAAATGAACAAAAACAATTTTTAAAGTTTGGGCTCATAAATATTAGATCACTCACACCCAAAGCAGTTATTGTAAATGAAATGATCACAGATAATAGATTTGATGTACTCTGCTTGACTGAAACCTGGCTAAAACCAAATGATTATTTTGGTCTAAATGAGTCTACTCCACCAAACTACTGTTATAAGCATGAGCCCCGTCAGACTGGTCGTGGCGGAGGTGTTGCAACAATATATAGTGATATTCTCAATGTTACCCAGAAAACAGGATACAGGTTTAACTCTTTTAAATTACTTCTGCTAAATGTTACACTGTCAGACATGCAAAAGAAGTCTAATGTATCTCTTGCTCTGGCTACTGTGTATAGACCACCAGGGCCGTATACAGAATTCCTAAAAGAATTTGCAGATTTCCTCTCAGACCTTCTAGTTACAGTTGATAAGGCGCTAATCATGGGAGATTTTAATATTCACGTTGATAATGCAAATTATACATTAGGACTTGCGTTTACTGACCTAATAAACTCCTTTGGAGTCAAGCAAAATGTCACCGGACCCACTCATCGTTTTAATCATACACTAGATCTAATTATATCGCATGGAATCGATCTTACTGCTATAGATATTGTACCCCAAAGTGATGATATTACAGACCATTTTCTTGTATCGTGCATGCTGCGTATAACTGATATTAACTATATGTCTCAGCGTTACCGTCTTGGCAGAACTATTGTTCCAGCCACCAAAGACAGATTCGCAAATAACCTGCCTTATCTATCTCAACTGCTATTTGTACCCAAAAATACACATTAATTAGACAAAATTACTGACAACATGGGCACTATTTTCTCTAATACATTAGAAGCTGTTGCCCCCATCAAATTGAAAAAGGTTAGAGAAAAACGTACTGTGCCATGGTATAACAGTAATACTCACTCTCTCAAGAAAGTAACTCGTAGTCTGGAACGCAAATGGAGAAAAACTAACTTGGAAGTTTTTAGAATTGCATGGAAAAACAGTATGTGTAGCTATAGACAGGCTCTAAAAACTGCTAGGGCAGAGCATATCCACAAACTCATTGAAAATAACCAAAACAATCCAAGGTTTTTATTTAGCACAGTGGCTAAATTAACAAATTACCAGACGCCACCTGATTCAAATATTCCACCAACGTTAAATAGTAATGACTTTATGAATTTCTTCACTGATAAAATAGATAACATTAGAAATACAATAGCGAATGTAGATTCTACAGCGTCTAACACTTCAGTTTCATCCATCGCACCCAAAGATAAACTGCAGTGCTTTACAAATATAGGACAGGAAGAGCTAAATAAACTTATCACTGTATCTAAACCAACAACATGTTTATTAGATCCTGTACCCACTAAATTACTAAAAGAGCTGTTACCTGTAGCCGAAGAACCGCTTCTCAATATCATTAACTCGTCGTTATCTTTAGGTCACGTCCCAAAACCATTCAAGCTGGCGGTTATCAAGCCTCTTATTAAGAAACCAAAACTAGATCCTACTGTACTGGCAAATTATAGGCCTATTTCAAATCTTCCATTTATGTCTAAAATTTTAGAAAAAGTTGTGTCTGCTCAATTGAGCACCTTCCTGCATAAAAATGATCTGTATGAAGAATTTCAGTCAGGTTTTAGGCCCCACCATAGCACAGAAACTGCACTTGTTAAAATTACAAATGACCTGCTTCATGCGTCAGATCAAGGCTGCATCTCATTTCTAGTCTTACTTGATCTTAGTGCTGCGTTCGACACCATAGATCATGACATACTCATAGATCGATTACAAAACTATACAGGTATTCAAGGCAGGCTCTAAGATGGTTTAGATCCTACCTGTCCGATCGCCACCATTTTGTTTACTTAAATGGGGTGTCATCTCATTTATCATCAGTAAAATATGGAGTGCCACAAGGATCCGTCCTAGGTCCCCTTCTATTTTCAATATACATGTTGCCCCTTGGTAATATTATTAGAAAATACGGAATTGGCTTCCACTGTTATGCTGATGATACTCAGCTATATATCTCAACGAGACCAGATGAAACTTCCCAATTATCTAAGCTAACAGAGTGTGTTAAATATGTAAAAGATTGGATGACAAATAATTTTCTCCAATTAAATTCGGATAAGACAGAGATATTAATTATTGGACCAAAAAACACTACACAGAATCTTGTAGATTACAATCTGCAACTAGACGGATGTACTGTTACTTCCTCTACAGTCAGAAATCTGGGTGTTATATTGGACAGCAATTTGTCTTTTGAAAATCATATTTCCAATGTTACAAAAACTGCATTCTTCCATCTTAGAAACATTGCCAAGCTACGAAACATGTTATCTGTTTCTGATGCAGAAAAGCTAGTTCATGCATTCATGACCTCTAGACTGGACTATTGTAATGCACTTCTAGGTGGTTGTCCTGCTTCGTCAATAAACAAGCTACAGGTAGTCCAAAATGCAGCAGCTAGAGTCCTTACCAGGTCAAGAAAATATGATCATATTACCCCAATTTTACAGTCTCTGCACTGGCTACCTATTAAGTTCCGTATCAGTTACAAATTATCATTACTTACCTATAAGGCCCTAAATGGTTTAGCTCCTGCGTACCTAACTAGCCTTCTACCACGCTACAACCCATCACGCACCCTAAGGTCACAAAACGCTGGACTTTTGGTAGTTCCTAGGATAGCAAAGTGCACTAAAGGAGGTTGAGCTTTTTCACATTTGGCTCCCAAACTCTGGAATAGCCTTCCTGATAATATTCGGGGTTCAGACACACTCTCTCTGTTTAAATCTAGATTAAAAACACATCTCTTTCGCCAAGCATTCGAATAATGTATCTCTTAAATTGTGAGTGTAGTTGCATCTGCATTTTTATTCTTTAGCTTGGGTTAAACTAATTTTACTTTGTTGGATCAGCAGCTATGCTAATGATGTCTCTATTTTGTTTCTATGCTTTGCCACGGGATTTACATCCCGTGGTAACTAGGATTTACACAAGCTCCAGTCTGCATCCAGAACACCTGAGAAGAGATGATGCTGACCCTCAGAGGACCCCAGATGATCCTAACCTTGAATCAACAAACAGAACTAACAATTATTGCTACATGTGTGACTGCATCATATAATTACTATTAATTAATAATATTGATAGTTCATCATCTAGCTGACTATGTCTTGTATTATTATTATTATTTTTATTTTTCTAAAATCCTGTCAAACGTGCACAAACTACTAGCTACTACTTAATATTGTAGAAACATAATTTTCTGTAAAGTTGCTTTGTAACGATTTGTATTGTAAAAAGCGCTATACAAATAAACTTGAATTGAATTGAATATGAAGCGAACAGCCGATGTTGTACTGGCGCACAAAATATGAGTCCCTTTCCTGCGCGCACTGAAGCTGCGAGTGTTCTGTCCCTGTCCCTGCACAAGTCTTTCTGCTGGACCTTGAGGCCTGTCGCTCCTCCTACAATGCCTATGGTGGACTATGCATGGCAGGGACGTCCTTTTCCCTGAGGCAGGCCTAAACCTGACCGCATACCATGTGGTTTTGCTGCAGGGTCTTCAGCTGGGGACCACCGCTCATTGACGCTTCGCCCCTTAACCCAGAACATCTCCTGGTGGCGGGGCAGTGAACAGGGACGTCTCCCTGACACCCCCTGCAGCAAAACCTAACTAGATGTTACTCCCCAAGCCTTATCACGTTGTTTCAGCCAGAGCCAATGGCTTGCTTTCTCCGCTTCCTCAGAGAGCTCTTTGGTGGATCTGCTCAGTGTGGTTCCCCGTAATCCCAGGTCCTTGAGCAGGCATGATATTGATCTGCCCATAAAACCTCTGGCTCCCACCTCCACCGGGTACAGCCTCACTCTCCATCCACTTTCTCTGCACTCCACAACCAAGTCTGCATACTTTGCCTTCTTTCTCTCGTAAGCAGCTTCCAGCCCTTCCTCCCATGGCACTGTCAGCTCGATCACTATCACTGACTTCACAGCTGCAGACCAGAGCACCACGTCTGGTCTTAATGTGGTGCTGCATATCTCCTGTGGGAACTGGAGCTGCCTTCCGAGGTCTACTTCCATCTTCCACGCTGCCCCTGGTGTTAATAACTTGGTAGGTGGTCTCTTGCTGGTATGCATTGCGGGTTCCCCCTCCCAAAGGAAGTGGATCCTACATTGACTCTTTACTGGACTCTGATTGTTTGCCTCCTGCCAACTTTTTTCCAGCACCTCTGCCAGCTTCCTTAGCACTTGGTCATGCCGCCATCTGAGCCGACCCTGTGTTAGTGCTGTTTTACAGCCGGACAGAACATGCTGGAGTGAGGCATTTATGGTGCTTTGTTCCAAGCCATTGGTGGAGGTTTTTTGGGCTTGGTAGGGTATCGTATGTTGCCCTAATGAGGAAACTGAGTCGGGCTTGTGGCAGTTTCCAGAACTCTGCCCAGCTGATAACTCGGCTTGCAACACCCTCCCAAGTTGTCCACCGCCCCTGCTGCCCCTGTGCCACAGACCTTACTGTGAGCTCCTCCTGCTCCATCCTGGTGACCTCTGCAACAACTAGATCCTTCCTCTCCTTCCTACTTGCCTTGGACCATAGGATGGGTGGCTCCCTCCATCCAAGGCCTGTCCTCCCTGTCTGGACCGTGCCATTACAATTTGTTGGTGTTGCAGCCTTCCTATCACCCTCTGCACCTCTTCCTTAGCCCTCCGTTTCCTTCCAGTCTCAACTCTGGCATTTGCATCAGCCACTGCTCTGTCAGAGGAATCACTTAATTCCATCACCAGCCTTGCCTTCTCCTGCCGTTAGCCCAATGTGATGGATTTCAGGGGTAGTTGGAGTAAATTCCATCCATACAACCCAGCAGCTGAGAAGCACCGTGGTATGCCAAGCCATTTGCGGATGAAAAAGTTAGCTTTTGCTTCCATCCGGCTTACTGCTGTTGAGGTGACTCCGCACAGCTTCAGAGGCCACATCACCCTTGGGTACAAAGTGAAGTGATAACACCACACCTTGTACTTTCCAGGTAGCTGGCTTGCATCAATCTTGGACAGGCCCTCTGACAACTGCTGAAGGATGAATTTCCCCATATCCTTGTCTGAGAGACCGGATATATAAAGTCTTACCAGGCTTCGGATGGGCTGATCCACGATGCGGGGGAAATCTTCCCCACTGATGGTGAAGGTGACTCTGTCGTTTCTTTCCCCCTTTCCCAACGAGAGGCTCCTTGACTTCTGTGGCTTGAACTTCATTCTGGCCCAGGTGATCAGCTCATCCAACCTCCTGAGCAACCTGGTTGTACATGGGGCGGTTCGTAACAGGCAGGTGATGTCGTCCATATAGCTCCTTAAGGGCGGGAGCCTCTGACCTGCAGGCAGCTGGACTCCACCCACTACCTGCCTTGCTCCGATCAGGATGACCTCAAATGCTGCTACAAAGAGAATAGGAGAAATAGAGCATCCCATTGCGATCCCTACTTCCAGTTGTTGCCAACCAGTGGTGACTTTCTTCAGTGCAAAACACATGTGCATGTCCTGGTAATAGTTCATGATCATGGTCCTGATGTTGTCTGGAATGTAGAAGAATTCCAAAGCATAGGCTATGAGCAGGTGTGGCACTGACCCATAGGCATTGGCTAGGTCTAGCCATATAACGTGCAGATCTTTCTTCTCCCTCTTGGTGGTTTGGATCTGTTCCCAAATCATGGAAGCATGCTCTACACAGCCAGGAAAGCCTGGGATCCTGGCTTTCTGACAGCAGGTATCAATGTAGTTGTTCTCCATAATGTAGGAGGTCATTTTTCTTGCCATCACGGAGAAGAAGATTTTCCCCTCCACATTCACTAGAGCTATGCTCCTGAACTGCTCGATAGTCTTAGCATTCTGTTGTTTGGGAATAGAGACTGTCACTGCCCTCTGCCACTCAGTTGGTATAGTCTGCTTTGTCCAGGTGATTTTCATCAGGGACCATAACAGTTTCAGCACTGCTGGGCAGCACTTATACAGCCTCTACGGGATTCCATTTGGGCCTGGTGCTGAAGCAGATCTTGCCCGCCGGATCACCTGCCTGATTTCGCTGAACTTTGGTGGCGATGTGTCAAACATGGCTGATAGTTCTGAGAGTATGGGCACATACCCTGGTGAATCTAGTGGCTTGTTCCTTGCTGGGTCACTGTACTGAGTGCGGATGTTCTCCTGCCGTTCTTCTTTGGAGACATCCAGAATTCCACTTGTCTTCTCCTCGAGGAGCCCACGTGCATACCGTAATGGATTCCTGAAGAAACTAGATCTTTCCTTCTCCTTCCTTTTTCTCCATTTTCTGATGCGTTCAACCCTCCGGGGGTTATCCAGGCGTCTTCTGATCTCATCCCACAGAGCTTTCAAGTCCTCCTTCTCAGACTCCTCTGCCTTCCTCGAACGCTTGCGGAGCTGCCTTCTGCATATCACCAGGTCATCGATCTCTTTCTCCTTCCTGCTTTTTGATTTTATTAAGGCTTATTTAATGGTCACCTCACCGTACCTGTTGCTGCATTCTTCATACAGGATTTCCCCAAACAGGTTTAGCTTGGCTACCACTGAGCCACGCAGAGCTTTTTTCAGCAGCCCGCTCAGATGTTCATCCAACTTTATCCACTCCTTAGCCTCGTTGGCCTTTGGCCACTTGATCTTGTTCCTTCGGAGTGGGTTCTTCAGGTTCCTGTCCCTTTGGCTCCCCTCCATTCTTTGGGGTGCTCCTGAGTTTACTTCCTGGGGTTCATCAACATCCCTTTCTTCCTCCTCCTTCCTTTCCTCCAGCTCTACCTCTGCAACATTGGGCCTGTTGGCACTGTGGTTGTGAACCTGGCCTTGGACCCCATCTGTCTGACCTGCCCTTACAGGGTCAGTGCAATGTTGCATCAAGCTACCACCACCACACTTCTTCTTTCCCATGTGAATGTGAAGTCCCCTCAAAGTTGTTTTTTCCCAGCCACACCCACACTTCCTTGGGATTTTCTCTTTTGCCGATATCCTTGTGTCCGTTGCCGTGTGATCCGTCCTTGATGGCCTTTCTCTCAGAGGGCCTTCGGGTTGTTTTCTTTGTTTCTTCTTTGTAGTAAGCTTTGGGTGTCTTCCTCCTGGAAAACTTGAGGATTGGGTTACCAACCCGCCTCTCCCGGAGCAGTCTATCCTGCTGCCACCAGTCTTTCCTGGTTGTCCTCCAGTCTTCCCTGAATGCCAACTGCTCTATTCACAGTAGTCACTGTCTCCATAAATGCATAAGTCATTACAGTGTGTCCTTTTCCCTGAGGCAGGCCTAAACCTGACCGCATACCATGTGGTTTTGCTGCAGGGTCTTCAGCTGGGGACCACTGCTCATTGACGTTTCGCCCCTTAACCCAGAACATCTCCTGGTGGCGGGGCAGTGAACAGGGACGTCTCCCTGACACCCCCTGCAGCAAAACCTAACTAGATGTTATTGAATGTGGGCTGATTGTGTTGATTGGACTTTAGAACTATGCAGTTGTTGCCTTTAATTTGGTTACAGAGAGTTAATGTTTTAATTTAAGGCCAATTCTATGTAGTTTCAACCCAATTAAAAAACAAAAGCTAAATGCTGATGTCTGTACCATCTATGTTTGTATTGAATGTAGAATACTTACTGCGCAGTTACTGCTGTTAATTTCAGATGGTTACGGTTATTGTTTTCAATAGCCAAAAGCCAGTTTGGCCTATAAAAAAAAAAAATGCACGTTTATGCACACTTTCCTTCTTTCTTGTTTATTGCTTGTAAAAAAATCGGTATCGGAATCGGCCAAGAAAAATCTTGATCTTGCATCCCTACTTTATATAGTGCTTTAAACAAAATACATTGCGTCAAAGCAACTAAACAACATTAATTAGGAAAACAGTGTGTCAATAATGCAAAATGATAGTTTGAAGTTCATCATTGAATTCATCTCTGTTCAGTTAAATAGTGTCTGTGCATTTATTTGTAATCAAGTCAACGATATCGCTGTAGATGAAGTGATCCCAACTAAGCAAGCCAGAGGTGACAGTGGCAAGGAACCGAAACTCCATCGGTGACAGAATGGAGAAAAAAACCTTGGGAGAAACCAGGCTCAGTTGGGGGGCCAGTTCTCCTCTGACCAGACGAAACCAGTAGTTCAATTCCAGGCTGCAGCAAAGTCAGATTGTGCAGAAGAATCACCTGTTTCCTGTGGTCTTGTCCTGGTGCTCCTCTGAGACAAGGTCTTTACAGGGGATCTGTATCTGGGGCTTTAGTTGTCCTGGTCTCCGCTGTCTTAAGTGAAGTGACATTCAGCCAAGTATGGTGACCAATACTCAGAATTTGTGCTCTGCATTTAACCCATCCGAAGTGCACACACACACAGAGCAGTGAACACACACACACACTGTGAGCACACACCCGGAGCAGTGGGCAGCCATTTATGCTGCGGCGCCCGGGGAGCAGTTGGGGGTTCGATGCCTTGCTCAAGGGCACCTAAGTCGTGGTATTGAAGGTGGAGAGAGAACTGTACATGCTCTCCCCCCACCCACAATTCCTGCCGGCCCGGGACTCGAACTCACAACCTTTCGATTGGGAGTCTGACTCTCTAACCATTAGGCCACAACTTCCCTAATCTAAAAATCCATTTAATATGTAGTCCCCGGATGGGGGACGTATCAGATATTAAACTGATAAGAACAGATACTACACTTGATCTTAGCCAAAAGGCCGAGAAGCGATCAGGGACAACTATTTTTTAACACACGAGGTGTTGCGCACTGCACAACTCAAGTGTGCGTAAATGCAATGCTGCAAAAATATTTTTTACCACTAAAACTTTGATGTGCATCATCTCAGTTTAATACGTGAACATAGCAAATGATGCCATCCCAAAACAGGAAAAAAAATCAAAAACAAAATCAGAAAAAAAGGCATTACATGCTAATTTTTTAATTATAACATGCAAATACATAGGCTTAGTTGCCAGTGGGACCTCAGCAGAAACATAGAATTTAATACTTTTGGTCGCAAATGCAACCGTTTTAGTCGCAATTTAGAGTAGTGGTCAACCAATATTTTTTTAATATATACAGTACAGACCAAAAGTTTGGACACACCTTCTCATTCAAAGAGTTTTCTTTATTTTCATGACTATTGAAGGCATCAAAACTATGAATTAACACATGTGGGATTATATATGGAATTATATACATAACAAAAAAGTGTGAAACAATTGAAAATATGTCATATTCTAGGTTCTTCAAAGTAGCCACCTTTTGCTTTGATTACTGCTTTGCACACTCTTGGCATTCTCTTGATGAGCTTCAAGAGGTAGTCACCTGAAATGGTCTTCCAACAGTCTTGAAGGAGTTCCCCGAGAGATGCTTAGCACTTGTTGGCCCTTTTGCCTTCTGTCTGCGGTCCAGCTCACCCCTAAACCATCTCGATTGGGTTCAGGACCGGTGACTGTGGAGGCCAGGTCATCTGGCACAGCACCCCATCACTCTCCTTCTTGGTCAAATAGCCCTTGATGCCTTCAGTGTGAATCTACAATTTTCATAGTCATGAAAATAAAGAAAATTCTTTGAATGAGAAGGTGTGTCCAAACTTTTGGTCTGTACTGTATTATATCTTTTTATATATATTTTTATTTTATAGTTTTTGGGCATGTCCACACTAATATGTTTTTGTTTGAAAACGCAACTTTTTCTCTCCATTTTCGCCTTCCGTCCACACTGATATGGCGTTTTTATCAAGGAAAACTGAGCTTTTTAAAACACTCTCCACAGTGGATAAATTTGAAACGATGTTGTGTGGACTGTGAAAATGGAGGCTTTTGAAAAGGATGACACAAGTTTAGTCATGTGACGCATATTATACCAATAGATATCCGTGTTTATACTGGTATATTGTGCACGTTATGTGCTATGCACTTTCACACTATTGCTATAGATGTGTTACTCTGTACACTATTCATATCACAGTCCTGCAAAGATGAAAGCAAATTTACTCATAATCGTGAGTTTCATTAAAGATCAGATGTACAATCCTGAGTGCTTGCGACCTGGAGGCGTCAGTGAATGGTGAGTTCTTTTCTTAAATAAAATATATCAAATTTCCTTAATCACAACATAAAAATCGGATACCGTCATATCCCTATTCATTAGTCTTTTAAAGAGAGGGAGAATGTGTGCACTATGCACCATCAAAATAAATGTCAGGCGCGCCCTCAAAATAAAAGAACACATAGTCCAAGCAGAAAAATGTATCGGCCAATGCCGGTATTTGAAAATTCCCTGTTATAGAAACAGCTTTTGTGTGTAGACGGCATTGTAGGCTACTCTCCCAGGTTCAGGAATATTTGGGTTGTTCTTGAACAGTGTTGTAAATAAAACACTGTGAAGTAGGCATGTGGGGGGGTGTTTAAACTTTAAATTTTGTAATGCAATTGTCTACTTTTCGCTGTTATAGCAGGGTTTGTTTTTATGTCCTTTCACTTTTTTTTAAGTTACTGTCTATGTACAGTTTACATTTTTTTTAATTTATCATATGACCCTGTTAAAAAGTGCCCATTGTTCTTCAGAAAAATCCCTTCAGAAAACTCCCAAAAATGATTTGGTTTTCCAGCATTTTCGTGTATTTGAACCCTTTCCAACAATGACTGTATAATTTTGAGATCCATCTTTTCACACTGAGGATAACTGCGGGACTCATATGCAACTATAACAGAAGGTTCAAATGCTCACTGATGCTCCAGAAGGATAAACCATGCATTAAGAGCCGGGAGGTGAAAACTTTTGAACTTATTTTGCCTATATATATATATATATACTAGTGTTGGGCGATATGGTCATTTTTCACATCGTCATATCGTCAGTCCGTGAAATTGACAATACACGATCTTAACGTGCTTGGGTGGAGCAAGACAGAGACTCTTTTTTTTCTGGTGTTTTAAACCACGCAGGTGCGCGCGAGAGAGCCTATGGAATCACCAATAATTTAAAAAATATACTTTAAAACATACTGAAACTAACGTTAAATATAAAAATACTGTATTTAAAACAGCTAAGTTCATATATATAGTCGGACACAACTGTCATATCACTCGTCCTGTGACAAATCTGCCGCATCTGCGCACGGAAGTTAATGTTCGGAATAATCAATCAACGGTGAAAATCAATAGTAGATTTCATTTAAAGTCCAACAGTTTAACACTAATATCGGGCATAAACGAACACGTTAAATATAAAGTATTTAAAACAGGTAAGTTCATATGTTTGGAGTAAAGTTGAATTGAACTGCTGCATCAGTCATACAGCGCTCTGGACCACGCGCCTCATGACCAGCTCGACGCACCGCCACAGAAACAAGAATGAGATGCGTTCTAACATAACTGTGGCATTAAACTCAGTGAGGGCTCGTTTAAAATAGTGCACATATATAGGCCGTTCAGATTACTTGTTAAAGTGCAATGAAATACCTTATATCTGCAGACGATATACGTCTGTTTGTGGATGGAGACTTTGAAACAGCCAAAACTATGTATTTTGCATGCATCACATTATAGTACGGTGTGCAATAAAAAGGCTGCAGAGCGAACTTATGATCCATAGTGGTTCTCACATAGTCCTTCTAGTGTGTGTTATAATGATCAGTCTTTAATAGAGGGTCTATGTGAGAACCACTATGGATGCTAAGTTCGCTCTGCCGCCTTGTTATCATTCTGTATTTATTGGTAAATGGTAAATGGACTGCATTTATATAGCGCTTTCTACAGACCACATGGCCATCCAAAGCGCTTTACAACTTGCCTCACATTCACCCATTCACACACTCATTCACACACCAACTACGGTGTCAGCCATTCAAGGCGCCATCCAACTCGTCGGGAGCAGCTGGGGTTAGGTGTCTTGCTCAAGGACACCTCGACACTTGGTCAGGTGGAGCCGGGGATTGAACCACCAACCTTCCGGTTTGTAGACAACCTAAATGGATCACTGAGCCACTGCCGCCCCACATTACTTTATTTGTAATGCCAAGAAAGAGTTAATCTGTCATGTATGAGAAGAGCGCGGTGCTGTGGACCAGCCATTAAATGTGCGGGACACCAACTCCTCGTTTTCTATCTCTTTCATTTCATGAATTTAACGAGTTATCCGAGTCAAAGCGGACAACTTCAGTGACTACAGGCTCTTATCCTCCTGTGCTCGCGCGCTGTGCGTGTGTGTGTGTGAGAAATGCGGTGCGGAAGTGAAATAGCTGGGCAGTTTTATTTTAATAAGCAGCCTAATAAAAATAATAGTTATTATTATTATTATAATCTAATACATTAATAGGAAAATGATCCTAATATCGTCTTATCGACAGAGAAATCTGCTTATGTCGATATCTCTGACTATCGTCGATACATGATACTATCGTCTATCGGCATAACCCTAGTATATACGTTTTGCTCATTTAGTACTGCCCTTCAGAAGCTATGGAAGATGATTGCATAATTACCCCCCTCCCATCACATATGGGATCCACTGTGTGTGTGTGTGTGTGTGTGCACTTCATATAAAACAATGTGTGTGAATTTAAAAAATGTGCAGAGCAGTACTGTGTTTCTCGACCAGTTTGTGACCACATTAAGGCTGGAATAGCGTCTTGTTTGAGAGGTGGAATCATCAAAGATGACTTTCAGAAGAAGACACTGGAAGCTAGGCTGGTAGTTTCCACCGATGAGGGTAGAGGGACAGTTCAAGAGCTCACTACTGTAATATAATATAGTAATGTAATGATTTACAAAGAGACAACACTTAATGCCTCTTTGATTTATTGTTTATTTTGGCAAATCTGCTTTTCCACACAGAAATTCATGTTCAGTGAAACTCCTCTGACAACAATCTCACATTCATCAATTCACCAATAAATGCAGGAATATCTCCATCAGTTCTCAAGTGAAGAGGAGCATCAAACCATCCAAGAAGAGATGAAATCTGTAAAGATTGAGTTTATTAAAGAGGTAAGAGAGGAGATGGGAGATCCAGAACACTGCAGAATCAAACACCCTGAAGATACTGAAGAACAAACAGGTTGGTGTTTATTCTTCATTAATGAGGCTGACATTTCTAAAACTTCACACAGATTTATATTTTGTTTGTTGTAATTGGAAAGGCCTTCAGAGCTGCTGAATGATTTTACTGAAACATCAAATAATAAGGGACACTTCCTATAGACTAGTTTTCCCGCTCCAACAAAATGTATATTAGTTTTAGTCTCAACCATAGACTGTATAAAAACATAGACGTAGTGCCTGTGACCTAACCTGTTGACTCTTGAAGAGCGTTTTGTAACTCAAAAGCCATAATGGCCACAGAGGAAACACTAACGATCACCCTTCTGAGCGCTAAAATGATAAATGGGACACCCAAAGTTCTTGTGGACTTAAGACCGCAAATGCACATGAAGTGGTCCATTTGAGAAAGACCATCGCCATCTTGGCAGCACGTCACTCCGGATCATCGAAAATCGCAAAGAGGAGGGAGTTGGTTGCTGAAACTACGTCCACCAAGATCGATGGCAGTGTCAGCAGCGGCAATCCACCTGTCACTCAAGTGGCCACACCCTTACTTTTGCAGAACATTAAGGCTTAATATAATTTAAACTGATGAGTTATAAAAAATAAAAATCACCCCCTCACAGTTGTCATGAAAGGCAAAATTTGCTATATAGACCAAAATTACTATTTTATACTAGGCTGTACACAACTTCTTTGTTGGCTTGGGAGTGGAAGGTTGCAACTCGGTCTCAACACCAGATAACACCAGTTAAGATCCAGTCCCGGATGTCAGAAAATATCCAATTTGTTTGGTATCTGAACAAATAGTCAGTAGGGTTGTCGATAACCAAAACCCATTAAAGGGGACCTCGAATGAAAATTATGTCATTAATGACTCACTCTCATGTCGTTCCAAACCCGTAAGACCTCCGTTCATCTTTGGAACACAGTTTAAGATATTTTAGATTTAGTCCGAGAGCTCTCAGTCCCTCCTTTGAAAATGTGTGTACGGTCTACTGTCCATGTCCAGAAAGGTAAGAAAAACATCATCAAAGTAGTCCATGTGACATCAGAGGGTCAGTTAGAATATTTTGAAGCATCGAAAATACATTTTGGTCCAAAAATAGCAAAATCTACGACTTTATTCATCATTGTCTTCTCTTCCAGGTCTGAACGGAGGTCTCAGGGGTTTGGAACGACATGAGGGTGAGTCATTAATGACATAATTTAGATTTTTGGGTGAACTATCCCTTTAACATCAAGTCTTGTCTCTTGCCATCAACTGTCCTCTTGCCATCAAGCCTCCTATCAACCAAGAAGTTGACCGAGTAAAGCCAGAAAAGAGACTAAGCAAGAGAGATAGTGTGATGATGATAAAAAGGACCAGAGTTTATTGAAAAATCTTAGTTGTGTGTGTTTCAATCCTCACACTTCATCTGACCAGCACACATCCAACTATAAACAACCCATAAACCTTGAGTTTGCGTAAACATTACATTTTATCTCTTATTCATTTAGACAAAACAGTTAATGAAACCTAATCATAAGATTAAGCAAACAAACTAAACAAATTTTGCAATGCAATGGTCTACTTTTCGCTGTTATAGCAGGGTTTGATTTTATGTCCTGTCACTTTTTTTTAAGTTAATGTCAAATGTAAATGTCAAAACCTTACAAGTGTTCACATCCACACTGGAGAGAAACCGCACACATGTGATCAGTGCGGGAAGAGTTTCACACTAAAAGCAAACCTTACATCACACATGAGAGTTCATACTGGAGGGAAACCATTCACTTGTGATCAGTGCGGGAAGAGTTTCTCACACTCATCAACTCTTAAGTTACACATGAACATCCACACTAGAGAGAAACTGTACACATGTGATCAGAGTGACAAAAAATGTTTGAGAGCTTCAGAACTGAAGCAACACCTGAGAGTTCATACAAAGGAGAAACCACATTCATGTCATTTGTGTGGAAAGAGTTTTTCATGTCCAGAACATTTAAAATGGCATCAGAAAATACATGCTGCTGTGAGAGATTACATGTGCTTTGAGTGTGAAAAGACTTTTACTACAGCAAACTGTTTAAAACAGCATGAGAGGATTCACACTGGAGAGAAACCTTACAAGTGTTCACACTGTGACAAGAGATTCAGTGTGTCATCAAATCTGAAACTACATGAGAGGATCCACACTGGAGTGAAACCTTACAAGTGTTCACACTGTGACAAGAGATTCAGTGTGTCATCAAGTCTGAAAACACATGAGAGGATTCACACTGGAGAGAAACTTTACAAGTATTCACACTGTGACAAGAGATTCAGTCAGTCATCAAATCTGAAACAACATGAGAGGATCCACACTGGAGTGAAACCTTACAAGTGTTCACACTGTGACAAGAAATTCAGTCGGTCAGGAAACTTTAAAACACATGAGAAGACCCACACTGGAGAGAAACCTTACAAGTGTTCACACTGTGACAAGAAATTCAGTCAGTCAGGAAACTTTAAAACACATGAGATGACCCACACTGGAGAGAAACCTTACAAGTGTTCACACTGTGACAAGAGATTCAGTGTGTCATCAAGTCTGAAACTACATGAGAGGATCCACACTGGAGTGAAACCTTACAAGTGTTCACACTGTGACAAGAAATTCAGTCGGTCAGGAAACTTTAAAACACATGAGAAGACCCACACTGGAGAGAAACCTTACAAGTGTTCACACTGTGACAAGAAATTCAGTCAGTCAGGAAACTTTAAAACACATGAGATGACCCACACTGGAGAGAAACCTTACAAGTGTTCACACTGTGACAAGAGATTCAGTGTGTCATCAAGTCTGAAACTACATGAGAGGATCCACACTGGAGAGAAACTGCACACATGTGATCAGTGCGGGAAGAGTTTCACGATAAAAGCAAACCTTACATCACACATGAGAGTTCATACTGGAGAGAAACCATTCACTTGTGATCAGTGCGGGAAGAGTTTCTCACGATCAGAAAGCCTTATGACACACATGAACATCCACACTAGAGAGAAGCAGTACACATGTGATCAGTGTGACAAAACATTTTTGAGTGCTCCAGAACTGAAGCAACACCTGAGAGTTCATACAAAGGATAAGCCACATTCATGTAATTTGTGTGGAAAGAGTTTTTCATGTCCAAAACATTTAAAATTGCATCAGAAAATACATGCTGCTGTGAGAGATTACATGTGCTTTGAGTGTGAAAAGACTTTTACTACAGCGAGCCATTTAAAACAGCATGAGAGGATTCACACTGGAGAGAAACCTTACAAGTGTTCACACTGTGACAAGAGATTCAGTCAGTCAGCAAATCTGAAAAAACACGAGAGGATCCACACTGGAGAGAAACCTTACAAGTGTTCACACTGTGACAAGAGATTCAGTGTGTCATCAAATCTGAAAACACATGAGATGATCCACACTGGAGAGAAACCTTACAAGTGTTCACACTGTGACAAGAGATTCAGTGTGTCATCAAATCTGAAAACACATGAGATGATCCACACTGGAGAGAAACCTTACAAGTGTTCACACTTGTGACAAGAGATTCAATCAGTCAGGAAACCTGAAAACACATGAGAAGATTCACACTGGAGAGACATGTGGGAAGAGTTTCTGTCATTCAGTTTCTCTACACAATCATACAAAAAACTATCATAGTAAGTAGATCATCTTCAGATCTGATGCTGTATCCTCACCAAAAAAATCCTCTTAAATCGATTAACGCGTATACGCATTATGAGTCATTTTCTCCTGATAACCCCAAAAAGAATTTAAATTTCAGTTTTGATCGTACAGATAAGAGCAATACACGAATCTGTAAAGGGTCAACTTTTTTTTGTATACAGACATAATAACAACAAAACTTGGTGCATTTATAAAATAAAGATAACAAACAAGGTGTGCTGTCTGCAGCTTTTGTCTATAAGATATATAAGATATCTATAGAAAGCTTGACATGTCTACTTTTAAACTGAACAAGTGCTGTCGAAAACAGATATTCTGTGATAAAGTAATCCATATGAAAACAACGCGATGTCCGTTTTTCACGTTTCCCTTCATCTAATGTGACCACGCCCCCGCGCTGAACGCGCTAGTCCGATTCCTTTTTTATGAATACATTGTTATCTTTACTTTTTATATTTCAACTTTTTATCAACAACTGTTATTGTCTGCTGATTGTATTTGAATCAGGGAAAAGTAATTTTATAATTGTAGTTTTAATATTTTAAAGCCACAAAGTATTATAAATGCTTTTGGGGCTTTTACATTTCTCAGTAAAGCTTTCATTTGCCTAATAAACTATGTTTTACTCCACACATGACTGACATTGAATGAGTTTGTCTATATTAGCAACCCTTCTCCTAGCTTTGGGCAGTTCGATCCTAATATCAATGGTATTAATTAGGTCTGGGATAAATGATTATTTTTTAAACGATTAATCTAGCGATTATTTTTTCGCTGCATCGATTAATCTAACGATTAATTTTTCAGAACGATTCGATTTCGATTATCTCCCCATCAATTGACTACTAACATTTTATACATGTTGATTTACATATCTGAAAGGAAAAAACATGAATTCCTTAACATTGCAATATATGTTTATTGCTCTTAAAATTACAAAATAAAACACTTACTAAGAATGCATTACTTTGCACTTGTATAGAGATAGCATTCAATAAAACCTTGAAGCCTTGAAAACACATAGCTTACTGAAACAAGCTTACTGAACACATGGGCCTAGCTTACTGAAAAAAAGTTCTTCTTTCAGATGAAAATAACAACTTGATGTCTAGCATTCAATAAAAAAGGTCACCCAAAATACTTGTTTAGAGCAATTGAAAGAATACAGTAACCAATGTAAACTAGAGGGCTTTAAGCTAATACAGAAAGTGCTTTTACAAAAACTAAATAAATAAAAATTAACAGTGGGAGCCAGCATCCTGTCATGGAGAAAAAAAAATCTCAGAATGCTCCACGTGAAACTGTGGCGTTCCGCCCTTTTTCTATCATGTCTAATGATTTTGGTTAATATGCACGAGGGAGAGAGAGAGAGAGAGAGAGAGAGAGAGCAAGACAGCACTCGTATGGTTTGAAGACTGTGAGTGCGCGAGCGCGTGTGAAACTTTGGTGTTTTGCCCTTTTTCTATCGTGTTTAATGTTTTTGATTAATGTGCACAAGGGAGAGAGAGAGCAAGAAGCGCTCGTGTTGTTTGAAGACTGTGAGTGCGCGCGCACAGCCGGGGCTCTCTCTCGTACGCGCCCTGTCAGGCGCAGCAGTTCTATTCTACATCACTCACCGATCAAATAAGGCTTTGACAGCCGCCAAAAAAAAAGATCAATGCAGAAAACCCCTGGATTGGTTATATAACGTTGGACAGAATATATCCAACAAACAGACATCGCTTATATTCAGCGCACATAAGGTAAACGTTTTGCAAACGTTTTTTAGAGAAATAAAAACAGGTCGACAAATCGATGCGCATATTTTGCGTCGACGTATTTTTTGCGTCGACGTCATCGATGACCTCGACGCGTTGTCCCAGCCGTAGTATTAATACCTGCAACCAATCACATACAATATAAATACGATACCCTAACCACCACTCAGGGCTGAGTATTGTTAGTGTTTATCACCATGTTAGCGATAGCTACATTACAGCGACAGTTCCTAGTCCTAGTTCTCAAATCAAGTCTAGTTTAGTCCTGTCCATTGCCTTATACATCCGTGTCTTGATCCTAGCATGTTTGCCTTGTTCTGCCTGTTCTCTGCCTGCCTTGGACTTTAGCCTTTCTTGGATTATCACTTTGTCTTGCTGTTTCAGACTTTGATTGTACCTCGCCTGAACTATTGCCTGTCTAAAGATTACCCATTTGCCTCGCCCTTTGGATTACATTACAGAGAGTAGTGAAAACAGCAGAGCTCATAATTGGACATAAACTCCCAGCCTTACAGGATATCTATCAAACTCACTGCTTGAAAAAGGCTCGCAGCATCATCAAGGACTGCACTCACCCTGCTCATCACCTGTTTGCCTCACTGCCATCTGGCAGACACTTACGATCCATCTGATAATGGACAACCAGACTGAAGAATAGCTTTTATCTTCAAGCCATCAGACTGCTTAACAGCCAACTATCCTTCATCTAAAACCGGAATACATGCTGCCTTTAAGTTTATTATTTATTGTACTTGCACTGCAACTTTTAATAGTTTTTTCTTGTAGCTCTGCGATATTCTACAAATACATTTTGGACACTGCTCTGCCCCAATATTCTATATTAGTATCTCAGGACTAGTTAAATCTCTTAACAATGTATACCCCTATTGTATCGGTTACTGCCACTTATTTTTATTTACTGCTCTGTCTGTGTTTATTGTTCTGTCTATAGTGACTTAAGTCACTCAATATCTCCATACCATCCATGTACGTTTATATCTGTATATGTTACATTTTTTTATGTGTGGGCCTGTTATTGTCCTTGTAGTCTGAGCCTTGTCACAATCATTTCAATGCCCAGTTTTTCCCAGTGTTACCTATGCAAATTATAAATAAATGACTCTTGATCTCTTGACATTCGCCATCGATTGATCCATGCCTGTCTCTGGATAACTTTTCTGCTGTGCCTGTGCTATACCTGTTGTTGCTGTCGACCCATCCCTGTTTTATGACTCCTTGCCAGTAAAGGCGGCCACAAAATTTAGTCAACCACAAGACATTCAAGAATGCTTATCGCTACATTGTTGATTAAACTTGCTTGTGTTATGGTGGCCACTGTGACAGCAGAGCACGTTCATGGTATGTAACTGCTGCCATCCTTGAATCAAGTCAAGTCACAGCTGCTCTTCCTGAGTCAAGTCACTGCTGATCGTCCTGAGTCATATCACATCACAGTTGATCTTCCAGAGGCTTGTGTCATTTGACATCCCATTTAATCATCTTAAGTCATGTTACAGTTGGTCATCCAGAGTCTTGTCACGTCACAGCTGATCTTCCAGGTCCTGGGCACATCTCAGCTGATATTGAGGGGTTTGGTCATGTCACAGCTGATCTTCCATAGTCTCGTCACTTTACAGTTGATCGTCCAGACTGTCGTAATGACCCAGCTGATCTTATCTCCCAGAGTCATGTCACGTCCCAGTTGATCATCCAGAGTCACTTCACATCACAGCTGATCATCCAGTTTCGTCTTGACACAACTGATCATCCAGAGTCACGTCACATTACAGCTGATGTCCAGAGTCTCGACACATCACAGTTGATCGTCCAGAGTCATGTGACTTTACCGTGTTATTCCTGCTTCCTGATGGCCTTGCTGCTGTTTGTGATCGTAGCTCCATGTTGCTTTGTTTTCAATAGAATCTTACTATCACTCTCTGTTGTTTAAAGTAGTAAAATATAACTTAATACCCACCATATTTCTGATATTATCTATCAATCTAATCTGACTAATTTGATAGTTCACTTTTATTTGAAATCCGTGAGTGCGGTGCACCTGTATTAGCGTTTTCATTCGTGCCTATCGCTGTTTTCTTTTCTCCTCTCCTCTCTCTCGCTACTCTCTCTCTCTCCAGTTTTTTTACAAGTTCATCAAAAAACTGTGGTAAGAATATTTCATCAAGCACGGTGAGTAATGGCTTCTCCTGCTATTGTTATTTGCACCTCTTGCCACATGTACAGTTTATCTATCTCTGTCGCAGATGAGGGATTCACATGTGATAAATGCAGGGAAATAGTTAGGCTGACAGAGAAGATTTCAGAATTAAAGACACGCATCCAAACTTTAATTGAGGACAGTAGGAATGTTAGGGCTCTAGATACGGCTTTGGATGCGTCTAGCTCAGGGATTCCTGTACATTGTTCGGTTCCGGCAGAGCCCCTGCAGCAGGGCAACTGGGTGACGGTGAGGCAGCGTAGTCGTGGGTCAAAACACAGCTCTTCTGATCCAATCAAAACATTAAACAGGTTCTCCCCACTCAGTGATGCACCCACTGAGAAACCTGATGAAAGTGCTCTAGTTATTGGTTATTCTATTGTACGGAACGTGAATATAGAGACACCAGCCCCCATAGTCAAATGTTTACCGGTAGCAAAAGCGCCTGACATCTTGGCAAATTTAAAAGTGCTGGCTAATGCTAAACGTAAACACAGTAAGATAGTTGTTCATGCCGACGCTAATGATTTTCGACTTCTCCAGTCAGAGATCACAAAAAAAAAACATTAAAAGAGGTGTGTGAACTTGCAACCACAATGTCAGGCACTGTAATATACTCTGGTCCCCTCCCTGCTTACCGTGGTGACGAGATGCATAGCAGATTGTCATCACTCAATGGCTGGATGTCTAAGTGGTGCCTGCAGAATAACAAAGGTTTCATAGACAATTGGACAAGCTTTGGGGCAGACCTGACCTGTTGAAAAGAGATGGTCTTCATCCCTCCTGGGGTGGTGCCGCTCTTCTCTCTTGAAATATGGCACATAGTCTTAGAGTTTGTACTTGACTTACTGGGGCCCAGGTCAGGAAGCAGACAGACTGGCTAAACCGACCGTCTGCTAGCTGCCTCACGTCACAGAGGTCAGCTAATTCTCAGCACATAGAGACTCTTTCACCTAGATATCACACTATAGACACTGTGTCTGCTCCCCGAACTAGAAAATACACAAAAATGTCCAAACCAATGTAAGAGTAACAATTTAATTGAGGTTCAACAAATATAAAACGATGGAATATAGACAAACAAATGATAAAGCTTGGCTTATTGAATATCAGGTCCCTTTCTACGAAAGCACTTTTTTGTAAATATGATCACTGATCATAATCTAGATGTGCTCAGTTTGACAGAGGAAAATAGCAGTAGCCATGGTCAGCTGACTGAATCAAGTACGCTGCTGTTTGCAGATTTACTGGACTTGCGTCGTCGCGGACATCACACTCCCGAGTCGAATGCACAAAGTCCGCACTACCGAGAATGCACGTCCAAAATAAGCGTACTTTGTATTGAGAAACGCGCGCAGACCTACGTCACCAGTCTATTGACGTATTCTAACAGAAACTATGGACTCTCTCTTTTCTAGCATTTTAAATACAGTTGCTCCTTTACGCTTAAGGAAGGTTAAGGAAACCAGTCTGACACCATGGTATAATGAGCACACTCGCACCCTAAAGAGAGCAGCTCGAAAAATGGAGCGCAGCTGGAGGAAAACAAAACTAGAGGTATTTCGTATTGCTTGGCAGGAAAGTAACCTATCCTACAGAAAAACATTAAAAACTGCTAGATCTCTTTTAGAAGAAAACAAACATAACCCCAGGTATTTATTCAATAAAGTGGCTAAAAAAAAAGAATCAACAAGTGTTGACATTTCCCAACATCACAGCAGTAATAAATTTATGAACTACTTTACATGTAAAATCGATACTATTAGAGATAAATTTGCTACCATTCAGCCGTCAGCTACAGTATCGGATCAGACAGTGCACTATAAGACCCCCTGAGGAACTGTTTCACTCATTCTCTACTATAGGAGAGGAAGAATTGTATAAACTTGTCTAAACCAACAACATGTATATTAGACCCTATACCATCTAGGCTCCTAAAAGAGGTGCTTCCAGAAGTCATAGATCCTCTTCTGACTATTATTAATTCCTCATTGTCATTAGGATATGTCCCCAAAACCTTCAAACTGGCTTTTATTAAGCCTCTCATCAAAAAAACACAACTTGAACCCAAAGAACTAGTTAATTATAGACTGATCTCGAATCTCCCTTTTCTGTCCAAGATACTAGAAAAGGTAGTATCCTCACAATTATATTCCTTCTTAGAGAAAAATGGTATCTTTGAAGATTTCCGTTCAGGATTTAGACCGTATCATAGTACTGAGACTCAGTACTTAGTGTTACAAATGATCTGCTCTTATCATCTGATCGTGGGTGTATCTCTCTATTAGTTTTATTGGATCTTAGTGCTGCGTTTGACACAATTGACCACAACATTCTTTTGCACAGACTAGAAAACTTTGTTGGCATTAATGGAAGTGCATTAGCATGATTTAAATCGTACTTATATGACTACCATCAATTCGTAGCAGTGAATGAAGAGGTATCATATCAATCACAAGTGCAGTATGGATTCAGTACTAGGGCCATTACTCTTCACGCTTTACATATTACCCTTGGTAAATATCAGCAGGAAACATGGTGTTAGCTTTCACTGTTATGCTGATGATACTCAGCTATATATTTCTTCGCGACCCAGTGAAACACACCAATATGAAAAACTAATGGAATGCATAGTTGATATAAAAAACTGGATGACGAGTAATTTCTTACTACTAAATTCTGAAAAAACAGAGGTGTTGATTATAGGACCTAAAAACTCTGCATGTAATAACCTTGAATGCTGTCTAAGACTTGATGGTTGCTCTGTCAATTCTTCGTCATCAGTTAGGAACTTAGGTGTGCTATTTGATCGCAATCTTTCCTTAGAAAGCCACGTTTCTAGCATTTGTAAAACTGCATTTTTCCATCTCAAAAATATTTCTAAATTACGGCCTATGCTTTCAATGTAAAATGCAGAAATGTTAATCCATGCATTTATGACCTCAAGGTTAGATTATTGTAATGCTTTATTGGGTGGTTTTTCTGCACGCTTCGTAAACAAACTACAGCTAGTCCAAAATGCAGCAGCAAGAGTTCTTACTAGAACCAGGAAGTATGACCCTATTAGCCCGGCAGGGGCGCTGGACTGGGGGTGAAACCAGTACTGATTACCAGGGCCCCAAAGGAAGAGAGGGCCCTTGAAAAGTCTGAAATATATATTTTCAAGGGGAGGGGGGCCCATTAGGACTGCTTATGCATAGGGCCCGGGATCTTGTGTAGCACCCCTGTAGCCCGGTCCTGTCAACACTGCATTGGCTCCCTATTAAACAGCATATATATTTTAAAATCTTGCTTATTACTTATAAAGCCCTGAATGGTTTAGCACCTCAGTATTTAAATGAGCTCCTGTTACATTACAGTCCTTCACGTCTCGTCATGTCAAAGCTGGTCATCCAGAGACTCATCACATCACAGCTGATCATCCAGCGTCACGTCAGGTCACAGCTGATTGTCCAGAGTCACATAACGTCCCAGTTGATCCTCCAGAGTCACGTCTCAGCTGATCTTCCAGAGCCTCGTACGACAACTGATCGTCCAGAGGCACGTAATGTCCCAGTTGATCATCCAGAGTCACTTCAGGTCACAGCTGATCATCCAGAGTCTCGTAATGTCCCAGCTGGTCATCCAGACTCACGTAATGTCACAGTTGATCGTCCAGAGTCACTTCAGGTCGCAGCTGACATCCAGAGTCACGTAACATTCTAGCTGATATTATCCAGAGGTGATGGCGCACAGTATGATTTATCCAGAGGTGGCGGCGGATGCTGCAAAACTTCCCGTGGCAGAAAAAAAATCTGAAGTGAAGTGACATACAGCCAAGTATGGTGACCCATACACAGAATTCATGCTCTGCATTTAACCCATCCAAAGTGCACAAACACACACAGCAATGAACACACACACACACAGTGAAAACACACCCAGAGCAGTGGGCATCATTTATGCTGCGGCACCCGGGGAGTAGTTGGGGGTTCGGTGCCTTGCTCAAGGGCACCTAAGTCGTGGTTTTGCTGGCCCGAGACTGGAACCCACAGCCCTAGAGTTAGTAGTCAAACTCTCTAACCATTAGGCCACGACTTCCCCATCCTGAAGAGGTCATGGAGACGGTCATTGAATCTCCTGTCAAAACTATCTCAGCCTTAGAAGCCAATCATGGACTCTCAGCCCTGCCCATTACAGTCACAAAGACCACCTTAGAACTCTTAGTCTGTTCTGTTATGGCCACGGAGGCCAATTATGAGCTATTGTCCTGTCCCAACATGGCCGCAAAGGCTGTTTGTGAATATTGTTGTTACTCAGCCAGTGTTTTTGGGTCTGGTTGACCCATTGCAGTTTTGGATTTTTAATTTAAAACAATCAAATATTAAATGTTAATATACTCAACAAATGTTTAATTCATCCCAATTTCAAGCAATATAAACTGCATATTTGGTTGATATTTGCCCTTTAAATTAATTAGATCACATTTATATATTAAAGTGCTACAACATTGTGCAGGGGCAGAAGCACAAAAATCCCACATAAATAAACATACCCATACTAATAGCAGTCCCAGACAATAGGAGGACAGAGGGAAGGTACATAGGACCGGAACAACTTGTATGTAATATAAATGTGTAGGGTGGGATGGTGGGGGGGGGGGGGTGTACAGTGAGTGGTCATTTAGCATTTGTTTTTAGAAATGTTCTTCACAGAAAATGAGCCAAGGCCAATGAGTCTGAGTTTGGAAAAGTTAATAATAGTATCATTTTTATTTTGATAAAAAAACACTAAACAAGGGTTAAGATCCAAATTCATGACTTAGAATAACATTGGCTGCATAACTTCATTTTCTATATATTTTAGCAATGCTTTCACCACACTCACAAACTGCCGGAGTTATCTTTAGTACTGACTAGTATGAAGTGATACTATCCCCTGAGCTTTCTGCATTAGCACACTCACTGAACACTGTTCTGAGTTTTCACATCCAAGTCATTCTTCTTTATTGGATTTTCCTACACTTCTTTTTAATTTCTGTTTTTTTTTTAATATTATTCATTCATAACTCTATTCTATATTATAATATAATATTCTGAAGCTCCCTGCAACTTTAAATCAAAGCTGTAAAATCAAACAAAGCACGAGCCTTGCAACACAAAGCAAGTTTGATTTACTTCTTGTGAGAGACCCCGAGAGATTCAAAACTAATTTTTGAATCTCGCTGTTAACTTTTGTTAAGTTAGTTTATACATCTGAAATTACACTCACCTAAATGATTATTAGGAACACCACACTAATACTGTGTTTGACCCCGTTTCGTCTTCAGAACTGCCTTAATTCTATGTGGCATTGATTCAACGAGGTGCTGAAAGCATTCTTTAGAAATGTTGGCCCATATTGATATGATAGCATCTTGCAGTTGATGGAGATTTGTGGGATGCACATCCAGGGCATGAAGCTCCCATTCCACCACATCCCAAAGATGCTCTATTGGGTTGAGATCTGGTGACTGTGGGGGCCATTTTAGTACAGTGAACTCATTTCCATGTTCAAGAAACCAATTTGAAATGATTCAAGCTTTGTGACATGGTGCATTATCCTGCTGGAAGTAGCCATCAGAGGATGGGTACATGGTGGTCATAAAGGGATGGACATGGTCAGAAACAATGCTCAGGTAGGCCGTGGCATTTAAACGATGCCCAATTGGCATTAAGGGGCCTAAAGTGTGCCAAGAAAACATCCCCCACACCATTACACCAGCACCAGCAGCCTGCACAGTGGTAACAAGGCATGATAGATCCATGTTCTCATTCTGTTTATGCCAAATTCTGACTCTACCATCTGAATGTCTCAACAGAAATCATCAGAGACTCATCAGACCAGGCAACATTTTTCCAGTCTTCAACAGTCCAATTTTGGTGAACTTCAAATTATAGCCTCTTTTTCCTATTTGTAGTGGAGATGAGTGGTAACCGGTGGGATCTTCTGGTTGTGTGTGTTGTGGCTTCACAAATGCTTTGCTGCATAACTCGGTTGTAACGAGTGGTTATTTCAGTCAAAGTTGCTCTTCTATCAGCTTGAATCAGTCGGCCCATTCTCCTCTGACCTCTAGCATCAACAAGGCATTTTCACCCACAGGACTGCCGCATACTGGATGTTTTTCCCTTTTCACAGCATTCTTTGTAAACCCTAGAAATGGTTGTGCATGAAAATCCCAGTAACTGAGCAGATTGTGAAATACTCAGACCGGCCCGTCTGGCACCAACAACCATGCCACGCTCAAAATAGCTTAAATCACCTTTCTTTCCCATTCTGACATTCAGTTTGGAGTTCAGGAGATTGTCTTGACCAGGACCAGACCCCAAAATGCATTGAAGCAACTGCCATGTGATTGGTTGATTAGATAATTGCATTAATGAGAAATTGAACAGGTGTTCCTAATAATTCTTTAGGTGAGTGTATATAGTGATAGAGACTTGAACATGTAAGGTCAGATTTATTTTTTTTAAAATAGTGCAATCTATTGATACCACAGATTATTTATATAACATGATCTGTATACATTAATATTTATTTAAAATAAATGATTTATAATAACTGTTAAACTAAAATTGCTTGTAATAGATAAATAATAATAATAATAATATGAATCATAATAATTATCTAAACCTAAAATGGCTCAGTAACTATCATTAAAGCCAGAACCTTTTTTTTTAGCATTAGTGATGAATAAATAGGAAACCAAGATGGCGCCGCACATGGCTGCTTCAGTGCTTGGCTCTCCAGTGTTTGTACTGTTTTTGTTCGTTTTTCCTGTTTTTTGTTTAACAAACACGATCAGTTTCACCAGGGATGAATTGCTGAACATTCGGCAGAACACACCACATGATATTTTTCCGGATTTCTATTATACAGACGTTTTACTGAACATTGTTATCGGAGGAGCAGCGGCGCTGATCAAGCGCTTCAGGACGCGCAGACGGGGAAAGCGAGCGGGAGCGCTCGTCAGACTCAGGAAGCGCGGATTTCGAACGCCGTTGCCTAGCATCCATCTCGCAAATCTCCGCTCTCTACCTAACAAAACGGACGAACTCCTTCTGCTCTCTCGGACAAATAAGGATTTCTCTCACTCTGCTGCTCTGTGTTTCACGGAAACCTGGCTGAATGACACCATACCGGACAGCTCACTCCATCTGCCGGGCTTTCAGCTGTTCAGAGCGGACCGCGAAACAGAATCAACGGGGAAATCGCGCGGCGGCGGGACAAGCTTTTACATCAATGAACGGTGGTGTACAGATGTAACTGTGTTAAAGAAGATGTGCTGTCCTGATCTAGAAACGCAGTTTATCAACTGCAAGCCGTTCTATTTGCCGCGGGAGTTTCACTCGTTCATTCTGGTTAGTGTTTACATCCCTCCTCAAGCGCATGTGAGCTCAGCTTTACAGAAACTCGCTGATCAGACCACAGACACAGAACAACAACACCCGGACTCTGTTTTAATAATTCTTGGGGACTTTAATAAAGCCAATCTCTCCCGTGAACTGCCAAAATACAGACAGCATGTTACCTGTCCCACCAGAGACAGTAATATACTGGATCACTGTTACACCACAATAAAGGATGCATATCACTCTGTTCCACGAGCAGCTTTGGGACGTTCTGATCACTGTCTGGTTCATCTTATACCGACCTACAAGCAGAAACTTAAATCTGCTAAACCTGTAGTAAAGACTGTGAAGAGATGGACCAGCGAAACAGAGCAGGATTTACAATCTTGTTTTGACATCACAGACTGGAGCGTTTTTGAAGCTGCTACCACCGATCTGGACGAACTCACAGAGACTGTAACATCCTATATTAGTTTCTGTGAGGATATATGCATTCCTACCAGGACTTATTTAACATTTAACAATGATAAGCCATGGTTTACAGTAAAACTCAGACACCTTCGTCAGGCCAAAGAGAATGCCTACAGAAATGGGGACAGGGTCTTGTACAATCAGGCCAGGAACACACTGAACAAAGAGATTAGAGCGGCTAAAAATACCTACGCTAAAAAGTTGGAAGACCAGTTTACTTCCAACGACTCTACTTCAGTTTGGAGAGGACTGAGAGCCATCACAAACTACAAGACACCATCCCCTTGCACTGAGGCTAATCAACGACTTGCTAACGACCTGAATGAGTTTTATTGTAGATTTGAAACCCCCAACACCCACTCTGACCATCTCCCTACACAACCATTAACACTTCCTGCAATCCCCCTCTCCATACCTCCTGCTCTTCAAATCTGTGAAGATGATGTGCGCCAGGTCTTCAAGAAAAACAAAAGAAGAAAAGCACCAGGCCCAGATGGCGTTACACCAGCCTGTCTGAAAATCTGTGCTGACCAGCTGGCCCCCATCTTTTCACAGATCTTCAACAGATCTCTGGAGTTGTGTGAAGTGCCTTCCTGCTTCAAACGCTCCACCATAATCCCCATTCCAAAGAAACCCAAGATAACAGGACTTAACGACTACAGACCTGTGGCTCTAACATCTGTCGTCATGAAGTCGTTTGAAAAACTGGTTCTGGCTTATCTGAAGGACATCACTGGACCCTTACTGGACCCCCTGCAGTTTTCGTACCGAGCAAACAGGTCCGTGGATGATGCAATCAACATGGCATTGCACTTCATCCTGCAACATCTGGACAAAACAGGAACTTATGTGAGGATCCTGTTTGTGGACTTTAGTTCGGCTTTCAACACCATCATCCCAACAACCCTCCAGACCAAACTGACCCAGCTCTCTGTTCCTGGCTCTATCTGTCAGTGGATCACCAGCTTTCTGACAGATAGGCAACAGTTAGTGAGACTGGGGAAATTCATGTCAAACAGCTGCTCCACCAACACTGGTGCCCCTCAGGGATGTGTTCTCTCCCCTCTGCTCTTCTCCCTGTACACCAACGACTGCACCTCTAAAGACCCTTCTGTCAAGCTCCTAAAGTTTGCAGACGACACTACAGTCATCGGCCTCATCCAGGACGGTGACGAGTCTGCTTATAGACAGGAGGTTGAGCAGCTGGCTGTCTGGTGCAGTCTTAACAACCTGGAGCTGAACACGCTCAAAACAGTGGAGATGACTGTGGACTTTAGGAGAAACCCCCCTGCACTTTCCCCACTCACCATCATGAACAGCACTGTGGCTGCAGTGGAGTCATTCAGATTACTGGGAACCACCATCTCTCAGGACCTGAAGTGGGACAATCACATTGGCTCCATTGTGAAAAAAGCCCAACAAAGGTTGTACTTCCTTCGCCAGCTGAGGAAGTTTAACCTGCCACAGGAGCTGCTGAAACAGTTCTACTCAGCCGTCATTGAGTCAGTCCTGTGTACTTCAATTACTGTCTGGTTTGGTTCAGCTACAAAATCAGATATCAGAAGACTACAGAGAACTGTTCGGACTGCTGAAAGGATTATTGGTGCTCCCCTGCCCACCCTCCAAGAACTGTTCACATCCAGAGTGAGGAAAAGGACTCAGAAAATCACTCTGGATCCCTCACATCCAAGTCACCCCATCTTTGAACATTTGCCATCTGGCCGGCGCCTCAGAGCCGCAAATACAAGAACAGCAAGGCACAAGAATAGTTTCTTCCCCCAGGCAATCTACCTCATGAACAGTTAAATGTTTCCCACTTATGCTTATGCAAAAATGTGCAATATCCCTATATTTATTTGTTACCCCCCCATCCTAGAACATTCCTGCATCTCACTCAATCCTATTCCATTATCATTTATAGCACAATTGTTTATACACTTATTTATTTGCCAATTTGTAAATCTCCTGTAATTTTTTTTTTTTTGTCTGTGTGTTGTTGTCTCTGTTCACTGGAAGCTTATGTCACTAAAACAAATTCCTTGTATGCGCAAGCATACTTGGCAATAAAGCTCTTTCTGATTCTGATTCTGATTCTGATAAATAAACTGGGGGAGGAACTTTGTGTCATGTGTCACTCTTCTTACATCTGATTGGTCCAGCTTCACTTTGAGATCTCTAACCCAGAACATAACCTGCCCTGGAGCAGGTTAGTCATGGAGTGTAAGTTACTATGGCAATGAATGCCGCTAAAAGCCAAGCCACTTACATGGTACCTAAAACCCAGGATTGGTGCAAACTAGGGCTTGAAAACGGAAAAAAAATTCAATCAGTTCACTCCGAGCAGAATCGATATTCTCTCTCTCTCTCTTTATATATATATATATATATATATATATATATATATATATATATATATATATATACACGCTGTAAGGATGAAAGAACATGAGATACTTTGATCTCCTGAGAAACAGACAATACAAACATACACGAGCATCTTCGAGACACTCCACAGAGTGGAGGAGCAGGAGACCTCCTTCCCTTCTGTCCATTTGTTTCATTTTAAATCCCTTCACCCATTCTTCCTTCTACTCAATCTGCTCAAAATGATTACATGAAAATGTCAATGCTAGTGAATTAACACTCATGTCTAGTATCGTTGGAAATGTCTCAGTGCAACTGGTACAATGGTCTCAATCTAACAAAGGTAGATTAGAAGATAATACAGATCCGAAGAGTCAGGAGATATCTTGATTACTGTGATGGGAGTGTCCTTTCCCAGGGTCTTCCATGTGAATTACCCTCTATTCTCTTTGGGTCGTAAAACCACCCAGGCTTGGGACCTGAGTTAATGCAAATTCCAATGGTTAGTTCCTGTCTCCATCTCGAGGGATGTTTGTCTTGGTCTGAGGTATATAAACGATTGCAGCAAGAGGATCACGGCGATTCTGTAGCCAGAAAGCCTGTAGTGTGTAGGGGTGTAACGATTCACTCGTTTTCTCGATGCATCGATTACAAACCCTGTCGATTCATATGCATCGATCTTGAAACATGATTTTTGAATCGTGAATCGCCGATCTTGGACAGTAATCGATTCAAAATGCTAAGAATCGAATGAATCCCGATTTCTATAGCGATTCAATGCTTTCAAAATGTATACACATTAAATTACTACACGCACCAATTAATGGAGACCTTGAAGAGTGTTCGTGAATCGTGCCTCTTATCTGTCCTTCACGCGCTCCACTGTTTACCGCCTGAACAGACTGTCACAGGATTGCGCTCGCGCTCCGTTCGTCTCTGACGCAGCTGACGTGTGATCTATAGGACTCGTGGCCAGTAGTTTTACTTTTCTGTAGTTTGTCAATGGCTCTCTGCATCTTACCGACAGAGTTACCGGAGCCGTCGACAGCTGTATTTATTGCATGGACGGAGCAGAAATGTAAGTGTCTAAATCATACGCACAGTTCCATTGAATTATAAATGTGTTTAAACAATGCGGATTAATCGAATATACAAAGGAAACTTTTAAAATTAACCACAGCATTAACAACGACCTTGAAATAAGAGCGCGAGATTTATCTGATAATATGCATGAAAGTAGCGTTTGTTTCATTAGCAAACAGACATCTGGCGCGTTTTCTCTCAGGATCATTCGCTGATGGAGTGGAAAAGTTAAATAGAGATGAAGACGTTTTCACACTGAAAGAGAAGCGATCTCGCTCTCATAGACGTGCCAGGCTATATCTGCAGCTAAACTGAATAAAAGCAGAATGAACTGATGAAACTAAAAAAAAACAATTTATGAATGATGCAGTGCTAATTGACATTTATTACAGTACAGAAACTATAAAGTATATTTTCTACCTTATTCTGTGCAGAAAATTTAAATAATTGCTAATTAAATGTAGCCTAGTATATAAAACAATCATAAAATTGCCATTAGGAAAAAAATATCGATTACAAATGATTAATTATTGTCCAGCAGTGTATTTGATTTATTACAGCTAATTAAAAGTAATTAAAAAGGAAGACAATTCCTTGAAAAAAAAAAAGATAATAATAATAATAATTATTATTATTATTATTATTATATAGGCTACATACATAAAATGATTGTATTTGACATTTCTGTCACTTCTGAAATTATGGCTACGCCCCTGGTGTGACAAAATGTTAGCTTATACATAATACTCTTTAAGCTCTTTTTTAAAAACTTGGCTTACATACATTTTTACGTATGCCATGTCGCATCATTAAACTAGCATTTAACAATGGGCAAAAGTTTTTTTTTTTTTTTTAACCTATGGTTCTCTAACCATAAATGCTACTGTAATTTGCCCCCTGACTAAGCATTTAAAGAATTTAGTAGAAGCATTTAAATAATCCCATGAATGCACTTAAAGAATGCAGAATCGAATCGAATCGAATCGAATCAAATTGAATCGTTCTAAATTTGGAAAAAATCGTTCTTGAATCGAATCGAAAACCTATGAATCGTAATCGAATCGAATCGCTGCCTTGCCAAAGATTCACAGCCCTAGTAGTGTGTTGTGTCTCTTGACTCCATACTATGTATTTTCTAAGGTCAGGTATGCATATTTTACTTTCAGATTCATCTTTGAGAATTTGATGTTTTGTATTGATATGATTTGATGTGTTTCAATTGGATATGTGTAACGGAGTTTAAATAATGCTGTTAAATTCATGCATTAATTGGGGGAAACTCGACATTGGCTGGATGTTGAGTCACTCGCACTTGTGTGCGTGTTATTGTGGGTGGAGCTACGTAATTAGCAGCAGAGTCTCACATCTCTCTCGCTGCTGGTAAGTCGCATCAATAAGCGCTGTGTCATAAACAGAGTTTAGATTCTTTTCAAGTGCAAGGTTAGACTTTAATACTACGCACAAGTTTACTTCAATTGCCTGTCAGTTCCTGGTTCTGTCAGTCGAGTCAAATGTGTTATTTGCTATGATTAAAATGAGTGTGTTTGTATGTGTTAACCTGCTTGTGAACTCCGAATCTCTGTTGATTTCATTTAAGATTTATGAGGAACATTGATGCATTGATGTAACCTACACTAACGAGCTTTTAGTCGTGTTTGTCCCAGGTATGTTTTATATTCCCATTTGTCATGTTCTGTGTAAAAATATATTAGCCGAATTGAGTGTTAGCGTTAACACATGTGCTACACCTTCAATACCACGACTTAGGTGCCCTTGAGCAAGGCATTGAACCCCCAACTGCTCCCCGGGCGCCGCAGCATAAATGGCTGCCCACTGCTCCGGGTGTGTGTTCACAGTGTGTGTGTGTGTTCACTGCTCTGTGTGTGTGCACTTCGGATGGGTTAAATGCAGAGCACAAATTCTGAGTATGGGTCACCATACTTGGCTGAATGTCACGTCACTTTCACTTTCACTATAGGCTTGCACGTGCTTAACTGAGTAACTGCGCCATTTTAGGTCCGAGTTCTTCTCTTTCTGTATTTCATTTATACAAAAATATGCAAAATGATGGTTACGTAAGTTTATAGTTCTCTGTATTTATGTGAAGTGATGAGAAATGAGAACAGAGACAGTGATTTATATTTTATTTCTTTGATATATGTTTTATTTTGAATTTTATTCCACTATATGTTCACGATCACTTTGTAAAAATGTGTATCCAGCAGAGTCTCACATCTCTCGCTGCTGATTTATGAGCAACATTGATGCATTGATGTAACCTACACTAACCAGCTTTTGGTCGTGTTTGTCCCAGGCCCAGTAAAGCAAGATTTGAGTAACCATCCACCTGCTCTCAGTGTGATTCCATTCACACAAACACAGTCACATTGGTGCCGTGACCCGTTGTTTCTTCAATCAAGATGGCTCCTGAAGCGGCCGAGGGTTCATCTTAAAGCTTTCACTGGAGTCAGGTGGACACAATTTTGCTCAGGAACGACGTCTTTTTGTTGTTGTTTTTTTGATATAGTGACTGAACTTAAGAAATTTGCAACATTTCTTAAGGACAATTTGCTATACAGACAACAGCACATTTTAGTTTTTTAATTTATCGTATTCATTTTTTTTACAAGTACTGGTATTCATTATGAGTGGTTTTGATAAATATCACACTCCAGTCTGTGGAGGTAAAGGTAGAGGATGGTTTTTTTGAAAGTGCCAAAGTCTTTACAGTTCAGTGGGTCTGATGTACAGAGTGATGCTCATGTAGTCATAGACAGTAACACTTCAGATTCTGATTCGTTAGTTTGTGAGGGTCCTTCCACAAGTTTTGCATTGGATGCTTTAAAAGAACAAAAGGGTGTGTTTTCCTCTACTCCATACCCTAATGCACAGCCGCCAAATGTAATCACTGAAATGACTGACATAATCAGCCAGGTCGGTCAGCAAATTGTTGACAGGATAGTTACCAGAATAAGCCCAGCACATAAAGTTAATGCACATTCAGTTGATAATTCCTCCAAAAATGTGACAGCAGACGGAACAGCTTCACAAATGCTGGACCTGATACAAAGCCAGTTGTCCTTATCTAGAAATGTGAGAGAACCTCCTAAGTTCAGGGGAGAAGTTTCTGATGCTGTTGACTTAAATGAGTGGATAGATATCATGAGAGACTATGTAAAACGCAGTAATTTGAGAAAAGAGCATCAAGCGGAGGAGATTATGGTCCATCTAAGAGGCAAAGCAAGGGATGTGGTCAAGTTTGGCATAAGAAACTGTGGCATTGACATTGTGCATAACCCTGATGCAATCTTTAGTATTCTTAGAAAACACTTTGAAGCTGCTCCTTGCTCTCCTCTTCCACTGGCTGACTTTTACACCACCTTACCCAGACCAGATGAGGACGCCTTCGGCTACTGGATCAGGCTAAATCGTGCAGTTGACATCGCTGCTGAGCGCTTGAAAGAACAGGATAAAGTACTGTATTGTCCAGGAACAGAGTTAACCCGCATGTTCATCAGACACTGTCCGTGTAGGGAGCTTGCCATCACTTTTCGATCTAAAACAATTGGCGCATGGTCTGTGAGAGAAGTTCAAGATATTTTGAATGAATATCACTCCGATTCCAGTCTTGTATCTGCAGTAAGGAATGCAGCACCCACTACAATTCCTGTGAACAGAACTGAAGTGGAACTGTCGTCTGCAGCACTTCCAGTTTCTTCTGATGTCCAGCAGTCCAGGTCTCTGGAAGCGTCTGCATTGGAGCGAGTCATGAGTTTGTTGGAAAAGGTCTTCTTAAAAGAGTATGCGAGCAGAGAGCCAAGTTCACGTGTGAAGCCCAAAGTAAATCTACCTAGAGTTAAAGGCCTCAATGACCTGCCATGCACTGTCTGCTCAAGCCCTGATCATTCTGGCCTCACGCATTGTCTTGAAAAAAGGTCGTGCTTCCAGTGTCACTCTCCTGACCATTCCCGCATTGTCTGTCCTGAGAGAATGAAATCTCCGTCTTCTCAAGGGCTGGGAAACTAGAAGATCTGCACTTAAGGGAGGACCGTGTAGATCGTGAGTTTATTCCTCCAAACCAGTGTTGTATGAATGACCCAACCTCAGTTTATAGTCTTTCTAGTTCTGTTGAGCCTGCAGGGAAAACTATAATTTTTCAGAACACGCACAGAGTACAGCGAATTGATAGTCTGTTTTACACACCAGCAACAGTATGGGGTGACCTTCAACTGAAAGCTATGGTTGACAGTGGCTCCATGGCGTGCACAATGAGTGAAGCTGCTGAACGTCTCTTGTTACAGCACAAGCCCAATTTACAAAAGTTCCCTGCCAGTGATGTTGTCATAATTGGTTGTGGCGGGCAGCGTGTTCCCCTAAAGTGTATGTATGAGCTTGAGCTCTCAGTTTATGCATGCAAGATGGTTGTTCCAGTTTTAGTAGTTCCAGGCCAAACCGACGATTTGATCCTGGGCAGCAATGCTATCAAGTGGCTGATTAAAAAAATGAAAGAGACCGACGGATACTGGAGGCTTGTGTCCAGCCCAGTTAACTCAGAGGATGTTGAATGTCATCAATTCCTGTCTCTACTTTTGAATGTAGAACGATGGAAGGGTGAAAACATGCCTGACAGAGTGGGGACAGCTAAGTTGAAGGAGAAAGTTACTTTAGAACCGCATCATGAACATCTCGCTTGGGCACAGCTTCCGGAGTCAACAGCTGTTTCTGTGGGGAGCACAGTCATTGTCGAGTCAACCCTCAGTAAATGCCGTCCAAGGAACGTGATCATAGGGAGAGTCATCACACCTATGTGGGGCAGCAGATGGGTGCCATTCAAAATAATGAACCCTACAGACAAAGTAATTATTCTTAAGAAAAATGTAAAGATCGTGGATGTTTTCACTTGTATAGCCAGTTGACATTCGGTAGACCACACAAACTCTCGTTTTATACTGAGGAGATCTGTGAGTGGACAGACCAAGGTGGAAAAATTTTAACAAAAAGCTCGATAGTAACCACTCATCCCCAGAAAACATCTTAGTTCACGTTTATTAGATGGAACAGGAAACTGAAGAATAGCTGCTATTTTAGCATCAATTGGTTTTACCAGTCCCTGACCAACTTGCTTACCCAAATGGGTAATTGTACCTTTAGCAAATTCACACTTTGCCAGATTTAGTGTCAATGAAGCAGTCCTTAAACGACTACAAACTTCTCTAAGAGTTTCTAAGTGTTGTACCCAATCATCTGAATGAATCACAATGTCATCTAGGTACACTTCACAATTTGAGACTCCCAAAAGAACTTGATGCATCATCCTCTGAAATGTAGCAGGTGCATTTCTCATCCCAAAAGCTAAAACAGTGTATTGTAGAAAGCTATTAGGGGTTAAAAATGCAGATATCTCAGAGGCTCGTTTAGTGAGGGGCACCTGCCAATATCCCTTCAATAAATCCAACTTAGTAACATATTTAGCTGAACCTACTTTATCCACGCAGTCTTCAATTCTAGGAAGAGGAAAGGAGTCAGGCTTTGTTACATTATTGACTTTACGGTAATCCGTACAAAATCGAAAGGTTGTATCTGGTTTAGGTACCAGCAAGCAGGGAGAGCTCCATGGGCTCTGACTGGGCACGGCCATACCATGTTTTAACAGGTAGTCAACTTCTACTTTTATAACTTCCCGCTTTCGTGGATTTAGTCTGTAAGGGTGTTGTTTTATTGGTTTGGCATTCCCCACATCAATGTCATGAGCACAGACAGATGTTCTACCGGGGACATCACTAAACAAGATAGAAAAAGTACTCAACAACTCCAACAAGTCATGAGACTGTTCTGCAGTCAGATGTGAAAGAAAACAAGAGGGATCTTGTAATATAGCAGAATTCTGAAGGTGGGTGGGAGAAATAGGAAAGCCTCCGCCTTGCAGTTCATCCTCGTCCGTAGAGGACATGGCTATTACACTCACAGTAGCAGCAGCACAAGTTAAGAGAGAATCAACCTGCTTGCTATTGTTATCAGATGATGTTCTACTCACATAAGCTTTAAGGCGATTCACATGACATACACGATTCTTGCACTTTCGGTCCGGTGTAGCAACAACATAGTTGGTTTCATTCAACCTCCTTTCAATCAAATACGGACCAGCAAATTTGGCATGCAGAATCGACCCAGGCATTGGCAGCAAAACTAAAACCTGATCACCAGGTGAAAAGTTTCGTTTTACACTTTTTACATCAAACTGTTCTTTCATTTTTAACTGGGTTTCAGACAGATGTAACTTAGCCAGGTCTCGTGCTTTACCTAGCTTTTCACGGATGGAGGTAACATACTCATCAACAGGCACAGGTCTAGATGGCTGGCTTAACAACTGATCACTTAGTAATTTTAACGGACCCCGCATAGTGTGCCCAAACACGAGTTCAGCAGGGCTGAAACCAAGAGACTCCTGTACAGTCTCTCTGGTTGCAAACATCAAATAAGGAAGACCCTCAGCCCAGTCTTTACCAGTCTCGATACAATAACGTCGCAACATCGCTTTGAGGGTTTGGTGAAACCTTTCCAAGCTCCCCTGGGATTCGGGATGATAGGCACTAGACATTTGGTGCCCAATACCCAGCATCCCTAGAGCCTGCCTGAAAACCTTGGAGGTAAAATTCGAGCCCTGATCACTCTGTATAATCCTTGGTAATCCAAACGTAGTACAGAACTTAAGAAGCTCTTTTACCACCACCTTAGCCCTCAATGTACGTAATGGAATTGCTTCAACAAAACGGGTTGTCGCACACATTATTGTGAAAATATACTGATGTCCTGCTTTCCCTTTTGGCAGTGGTCCGACACAGTCAATAATCAGTCGGTCAAATGGATCATCTACAACAGGAATCGGACAAAGGGGTGCGGGAGGAATTTTCTGATTCGGCTTGCTTGCAATCTGGCAGACATGGCATGACTTACAGTATTTAGAAACAGAGTTCTTAAGTCCAGGCCAGAAAAAGTATCTAGAAATGCGGTAATAGGTTTTAGTTATACCAACATGTCCAGAAAGAAAATTCTCATGGGCAAGTTTCAAAACCTGTTGCCGATAAGTAGATGGCAAAACTATTTGCTGCACCTCCTGCCAGCCAAGCTCTTCCTTCTGTGGTTTCCATCTGCGCATCAGCAAGCCCTCCTCCCAAAAGTAAACCACCCCTGAATTAGAATCATGGACACTATTCTCAACAGCCTTTACGCACTTGGCCAAAGAAGGGTCTGCTCTCTGTGCAACAGCTAAAGAGTCTCTCCCCACCTTCAAGGAAGTCTCCATTTCACCCTCCTCCCTCCCAGAAGGTACATCAACATCAGAATCTGGTGGTATAAACAGAGCACATTCCACAGTCTTAGGCACGTCATTAGCTATAAAAGAGGTTGACAGATCTACGATTTCTTTAAACTTCTGTGCTTGAGCACGAGTAACCACACAAGAGGGGAACACAGACGGAAACTTCTCAGCTAAATCATCGTTTTGGGAAGTATTAGGCATGCAGGTCACAATAGGTGTAGGGAAAACTATGCCACCTGCAAGATCATTCCCCAGTATCAAGTCAACACCCTCTACAGGTAACTGTTCACGCACAGCCAAGTTGACTACCCCACTAACAATATCAGATTTCAAGTATGCAATATGAAGTTGTACATTCACACAACGCATCTCAATTCCACGTACCAATACTTCCTGACCAGTAAAAGTAGTATCGGAAAAAGGCAAAATTCCTGCAGATATAAACGATTGAGCTGCCCCCGTATCACGCAGAATTGTTACAGGCTTAAACTCAGAATCACACGATAATGAGACAGTACCCCAAAACAAAAAAAGCTGATACATCGCTTTTTCTGTGTTAGATTTTACGGAATCAACAAGTGCAACATTTTTAGTCTTATAAGCACCACTCTTCTGCTTCCATGCTCTACAATCCGCAATCAGATGATTTGAATCGAGGCAAAAGAAACAAACTCGCTTGTCAGCACCCCCATTTGATTTACGAGTTATTTCATTTTTAAACGGACGTGCAACACGTTGCACCGAATTTTCCGCCTGCATTTTGACAGTTGCACCAAAAGAAAAAACATTCTTGTGTGTCAGCACAAATTCGTCTGCCAAAACTGCAGCATCAGCTAGAGAAGTGACCTTCTGTTCGTTTAAATACACAACAATGTTAGCCGGAACGCAATTTTTAAACTCTTCTAACAAGATTAACTCCTGTATTTCCTCCAGAGATGTAACCTTGCTAGAAAGACACCACTTTTCAAAAAGCACTCTTTTTTTCTCTCACAAATTCAACAAAAGTTTGTTTGACTGTTTTCATATGCCCCCGAAACTTCTGCCGATAAGCCTCTGGGACCAACTCATATGCCCTCAAAACAGCAGACTTTACCGTTTCATAGTCAAGGGAACCTTCAATAGGTAAGGCCGAGCAAACCTCTTGAGCTTTCCCTGTTAGACTGCATTGCAACAGCAAAGCCCACATCTCTTTTGGCCATTTTAGTTTACTAGCAATTCTCTCAAACGCAACAAAGTAAGAATCGACTTCAGCCTCCCTTAATGGAGGTACCAGTCTAATATACCTACTAACGTGAAATGAATCACTCGCAGTAGATCTAGAAAAATCTTCAGTTACAGTGCTATTTACGGGTGAGGATATGGAACTACCCCGAATACGTGGAACTGGAATTGGCTTTTGGGCCAACCGCTCAGATTCCAAATCCAATTTACGGATCTCAATATCTCTCTCCGCCTGTTTTTCTAATATGCGAAACCTAATCATCTCCGCCTCGCATTCTTGCTTCTTAATTAAAAGATCCATCTCTTACAATTTTAAAGCAATCTTTGGATCCTGAGGCACAGAATCAAAATTTGGACTTGCCTCTTCAGGAACCACTACCAACTCATCCTCATCACCTGCATACCTGCAGTTGCCAATTTCTCATGAAGATCTTGTTTAAGCACTTGTTTAGTGGCCTCCCTCTCAATACGAATATCGAAGAATTCCGCAATTAAAACCAAATCTTTTTTTCTACATCTATTAAAGACTTCGATCGTGGGCATGAGAGTAAACGCTGTTAAATCGAATTCCATTATTTCTACGTTTCCCTTCTTTACTCCTTCCCCACCCACAGATGAAAACAGTCAAAACGTTAGAGGAAGAGAGAAAAAAAATACTCACTATACACAAACTGCGACCCATCGAATCACGATCGTACAAACAGACTTCAGTTTTGGACAAACAGAGAAAACTTCCAATTTGCGATCCGAAAAATAAACGAACTCACTTCACAAAAAAAAAAAACAGACGAGCCCCCATTTGTTACGAACCTCAATATTAGTCTAGGGGTTAAATGAAGTCGTAACAAAATGTAAAGATAAAAAGAAAGTCTGACGGTCACATCAATCCCCTGATCCAGAGAAGCACAAACACAAAATTAAGCAAAATAACTTAATTTATTAATAACAAAGGAAGCAAATCTCCAGGAGAGGGCCAGGCCAGGCCAACATAACAAACAAAAACCTCTAACTAAACACGGAAACTCTAAATAACCTTAACTAAAAAAAAGAAATGACAGAGTCTTACCTATCTCCCTGTCTACCATAAACATAAACAAAATTTTATACTCAAAGAAAATGGCACCCTCTCCCTACCGCTTCCTAAGAAAGATAAACAAAGGTATTTACATAACTTAGAAAATAACACAAAAGAATCATAAACACACCCACCATAACGTTCACACGTTCTCTCATAGTTTGTAATTGACAAGTTCATTCACAAAGTTAAGAGGTAATAAAGACCACACTTGGTCACACTGAGATACACAAAATAACACCAATCTGGATCAGGACAAAGAGTGAGTGCGTAGCCGTCAGTCCTCCAGCATTGTTTCTTTGGCATCTTATACACCTTGGATCTCTGTAGCGTTCACTCAGTACTGATGAATGATGGACATCAGCTGGAATCCAATTAGCGATCTATAACGGAGAGAGAGACAGAAAGAGCAAGAGAAGAAAACATGCAATGCCTAACTTGCCCAGTAGGTGACACTCTCCCAAGAGCGCACAATTCACAAATACGTCCACAGGGCGTAACAACCCTATGGGTAACGGTCTGGCAGAACGTTTCAATAGGACCTTGGGTAATATGATAAGAGCTCTCCCAGTGAAATCAAAGGCGAGGTGGCCACAGCTTCTAAGAACATTAACCTTTAGCTACAATTGTACTGTGCATGAAACAACCGGTTTCGCCCCTTTTTATCTTATATTTGGGCGTGTCCCAAGGCTGCCAATCGACGTAATGTTTCAGCATGTCCTTTGCGATGAGAGGGTGGTCAGTCACCATGAGTTTGTCACTGCACTGAGAAGAGATCTGAGTGCAGCAGCAGAAATTGCCCGGAAACACAGTCTCAAAGAGCAGAACCGCCATGTCATTCTTTACAATCGGAAGGTCAGAGGTTTACCCTTAGCAGTGGGAGATAGAGTTTTGCTAGCTAACTGTGGAGAGAAAGGCAAAAGGAAAGTTGCGGACAAGTGGGACTCTGTTTTGTATGAGGTTCAGTCAGTGAAACCAGAAGTCAATGTGAGCAGGATTAAGGATGTTCAGACTGGCAAAGAGAAAGTGGTGCACATACATTTGTTGCTTCCAGTGAATTTCTTATCCTGGGATGAAGGTGAGGGAGAATCAGTTCGATCAGATTCCACTGGTGCTACCTGTGACAGTGCTCTCGATTCTGCTCTGATGGATGGTCCTGATCCTGTTTCAAAGACTTCAGAATGGTTATTACAGATGGATGGGACACATGACAGTGACGAAATGCAGGATGCCACTTGTAGTGGTGTTTCAGACATTCCTGGAGAGATGACTCTTGAGTATTCTGGCAATGATCAGTACAGTGCAGAACCGGAGCATATTCCTGAAGAGATGACTAAATGAAGACTTGCAAGAACAGTATGATTCAGAATCACAACAGAATACCATAATTAATATGCAAGATCAAGTGCTATGGTTTGAAATTGATGGACTAAATGATTCCATGGATGTTACCAGTGAAAGTATCTCAGAGCTAGCTTTGTCTCTGGAGAAAAAGCTGTCTGAGTGGGCAATGAAATTCAACATCTCCATGACCTCTTTCACTCATTCGCTTAAGATTTTGAAGGAACATGACATTGATGTTCCAGCAGACGGACGAACACTATTGAAAACACCTCGTTCTGGCAGTTTGAGAATAACTGAAAAATCAGGTACATTTTAACTTTGAAAATGTCCATGCACTCATTCGGCAATATTATTCAGAAATTTCACTGAACTGTAAAATCTTGTTTTTGATAGGTGGCAAATACACATATTTTGGATTAAAGGAAGGTCTTACGCATACTCTGTCTGAGCAAGACACTTCAAAATACGACCACTTTGAGATTTCTTTGAATATTTATGGCCTACCCATTTTCAAGTCCAAAAACCTCACAATGTGGCCACTTCAGTGTGCTGTCATCAGCATTGATGAAGTGAAAAACATTCCTGTTGTTGTTGCTCTGTTTTCTGGAGCAAAGAAACCAAATGATTTAGAGTTTTTGAGGGATTTTATGGAGGAGCTGCAAGAACAGATGGAAACAGGCTTTAAAGGAAAGAGAATTGTCCTAAAAACATCATATGTGATGCACCAGCACGAGCCCTCATCAAAGGAATAGTTCAGTTTAATGGCCGCTATGGCTGTGACTTTTGTGATGTAAAGGGAGTTCACGAGAGCAAAATGCTTTTTTTGTATAAAGGAAATCTAAAGGAGTCATTTAGACAGAAGACAAATCATGAACATCACAAAACAGATAGCATTCTTTTGAATCTGGACATTGATATGATCAGGCAGTTCCCAATAGATCCCATGCATTGTGTAGATCTAGGAGTGACTAAGCGCATGTTGATGCTGTGGAAAGAAGGACCTTTGGCCCATAGATTATCAGCTGGACATCTTAGCACCATTACTTATTTTCATCAAGCTGTCCGACATCACCTACCTCCTGAATTCAATAGGAAACCCAGGGGGTTAGATGAACTGAAGCACTGGAAAGCAACTGAATTCCGAACATTTTTGCTTTATACTGGACCAGTGATTTTGAAATATGTTCTCGATAAGGAGAAGTATATTCACTTCCTTTCACTTAGTATTGGAATGCGCATCTTGTACAGTGAAAACCTAATGGAGCATCGTGATTATGCAGATGAGCTGTTAACATATTTTGTTGAAAAAGGTAGCAGCCTGTATAGCATGAGTTTCATCTCATATAATGTGCATTGCTTGCTACATCTCACTGATGTTGCAAATTACAACAGATCATTACACTATTGTTCAGCGTACAAGTTTGAGAACAATATGGGTCAAATCAAGAGGTTTATCCGCGGTTCAAGTGATCCACTGATTCAAGTAACTAACAGATTGGCAGAGAGGCAAGCAATATCAAGTTCTAAGAAATCAAATGTTAACTCTGGTACGCCAAAGACAAAAGAATGTTACAGAATGACCAATGATAGCTACTGCCTTATACATGGAGTTCAAGAAAATCTGTTTTTTTGTGAGGTTTTTTGCAGAATGGAACCTTTGTACACTAAACCATGTGACTCCAGAATAATTGGCATATTCAAAGGATTTCGGAATCACACTAAAATGTTACATACTGGCACCACTCAACTGAGACATAAAGCAATCATGATACCTTTGTCATTGATTGATAAAGATGAATACAATGCGGTAGCGCTTATACCGCTCATGCATTCAGTTTGATTAGTTTGTCAAGTAAGTCAGTAAGGCAGGGTTTTTGTCTTTTTTTATTGCATGTTATCCTGATTTTGATCCAAAGACTATGAATAATGTGTGCGTGTGTGTGCGTGTGTCTTTCAGTATCGAATTTGTTTATTCGGTGATGGACAGACATCTGTTGTACCAATCAGTTGGATTTTTGATGACAATGGAACATTGAAGTGTCGATGGACATCATCACTCTCAAACATTAAAAACAATTCTCCACCAAACCCTAACTGGAAGGTTTATAACATTGTGAAGATCGTTGGACCATCAATTGGTAAGAAATTGCAATAATGGTGCATTTGAATTGAAAATGAATGTGATGCTGAAATGTGGGTATAAGAACACAAATTCAAGTTGTTGTGCCTAATATAAGACAATCACAATTTTAGTTTTACATAAGTATTTAATATTTCTGGAAGATTTTTTTCTCAATATTATGATAGGTGGTCTTATAAATTTTTTAATCATTGTTTGAATATATTAATATTTATGTTTTTTATGAATTTTATGAAGACCCTCTGGAGGCCTGTTGTGGGTCCCCTGACCCCAGTTAGAAAACCCATGCATTCATGTATTGATGTACATTAAGCCACTTACTTCTATATCTTCCTCTCAGAATTTCATGATCTTCAACAACATCACATGACTTATAAAGAAATTACAGTGCAAACCAGGATACCAGGTTTATTCATTGTGTATACAAGGTTTGTTATGGCAAAAGATTAGGTGATAATACTAATTTTAATGTGATAAACAGATGATGTGCATTTAAAGAAGTCAAGAAATGCAATGAAGCGAGTTGGTCTGAAGACAAAGAATGTTCAGCTGGCCAAAACTCCCAGATACCATGGTAAGCTTGTGTTTTAACTTATCTAAGGAACTTAGCAGAATCAGCTTTATCATTTTATTTGCAGATTTTGAATGTCTTATGTCTTTTCTTGAAAGTAGTCAAGAGTCCACTTATTCAGAAAGATTTGTGTCAAAACATCTGGTGAGTATGAAACACTTTTTCTCTTAAATAGAATCTGGTTAAGCTAATTTGATCATTCTAATTCACATTGTTCAGGTGACTGTCTGGATGATAACAATGAAAGCCCTGATGACAGTTATTTAAACTCAAGCCAGCCCAACCCAGTATTCTTAGGTGAGACAATAGATATTCCCTTTAACACATGCAAACACATCACAAGGTACCTTATAAGAGAATTTTGTGTCATGACTCTCACAGATACTCTTCAGGGAAATGTGGCAATGCATGAGGATGATCATCCCAAAAGCTCTGCTTCTTCAGGTGAGTTATAATTTAATATAATTTAGTGTGTGTGCGTGTGTGTGTTTTTTTTTTTTACACTGTACCAAATGTCCCCACAATTAAAGTGAACCACCTACATGTGCATTGTGGATAAAACGATCAGGGAAAAAAACGGTTTAATTGATGTAGAAAAATATAGAAACAATATAACTGATTTAGATAAATGCAATTTCACTGACCTTATGTATGTAATTTTGATAACAGGGAAGGAACCAAAGGAAACAAAATGCAAAGTCACCATGGAAAAATTGTTTGGTATGTGATATATCAATTAGACATTATTTATTTATACAGACATAAAACATCCTTTGCTATATAACAATCTAACTTTACAATTTTTCAGATCTGAATACTAAGATTCTCCAACAAATTCAAATGCTGGAACAGAGACAAGCTGTCATCATGAATGACTTGGCAAAAGTTAAGTCTGTTCTCATGAAGCGGGCAGAAGAAGATGCCCATGAGGAACTTTTTAAACAACAACAGTGCTCCAGCTTTGAAACGTTTGAAGCCTTCTGTCAGAGGCTTGAAGAAGACAAAAACAACAAAGCCACAGTTTTATTTTTTTATTTTTTTGCAGCAGATACCATGTAAAAGAAATGTTGAAGCCTGGTATATTTTAATCATGACAATATTATGTATGTTTTTGTCAGGTACACTATCTCATCCATACTCACGGCAGCTGCAATATAGATGAGATGGTGAGACAGGCTTTAAAAAGCATAGCGTCAGACAATGTTCTCTGTCTGTATAACAGAACGGGGAAAGATGGGAAGAAGGTGTTGCCACCTGTGCTCCTGACATGTTTGAAAAGTAAGTGTTTAAGTTTTGGTTTGTGCATCTGGATGCTGCTATAGAAATTGTAATGTTAACACCTTGCTCTTTGTGTTTTTAGAATGTGTCAGGTCTTTTCACAAACAAAATGAAATAGAGGTGAATAAGCTAAAAGTAACCACCAGAACAACACCAGACGCGGAATGTATTCGCCAAGTAGAAATTTTTTTGTCCAACGCCAACACCAGGCTGAAAAGGAAACCAAATAAAGGAAAAAGCTGACTTTTTGTTTGATTGTTTTTATTGATGGAAATAAAGAATGTGGGTGTAAAAGTTGAGTTGAGTGAGTTAACTGAATCATTTTAGATAACAGTGAACTAACACAATTATTGCATAGTGGTGTTATATGGTGATCTCACAGTATGAGCACACAGTGAGTGCGCAGTGACCTCACAGTGATCACAGTATGAGCACACAGTATGAGCACAGTATGAGCACACAGTGATCACAGTATGAGCACACAGTGACCACAGTATGAGCACACAGTGAGTGCGCAGTGACCTCAGTGACCACAGTATGAGCACACAGTGACCACAGTATGAGCACACAGTGAGTGCGCAGTGACCTCACAGTGATCACAGTATGAGCACATAGTGACCACAGTATGAGCACACAGTGATCACAGTATGAGCACACAGTGATCACAGTATGAGCACACAGTGACCACAGTATGAGCACACAGTGACCACAGTATGACCACACAGTTATCACAGTATGAGCACACAGTGACCACAGTATGAGCAAAAAGTGATCACAGTATAAGCACACAGTGAGTGCGCAGTGACCTCACAGTGATCAAAGTATGAGCAAACAGTGAGTACGCAGTGACCTCACAGTGATCACAGTATGAGCACACAGTGATCACAGTATGAGCACACAGTGACCACACTATGAGCACACAGTGATCACAGTATGAGCACACAGTATGAGCACAGTATGAGCACACAGTGATCACAGTATGAGCACACAGTATGAGCACAGTATGAGCACACACTATGAGCACAGTATGAGCACACAGTATGAGCACAGTATGAGCACACAGTGATCACAGTATGAGCACACAGTGAGTGCGCAGTGACCTCACAGTGATCACAGTATGAGCACACAGTATGAGCACACAGTGACCACTGTATGAGCACACAGTGATCACAGTGAGTGCGCAGTGACCTCACAGTGATCACAGCATGAGCACACAGTGATCAGAGTATGAGCAACACAGTGAGTGCGCAGTGACCTCAGTGACCACAGTATGAGCACACAGTGACCACAGTATGAGCACACAGTGAGTGCGCAGTGACCTCACAGTGATCACAGTATGAGCACATAGTGACCACAGTATGAGCACACAGTGATCACAGTATGAGCACACAGTGACCACAGTATGAGCACACAGTGACCACAGTATGACCACACAGTTATCACAGTATGAGCACACAGTGACCACAGTATGAGCAAACAGTGATCACAGTATAAGCACACAGTGAGTGCGCAGTGACCTCACAGTGATCAAAGTATGAGCACAGAGTGAGTGCGCAGTGACCTCACAGTGATCACAGTATGAGCACACAGTGACCACAGTATGAGCACACAGTGACCACAGTATGAGCACACAGTGATCACAGTATGAGCACACAGTGACCACAGTATGAGCACACAGTGATCACAGTATGAGCACACAGTGATCACAGTTTGAGCACACAGTGACCACAGTATGAGCACACAGTGATCACAGTATGAGCACACAGTGAGTGCGCAGTGACCTCACAGTGATCACAGTATGAGCACACAGTGACCACACTATGAGCACACAGTGATCACAGTATAAGCACACAGTGAGTGCGCAGTGACCTCACAGTGATCAAAGTATGAGCAAACAGTGAGTGTGCAGTGACCTCACAGTGATCACAGTATGAGCACACAGTGATCACAGTTTGAGCACACAGTGACCACAGTATGAGCACACAGTGACCACAGTATGAGCACACAGTGATCACAGTATGAGCACACAGTGATCACAGTATGAGCACACAGTGATCACAGTTTGAGCACACAGTGACCACAGTATGAGCACACAGTGATCACAGTATGAGCACACAGTGAGTGCGCAGTGACCTCACAGTGATCACAGTATGAGCACACAGTGACCACACTATGAGCACACAGTGATCACAGTATAAGCACACAGTGAGTGCGCAGTGACCTCACAGTGATCAAAGTATGAGCAAACAGTGAGTGTGCAGTGACCTCACAGTGATCACAGTATGAGCACACAGTGATCACAGTTTGAGCACACAGTGACCACAGTATGAGCACACAGTGATCACAGTATGAGCACACAGTGATCACAGTATGAGCACACAGTGACCACAGTATGAGCACACAGTGAGTGCGCAGTGACCTCACAGTGATCAAAGTATGAGCACAGAGTGAGTGCGCAGTGACCTCACAGTGATCACAGTATGAGCACACAGTGACCACAGTATGAGCACACAGTGACCACAGTATGAGCACACAGTGATCACAGTATGAGCACACAGTGACCACAGTATGAGCACACAGTGATCACAGTATGAGCACACAGTGATCACAGTTTGAGCACACAGTGACCACAGTATGAGCACACAGTGATCACAGTATGAGCACACAGTGAGTGCGCAGTGACCTCACAGTGATCACAGTATGAGCACACAGTGACCACACTATGAGCACACAGTGATCACAGTATAAGCACACAGTGAGTGCGCAGTGACCTCACAGTGATCAAAGTATGAGCAAACAGTGAGTGCGCAGTGACCTCACAGTGATCACAGTATGAGCACACAGTGATCACAGTTTGAGCACACAGTGACCACAGTATGAGCACACAGTGATCACAGTATGAGCACACAGTGATCACAGTATGAGCACACAGTGACCACAGTATGAGCACACAGTGAGTGCGCAGTGACCTCACAGTGATCAAAGTATGAGCACAGAGTGAGTGCACAGTGACCTCACAGTGATCACAGTATGAGCACACAGTGACCACAGTATGAGCACACAGTGACCACAGTATGACCACACAGTTATCACAGTATGAGCACACAGTGACCACAGTATGAGCAAACAGTGATCACAGTATAAGCACACAGTGAGTGCGCAGTGACCTCACAGTGATCACAGTATGAGCACACAGTGACCACAGTATGAGCACACAGTGACCACAGTATGAGCACACAGTGATCACAGTATGAGCACACAGTGACCACAGTATGAGCACACAGTGATCACAGTATGAGCACACAGTGATCACAGTTTGAGCACACAGTGACCACAGTATGAGCACACAGTGACCACAGTATGAGCACACAGTGATCACAGTATGAGCTAACAGTGACCACAGTTTAAGCACACAGTGACCACAGTATGAGCACACAGTGAGTGTGATGTGACCTCATATTTCGACCACAGTATGAGTGCACTGTGATTGTGCAGTGACCTCATGTTGTGAACAAAGTATGAGCACACAGTGAGAGCTCTGTGTGGTTACACTTTTAGTTCACTGTGACACTCACATTATGACCGCACCATGAGAATATTGTGAGCTCATAGTGACATCATTGTGAGATCAAACAGTATGAGCACACAGTGATCACAGTATGAGCACACAGTGACCACAGTATGAGCAACACAGTGGGTGCGCAGTGACCTCAGTGACCACAGTATGAACACACAGTGACCACAGTATGAGCACACAGTGAGTGCGCAGTGACCTCACAGTGATCACAGTATGAGCACACAGTGATCACAGTATGAGCACACAGTGACCACAGTATGACCACACAGTGATCACAGTATGAGCACACAGTGACCACAGTATGAGCACACAGTGATCACAGTATGAGCACACAGTGACCACAGTATGACCACACAGTAATCACAGTATGAGCACACAGTGATCACAGTATGAGCACACAGTGATCACAGTATGAGCACACAGTGACCACAGTATGAGCACACAGTGATCACAGTATGAGCACACAGTGACCACAGTATGAGCACACAGTGATCACAGTATGAGCACACAGTGACCACAGTATGAGCACACAGTGATCACAGTTTGAGCACACAGTGATCACAGTATGAGCACACAGTGACCACAGTATGACCACACAGTGATCACAGTATGAGCACACAGTGACCACAGTATGAGCACACAGTGACCACAGTATGTGCACACAGTGATCACAGTATGAGCACACAGTGACCACAGTATGAGCACACAGTCATCACAGTATGAGCACACAGTGATCACAGTATGAGCACACAGTGATCACAGTATGAGCACACAGTGACCACAGTATGACCACACAGTGATCACAGTATGAGCACACAGTGATCACAGTATGAGCACACAGTGACCACAGTATGAGCACACAGTGATCACAGTATGAGCACACAGTGACCACAGTATGAGCACACAGTGATCACAGTATGAGCACACAGTGACCACAGTATGAGCACACAGTGAGTGTGATGTGACCTCATATTTCGACCACAGTATGAGTGCACTGTGATTGTGCAGTGACCTCATGTTGTGAACAAAGTATGAGCACACAGTGAGAGCTCTGTGTGGTTACACTTTTAGTTCACTGTGACACTCACATTATGACCGCACCATGAGAATATTGTGAGCTCATAGTGACATCATTGTGAGATCAAACAGTATGAGCACACAGTGATCACAGTATGAGCACACAGTGACCACAGAATGAGCAACGCAGTGGGTGCGCAGTGACCTCAGTGACCACAGTATGAGCACACAGTGACCACAGTATAAGCACACAGTGAGTGCGCAGTGACCTCACAGTGATCACAGTATGAGCACACAGTGACCACAGTATGAGCACACAGTGACCACAGTATGACCACACAGTTATCACAGTATGAGCACACAATGACCACAGTATGAGCACACAGTGAACACAGTATGAGCACACAGTGAGTGCGCAGTGACCTCACAGTGATCACAGTATGAGCACACAGTGAGTGCGCAGTGACCTCACAGTGATCACAGTATGAGCACACAGTGACCACAGTATGAGCACACAGTGACCACAGTATGAGCACACAGTGATCACACTATGAGCACACAGTGACCACAGTATGTCCACACAGTAATCACAGTATGAGCACACAGTGATCACAGTATGAGCACACAGTGACCACAGTATGACCACACAGTGATCACAGTATGAGCACACAGTGACCACAGTATGAGCACACAGTGACCACAGTATGTGCACACAGTGATCACAGTATGAGCACACAGTGACCACAGTATGAGCACACAGTGATCACAGTATGAGCACACAGTGATCACAGTATGAGGACACAGTGACAACAGTATGAGCACACAGTGACCACAGTATGAGCACACAGTGATCATAGTTTGAGCACACAGTGACCACAGTATGAGCACAGTGATCACAGTATGAGCACACTCTGATCACAGTATGAGCACACAGTGACCACAGTATGAGCACACAGTGACCACAATATGAGCACACAGTGACCACAGTATGAGCACACAGTGATCACAGTATGAGCTAACAGTGACCACAGTTTGAGCACACAGTGACCACAGTATGAGCACACATTGACCACAGTTTGAGCACACAGTGATCACAGTATGAGCTAACAGTGACCACAGTTTGAGCACACAGTGACCACAGTATGAGCACACAGTGATCACAATATGAGCACACAGTGATCACAGTATGAGCACACAGTGAGTGTGATGTGACCTCATATTTCGACCACAGTATGAGTGCACTGTGATTGTGCAGTGACCTCATGTTGTGAACAAAGTATGAGCACACAGTTAGAGCTCTGTGTGGTTACACTTTTAGTTCACTGTGACACTCACATTATGACCGCACCATGAGAATATTGTGAGCTCATAGTGACATCATTGTGAGATCAAACAGTATGAGCACACAGTGATCACAGTATGAGCACACAGTGACCACAGTATGAGCAACACAGTGGGTGCGCAGTGACCTCAGTGACCACAGTATGAGCACACAGTGACCACAGTATAAGCACACAGTGAGTGCGCAGTGACCTCACAGTGATCACAGTATGAGCACACAGTGACCACAGTATGAGCACACAGTGATCACAGTATGAGCACACAGTGACCACAGTATGAGCACACAGTGACCACAGTATGACCACACAGTTATCACAGTATGAGCACACAATGACCACAGTATGAGCACACAGTGATCACAGTATGAGCACACAGTGAGTGCGCAGTGACCTCACAGTGATCACAGTATGAGCACACAGTGAGTGCGCAGTGACCTCACAGTGATCACAGTATGAGCACACAGTGACCACAGTATGAGCACACAGTGATCACAGTATGAGCACACAGTGACCACAGTATGACCACACAGTAATCACAGTATGAGCACACAGTGATCACAGTATGAGCACACAGTGACCACAGTATGACCACACAGTGATCACAGTATGAGCACACAGTGACCACAGTATGAGCACACAGTGACCACAGTATGTGCACACAGTGATCACAGTATGAGCACACAGTGACCACAGTATGAGCACACAGTGATCACAGTATGAGCACACAGTGATCACAGTATGAGGACACAGTGACAACAGTATGAGCACACAGTGACCACAGTATGAGCACACAGTGATCATAGTTTGAGCACACAGTGACCACAGTATGAGCACAGTGATCACAGTATGAGCACACTGTGATCACAGTATGAGCACACAGTGACCACAGTATGAGCACACAGTGACCACAATATGAGCACACAGTGACCACAGTATGAGCACACAGTGATCACAGTATGAGCTAACAGTGACCACAGTTTGAGCACACAGTGACCACAGTATGAGCACACAGTGATCACAGTATGAGCACACAGTGACCACAGTATGAGCACACAGTGATCACAGTATGAGCACACAGTGAGTGTGATGTGACCTCATATTTCGACCACAGTATGAGTGCACTGTGATTGTGCAGTGACCTCATGTTGTGAACAAAGTATGAGCACACAGTGAGAGCTCTGTGTGGTTACACTTTTAGTTCACTGTGACACTCACATTATGACCGCACCATGAGAATATTGTGAGCTCATAGTGACATCATTGTAAGATCAAATTGTTGACTGAGAATAGAGAAATTCCAGTCTTAATCAGCGAAAGAAAACAAGCCACACTGCACTTAATCAGTCATTATATGAAATAGGAGAACATGAGTCTGGACTTTGTGTTAAATGTGATCTTCCTGAAACAGTTGAACATATTTTAGTTAAATGTAAAGGACATGAGAATGAAAGATTACAACTTGCAGAAGCACTTAATATAGGAATTAATCCGATCTCACTTAAGAAATTGTTCAGTAAAGATGCAACTATAGACATGTTTTACATACTGTTTAAATATCTCAAAGACACCGTATTAATGAACAGGATTTAGGGAACTGCACACACATATATATATATATATATATATATATATATATATATATATATATATATATATATATAGATATATATATATATATATATATATATATATATATATATATATATATATATATATATATATATATATATATAAAAATTCTTTGTTTACCCTTTCAGTTTTTCCTTTAACTCGAGTTACATCACTCCATCCTGGTAGGTGGCGGTATATGCACCCAAAGATAGTTTGCCAACCGCCATAAGAAAAAAGTCGAAGAAGAAGAACCGAAGCGGAGGATCCCTCGGTGTGCGCATGCGCGAGTAAATAATGGGAGCTGGCGTGAGAGTTGAATGTGAGAAGGAATGAGGCATTCAACCGCCTGGTGATCGGACGCACCGGAAACAGCGTGGGGAGATTTTTGTTTGATGGATGGCGGCAAACGCAGCGAAATCGATTATGTCAAAATATAAGAAAAATTATAATGGTAATGGACCAGAGACACTAGTTAGTGTTGATGATACGGATGTGGAAGATGATCAGATGGAGTTAGGAAAGACAGGAGAAGAGAGGAATATAGACTTAAGGGAAGATGTGGGTACAAAGAAAAGAAAGAAAAAACATCAGATAGAGGTAAGAAGTTCAGGTGAGAGTGGAAATGAACAGGAGGTGAGGAATGTTAATTTGGATGAGTTGAAGGTAATATTGAAATTTAAAGAGGGTGGTGGAATACAAAAGGTAAGTCCAATTGCATTAACGAAAGAGTTGAGGAAGGTAGTAGGAGAAATTAAGATTGCAAAAGTGTTAAGCAATGGAGATTTGATGATAGTTTGTAATAGTGAAGAGCAAAGAAAGAAAATGTTGAAAGTTAAAGTGATGTGTAAGCAGGAAGTGGTGAGTAGTAAGATTGTAGGACAGAGGCAGTGGGTAAGTGGAGTAATATCTGGAGTGCCATTAGGAGTATCTATGGAAGAACTTAAAAGTAATATCAACGGAGGGAAAGTAGTGGGTGCTAGGCGATTGTTTATGAACAGAGAGGGGAATAGAGTGGAGAGCCTTTCAGTGGAGCTTAGGTTTGATGGAGTAATTTTGCCGGATAAGGTCAAGCTTGGATTTATCAGTTACTCAGTAAGGCCTTTTGTGCCCCCTCCTTTAAGATGTTATAATTGTCAAAAATACGGGCATGTGGCTATGGTGTGTAAGGCTAAGAAACGATGTGCAAGATGTGGGGGGGAGCATGATTATGGCAAATGTGAAGGAGCAGGACCAAAATGCTGTAACTGTGGAGGGGATCATAGTGTTGCGTATGGAGGATGTGAGGTGAGAAAGAGAGTAATTGAGGTACAGAATGAGAGAGCTAAGAGAAATATAACATATGCAGAAGCTGTTAAAGTGGTTGATACAAGGAATAAAGAGAAGGAAAGAGAGAGGGATGTGCAAAAAGAGAGGAGAAGTGAGGAACCATCAGAGGTGGAAGATAGGATTACAGAAGAGACAATGATTGTAAGTAAAGTTAGTTTCTTGTTGTTCATAGCTGAAGTAATTAATTGTACTGCACAAACTGAAAAGAAGACAGCTAAGATTCAAATTATAGTCAAGGCAGCAGAGAGATTTTTGGGAGTTAAGGACATAACATGGGTAATGGTTAGGGATGGGCTGATTAATGAGACACAGTCAAGTCAGGAAGCATGGTTTGGATAGGATGATTTTAATTTTACAATGGAATGCGAGAAGTCTTGTGGCTAATGGATTGGAGTTTAAAAGTGTTATTAATGAGATGGAAGTTAAACCGGATCTGATATGTATACAAGAGTCATGGCTTAAACCTAGATTTGATTTTGTTATTAAAGGATATGTGAGTGAGAGGAGAGATCGAGAGGAGGGTAATGGTGGAGGGTGTATTACTCTGATTAAGGAAGGAATGCAATATAGATCATTAGGCAAAGGTGTAGCACAAGAATATGTTGTAGTGGAGGTATGGGTGAATGGAAAAAAGTATGTAATAATAAACTTTTATAATCCTTGTAAGAAATTAGTGTTGAGTGAGTTAGAACAAATAGAGGGTCTTAATGAAGAAAGGGTAATTTGGTGTGGGGATTTTAATGCACAGAGTATGTTATGGGGAGGTTTAGTGACAGATTGTAATGGAGTGGTGCTGGAAGATGTGATAGATCGGAGGAATTTGGTATGTCTGAATGATGGGGGTAGTACTAGAGTAGATGTGGCTACAGGTAAAGAGTCTGTGCTAGATCTAACAATGGTGTCTGATTCAATTGCAGGGAGTGCTGAGTGGGAAATATTGCGACAAGATACTATTGGAAGTGATCACTATCCAATAATGATATATGTTAGTGTAAATGTGAGAGGAGGTAAGGTGAGTCAAGGAAATATTGGTAGATGGAGGTTTGATAAAGCAAAGTGGGAAGAATTCATGAGTCTGAGTGAAGAGGGATTAAAGAATATTATAATAGAATCAGATAGATCTGTAGAAGTGATAAGTGATGATATTGTTAATGCCATTCAAGGAGCAGCAAATAAATATATACCAAAAGGGAAAGGAGGTAGGAAGAATAAGATAGTTCCGTGGTGGAATGAAGAGTGTGCAAGTGCAATAAGAAGGAAAAGAAAAGCATTTAGGATAGTTAAGAAAACACATAATTTTCAAGATTTAATAGAGTATAAAAAAGCACAAGCTGAGGTAAGGAAGATTGTAAGGAAAACTAAGAAAGAGTATTGGATGGCTTATTGTGATGAAATAGGGAAGAATACACCAGTGGAGGAGGTATGGGGCATGATTAAGAAAATGAAAGGGATTCAAAAGAGTAATGGATATCCAGTTTTAAGTATGGAGGGAGAAATAGCTGTGGAGGATGAGGATAAAGTGGAAATGTTTTTAAAGGCATTTATTAAAGTGAATAGCTCAGAGAATTTGACAGAACAGAGTAAGAAAATGAGAGACTGTGTGATGAAGGAATATTCTGAAATAAAGAAGAAAAAGGAGGCTGAAGATAATTTGTTAGATGTATCATTTTCTATGAGTGAATTAAAGAATGCAGTAAGAAGAATGAAACAATCTACTACAGGAGGGGATGGAATTAGTTACTGTATGATGAAGCATTTTAGTGAAATTTCTTTGGAAGTGATTTTAACATTTTATAATAGAGTATGGATGGAAGGTATAATTCCCCAAAGTTGGAAGGAAACATTAATTATACCTATTAAAAAGCCTGGGAAAGATCCAAGTAATCCTATAAATTATCGTCCAATAGCTTTAACTTCTCATTTATGTAAGGTAATGGAGAGAATGGTAACAGATAGATTGACTTATCATTTGGAAAAAATGAACTGGTTTTCTTCTTATCAAAGTGGGTTTAGGTGTGGTAGAGGGACTATGGATCCAATAGTATTATTAGAAGATGAAATAAGAAAGGCATTTATAAATAAGGAAAGTGTAATTGCAGTTTTCTTTGATATAGAAAAGGCCTATGATATGTTGTGGAAAGAGGGGTTACTAATAAAGTTACAGAAGATGAGTATAAAAGGAAGAATGTATAATTGGATTAAAGAGTTTTTAATTGGAAGAAGTATTAGAGTAAAGGTGGGTGGAGCTATATCTTCAAGTGGAATAATTGATAATGGTACACCTCAGGGCAGTGTAATAAGTCCACTTTTATTTATTATTATGATAAATGATGTTTTTTCAAGGATTGATAGAAGTATGGGGAAATCATTGTTTGCTGATGATGGGGCTATCTGGTTTAGAGGAAAGAATATAGAGTATAACATAAAGAAAATGCAATGTGCGCTAAATGGAGTAGAAAAGTGGTCAGGGGAAAATGGTTTTAAGTTTTCAGTGGAAAAGACAAAAATAATAGTTTTTACTAAAATGAGGAGGAATATGGATGTTAAGTTAAAATTATACAAAAAAGAGTTAGAGCGTGTAAGTACAGTAAGATTTCTAGGAGTTTGGTTTGATACTAGATTAACTTGGAAAGAGCATATTGAGAAAATGGTTGGAAGATGTAAGCGAGTTGTGAATGTAATGAGATGTATTTCAGGTCAGGAATGGGGAGCAGATAGATTGGCTTTAAAAACTATATATATATCTATGATAAGATCTATAATGGATTATGGTTGTATTGTATATGGTTCTGCAAATAAATCTCATTTAGTTAAAATAGAAAGAATTCAATCTCAAGCATTAAGAATTTGTTGCGGAGCATATCCAACTTCTCCAGTTTCGGCTCTTCAGGTGGAGATGGGTGAAATGCCTTTGCAGATAAGAAGACAGCAATTAATGGCATCTTATTGGGCAAATTTGAGAGGACAGAGAGAAGATCATCCAACAAGGAAAGTAATGAGTCCTAGTTGGGAACATGAGAAGAGAGAGTGTAATAGTTTTGGATGGAGTGTGGGGAAATTAGTTCGAGATATGAGATTGGAGGAGGTTGGATATGCTCCAATAATTCCTTTATCTCCAGTACCATTATGGGTTATGCCCCAACCAGAAGTAGATTTAAGTTTATTAGGAAAAAGACAAAAGGAAGGTTCATATGAAATAGAAGTATATAATGTAAGGGAGTATATTGGGTCAAGATATGGGGAATATATGCACATTTTTACAGATGCTTCAAAGGATCCAAAAACTGATCATGTGGGTTCAGCATTCATTATTCCAAAGGTTAAAGTGTATAAGAATAAAAGGATATCAGATTGTTTATCGGTGTATACTGGAGAGATGTTTGCAATAATTATGGCAATAAGGTGGATTAGGGAAGTTAAAATATCCAAGGCAGTAATATGTTCAGATTGTAGTTCAGGTCTAATAAGTTTGAAGGAGATGAAGTCAGAAACCAGACAGGATATGGTAATAGAGATAATTCAAGAATTATATTCAATCAAACAAGCTAGTTTAGAAGTACAGTTTTTGTGGGTTCCAGCACATATTGGGTTGAGAGGTAATGAGGAGGCTGATGCATTAGCAAAAAAGGCAATAGAAAGAGATATAGTAGATATACCGATTTTATTTAGTAGGTCAGAAATTAAGTCAATTATTAAAAAGAATATTCTGAAAATATGGCAGCAATATTGGGATAATGAAATAAAAGGTAGACATATGCATCAAATAGAGCCAATAGTGGGTAAAGGAAGAGTATCAGGTAGGCGTAGGTATGAGGAGAATATGATTACAAGATTAAGATTGGGGCATACAAGATTGAATAGTACATTGCATTTAATAGGTAAGAGTCCAACAGATTTATGTGAGGCATGTGAAGTTAGTGAAACAGTTGAGCATGTAGTAATTCACTGTAGGAGATATAATGTTGAAAGGAAAGAGTTGAAGGAGGAATTAAATAATATAGGAGTTAAGTTTACAATTCAAAATGTATTAAAGTCAGATAGGAGTATAATAAATCTAATGGTAGAATATTTGGGAAATACTGGGTTAAATAAGCGCATTTAAATTAGGGTGTGTATTTTTTTTTTTTTTTTTTTTTTTTCCTCTGTCATGGGGGCTGAGAGTGGACGGAGGAGCTGAACACGCAGCGCCGGATGAAACTCTATGAAGCCTCTGTGCGGGTAAATAAAGGGTGTTATGTTGGTGAGAGGTTATAGTATAGGAAGTGTTAATGGTCCATTTCCAAGATAGGTGGCGGTAATGCACGTATCTGTCTGCGATCCGCCGTAAAAAAGTAAGAAGAAGAAGAAGAAGAGTTGAATGTGAGACCTCTTTTCTGCTTTTCTTTCACTATTTATTTGCTGTTTGGTGTCATGCATGGATTGTTTTGCGTAATTAGGTTTGAGGTCAAGTCAGATTCTCGTATGAATAGCGCTGGAGTGATTTACTTTAATAACACTTGTGTTCTGTGCAGAAAGAGACTTTTACTCTAGAAATGCTCTTCGTTCAAAAACGATCATATTGTGTCTAATGTTCATAAAAGATGAGTTGTTCAGGACAAATAGTTTCACAAATGAGGAAAGTAAATTTAAACACGTATCTCTCAGATTCTGAATGTGAGTTGAGCTACATTTTGCAAAACAAACAAAAAACTTTTGTTGGTATTTGGGGTAAAAAAAAAAATATATAAGCAGAGAATAGCCTACAAAAACTTTTGCTAAAGTGATTGTTTTGAACAAGTATTAACCTTAGACGTTAATATATATAGGTCATTCCTTGCATGCGGTAACATTTTGGCTTCATAAGTGTTGGGAAAAGGTTACATTTATTTTATTTTTTTTGCATTATACCAAAGTAGTGTCATGTTTAATGTGTGGTACTGCACCTATATAATATTTTCAAAACAATACCAAAAAAATAAAAAAAATAGCTATGTGTTTCCTTATTACTATCATTCATGGTGGAAAAACAATTATCTGTTCAGATGGCTAGAGAAATTGTCCAAAATTTCACTGTAAACTAATATTCATTACACAGAAGCAAGATGAAAGGAAAAACTATAGTATAAACTTTTCTAAAGACAGCAAGCTCTCATCAGACATACATTTATATAAACTCCTACCGCGATTCATTTAAGCGTCTCAACCAATTTGAATCGACACATATTCAAATCGATTTTCAACCAGCTCACAGATAATCGTTACATCCCTAGAGCTGAAGGATTTTTCTGAAGAACAGCAGGAAGTTTAACTGTTCAGAACAAGCAAGGGACTCATGAACAACTATCACTTAAAAACAGCTGTGGATCAATCAGGTAACAACACTGTGTTAGGAATCAAGGGGATGTAAACTTTTGAAAAGGGGTCATTTTCAAAAATTCAACTATTCGTTTCTCTTGTAGACTATATGTAAATCAGAATCAGAATCAGAAAGAGCTTTATTGCCAAGTATGCTTGCGCATACAAGGAATTTGTTTTAGTGACATAAGCTTCCAGTAAACAGACACACAACAACACACAGAAAAAAAAGAAAAAAAAAAAAATTACGGGAGAATTACAAATTGGCAAATAAATAAGTGTATAAACAATTGTGCTATAAATGATAATGGAATAGGATTGAGTGAGATGCCGGAATGTTCTAGGATGGAGGGGTAACAAATAAATATAAGGATATTGCACATTTTTGCATAAGCATAAGTTTAAGTGGGAAACATTTAACTGTTCATGAGGTAGATTGCCTGGGGGAAGAAACTATTCTTGTGCCTTGCTGTTCTTGTATTTGCGGCTCTGAGGCGCCGGCCAGATGGCAAAAGTTCAAAGATGGGGTGACTTGGATGTGAGGGATCCAGAGTGATTTTCTGAGTCCTTTTCCTCACTCTGGATGTGTACAGTTCTTGGAGGGTGGGCAGGGGAGCACCAATAATCCTTTCAGCAGTCCGAACAGTTCTCTGTAGACTTCTGATATCTGATTTTGTAGCTGAACCAAACCAGACAGTAATTGAAGTACACAGGACTGACTCAATGACGGCTGAGTAGAACTGTTTCAGCAGCTCCTGTGGCAGGTTAAACTTCCTCAGCTGGCGAAGGAAGTACAACCTTTGTTGGGCTTTTTTCACAATGGAGCCAATGTGATTGACCCACTTCAGGTCCTGAGAGATGGTGGTTCCCAGGAATCTGAATGACTCCACTGCAGCCACAGTGCTGTTCATGATGGTGAGTGGGGAAAGTGCAGGGGGGTTTCTCCTAAAGTCCACAGTCATCTCCACTGTTTTGAGCGTGTTCAGCTCCAGGTTGTTAAGACTGCACCAGACAGCCAGCTGCTCAACCTCCTGTCTGTAAGCAGACTCGTCACCGTCCTGGATGAGGCAGATGACTGTAGTGTCGTCTGCAAACTTCAGGAGCTTGACAGAGGGGTCTTTAGAGGTGCAGTCGTTGGTGTACAGGGAGAAGAGCAGAGGGGAGAGAACACATCCCTGAGGGGCACCAGTGTTGGTGGAGCAGCTGTTTGACATGAATTTCCCCAGTCTCACTAACTGTTGCCTATCTGTCAGAAAGCTGGTGATCCACTGACAGATAGAGCTAGGAACAGAGAGCTGGGTCAGTTTGGTCTGGAGGGTTGTTGGGATGATGGTGTTGAAAGCCGAACTAAAGTCCACAAACAGGATCCTCACATAAGTCCCTGTTTTGTCCAGATGTTGCAGGATGAAGTGCAATGCCATGTTGATTGCATCATCCACGGACCTGTTTGCTCGGTACGCAAACTGCAGGGGGTCCAGTAAGGGTCCAGTGATGTCCTTCAGATAAGCCAGAACCAGTTTTTCAAACGACTTCATGACGACAGACGTTAGAGCCACAGGTCTGTAGTCGTTAAGTCCTGTTATCTTGGGTTTCTTTGGAATGGGGATTATGGTGGAGCGTTTGAAGCAGGAAGGCACTTCACACAACTCCAGAGATCTGTTGAAGATCTGTGAAAAGATGGGGGCCAGCTGGTCAGCACAGATTTTCAGACAGGCTGGTGTAACGCCATCTGGGCCTGGTGCTTTTCTTCTTTTGTTTTTCTTGAAGACTTGGCGCACATCATCTTCACAGATTTGAAGAGCAGGAGGTATGGAGAGGGGGATTGCAGGAGGTGTTAATGGTTGTGTAGGGAGATGGTCAGAGTGGGTGTTGGGGGTTTCAAATCTACAATAAAACTCATTCAGGTCGTTAGCAAGTCGTTGATTAGCCTCAGTGCAAGGGGATGGTGTCTTGTAGTTTGTGATGGCTCTCAGTCCTCTCCAAACTGAAGTAGAGTCGTTGGAAGTAAACTGGTCTTCCAACTTTTTAGCATAGGTCTTTTTAGCCACTCTAATCTCTTTGTTCAGTGTGTTCCTGGCCTGATTGTACAAGACCCTGTCCCCATTTCTGTAGGCATCCTCTTTGGCCTGACGAAGGTGTCTGAGTTTTACTGTAAACCATGGCTTATCATTGTTGAATGTTAAATAAGTCCTGGTAGGAATGCATATATCCTCACAGAAACTAATATAGGATGTTACAGTCTCTGTGAGTTCGTCCAGATCGGTGGTAGCAGCTTCAAAAACGCTCCAGTCTGTGATGTCAAAACAAGATTGTAAATCCTGCTCTGTTTCGCTGGTCCATCTCTTCACAGTCTTTACTACAGGTTTAGCAGATTTAAGTTTCTGCTTGTAGGTCGGTATAAGATGAACCAGACAGTGATCAGAACGTCCCAAAGCTGCTCGTGGAACAGAGTGATATGCATCCTTTATTGTGGTGTAACAGTGATCCAGTATATTACTGTCTCTGGTGGGACAGGTAACATGCTGTCTGTATTTTGGCAGTTCACGGGAGAGATTGGCTTTATTAAAGTCCCCAAGAATGATTAAAACAGAGTCCGGGTGTTGTTGTTCTGTGTCTGTGATCTGATCAGCGAGTTTCTGTAAAGCTGAGCTCACGTGCGCTTGAGGTGGAATGTAAACACTAACCAGAATGAGCGAGTGAAACTCCCGCGGCGAATAGAACGGCTTGCAGTTGATAAACTGCGTTTCTAGATCAGGACAGCACATCTTCTTTAACACAGTTACATCTGTACACCACCGTTCATTGATGTAAAAGCATGTCCCGCCGCCGCGCGATTTCCCCGTTGATTCTGCGTCGCGATCCGCTCTAAACAGCTGAAAGTCCGGCAGATGGAGTGCGCTGTCCGGTATGGCGTCATTCAGCCAGGTTTCCGTGAAACACAGAGCAGCAGAGTGAGAGAAATCCTTATTTGTCCGAGAGAGCAGAAGGAGTTCATCCGTTTTGTTGGGTAGAGAGCGGAGATTTGCGAGATGGATGCTAGGCAACGGCGTTCGAAATCCGCGCTTCCTGAGTCTGACGAGCGCTCCCGCTCGCTTTCCCCGTCTGCGCGTCCTGAAGCGCTTGATCAGCGCTGCTGCTCCTCCAATAACAATGTTCAGTAAAACGTCTGTATAATAGAAATCCGGAAAAATATCATGTGGTGTGTACTGCCGAATGTTCAGCAGTTCATCCCTGGTGAAACTGATCGTGTTTGTTAAACAAAAAACAGGAAAAACGAACAAAAACAGTACAAACACTGGAGAGCCAAGCACTGAAGCAGCCATGTGCGGCGCCATCTTGCCATGAGTGTACCTTTTATTTGAAATATCATATTTAGGTCAGTACTACTACTAATTATAATAATAAAATACACTATTAATGTAAGATAATTAACATTTTGCATAGGCTTTTGGCATTTGAAAGGTGTCCAGAGTTGGTTTGTGATCGCATTAAGTCTGGAATAGCTTCTTGTTTCAGAGGTGTTACTGTCAGAGATGAGTTTTAGAAGACAACACAACACTGTAAAGCTAGGCTGGTAGTTTTTCAAGGTTCAAGAGTCACAATTCACTACTGTGGTATAATATAGTAATGATTTAAAAAGAGACAGCACTTAATGCATCTTTGATTTATTGTTTATTTAAATCTGCTTCTTCCACACAGAAATTCATGTTCAGTGACACTCCTCTGACAACAATCTCACATTCATCGATTCAACAATAAATGCAGGAATATCTGCATCAGTTCTCAAGTGAAGAGGAGCATCAAACCATCCAAGAAGAGATGAAATCTGTAAAGATTGAGTTTATTAAAGAGGAAAGAGAGGAGATGAGAGATCCAGAACCCTGCAGAATCAAACACACTAAAGATACTGAAGAACAAAAAGGTTGGTGTTTATTCTTCATTAATTCATTAACCCATTAACCTCCTCCTGAATGCTATTACTAGGCAAGTCTCTAGCCAACGTGCAGCACTGGGTAGCTTTTCAATACTTTCTTCTTTGTGTGGTTAAGAGGAAAATGCATGTCTTTTTTATCATCTAATAACTTTTAAGGTTGACAAATATATATATATATATATATATATATATATATATATATATATATATATATATATATATATATATACACACACACAGGTGGGTAGAGTACCCAAAAACTGTACTCAAGTAAAAGTACTAGTCTGAATAGTTACTTGAGTAAGAGTAAAAGAGTATCGGATAACAAATCTACTCAAGTAGTTAGTTACTAGTTACTTTGGGTCATATATACTGAGCCTATTTTTATTTAGATATATAGATAAAATGTATGTTATATGTGTGTGTATAAATATATATATTTCATCAGCCTTTACTCCAGTCTTCAATGTCACATAATCCTTCAGGAATCATTCCAATATGTTGATTTACTATCAATGATGTTCTTTTTATCATAATCTTAACAAAATATCACAGGTTCTAAAAAAATATTGAGCAGCAAAACTGTTTCCAGCACTGGTAATAAATCAATATATTAGATTTATATTTTGAAGGATCATAACTCTGAAAACTGGAGTAACAGCTGATGAAAATTCGGATTTGCATCATGAAATAAATGATATTTTAAAGTATGTATTATATATGTATAAATAACCTCTGACACAGAGAAGAGAGAGAAAACTCCTCACATGACCGTTAAGTTCCAGAACATCTGTCTGTTTACTTAAGTCACAGATATAGGTGTCATGCCATAACATATTTTTAATACGACTGACTTTATATTAAATGTGAATTTAACATTGAAAGTTAATGTGATATAAAAACTGCTACTAATATTTCATTGTTCATAAAGAGACCAAATAATATTACATTATCAAAAATCATTTTCACTGACAGTCTAGAGTTCAATCACTCTCAGAAACTCCCATTAAAATCACTGAAACTGTTAACACTGTGAAATCAATATCTTAATTAAAGATTCGTACACACATCTGCACTTTGTTGTTTCTGACGAGAGAATTCGCCAGAAAGAGGTATTCAGTCAGTGAGCGAGTGAAGGAAGCACCGGCATTTTAGCGATGACTCACCTGAACACCTATGATTGGCCATTGCATTCAAAAGCTCAACAGAATCGTGTGTGATTGGTTATAATGCGCAGTGCTGTAAAAACACATCTATCTCTGGCTCAGCGCCAGCAAGCGATCACAGATCTGAATTTAGCAGCTGGTGACTCGCTGAACGTTTTCACGCCGGTGTGATTGTATTAAAATTAATAAAATCTTAATCGGCTATTTTTTTTCTTTTGGAAGCTGCATTCAACTTGACTCCCCTCTGTTAGAATTCACACGTACAACAAACCAATGTCACAGTGGTATCGTGTACTGTAATCGAATGTAGCACAAGTTATTACCTGTTAAACAGTAGACAGCACACGCGGTGTTCATCTAATAAGGATCTTCATCGCTAGCAAATAATAGTCTTTGAACATTTGCCACGTTTTCAACGCTGCTGATGTTAAACGTTACAACTCTGAGTGAACCACTTCAGACGCTCAGCGCGTGCGGCAGGGAACTGAACGAATCATTCAAACTGATTCATGAACCAATTCACTCGTTTGCCAATTGGCTTGATCAATCCTTTGAACAGAGTGGACTCAAAAGAATGAATCATTCGCAAATGAGCATCGCTCATTGTCCAAAGAAAAGGAGACGTCGTCTTTGGAATAAACTGAAGCATTTATAACATTTATTGCATTAAGATAAAGTAACGAGAGGAGCGTGGCCCACAGTAACGAAGTAAAGACACAGATTTTTTCCAAATAATTTACTCAAGCAAGAGTAAAAGTACCCATCTTTAAACATACTCAAAAAAGTATTAGTTGCCCAAAAAATTTACATAAGTAAATGTAAAGAAGTAAATGTAACTCGTTACTACCCACCTCTGTATATATATATATATATATATATATATATATATATATATATATATATATATATATATATATATATATATAAAAGGTCCATTTGTTGCTATGTGCTTTGGGTGAACATGTTGCTAGGGTAGTCAAAAAAAAATGCTAAATCTGAACAACAAATGACTAAATTTGCAACCGTGCAGGCTACTCTGGGATTTCAGCATTTCCCGTCAAAATGTTACAAACCACTCTTTCCCGATGCCTGCAGCCGAGGAAAGCGCAAGGCTGCCTCCACTTGTAGTACAGACTCACCAGAGGTGGAAAGAGTACAAAAATATTCTACTCAAGTAAAAGTACCATTACATTAATGAAATTTTACTTAAGTACAAGTAAAAGTACCAGTCTAAAAGTCAACTCAAGTAAAAGTAAAAAGTAGCTCATTTAAAATTTACTCAGAGTAAAAATTACTTAGTTACATTTTAACAGTGGGAGGGAGTCAAAAATGGGACAGGCCAAGGGTGTCAAACTCAGTTCCTGGAGGGCCACAGTCCTGCACAGTTTAGATTTAACCCTAATTAAACACACCTGATCCAGCTAATCTAATCATTTAGGTTTATTTGAAAACTACATGATATGTGTGCTGGAGCAAGGTTAGAACTAAACTCTGCAGGGCTACGGCCCTCCAGGAACTGAGTTTGACACCCCTGGGATAGGTCTATTAATCTCAAACTAGTTGTTTTTAATTAAAGGAATCAGTTATTTAGAATAATAAAACATTTGGGCTGTTACCAGGCAAATAAGTATCAACAAACTCATCTTTTAATGCAGAGGAAATGCAGAAGATTCATTGGAAGTGGCATTTAGATGTATTACACTGTTTAGTGCAGGACAAGAATGCATTTAACCTGCAGTTACAAATGCATGAATAATGTTTTGATATACAAGACATAAAATGTTGAATACTCATTTGAAATGATAAGAAATTCATTATTTAAAAAAATGATACTTTAAATGTGAAATTAAAATGGCCAGTATGTGTCAGCAAGTCACTGTTAATAAGTGAGTCATTGCGATTGAACCGAATCATTTAAACGGTTGATTCATTCAGGAACGAAACACTGTCACGTTGCTCAGAGACGCAAAACTGTGCTTTGGTGGCTGTGTTTGGAATTATTTTCTGTTGTAGAAATAGAGCTAAAAAAGGCAATATGGTGTCTAAAACGCAAGTCTCTTAATTAACTTGTTTACTGAACTGTTATATACATGTATGTATATATTCATGATTTTTTTGAGGAAAAGATGGCATTCTTTGTGTGATTTTGATTTAATATATGAAATTATATAAATGTTAATTTTATGCCCCTATATCTTCAATTTTGTGATCATTCTACATGCATTTTAGGAGACTGAATCACACAGTGAAAGAACGCACTATAAATGCGCGCGCACATCATTAAAACAAAAAATATGATATCGCAGACTATATATATATATATATATATAGCACACTCCTCACCACTGTCTTTTTGGCTAATTTGTGCAAAACCTCTTGCTAAAATGTTAAAGCTTCATTTTAACCACCAATGCAACGATGCAATTATTTAGCTTAGCCCTACATTCTTGCGAAGGGTTGATGTCTTGTCGAGATTTTATAAGCTGCTAGTTTGGTCTTCCTAGGCAAGTACAGCTTACACTGCATAATAGAGCATACATATGGCCAGGGGTTCACTTCATTTCCTTCGAGTTCAACTTCAGAATATGACGGGGTTTCGTTTTCAGCGGTGTCTGCACCACTAACGCCTGTTTTGACCGTCTGCTAGTGATGTGTCGTTCGTGAACGAATCGTTCTTTTTGAATGAATCTTTTAGGTGAACGAATCGTTCTCGTTCACGCAATCCACTGACTCATATTTCTCGTTCACTGAAGTTACTCCCTCCACAGCAGTGCGGCGCTATAAGCAGCGCATGCGCAGCTCAGTGAACCGAGTAACAACCATTTCATCCTGTCAAAGAGTTACAACCTCGAGCCAATAGCCTTTGAGTATGAGATGTGACAGAGAATGTGATTTGTTGAATGTAGTGAGCGAATACGCCCTTCAATTAACGAGTTTCATATGAATCTGAACAAGATCTAGAGATCTTATCGTTCGTGAACGAGTTGAATGATTTAGTACATCTCGTTCGTGAATGAAATGACTGAACTGGCACACATGTCATTCGTGAACCTGAATGAACGGATACATGTCGTTCGTGAATGAAATTAACTGGTACATCGCTTATCTCGTTTGTGAACAAAATTAATGAGAGTAAACTGGGTTAGTCTGCCATTTAGCATGTCAATCTCGCAAAATGCAAAGCGCAGTTACTGTGCACATACGCTTGTTTTGATATTTAGCAACTCCACGTTTAATCCCCGATTTAAAATGTGAATATATAATATACAAATTGTCTGACCAAACAATTAAAATGCTAATTAGGCAAGAAAACCTTGTGCTTTGTTCATCTGAACAACTTAATTAGACTTTATATACTGAATGCGATTATACACACATTTTAATAAAGCCAGATCAGTTTTTGTAACAAGTGAATACGTTCGTTGACTAAAGACATAACACATAATACACTCTTTTTTCGCCACCTGCTGGCATATTTTGTGTAATACCAAGAAATGATCACTGAACGAATCAGTGAACGATTCTGAACGAATCATTTTGGTGAACGAACTGAAAATGAACGAATCTCTAGAAAGAATCATAATTTCCACCACTACCGTCTGCATCTTTCTTCTGATTTTAGCGCCAGTTTGCCCTCCTGCCCATTATTTGCTGACGTAGTTTCCAGGGAGCGATTTTTTTTTTTTTTTACTCAGTAATTAATGTGTTTTAAAATGTAGCGAAGTACAATACTTTAAACAAAATATACTTAAGTAAAAGTAAAATTACAGATTTAAAAATTTACTTTAAAAAGTATTAGTACACAAAAAAGCTACTCAATTACAGTAACGCGAGTAAATGTAATTCGTTACTTTCCACCTCTGAGACTCACACATCTCAGTCTTTTTCCTCCTGCCGCTAATAACCCCTTTTTTCCTTTTCAGTGGCTTCCATCTCCCAAATCAGACACCAGTGCGAGGCTGCCTCTGCTCACAACACAGACCAATACATTTTTCTTTTCTCCATTTTTCTTGCGCTTCTCTCAGTTTCCCACCTCAAGCCCCAGAGGTCGATATTAAACACGAGGCGGCCCCTGCTCCAATCTCCCAGTTGGGTTTTACTTTTCTGCTTCCCTGCCTGGCTAGGCTTACCCATCTGATAATGAAAAATTAATTAGTTTAACCCAAGCTAAAGAAAAATAATGAACATTTGATCAGATACAACTGCAGTCACAATTTAAGAGATACATTATTCGAATGCTTGGCAAAAGAGATGCGTGTGTCTGAATATCAGTTAAGCTACATAGGTATTAAAGTATAAAAGAATTGAGTTGCTTTTAAAATTTCCCCGACTCCTTTTCCTCTGATCAAGTCAAGTATGGAGTAATTTCAGGTCAAGTCTGAAATATATAAAAATGCGACTCGAGTCCGAGTCACTAGTCTCAGCTTCAGACGTCATGCCCAAGGACTGTTGGCTAAATGTCTGATGCATATGGGACACAAAAGTGGAAACACTTCAGCAGTGTCGAAATCCTCATCACATTGGTTGAATTTTACATGATTTCTGGTAGACGTGCATATCGTTCTTTAACATTCTGCCTGGAAACAAAGATACTGTGGTGCCAAACCACCTTAAGAAAGAAGAAAGCTGTCGTGTTTACAGCTATGACGATGAGTGCTTATCAGGATCAACACTGGAGTTTCAAAAGTATGTGTAAAAGACAAAGTTTGTGGCATAAAGTCTTTACAATATGTCCAAGAGTTTTACACATCTCCACATCCCAAAATGTGACGCTGAAACAAAACAAACTGAGATTAGTTGTATGACATGTCAGTCAAATGGACTCATGGGTGGGCCTTGGCCAATGAAAGCTGCGATAGATTCCAGACCTTCAGCCAACAGTCTGAAGATCTGGCTATGCAAGACACCGAGTCACTAACTCGAGTGCCTATCTCTGGCTTGAAGCATCAGAAATCTGCACTTGGTATCGGCTGCAAAATCCTTATCGGAGCATCCCAAATTTTGATCTTTGCATTGATCAATTAATGAAAAGACTTTACTATATTGGTTTTACTATAAAGGGATATATCACACTCTGAAGGGCACTTAGGATTGAAAACAATCATGGCCTCCATATTGAAGGGTCTTTTCAAACCGAAGTAATTCTTGTGGCAGATCCATCACACTGACAAATGTACTGTTTTTACTTTTGTTTCAGAGTTGATTGAAGATAATGTGGTGAAAGAAGAACTGAGTGAATCTGAGAAGAAAAATCATGTTAGAAGTGGAGAGAAACCTGAACAGAATGATTTAAAGAAAAAAAGAACCAATAAATCTTTCACCTGCACTCAGTGTGGAAAGAGTTTCTCACGATCATCAAAGCTTAAGGATCACATGAACATCCACACTGAAGAGAAACCATACACATGTGATCAATGCGGGAAGAGTTTCACAATAAAAAGATACCTTGCATCACATGTGAGAATTCACACTGGAGAGAAGCCGTTCACTTGTGATCAATGCGGGAAAACATTTTTGTTTGCTTCAGAACTGAAGAGACACCTGAGAGTTCATAGAAAGGAGAAACCACATTCATGTCATTTGTGTGGAAAGAGGTTTTCACATCTACAAAATTTGAAAGAACATGAGAAAATACATACTGGTGTGAGAGATTACATGTGCTTTGAGTGTGAAAAGACTTTTACTACAGCAAAGTGTTTAAAACAGCATGAGAGGATTCACACTGGAGAGAAACCTTATAAGTGTTCACACTGTGACAAGAGATTCAGTCAGTCAGGACACCTGAAAAAACATGAGATGATCCACACTGGAGAGAAACCTTACAAGTGTTCACACTGTGACGAGAGATTCAGTGTGTCATCAAGTCTGAAACTACATGAGAGGATTCACACTGGAGAGAAACCTTACATGTGTTCACACTGTGACAAGAGATTCAGTGTGTTATCAAGTCTGAAACTACATGAGATGATCCACACTGGAGAGAAACCTTACAAGTGTTCACACTGTGACAAGAGATTCAGTGTGTCATCAAGTCTGAAACTACATGAGAGGATCCACACTGGAGAGAAACCTTACAAGTGTTCACACTGTGACAAGAGATTCAGTGTGTCATCAAGTCTGAAACTACATGAGAGGATTCACACTGGAGAGAAACCTTACAAGTGTTCACACTGTGGCAAGAGATTCAGAGATTTTGGAAACCTGAAAAAACATGAGAGGATCCACACTGGAGAGAAACCTTATAAGTGTTCACACTGTGACAAGAAATTCAGTCAGTCAAGAGACCTGAAAAAACATGAGATGATCCACACTAGAGAGAAACTGTACACATGTGATAAATGCGGGAAAACATTTTTGAGTGCTCCAGAACTGAAACAGCACCTGAGAGTTCATACAAAGGAGAAGCCACATTCATGTCATTTTTGTGGAAATAGGTTTTCACATCTACAAAATTTGAAAGAACATGAGAAAACACATACTGGTGTGAGAGATTACATGTGCTTTGAGTGTGAGAAGACCTTTACTACAGCAAAGTATTTAAAACAGCATGAGATGATCCACACTGGAGAGAAACCTTACAAGTGTTTACTCTGTGACAAGAGATTCAGTCAGACAAGAGACATGAAAAGACATGAGAGGATTCACACTGGAGAGAAACCTTACCAGTGTTCACACTGTGGCGAGAGATTCAGTCGGTCATCAAATCTGAAACTACATGAGAAGATGCACACTGGAGAGAAACCTTACAAGTGTTCACACTGTGACAAGAGATTCAGTCAGTCATCAAATCTGAAACTACATGAGAGGATTCACACTGGAGAGAAACCGTGTCACTGCACTGCATGTGAAAACTATCACAGTAAGTAATCATCTTCAGATCCAGCACTTTCAGACCTTATGCTATGTCCTCCCCAAATGTGACACAATTATGCATCAAGCATAAATATTTCACCTTCATGTTCAACTTTTGTGTGTCTCCCTAATCAAACACACCTGATTCAACTCAGTAGCTCATTAAAAGAAACTCCAGGAACTGAAATAGGTGTGTCAAAAAAGGGAGACATACAAAATGTTCAGTGTTGGGGGACGTCTAGGACCAGAGTTGAGAAACTGATATAGTGCTTTTAACAATTAAGATTATCTAAGCAGCTTTGCAGTATTAAATAGGAAAATAGTGTTTCAATAATTTCAAACACTCAATTTTCAGTTAAAATATTATCTGGATAAATCTGTAATTACAAGTGACACAACATAAAAACATTATCTAATGTTTTCACGATAAATAAAATTCATCTTCATCTTTAAAACCATGAGATTCGACTGAGATTCAGACCAACTTAATGACTGAGTTTCTCCTCAAAGAATAATGTCAAAAAGTTTTATTCCTCTGTCATTTAATGGCAACATAATATGATGATTCTGGGCTGCTTTTAAATGAACATTTATTAATAAAACAAAATATCTTCTTTGGCCATAAAGATTAGACTACTCAATAGCATTAAAACAGGCTTTGCTCCTTTCCATTCAGGTGAACAAACACACACACATAAAATTGTCCGCCTGTTAAAAAACATATCTAAAATGTAGTTAATATTTGCAGGACAGAATAAATAGAAACATTTAAAATCCAACATGGAGAAGTCTGATGTAACATATCAATTAGGATATTTAAGTATTTAAGGATAAAAGACTGCAGTTGCTTTTAAAATATTCATGTCCTTTTCCTCCTGTCAAGTCAAGTCTGGAGTCATTTCAGGTAGAGTCTGTCAAGTCTATAAAAAGCGTCCAGAGTCCCAGTCACAAGTCTCAGCCTCAGATGTCATGCCCACAGACTGTTGGCTAAACATCTGATGCATATGGTACACATAAGTGGAAATACTTCAGCAGTGTCATACGTGTCGTACATGTAGACGTGCATATAGCGTTCTTTAACGTCCCAAATGGAAACAAAGATACCGTGCTGCCAAACCCCCTCACCAAAGAAAAAAAGCCGTCGTGTTTACAGCTGTGACGATGAGTGTTCATCGGGATCAACTAATCTAGAGCTTCAAAAGTATATGAAAAATTCAAAGTTTGCAGCATAGAGTCTTTATGTCACAAACCATGATGTAGTCAGAGGGTTTAGTGCAAGTGAACTATTTATTTACAAGTGGTAATGTAACAAGGTGTTGTTGAGTTGTAGAGTGGAGCACTTCCAGAGTTGTGGAAATGAACACACAGAGAGTCAGCTTAGGAATGTCAATGCATATTGTCGTGGGGATATCTAAGGACCTAGGAACGACAGGTAAGAGAGAGGTCGGGAACCAGTTCATAGTAGTGAATGGTAGACCAGAGTCCAGAGTATTGAAGGGATGAAGGCTTTATGTTTATGCACCACACTGGAGACAAGTGCGAGGATGGAGGCCCGGGACTGGGCTTAATGGACAATCGGGAGCCCTTCCTGGGCTTAACTGGGGATCTTAAGACCTCCCTGGGCTTAACAGATGGATGGGAGCCCCTCCTGGGCTTAAGTGGGGATCATAAGCCCTCCCTGGGCTTAACAGACGGATGGGCGCCCCTCCTGGGCTTAACTGAGGATCATAAGCCCTCCCTGGGCTTAACGGACGGATGGGAGCCCCTCCTGGGCTTAACTGGGGATCATAAGCCCTCCCTGGGCTTAACAGACGGATGGGAGCCCCTCCTGGGCTTAACTGGGGATCGGGAAACCTTGTTTAGGTCAGTGTGAGTGCGGTGGCATCAGCCAGTGGGCCTGCATCTGATGCAGAGGCCCGCACTTTGAGGCCAAGAACTGGGATGGCTAGCGGAAGGGGAACAGCCTTTAGTGCTGACCTAAAATATTGTAATGCAGAGTCATATACTTTGGCCTCCAAGTCAGCGCTGTTTGAGGTCTCTCCCTGAGTACAGGAAGCCACATGAGGCAAGGGGTGGCCAGAGGATCCCGGCATAGGGTGAGATGGAGAGGCATGGTGTGTTTCAGTGGGGTCTGAAGGAGAACTGATTATACTATCCCTTATTTCTTCGACCTCGGAAGTAGAACCATTTAAATAAAGGACTAGATAAATCAACTCAATTAACGGAAATTCTGAGTATGGGTCACCATACTTGGCTGTATGTCACATCACACTATGTGTTGTTAATTTAGTTGATTGGACATGAGTTGGAAAGGCAAACACCGGTCTATATAAGGTTCCACAGGTAACACTGAATATCAGAACACAAACGAGGCAAAGAAATCCAATGAACTGTCTGCAGACCTCCGAGACGGGATTTTATCGAGGCACAGATCTGGGGAATGGCACAGAAAAATGTTTGCAGCATTCAAGGTTCACAAAAGCATATAGCCTCTGTTACCCTTAATGGGTGAAGTTTGAAACAACCAGGACTCTTCCTAGAACTGGCCAAACTGAGCACCTGATGGAGATGGGCCTTGGTTAGATTGCTGACCAAAAACTTGATCATTCTCCATCTCTATGATCATACATGGAGAAAGGAGAAACGTGACAATCGTCGCTGCAACACTCCACTGATCTGGGCTTTATGACAGTGTCACAAGAGTCAACCCCCTCCTCAGTGAAGACACATGAAAACATACCTGGCATCTGAAAATAAAATGTAGTGTATAACAGGAGAGCACATGGTATGCATTATATTAAGAAATCATGTATATTATCAAAATAACAAAGATAATTTTCACAAGTAATTGTGATATTTATGTGATTAGTAAAATGTATGGATATTTGTATTATTCATATCCCAAGTGCACTTTCAAGGAAAGCCAAGAGGGACATGAAAAAAAATAGATGGTGTCCACTGAAAAAAATAAAACAAGATAATTTCAGATTATATTATTACCAGCATTAGGCTGGCCACAATAAAAGGCAACTCTAAAATGTGCAGTTTAACTGTATTGCGGGGTCCAAAAACCAGTCAGTTTCTGGTGTGACCACCATTTGCCTCATGCAGTGCAACACATCTCCTTCACATAGAGTTGATCAGGTGGTTGATTGTGGCCCGTGGAATGATGGTCCACTCCACTTTAATGGCTGTGTGAAGTTGCTGGATATTGGCAGGAACTGAAACACACTGTTGTATACGCCAATCCAGAGCATCCGAAATGTGCTCAATGGGCGACATTTCCAGTGAGTATGCTGGCAATGCAAGAACTGGGATGTTTTCAGCTTCCAGGAATTGTGTACAGATACTTGCAACATGGGGCCATGCATTATCATGCTGCAACATGAGGTGATGGTTGTGGATGAATGGCACAAAAATGGGCCTCAGTATCTCGTCAGGGTATCTCTGTGCATTCAAAATGCCTTATTAAAATGCACATAACATACACCTGCCCATACCATAACCCCACCGCCACCATGGGCCACTATATCCACAACACTGACATCAGCAAACTGCTCAACCACATGATGCCATAGACGCTGTTTGCCATCTCCCCTCTGCCCTCTGCCCTGTACAGTGAAAACCGGGATTCATCCTTGAAGAGAACATGTCTCCAAAGTACCAGACACCATCGAATGTGAGCATTTGCCCACTCAAGTCGGTTATGACGATGAACTACAGTCAGGTTGATACCCCAATGAGGATGACGAGCATGCAGATGAGCTTCCCTGAGAGGGTTTCTGAGAGTTTGTGCAGAAATTCTTTGGTTATGCAAACCGATTGTTGCAGCATCTGTCCGGGTCGCTGGTCTCAAGATGATCTTGGAGGTGAAGATGCTTGGTTTGAAGGTCTTGGCTGGTGTGGTTAAACATGGTCTGCAGTTTTGAGGCCAGTTGGATGTACAGCCAAATTCTCTGAAACGCCTTTGGAGATGGCTTATGGTAGAGAAATTAACATAAAATTCACAGGCAACAGTTGTGGTGGACATTCCTGCAGTCTGCATGCCAATTGCACACTTCCTCAAAACTTACAACTTGTGTTGCATTGTGCTGTGTGATTAAACTGCATACTTTAGAGTGGCCTTTTATTGTGGCCAGCCTATGACACACCTGTGCAATAATCATGCTATCTAATCAGAAGCTTGATATGCCACACCTGTGAAGTGGATGGAGTGCTCACTAACACAGATTTAGACAGATTTGTGAACAACGTTTTAGCAAAATAGGCCTTTTGTGTACATAGAAAAAGTCTTAGATCTTTGAGTTAAGCTAATGAAAAATGGTGGCAAAAACAAAATTTGTATATAGATACAATGTATGTCTTGTTTTTTAACATTATTAAAGGAGTCAATTCAATTCAAGTTTATTTGTATAGTGCTTTTTACGATACAAATCATTACAAAGCAACTTTACAGAAAAATTAAATTTCGACAACATTTAGTAGTAGCTTATAAGTGGTGACTGTCAATTTGTGAGTATATGACAGGATTGTTCAGAAAAACGAATACAAGACTTAATCAACCAGACGATGAACATTATAACAGCAATTATTATTATATGATTCAGTCACACTTGTAGCAATATTTGTTAGTTCTGTTTGTTGATTCAGGGTTAGCATCATCAGAAGTTTCATCTGGTCTCGTTGAGATATATAGCTATAGAGTATCATCAGCATAACAGTGGAAACTAATCCCATATTTTCCAATAATATTACCAATGGGCAACATGTGTATTGTCACGGGGTGAAGAATCACACGACAGCAAGGAGTACAAAGTAAGGCCCCGGAGGGTGGATTTATTTGGGTGAGAGAGTTCAGTGGTCAGGAGTGGGAAGTGCTGGTGGGCTGGTCGTGGTGGTGTCCCAGGTGCGGTGTGTCCGTGCGTGGGGGTGCTGATCGGTCACGAGCTTTCTATACAAGGGAACACGGGGAAGAGCATTAGCATCCAGTCTTCTGGAGTGATCACTCACTTGTGCATAAGCCGCCGCTTGATTGTCAGCAGCCGTGACCGATCGGCCAGTGATGAGGTTTCCAGGTGCTCCTCGTGCGTTTCCAGGGCGACGCTGATGAGGCCTCGGGACACGCGTCACACTCCCCCCCCCCTCCCCAAGCGTTGTCCTGGTCCTCTTGTACAACGGGGAGATTGGGGGTGGGTGGGGAGTGTGCCCTGACAGACTTGCGAAAGCTGACCAAATCCTGGAGAGTCCGTCGGCGTTGTATGCTGAAGTGGAAGTCCTGGAGCGATAGGAACCACCGCTTTACCCGGGCTTTGGTGTCTTTCACCCGGGCCATCCACTGCAAAGGGGCATGGTCAGTAATTAAGGTAAACTTCCTTCCCAATAGATAATACCTCAGCTCCAGGACTGCCCACTTGACGGCCAATGCCTCCCTCTCTACCGTGGCATAGCGCTGTTCCGTGGGGGTCAGCTTCCGGCTGATGTAGATTACGGGATGTTCCTGGCCGTCCTGTACCTGGGAGAGGATGGCTCCCAATCCTGTGTCCGAGGCATCTGTTTGCAACAGAAAGGGACAGTTAAAGTCCGGGGCCCGCAGGACTGGTTCCGACGTGAGGGCTGTCTTGATCCGACGGAATGCCTCCTCCTCCACAGGGCCCCAGGATGGCTTCTCCGGCTGCCCCTTTCTGGTCAAGTCTGTCAGGGGGGCTGCTAAGGAGGAGAAGTTAGGTATGAAGCAACGGTAATACCCTGTCAACCCCAGGAAAGCCCGTACCTGTGTCTTGGAGCTGGGACGTGGTGCAGAGAGGATAGCTGTTACCTTCTTCTGCTGGGGTTTAATCAGGCCGCGTCCCACCTGGAACCCCAGATACTTGGCCTCGGTACGGGCGAGGTGGCACTTCCGGGGGTTGGCCGTAAGTCCAGCCCTCCGCAGTTCTCCTAACACCCTCTGGAGCCGTTCTAGGTGGTCCTCTCACCGCTCGGAGTGGACGACGACATCGGTAGGCGGCTGCGTAGGCTTGATGGGGCCGCAGGAGGGTGTCCATCATGTGCTGGAAGGTTGCCGGCACCCCATGCAAGCCGAACGGGAGGGTCCGGTACTGCCAGTGGCCACTTGGGGTGGAGAAGACGGTCTTGGGCTTGGCCTTCTCTGTGAGTCCGACTTCCCAGTACCCCTTTGTCAGGTCGAGGGTGGAGATATACTGGGCCCTCCCGAGTAGGTCGAGGAGTTCGTCCACTCTGGGCTAGCCGTTGCTAGCCGTCTGGGACTCTTGGATAGCCGTTGATTTCCGTGATCTCGTTTAGGCGACGGTAGTCATTACAGAACCAGAGGGTGCCATCGGGCTTCGGGACCAGGACGATGGGGCTGGACCAGGGGCTCCGGGATGGTTCGATCACCCCTAACTTCAGCATCTCCTTAACTTCCTCCTTGATGGCATGTCGCCGAGTCTCCGGCACACAATAGGGCCGCTGCCTCACGATGAGTACTGGTGGTGTCCGGATGTCATGCTGTACCACGTTGGTCTGCCCAGGGAGGGGGGAGAACACATCGGGGAACTGACCGACCAGGTGCTGCAGCTCCAGTTTCTGGGAGGCTGACAGTTTGAGCTCCACAACCACGGGAGAGGAGGTGACAAGGGCGGAGAGCTGGGTCCGGGTTCCAATCCACTTTTCTAACAGGTTGATATGGTACAACTGGCTTTCCCGTCTTTGCCCGGGCTGACGCACCTTGTAGGTGACCGGTCCCACCTTCTCTGTCACGGTATACGGCCCTTGCCAGGTGGCCAAGAACTTGCAAGCCGCGTTGGGGACCAGGACCAGGACGTGGTCTCCCGGCCTGAACTGCCGTGGTTGTGCCGCCCCATGTTGTGGCGTTGTTGGGTCCGCTGAGCCTGACTGAGGTTTTCCCGGACCAAGGGCATCACTCTGTCGATCCTCTCCCACATCAAAGTCAAAGTCACCTTTATTTATATAGCGCTTTAAACAAAATACAAAAATACAAAATTGCGTCAAAGCAACTGAACAACATTCATTAGGAAAACTGTCAATAATGCAAAAATGATAGTTAAAGGCAGTTCATCATTGAATTCAGTGATGTCATCTCTGTTCAGTTAAATAGTGTCTGTGCATTTATTTGCAATCAAGTCAACGATATCGCTGTAGATGAAGTGATCCCAACTAAGCAACCCAGAGGCGACAGCGGCAAGGAACCGAAACTCCATCGGTGACAGAATGGGGAAAAAAACCTTGGGAGAAACCAGGCTCAGTTGGGGGGCCAGTTCTCCTCTGACCAGACGAAACCAGTAGTTCAATTCCAGGCTGCAGCAAAGTCAGATTGTGCAGAAGAATCATCTGTTTCCAGTGGTCTTGTCCTGTTGCTCCTCTGAGATAAGGTCTTTACAGGGGATCTGTATCTGGGGCTCTAGTTGTCCTGGTCTCCGCTGTCTTTCAGGGATGTAGAGGTCCTTTCTAGGTGCTGATCCAGCATCTGGTCTGGATACGTACTGGATCCGGGTGACTGCAGTGACCCTCTGATCTGGACACAGACTGGATCTGGTGGCCACGGTGACCTCGGAACAAGAGAGAAACAGACAAATATTAGCGTAGATGCCATTCTTCTAATGATGTAGCAAGTACATAGGGTGTTATGGGAAGTGTTTCCGGTTCCGGTTTACCTAATTAATGCAGCCTAAAAATCCTTTAACAGATTTGGATAATAAAAGCTTATTAGTATGTTATGTGTATGCCAGGTTAAAGAGATGGGTCTTTAATCTAGATTTAAACTGCAAGAGTGTGTCTGCCTCCCGAACAATGTTTGGTAGGTTATTCCAGAGTTTAGGCGCCAAATAGGAAAAGGATCTGCCGCCCGCAGTTGATTTTGATATTCTAGATATTATAAAAATTGTCTGAGTTTTGAGAACGTAGCGGACGTTGAGGATTATAATGTAAAAGGAGCTCATTCAAATACTGAGGTGCTAAATCATTCAGGGCTTTATAAGTAATAAGCAATATTTTAAAATCTATACGATGCTTGATAGGGAGCCAGTGCAGTGTTGACAGGACCGGGCTAATATGGTCATACTTCCTGGTTCTAGTAAGAACTCTTGCTGCTGCATTTTGGACTAGCTGTAGTTTGTTTACTAAGCGTGCAGAACAACCCCCCAATAAAGCATTACAATAATCTAACCTTGAGGTCATAAATGCATGGATTAACATTTCTGCATTTGACATTGAGAGCATAGGCCGTAATTTAGATATATTTTTGAGATGGAAAAAAAAAAGTTTTACAAATGCTATAAACGTGGCTTTCTAAGGAAAGGTTGCGATCAAATAGCACACCTAGGTTCATAACTGATGACGAAGAATTGACAGAGCAGCCATCAAGTCTTAGAGTTGCAGAGATTTTAGGTCCTATAATTAAAACCTCTGTTTTTTCAGAATTTAGCAGGAAAAATTACTTGTCATTCACTTTTTTATATCGACTATGCATTCCATTCGTTTTTCAAATTGGTGTGTTTCACCGGGCCGTGAAGAAATATAGAGCTGAGTATCATCAGCATAACAGTGAAAGCTAACACCATGTTTCCTGATGATATCTCCCAAGGGTAACATATAGAGCGTGAAGAGTAACGGCCCTAGTACTGAGCCTTGAGGTACTCCATACTGCACTTGTGATTGATATGTTACCTCTTCATTCACTGCTACAAATTGATGGCGGTCATATAAGTACGATTTAAACCATGCTAATGCACTTCCATTAATGCCAACAAAGTGTTCAAGTCTATGCAAAAGAATGTTGTGGTCAACTGTGTCAAACGCAGCACTAAGATCCAATTAGAACAAATAGAGAGATACAATCACGATCAGATGATAAGAGCAGGTTATTTGTAACTCTAAGGAGAGAAGTCTCAGTACTATGATACGGTCTAAATCCTGACTAGAAATCCTCACATATACCATTTTTCTCTAAGAAGGAATATAATTGTGAGGCTACCACCTTTTCTAATATCTTGGACAGAAAAATGAGATTTGAGATTGGTCTATAATTAACTAGTTCTTTGGGGTCAAGTTGTGGTTTTTTGATGAGAGGCTTAATAACAGCCAGTTTGAAGGTTTTGGGGACATATCCTAATGACAATGAGGAATTAATAGTCAGAAGAGGATCTATGACTTCTGGAAGCACCTCTTTTAGGAGATGGTATAGGGTCTAACATACATCAGTGATGCAATGTATAAACAACCCGCACCCGACCGATGTTTTCAACTAACCCGACCGCAACTCGGACCGCAAAAAAAGAAAAAGAAAATATTGTAACCTACCCACATATTTTAAAAGTAGTAAATGCGTCGCCCCTTTCATTTAATTACTTAAATAAGCTATAGCCTACAGGATAATAAGTGTCATGACCGCACACAAGGCTTGCCACAAAGAACCGTAATGATTATAACTTTGTCTAAATTAGCAAGGAGACATTTAATTTTTAGGTAATAAACTGGCATTTTTTGTGTCGCTGCTAAGATGAAGTTGACCATAAGAAGTCACCGTGAACGCCAGAGAGAAATGCACATTTCATATGGATTACATATTCAGATTATAGCCTATTTATTTTGGTTTGAATATTTTCGTTTAAAAGTAGACATTTCAAGCTTTCTGTAATATATCGCCTATATTTCTTTTTAAACCCACCGACTAAAAGATTAAGACATTACCTGACCCAAAATATCACCCAAAGTTTCTACATGTTTTTTTTTTTTTTTTTTAGCTATTTCAGAATCTGGAAAAATGACTGGGGCTAACTTGTTACTGCGGTCAGTTGAACGATATGAATGTGTGTGATGTACGGCATGATACATGCTCGTCAGCCTGTGGGTCATTTGGTTTATTGAAAAACGATTGCACTGATTTGCATGTTTCTTGATGATGTGCTTTTTTTCTGTGGTACTCACATGCACCATGTCGCTCACGTCGTATTCTCCACTATGTCCCACAGAAAAACTGCTTTTGCATAAAATGCAAAAAGCTCTCTTTGCTTCGCCATCTACAGGTTTAACCAAGAGTATGTTGCAGTCCATTCGCTATTAAAAGTGCATCTTCTCTTTTTCGCGGCCACACTGGCCATGGCTGCTTAACCTGACCGAACAGCGTGCACGCTCTCCAATTTGTGATTGTTGAATGTTGAGGAGGCTTCGTGCACCAGTCAACAGTTTGATTGACGTACGATTCAGCCTATTGACTAACGCTTTTATTGCTCTCCTCTGAACTATTGGATATAAGTTAACAGTACACCGATGGACATATCCGTGTATTTATTAGGCAGGGTCGAATGAAAAAGCGGGACAGATGCTCGCGTGGGGCGTGACAAAGGGTAAAATTGCTGTACAGTACAACGTAAAGCAGGACAGGTGGTCACTATATTCATGCCAGTTATTCAGCCAATAATGTGTAGGTCAATGTATTTCAAAATTGTGTCTAGTATTTTATAAATTACAAAGGTTTAATTGGCATCTTTATCTCAAACGACCCGACCGACCGCGACCTGAATATCATTAAAAATATTTTTGGATGACCGCAGGCACCCGCTAATTTTGGATCAACCCTGTGCATCACTGACATACATGTTGTTGGTTTGGATGATTTAACAAGTTTATACAATTCTTCCTCTCCTATAGTAGAGAATGAGTGGAACTGTTCCTCAGGGGGTCTATAGTGCACTATCTGATGTGATACTGTAGCTGACGGCTGAATGGTTGCAATTTTATCTCAAATAGTATCGATATTAGAAGAAAAGTAGTTCATAAAGTCATTACTGCTGTGATGTTGGGAAATAATTTTTTGTTAATTTATCCACTGTATTGAGTAAATACCTGGGGTTATGTTTGTTTTCTTCTAAAAGAGAAGAAAAGTAATCGGATCTAGCAGTTTTTAATGCTTTTCTGTAGGATAGGTTACTTTCCCGCCAAGCAATACAAAATACCTCTAGTTTTGTTTATATATATATATATATATATATATATATATATATATATATATATATATCAAAGATTTCGGTGACCCAATAGATAAAATACACTTAAAAAGGCCAGAGGGACACAATTCCACAGTTTCAAGGAATGGCTCTGTTATTTTAAGAATTTCTATGGTTTTGTTTATGCTTTTTAGTTTTAGTGGCGCCGGCCACCTCTTATAAATTCAGTGTATGTCTTGTCTAGTAAGTCTTATGTGATGTATCCTGGAAAGGTGGTGAAGTTTTATGGTCCTCGGTCAGGTTGAGAGGCTCTAGCATGATTATGCCCTTTGGAATGCTTTCTGTTCCCAGTGATTGTACCTAAATGGAACATGACTTGACCTTTTTAAACTGTTATTGTTTTTGTACCTCTGATGAGGCTTGATCACTTTTTTTCTTGTTTCAACAAGATTCAATACAGACTGTCACAATTGAAGACTGCTTTGCTGCAGTTTGTGGCTATGGACTTTTTGTTGTTGTTGTGATTTGCTAATTCTTACGGCAGATCTATGGAATGATATTGCAGACTTTATTCAAAAGGCATTGCAAATTGTATTTGCAATTGCGTTTTCAATTTGTGGACGCATAAAATGTGACATAATCCAAACGCAAATGCAAATCGCGCATTACCGTTTTCATTTTCGATTAAGTGAACGCACAGTGTCTGCCAAATTTAAAATGGAAATGCAAAATCCGTTTGCAATTGTGTTTCCCATATCTTACGAGCTATGAGCCTGTCATATTTAAATAGCAATATTAATTACCACATTTGCCTTTTCACTCTCTCTGCACTGTGCATGTAAACTGCCAAAACTCAAATGGAATCGCAATACCTTTTGCATTTGAATTTCCAACGTCTACACGGAAATCTGTCAATCAAGTTACAGGGGTGGGGCCGTTTTATTGGGCGTGTTTGCATTGGGAAGTGACGATCGTACTAAAATGTACCATGTTTTTACTAGGGTAAATATGAGTTAACGATAGTGTTTATAATTAAGCCACAGTAGCCACAAATGTACAGTTGTCTGAGACGTTATGAAATGTTCTTTAACATCATGAACCATAAAATGTAGTCATTGTTCTGCTATTGTTTATTTTCATAATAGGTAAACACAGGCCACAAGTTAACACGGTCACATTTCCTTGGTTCAGCAGCTGCACGATGTACAGCCGAAAGTCCTGTCTTGAATCTAGAGATCTGGTGCTTATACACTGTAGCTTGGTAGCTCAGTGGTTAGTGACTATCATCCCTCACGATATACTGTCTTTTAGCGCGTGTTCGAAACCCAGCCGACACAGACGTTCTTTATTTTTTTGTTTATCCTACTAACTTCAGCCGCTGATTTCGGACTTGCATCCTCAGTAGTTCAAACTTTGTGCATTCGACTCGGGAGTGTGATGTCTGCGAGGACGCAGGTCCGGTAATTCTGCAAACAGCAGCGTACTTGATAACATGCCAGCTCGCCTTGACTACTGCAATTTTCCTCACTGTATGATCGCCCGTTTGGCGGCTGAAGTTAGTAGGATAAACAAAAACAAAAAAGAACGTCTGTGTTGGCCCGGGTTTCGAACACGCGCTAAAAGACGGTATGCCATGAGAGATGACAGTCACTAACCACGGAGCTACCAAGCTACACTGGCAGCACTAGATCTCTAGATTCAAGACAGGACTCTCGGCTGTACATCGTGCAGCTGCTGAACCAAGGAAATGTGACCGTGTTAACTTGTGGCCTGTGTTTACCTATTATGAAAATAAACAATAGCAGAACAACAACATTTTATGGTTCATGATCAGGGTTCTAAATTAACTTTTTTGATCACCAGCCAATGTGGCTGGTAACTTTCTAAAGTTACCAGCCAATCAGAATTTCCACTAGCCATTTTTTTTTCGGTAAAAATAACAAATTATGAGTGCCACTGAATGCATTTAATCATTTTATTAACATTGTTGGCATGAAAAACACATATAAAGTACAATGCATACAACAAAATATACACTGACTCAAATTTAAAACTATTAGTTCCCACCACGAAATTGCTTGTTTTGTTTTTTCTTTCGCGTAATTTACATGAGGCAATCCTGACAAAGCATTACGACATTCTTGTGATCAAACACAAGCCATTCATGACCCGTCAGCCATTTGTCATGACATTTTCTTTTCTTTGTTTCTCTGTCCGTAATACAGAGCCCCGCACGTCACCTGTAGGAGAAAAAAAAATCAATCCGTGGCGACGGTTTTGCAATCCGTCCCCTCAGTTTATAAACCGTACTCACGAATTCATAAACTGTTCCCTCAGTTTAACAAATCGTGCCCACGGATTCCCAATCCGTGCGCTCAGATTTTGTAAACCGTACCCTCGGTTTTTGAATCCGTACTCACAAATTCATTTTCCGTGCGCACGCTTTCGCAATCCGTTCCCACGGATTTGTAAACTGGCACGCATTTGTGGCTCCGCCTCCACCGGCAGATTCATTTCTGTTTATTAAACATTATTTTTCATAGTACCTATCCAACAAGACCACGATCAGCATTCACAAAATAGTCTTAGCGTTAGCGTTTATTTTACATTACTCACCCATAGGATAAGACACAGCTGCCTGTTTTTTATGGCCAAAAAAATAAACGCTTAAAAGAAGAAAATAAGGGTAAAAAGCAATAAAAAACTAATAATATGCCGGTTATGTTTTCATTCCTTTTCTCTCTAACTGAATGCAATGTTATTTTTGGCCTAATTATTTAATAATAACATTAACAGTGACGCATGCATCTAACTCCGGCAGGTGGGGTGGGGTGGGTGGAGCTTAGTATAATAAAATCACAAAAATAAGTCTTCATGTTAAGAAAGAATTGTACACAAGCATTTCCAAAACTGTCAAAGGTTATTTAGAAATAAAGCAATTCATGAATTATTTTATGACAAACATTTTTTCTTGCTTTCTAATCATTTATTTAGCCTACAAATTAAAACTATAAAAATAACTTTCTTTTTATTTTTATCATTATTATATATTATTATACAGGTTATGCATAAGAATCTTTAATCCAAAACAACTTACAAAAGAGGAAAAATAATTACTCCAGAGTTAGTCACAATGGCAGGTTTATTGTACAATAATAATCAAGTGCTATTATAAGATTATCACAAGATTTTGATGCACATCTTTCTTATTAAATCTTTGTATTCCACCTCGTACTACACTTGATAGAGAATCACTTAAGCCACTTTGCTGTAGACCCATTCCACATAATAATATTCATTAAAACTGTATGTTATCACGTAGGAGCTTGCTGCATGAATCTGTGAGTACGGTTTACAAATCCATGGGAACGGATTGCGAAAGTGTGCGCGCAGATTATGAATTCGTGGGTACAGATTAAAAAAGCGAGGGTGCGGTTTTCAAAATCTGAGCGCACGGATTGGAAATTCGTGGGCACGGTTTGTTAAACTGAGGGAATGGTTTATGAATTCGTGAGTACGGTTTATAAACTGAGGGGACGGATTGCAAAACCGTCGCCACGGATTGTTTTTTCTCCTACAGGTGACGTGCGGGGCTCCGTAATATCCTCATCCCCTGCCTCGTTCCTCTTTTCGCCCCCAGAAATCTGTCCCAACCACCGCCGCATTTAGTTTAATGTTAATTTTTTTCTTTAATAGCTAACTCCCTCCTCTTTCAGTCTATGTTCCCTGCTCTGGCTCCATTCGTTCTTCTTCCTTGTGTTTTCTGATGGACGCTCTATTCGTTTCCATGTTTTTTCGCGCTGGTTTAACTGCAAACTGCGTGCAGCCAATGGGCATATGAAACGTCATCACGTAGCATTACAGCACAGTGTTCATGGGAAATGTAGGAAGTGCTGCCAGGGGGATAAATGACCGAGAACAGAGCCTCATGCCATGGATCACCAGCCAAACTGGCTAGTAAGTTTAAATTAACACCCGCCAAAATTAATTTTAACCCGCATTTGGCGGGTTGGCGGGTGTTAATTTAGAACCCTGTTCATGATGTTAAAGAACATTTCATAACGTCTCAGACAACTGTACATTTGTGGCTACTGTGGCTTAATTATAAACACTATCGTTAACTCATATTTACCCTAGTAAAAACATGGTACATTTTAGTACGATCGTCACTTCCCAATGCAAACACGCCCAATAAAATGGCCCCACCCCTGTAACTTGATTGACAGATTTCCGTGTAGACGTTGGAAATTCAAATGCAAAAGGTATTGCGATTCCATTTGAGTTTTGGCAGTTTACATGCACAGTGCAGAAAGAGTGAAAAGGCAAATGTGGTAATTAATATTGCTATTTAAATATGACAGGCTCATAGCTCGTAAGATATGGGAAACACAATTGCAAACGGACTTTGCATTTCCATTTTAAATTTGGCAGACACTGTGCGTTCACTTAATCGAAAATGAAAGCGGTAATGCGCGATTTGCATTTGCGTTTGGATTATGTCACATTTTATGCGTCCACAAATTGAAAACGCAATTGCAAATACAATTTGCAATGCCTTTTGAATAAAGTCCGCAATATCATTCCATACAGATCCATCACACTGACAAATGTACTGTTTTTACTTTTGTTTCAGAGTTGATTAAAGACAATGAGGAAAAAGAAGAATTGAGTGAATCTGAGAAGAAAAATCATGTCAGAAGTGGAGAAAAACCCAAACGAATGATTTAAAGAAAAAAAGAACCAATAAATCTTTCACCTGCACTCAATGTGGAAAGAGTTTCTCACGATCATCAAACCTTAAGGATCACATGAACATCCACACGGAAGAGAAACCATACACATGTGATCAATGCGGGAAGAGTTTCACAATAAAAAGATACCTTACATCACATATGAGAATTCACACTGGAGAGAAGCCGTTCACTTGTGGAGCTATTATTATGACAAAATGATTTGAAATTGAATTGTGTAAACTTGAATTATTTGCAAGTGTAATCCAACAAAATTGAATTTTAAGTGGTAGTTTAAATATTTCTGAATTTGATTTTTTTTTAAACGAATATTGAAGATTTGAAAATTAACAAACTGAAATGTTTTATGGCTGATTTTTATAGACCTGTATTTTCAAACAGCTAGTTTTTTTGTTCTGAATTCTTATACTGCAAATATTCATTTAAAACAAATTCAGATTCATGTTTTCAAGATGAAGAAATTTGGAACTTCAAATTCAGTTTTCTAAAATTCAATGTCAAAAATTCAGATCTTACAGAAAGTAGGTCACAGGTCATCCACAGGGAAGAGTAGATGATCTCAGAAAAGTCGAACAGAGCATTTTGGCCAATTGGGGACTGCGGAAGTTTTCCAGCGCGAACGTGGTGGTGGTTCAAGAGGTTGCCACTCTCTGACTCTGATCATGAATCGCCCGGTGTTGTGTAATATTCGGTTCCTGTGAAAAACTGTTCCCGTTGGTGGAGTTAACATGAATATTCATTAGTTCCCTTATTGTGAGTGTGTCCTTGAAACAACGTGCAAACGAATGGAACTGAAAATATCAGTGCACGCTCGTCAAATCTCTATTTGATTTAATGGATTATTTTGATCAGGTAACAAAGTGTCAATGTTAAGCGTTAATTAGCATTAACTGCAACAGTGCCAAAACAATGGATAGTTTGTGTAATATGATAAATTGTCTTTCATGTTTTGCTTGATTGATTACAGGCACACAGAAAAACAATCAATAAGCTAATTTAACCTATCTTAACTAATATAGTTTTGACTCTTTGGTGTATTTCGCTTTTTATATATTTTGTTTGTGAGGCTTTTTTTATAATAGTTTGCTTTGATTAGACTACCTATTTGTCATTGGAGAGAGACTAGTACAATTTGTATACAATGCCTGAAACAAACCACTACAAATGTATCTGTGTCTTAATAAAATCGATGTGAGCATCCTGTGTCATGCTTTCTTTAATCTTCTTTTTTTTTAATAACCAGTTTTTACCAGCCTTCACAGCCCCATCAGTGTATTTATTATTATAAATGCACATTTACTTCGGTCACATATTTTATCCTATTACTAAGATTTTAAAGTCATGCAACATTGAAACAACATGTGAGTTAATTTTTATATTTAAATGAACAGTCTTTTTAAAATGGACACATTTTTCTTTATTGCATTGAGTTAACAGTCAAATACAGAGCTTAACGGTTTAGACAATCTGAGAAAGAACTACTAATAATAAAATATAATAATAATGAATATCATATGCATACATTGTATCTGTATGTCTAAGCATACATTGTGTCTGTTCTTTGACCATAGGCACTGAACAACAACCTCATCATGTCATGTTTATGAATAGTGAAGAGTGATCCATTGTGTAAATAATGTTTAACATTTGAAAATCTTAATCAAAATAGTTTTTCACATTTTACAACTATTACATACAATGAAACCCAAATGTTTCTTTGTCAGCCAAACTCTGTTCTCCTGTCGCTTACCGAAATTAATATCCTCTGAGATATATTAAAGTTAATATTTCAATAATTTAACAACACTCTTTAATGTTGACAGTTCTCTGATGTGTATTAATAGTAACATGGCATGCAGGTTAACAAATAACATGTTATCTTTAAGTATGTTTACTGTTTAAAATTATACTCAAAAAACGATATTGTAGATCACATAAATATAACACTATTTAATGTTAATATGACACGTACAGAAGTAATTGCTTTATGAATATAACTCAAATAGTAAAGACAAGGAAAGTGGTGTGAAAGTAAGCATGGAATGAAGCAATGCAAAATGAGGTGAGTGTCTGAGATATTTATTGTCTCTGGATGAGAACAGCCTCCATGTATGTCCAGTTCATACAATGATCAGCTACTGACCAGTGACTTCAGCTCTCTCATCCAGTCTGAAACCGACAGTGACTTTACATGAGCATTAATATATGTGGAAACATCACAAAAGCAAATCAAAGCCATATTATAACATTGGTGATGATGAGACACATGATTTCTTATCCAAATGTAAAAATAATATTCTAGGAGTAGTTGCTGACCTATGTCCAAGAAGACTGCATCAGAACACTACTTTAAGGTTTATGCACCGTTTTATATAACCAATTACAAATTAGATTGATTAGAATATTAACATTTTCACTGCAAGAAAATAGTTTTCAGTAGCCTATGTGTGTGACTTATTTGGGTAACAGAAACACTGGCTACATACAAACTAAACTTTTTATAAACGACACAGGACAGCTAGCCTATAGCTATATTTATTAGGCGGCAGATATATTTGTTTCAAGCATTGTCATGAATACATTGCAGTAATAGTCACCAGTAGCCTAACTTAGCTTATCATACTATTCAGCCTGCAATCAATCAATCAAATCAGCTTACAGACGATTAATATTACACAAATTTACAATGCTTCAGTGCTTAAGATAGACACTTCTTTACCTTTCCAAAATAATCCAAGTAGCGATTTGAGGAGCGTGCACTGATTAGGGAACTAATGAATGTTCATGTTAACTCCACCAACGGGAACAGTTTTTCACAGGAACCGAATATTACACAACACCGGGCGATTCATGATCAGAGTCAGAGAGTGGCAACCTCTTGAACCACCACCACGTTCGCGCTGGAAAACTTCCGCAGTCCCCAATTGGCCAAAATGCTCTGTTCGACTTTTCTGAGATCATCTACTCTTCCCTGTGGATGACCTGTGACCTACTTTCTGTAAGATCTGAATTTTTGAGTTTGAATTTTTGACATTGAATTTTAAATTCAAATCATTTTGTCATAATAGTAGCTCCATATTCACTTGTGATCAATGCGTGAAAACATTTTTGAGAGCTTCAGACCTGAAGCAGCACCTGAGAGTTTATTATTAAATTTGAAAGAACATGAGAAAATACATACTGGTGTGAGAGATTACATGTGCTTTGAGTGTGGGAAGACTTTTACTACAGCAAAGTGTTTAAAACAACATGAGATGATCCACACTGGAGAGAAACCAGACAAGAGAGTGCCTCTTACTGTGGAGGATTTAGGACCAGTGGATATCATCAGCCTCTAAAAGATAATGTAGGACTAATATATTGTATAAAAAGAAAACATTAAATGTATCTGCTTTAGATAAATGTGCAGGTTATTTTATTTTACATTTCACTTGTTCCAATTTTTTTCTTCTTTCACAAGAGTGAATAAAATAAAGCTATACAAAATGAATACTGGCAAGAAAAAATATGTAGGTATTGATTAAATTGTGTGTGTTATGAAATCAAATTAGATTTGCTGATGCAGATTTTGTATATATATATATATATATATATATATATATGTATTTAGGATTTAATTAGGGATTTAAAACAGAACATTTCTCATAGGATTATTCAGATGTTCAAAAACTCTTTCTCTGGCCCTTCGCTCTAACAAGCTGGATTTCTAAGGCAAGTTTCCGTTCCTCTAGCTCAAGCTCCTCCTTTCTACCCTTAACTTCTCTGTGTCCATCTACATTCTCTAAATGTCTTTCTACAGTAACGGCCTGAAGATCCAGTCCCCTTGTCCTTCGAGGAAGTAACGCTGTTGTGTTTTTGGAGCTGTCCGTGGTGCTAAAGGCAGATTGGGATTATCAGCAAAAGTTTAATGCATTAATTGTGTAGGTGAAGCTAACTCTTTATTAGCCCACTATTTTCATGTTACCTTCATAACTGGTGTCTGATGACCTTATTATTAACAAGATTCAGGAGGAGTAAAAATGTAAGTATTGGAAAAATTGTTAATAGACTGGAAAGTTTATGGAGAAGCATGAATTGTAATTTGATTGTCATTATGTATTTAGTAACAGATCTACATCCATGACATTAATATAGTTAATTGAACACTTAACTAGTTCTGTAGATAACAAGAAAAATGCAGTGAGAATATTTATAGATGAAAAAAAGGCTTTTGTAAGACAAACAAAGCTGATAATGTACTGGCAGAAAATTACCAGGGCATTTACTTTTAAATTTATGTACACTTCCTTCAACAATAAAACGGACAATTCTGTAGATGAACATTTTCTTCTGTATCATAAATGGAAAATCCTTTATGCAGAGATTCCTCAAAAAAAAAAAGTATAGCATAGGTCTATCTTTCGCAGCAAATAAATCCAGCACAATATATAAAATGGTTTATTTTTGCATCATGTAAACATTCTTAAAAGTATGTTCAGTAGCGTTTATTTGCCTCAAACAGGTGAAGACAAAAATATTATCACATCAGTTAATTTAACAATGTGTAAAGCAACATTGAAAATTCTTGTATTATAGAACACATTTTAGTTTTAAACCACAGCATGCAGAAAAAAACTCGACATTTCAATGTTAAACTAAGAGAACTATACAAGTGTTAGTCTGCTTCATCCATTGGTGCTGCAGTATGAGCGGCCCTGGACACAGATTTGCAGAAATACACATTAATCTATATCTGTATATCAAATATAACAGTTTATTATTAGTCAGCTAAAATTGCATCATGCCAACTACATAATGAAAGTGAAAGTGACATTCAGCCAAGTATGGTGACCCATACTCAGAATTTGTGCTCTGCATTTAACCCATCCGAAGTGCACACACACACAGCAGTGAACACACACACACACACACACACACACACACACAGAGCAGTGGGCAGCCATTTATGCTGCGGCGCCCGGGGAGCAGTTGGGGGTTCAGTGCCTTGCTCAAGGGCACCTAAGTCGTGGTATTGAAGGTGGAGAGAGAACTGTACATGCACTCCCCCCACCCACAATTCCTGCTCGAACTCACAACCTTTCCGTCCGACTCTCTAACCATTAGGCCACGACTTCCCCAAATAATGAAACAATTAGAAACCAATTTAGAAAAGATAATGTAATTAACATTTGAACTTACATCAGCGTGACAGTAGTTACAAAACTACATACAGAGTCAAAACTCATCTTTGTGAACAAATATAGTGAGTGTAATGTAATTATTTAGTGAGTCTCGCGCCCCGTTAGATCAGATGGAGGGGGCGGGGTTTGATCGAGACGCGCTGTCAATACACTGCTTAACAATGGCAGTTTGTCCCCCCTCCTCGTCAATTCCTTGCCTTCTTCATCACAGTTATGTTATACATTGCGTGCCACATAACGTTACATAACCGAATTTAGCTAGCTGCTGAACAATATCCCAATAATAACAGTCTAAAAAACGAAATATAATACCGAAAACACTCGACATGTCAACAAAACGATAACAGAACATCTTCCCAGACACATATCAAGCTTATTTAAAAACCTCGAAAGCATAAACACTCATTCAAAGTACCTGGAAAAGGGAGATGTAAATAACCATAACCGTAAGTTCCCGCCTCCTCAGCACGAGCCGACCGATAACACTCCAAGAGAGGCGGGACTTAAGGCAGAACAGCCAATCATGTTTGAGAGGGAGGGGGAGGGGGAGGAGGCAGCCGCAGCGAGCGCAGACACAGAGCGGCCTGAGAAACGGAGGAGCGACTGTAGTAAGGCGTTAGGCGTTTGTGCAAAACTGCGGGAAAACTGCAGAAAACGTGCGGGTGTTGAACCCTCTCACCGGGAAAAGTGTGGGTGTTCCCCACGGGTGCGACGCGCCTGCGCGCTGACGTCACTCTGCAACAGCGCTCGTGGGAATCACTCGGTGTGCGCATGCGCGAGTAAATGAGCGGAGCTGCGCGAGAGTTGTATGGTGAGTGAAACTCCTCTTTTTCTGATTTTTATTCGCTATTATTTACTTATGGAGCCCGATAATTCACCTGTAGGAGAGAGAGAGAGAAGCAATCCGTCCCCTCAGTTTATAAATCGTACTCACGAATTCTCAAATTGTTCCCTCTTTTAAACAAATCGTGCCCCCGGATTAAAAAAAACCATACCCACGTGGAACCATACCATGCCTGGAAGTTACTGCTGCGTTAAAAACTGCTCCAGTACCTCACACGATACATATGATATGGAAAACATAGGAACAATGGAATACAGTTTTTTTAGGTTATACCAAGCGCAAAACAGAGGTATTTGGAGAAGCTCTCAGGCATCCAAAATATCAACCCATATGAGCTCCCTGCAGCGGAACAGAGACCTGGACCATTTACCTCCATGCACACATATGGACATTGTGAATTATCTTGTTTACGGTGTAAGTTACTACACAATTCAGGAGTTTAAAAGCCACAAGTCTTTGGAAAGTTACGAGGCTTTCTGCTGTGGCTGGGTCCATCTAAGCCTCCAGGTGGTGAAAACAGCGTTGTACTGGCCAAAGTAAGTTTCTTCACATGCGTTTTAGTGTGTTGTAATTACATTGCATTTAGCAGACACTTCTTGACCAAAATGACAAAGTCACTTAATTAACCGTGAATCTTTCGTAAACACTAGGTTGTAATGAGATGTTCAGTGAACACAAATGTTTCCAACATGTTTTGATGGAGGCTAAAGCTGTGTATGTTTAGTTATAATTAGATTTTAGCCCAATGACACATACTGTACCAGGTTTTTGTGTTGGGGGCTGCAAAGTGGACAAACCAGTTCTGGGTTAGCTAGGGTAGTTAAATGTGTGATCGCAAGATGTAAATGTTCTGGTTAGATTAAAGCCATTAACAGCGTGAATGCAAGGTGACTTACATCGTAAACTATGGAAGCATATGGGTAGCATTATTCAATTTGGGATGTAATATTCAAAATGACAATGCAATATGTAAAATGACAATGCTTTTCTGTATTTACATTTACATTTTCCAATACATTTGTGCAACGTTTGGTGCAAAATGAAAATGAAATTACATAATTTTCATTTGCCATGTCATACACCAGTTTTAATATGTAAAATGCAAAATGAAAATGTATTACAGAAATGATAAGATATGTCTAACATGTTACAAAAAAAACTGTGGCAAAATGATAATTTAAATGCTATTTTTCTTAAATGCATTAACACTCACAGTCAAGACACTTACGATTGCATTTTCATTCAGTGTCCCGCAATGAATGTAGCAAAATTCAATGTGCGCATTGAAAATGCATTCCAAGCCGATCACGTCTCCGTCCCCCTCCCCCCCATGTCAATCACTGCGTGAACAAGGCGGGGCTTGCAGAAGGTCAGAGACTCAAATCTCAAGAAGAGGATTCAAGTCAGAGAACATGGACAAGACAGTTAGCCCGTGTACGTTTTGATCATTTCGGTTTATGGCTTCAATATTTCATTCGCACATGTGGGCGGAGCTGAAATGCTGCTTTCATCTGATTGGTCGAATCGCTCCAGCTTCAGCTCGGTCTTTTCATTCTTTCAGACAGAATAAGAGTCAGAGCGAGTGAAGCACTGTAATGTCTGAAACTACACTCACTGTTAATTAGCATAATATTTGAATCAGATGTAGCTGGGCACATAATTCGTGCTGCTGCGACTTGCAAGAGACCCCGTTAAATTATTTCTAGGTTGTATACTGTATTGTATAAATATTGTCCCACTGATAAAAACAGTGCAAATAGTTCTTTTTTCATTTTGCACCAAACGTTGCACAAATGTATTGGAAAATGTAAATGTAAATACAGAAATGCATTGTCATTTTGAATATTACATTCCAAATTGAATAATGCTACCCATATGCTTCCATCGTAAACAAGATAATTCACAATGTCCATATGTGTGCATGGAGGTAAATGGTCCAGGTCTCTGTGCCGCTGCAGGGAGCTCATATGGGTCGATATTTTGGATGCCTGAGAGCTTCTCCAAACACCGCTGTTTTGCGCTTGGTGTGAGCTTGTTCCTGTAAGGTCCCCTTTCTTTCGACTTATCTTTCTGAATTGCTTTACTTTCTTCATTTCTTTCTCGTATTCGTATATCCGTCTCTGTTCCACCGACATAATAAATGTACTAAAATGAAAGAGCTCTGGAATGTTTAGTCGCGCCTCTGTGAAGTTCTGAAGACGTTGCCCCTGGCAACCGAAAGCGTGTCCTACCATCATAGCTGACCGGCTCAGACCCCTCCCAAATCGGCACGTGACTCCTCACTTTCAATAGCTTTATCTTATATTTTATATTTATATTTGATCTAGATTTTTAGGCTCTAATGTTAGTGTTATCTGTATGCACCGGGGGTCTGAGAGTAACGTAATTTCGATTCTCTGTGTGTGTGTACTGTACATGTGGAAGAATTGACAATAAAGCAGACTTGACTTGACTACTGGTAACTGATATAAATAATTGTAATTAATAATAACTAATTGTAATTATTTATATACATTTCCCTTTTGAACTGATTTGCTACACCATGAAAGAAGGTAAAATAATCATTAAAAGAAATCACAGAAATAAAACAAGAAATTTAAAAACATTGAAAATTTAAGTCTGAAAATGATTATACATAAAATACAATGCAATCACTTCCGACAATGCACAGTGCTCATTCAATAAAATATTAGTTCAATTTATAAAAAATTAGCCTGTTTAAAAGTTTACATCCCCTTGATTCTTAATACTTTGTTACCTGAATGATCCACAGCTGTGTTTTTTGTTTAGTTTAGTGATAGCTGTTAATGAGTCCTTTGTTTGTGATATGATGCTGCTAAAAAGAACATCATTTTTTATATTTGGTGTAATGTAATGTGTATGCGGTTTAAGGTTTTAAAAAACCCTTTATTTTCCACATAATGTACATTATTGTTGCTCTCTATGCTCCGCCTTTCTGAAACTTTTATACATGGCTTATCATTCAAAAAAAAAAAAAAGCTAGGTGTGCTCTTGCCATACTATTCAGTGCATTGTGTTTGGCTGAATACCTGAAGTGTGTGACCGAAATGTTATCCACAATCTGCTTTTGAAGAAATATTGAAGTATTGTTGTTACAGCTCTGAAATTTTATGATTTTTATTTTTTCATTTTTTTTAAAGACTGGGTAAAAATATATATTTTTTTCACACTGGAGACAATATATTTTGTTTTTGAGCAACATACAGAATATTAGAAACTGTAGAATTAGTTTTTTATTTGATTTGTTTCCTTAAAAAAAAAAATAAATAAAGACTGAAATCTTTATTTAACCTAAATCAGAATGTTCTTTGTGAAATTATACCATGTAAACTTTTCAGAAGACAGTCAGCTCCCCTCAGAAACACATTCATATAAACCCCTCAAATCAATTTTGAGGATTTTCTTCCAATAGTTTGTGTATCATAAACAGTGAGTGATCTGCCTGCTACAGTATGTTTCTCTGTGCGTCTGTCTTCAGTGTCTCTGACCTGTGTTAACAGGCGTTAATAGACTTCATAATTTCACATAACTGATATTTTGGAAAGTTATTGCATTGTAATGGAGTTTGTGAAAGAAAAAAAAAGATCAGTCCTGTATCGTGATACATATCATATCGTGGCCTCTGTATCGTGATATGTATCGTATCGTGACTTTGCTGGTGATACACAGCCCTACTAGGCATAGTTTCCAATTATAATATTGTGTGTTAAAAAGGTTTCGCAGTGTAGCCAGTCACAGACTCAGCTGTAATGCAGTAGCCAATCAGAGGTGATTAAGTTAGAATATATTCTAACCGCAGTGCTGAAATTACATGCTCAAAAATCCTCTAATTTTAAGTAAAGTCAAGTCACCTTTATTTTAGGGATGCACTGGTCGACCGGCCATAAATCGGAACCGGCCGGTTTTTGCTTAAAATACGCGATCGGCCGGTTTTTGGTCTTTTTCCGGCCAATGGTTCGCTATGTCATTTGTGTGGAAGTATTTCTAAATCTGTGCGCAGGACACGGGCAGCTGATCAGCACTGGAAGTGCAGAGCTACATGTCTGAGGCACAAATATGAAGCGAACAGCCGCTGTTGTACTGGCGCACAAAATATGAGTCCCTTTCCTGCGCGCACTGAAGCTGCGAGTGTTCTGTCCCTGCACAAGCGGAGACAGTGAAGCGATGTTCAGCTCAACTTCTTGCGTGTTGGATGAGAAATGAAAAGGACTAAACTGTGATAAAACTGAAATGTTTTTTTTTTTTTGTAAAGTAGAACTTGCATAGACGACATACATGACAGAAGTAATCATCAGTTCTGTATAGGATGATTATTTTTATTTTACCTTAAAATTACATTGACTTAATTTAATTAAAAAAAAATCACCTGCTCTAGCACATTGAAAAAAAAGTGTTTTATTCATCCAATTAAAACATTTTAGGGTAATGATTCACATCTATAATTTTTTTTAATTTGAGACAATAGTTATTCAATTTCGTTGGCTCAAGAAAAAAATATAGATGTGAAACATTTCCCTATTTGTTTAATTAATAAATAAATTTTATTTTAATTTTTAAATGAAACACTTTGCATCTTTGTTTTATTGCATCAACATTATTTTATTTTAATGTATTTATATAGCATACTGTTATTTAGTCTAACTGGTAAAGACCTTTTTTAAACTTAAAACCAAATTTAAAAACTAAAATACTGAATGTTGATTAAGAAACCTCTTAATAATTAATTACAGTGAGGTGGTCTTTCTGCTGGACCTTGAGGCCTGTCGCACCTCCTACAGTGCCTATAGTGGACTATGCATGGCAGGGGCGTCCTTTTCCCTGAGGCAGGCCTAAACCTGACCGCATACCATGTGGTTTTGCTGCAGGGTCTTCAGCTGGGGACCACCGCTCATTGACGTTTCACCCCTTAACCCAGAACATCTCCTGGTGGCGGGGCAGTGAACAGGGACGTCTCCCTGACACCCCCTGCAGCAAAACCTAATTAGATGTTACTCCCCAAGCCTTATCACGTTGTTTCAGCCAGAGCCAATGGCTTGCTTTCTCCGCTTCCTCAGAGAGCTCTTTGGTGGATCTGCTCAGTGTGGTTCCCCGTAATCTCAGGTCCTTGAGCAGGCATGATATTGATCTGCCCATAAAACCTCTGGCTCCCATCTCCACCGGGTACAGCCTCACTCTCCATCCACTTTCTCTGCACTCTGCAACCAAGTCTGCATACTTTGCCTTCTTTCTCTCATAAGCAGCTTCCAGCCCTTCCTCCCATGGCACTGTCAGCTCGATCACTATCACTGACTTCACAGCTGCAGACCAGAGCACCACGTCTGGTCTTAATGTGGTGCTGCATATCTCCTGTGGGAACTGGAGCTGCCTTCCAAGGTCTACTTCCATCTTCCACGGTGCCCCTGGTGTTAATAACTTGGTAGGTGGTCTCTTGCTGGTATGCATTGCGGGTTCCCCCTCCCTAAGGAAGTGGATCCTACATTGACTCTTTACTGGACTCTGATTGTTTGCCTCCTGCCAACTTTTTTCCAGCACCTCTGCCAGCTTCCTTAGCACTTAATCATGACGCCATCTGAGCCGACCCTGTGTTAGTGCTGTTTTACAGCCGGACAGAACATGCTGGAGTGAGGCATTTATGGTCCCGCAGAGATCACAGGATTGCTTTGTTCCAAGCCATTGGTGGAGGTTTTTTGGGCTTGGTAGGGTATCGTATGTTGCCCTAATGAGGAAACTGAGCCGGGCTTGTGGCAGTTTCCAGAACTCTGCCCAGCTGATAGCTCGGCTTGCAACACCCTCCCAAGTTGTCCACCGCCCCTGCTGCCCCTGTGCCACAGACCTTACTCTGAGCTCCTCCTGCTCCATCCTGGTGACCTCTGCAACAACTAGGTCCTTCCTCTCCTTCCTACTTGCCTTGGACCATAGGATGGGTGGCTCCCTCCATCCAAGGCCTGTCCTCCCTGTCTGGACCGTGCCAGTACAATTTGTTGGTGTTGCAGCCTTCCTATCACCCTCTGCACCTCTTCCTTAGCCCTCCATTTGCTTCCAGTCTCAACTCTGGCATTTGCATCAGCCACTGCTCTGTCAGAGGAATCACTTAATTCCATCACCAGCCTTGCCTTCTCCTGCCGTTAGCCCAATGTGATGGATTTCAGAGTTAGTTGGAGTAAATTCCATCCATACAACCCAGCAGCTGAGAAGCACCGTGGTAGGCCAAGCCATTTGCGGATGAAAAAGTTAGCTTTTGCCTCCATCCAGCTTACTGCTGTTGAGGTGACTTCGCACAGCTTCAGAGCCCACATTACCCTTGGGTACAAAGTGAAGTGATAACACCATACCTTGTACTTTCCAGGTAGCTGACTTGCATCAATCTTGCACAGGCCCTCTGACAACTGCTGAAGGGATTTAATTTCCCCATATCCTTGTCTGAGAGACCGGATGTATAAAGTCTTACCAGGCTTCGGATGCGCTGATCCACGATGCGGGGGATATCTTCCCCACTGATGGTGAAGGTGACTGTCGTTTCTTTCCCAACGAGAGGCTCCTTGACTTCTGTGGCTTGAACTTCATTCTGGCCCAGGTGATCAGCTCATCCAACCTCCTGAGCAACCTGGTTGTACATGGGGCGGTTCATAACAGGCAGGTGATGTCGTCCATATAGCTCCTTAAGGGCGGGAGCCTCTGACCTATAGGCAGCTGGACTCCACCCACTACCTGCCTTGCTCCGATCAGGATGACCTCAAATGCTGCTACAAAGAGAATAGGAGAAATAGAGCATCCCATTGCGATCCCTACTTCCTGTTGTTGCCAACCAGTGGTGACTTTTTCAGTGCAAAACACATGTGCATGTCCTGGTAATAGTTCATGATCATGGTCCTGATGTTGTCTGGAATGTAGAAGAATTCCAAAGCATAGGCTATAAGCAGGTGTGGCACTGACCCATAGGCATTGGCTAGGTCTAGCCATATAACGTGCAGATCTTTCTTCTCCCTCTTGGTGGTTTGGATCTGTTCCCAAATCATGGAAGCATGCTCTACACAGCCAGGAAAGCCTGGGATCCTGGCTTTCTGACAGCTGGTATCAATGTAGTTGTTCTCCATAATGTAGGTGGTCATTCTTCTTGCCATCATGGAGAAGAAGATTTTCCCCTCCACATTCAGGAGAGCTATGCTCCTGAACTGCTCGACAGTCTTAGCATTCTGTTGTTTGGGAATAGAGACTGTCACTGCCCTCTGCCACTCAGATGGTATAGTCTGCTTTGTCCAGGTGATTTTCATCAGGGACCATAACAGTTTCAGCACTGCTGGGCAGCACTTATACAGCCTGTACGGGATTCCATTCGGGCCTGGTGCTGAAGCAGATCTTGCCCGCCGGATCACCTGCCTGATTTCGCTGAACTTTGGTGGCGATGTGTCAAACAGGGCTGATAGTTCTGAGGGTCTGGGCACATACCCTGGTGAATCTAGTGGCCTGTTCCTTGCTGGGTCACTGTACTGAGTGCGGATGTGCTCCTGCAGTTCTTCTTTGGAGACATCCAGAATTCCACTTGTCTTCTCCTCGAGGAGCCCACGTGCATTCCTGAAGAAACTAGATCTTTCCTTCTCCTTCCTTTTTCTCAGTTTTCTGATGCGTTCAACCCTCCGGAGGTTAGCAAGGCGTCTTCTGATCTCATCCCACAGAGCTTTCAAGTCCTCCTTCTCAGACTCCTCTGCCTTCCTCGAACGCTTGCGGAGCTGCCTTCTGCATATCACCAGGTCATCTATCTCTTTCTCCCTACTGCTTTTTGATTTTATTAAGGCTTCTTTAATGGTCACCTCGCCGTACCTGTTGCTGCATTCTTCATACAGGATTTCCCCAAACAGGTTTAGCTTGGCTACCACTGAGCCACGCAGAGCTTTTTTCAGCAGCCCGCTCAGATGTTCATCCAACTTTATCCACTCCTCAGCCTCGTTGGCCTTTGGCCACTTGATCTTGTTCCTTCGGAGTGGGTTCTTCAGGTTCCTGTCCCTTTGGCTCCCCTCCATTCTTGGGGGTGCTCCTGAGTTTACTTCCTGGGGTTCATCAACATCCCTTTCTTCCTCCTCCTTCCTTTCCTCCTGCTCTACCTCTGCAACATTGGGCCTGTTGGCACTGTGGTTGTGAACCTGGCCTTGGATCCCATTTGTCTGACCTGCCCTTACAGGGTCAGTGCAATGTTGCATCAAGCTACCACCACCACACTTCTTCTTTCCCATGTGAATGTGAAGTCCCCTCAAAGTTGTTTTTTCCCAGCCACACCCACACTTCCTTGGGATTTTGTCTTTTGCCGATATCCTTGTGTCCGTTACCGTGTGGTCCGTCCTTGATGGCCTTTCTCTCGAACGGCCTTCGGGTTGTTTTCTTTGTTTCTTCCTTGTAGTAAGCTTTGGGTGTCTTCCTCCTGGAAAATTTGAGGATTGAGTTACCAACCCGCCTCTCCCGGAGCAGTCTATCCTGCTGCCACCAGTCTTTCCTGGTTGTCCCCCTGTCTTCCCTGAATGCCAACTGCTCTATTCACAGTAGTCACTGTCTCCAGAAATGCATAATTCATTACAGTGTGTCCTTTTCCCTGATGCAGGCCTAAACCTGACCGCATACCATGTGGTTTTGCTGCAGGGTCTTCAGCTGGGGACCACTGCTCATTGACGTTTCACCCCTTAACCCAGAACATCTCCTGGTGGCTGGGCAGTGAACAGGGGCGTCTCCCTGACACCCCCTGCAGCAAAACCTAACTAGATGTTATTGAATGTGTGCTGATTGTGTTGATTGGACTTTAGAACTATGCAGTTGTTGCCTTTAATTTGGTTACAGAGAGTTAATCTTAAAGGCCAATTCTATGTAGTTTCAACCCAATTCAAAAACAAAAGCTAAATGCTGATGTCTGTACCATCTATGTTTGTATTGAATGTAGGCTACTTACTGCGCAGTTACTGCCGTTAATTTCAGATGGTTACGGTTATTGTTTTCAATAGCCAAAAGCTAGTTTGGCCTATAAAAAAAAAACATCTTGTGTATGCACACTTTCCTTCTTTCTTGTTTGTTGCTTGTAAAAAAATCGGTATCGGAATCGGCCAGGAAAAATCTTGATCTTGCATCCCTACTTTACATAGCGCTTTAAACAAAATACATTGCGTCAAAGCAACTAAACAACATTCACTAGGAAAACAGTGTGTCAATAATGCAAAATGATGAGTTCATCATTGAATTCATCTCTGTTCAGTTAAATAATGTCTGTGCATTTATTTGTAATCAAGTCAACAATGTCGCTGTAGATGAAGTGATCCCAACTAAGCAAGCCAGAGGCGACAGCGGCAAGGAACCGAAACTCCATCGGTGACAGAATGGAGAAAAAAACCTTGGGAGAAACCAGGCTCAGCTGGGGGTCCAGTTCTCCTCTGACCAGACGAAACCAGTAGTTCAATTCCAGGCTGCAGCAAAGTCAGATTGTGCAGAAGAATCATCTGTTTCCTGTGGTTTTGTCCTGGTGCTCCTCTGAGACAAGGTCTTTACAGGGGATCTGTATCTGGGGCTTTAGTTGTCCTGGTCTCCGCTGTCTTTCAAGGACAACTTTTTTTTAACACACGAGGTGTTGCGCACTGCACAACTCAGGTGTGCGTAAATGCAATGCTGCAAAAATATTTTTACCACTAAAACTTTGATGTGCATCGTCTCAGTTTAATACGTGAACATAGCAAATGATGCCATCCCAAAACAGGAAAAAAAATCAAAAACAAAATCAGAAAAAAAAGGCATTACATGCAATTTTTTTAATTATAACATGCAAATACATAGGCTTAGTTGCCAGTGGGACCTCAGCAGAAACTTAGAATTTAATAATTTTGGTCGCAAATGCAACCGTTTTAGTCGCAATTTAGAGTAGTGGTCTACCAATATTTTTTTAATATATACAGTACAGACCAAACGTTTGGACACACCTTCTCATTCAAAGAGTTTTCTTTATTTTCATGACTATGAAAATTGTACTGAGGGCATCAAAACTATGAATTAACACATGTGGAATTATATATGGAATTATATACATAACAAAAAAGTGTGAAACAATTGAAAATATGTCATATTGTAGGTTCTTCAAAGTAGCCACCTTTTGCTTTGATTACTGCTTTGCACACTCTTGGCATTCTCTTGATGAGCTTCAAGAGGTAGTCTCCTGAAATGGTCTTCCAACAGTCTTGAAGGAGTTCCCCGAGAGATGCTTAGCACTTGTTGGCCCTTTTGATGGCTTCAGTGTGACTGTACAATTTTCATAGTCATGAAAATAAAGAAAACTCTTTGAATGAGAAGGTGTGTCCAAACTTTTGGTCTGTACTGTATTATATCTTTTTATATATATTTTTATTTTATAGTTTTTGGGCATGTCCACACTAATATGTTTTTGTTTGAAAACGCATCTTTTTCTCTCCATTTTCGCCTTCCGTCCACACTGAGATGCCGTTTTTATCAAGGAAAACTGAGCTTTTTAAAACACTCTCAAAGTGGATAAATTTGAAAATGCCATTTACACGATGTTGTGTGGACTGTGAAAATGGAGGCTTTTGAAAAGGATGACACAAGTTTAGTCATGTGACGCATATTATACCAATAGATATCCGTGTTTATACTGGTATATTGTGCACGTTATGTGCTATTTACTTTCACACTATTGCTATAGATGTGTTGCTCTGTACACTCTTCATATCACAGTCCTGCAAAGATGAAAGCAAATTTACTCATAATCGTGAGTAGTGTTGTCAAAAGACCCGGTACTTCGGTACCAAGTCGGTACTAAAAAAATTTAAATGTGACGGTACCAGTTTTCTTTAAGTACCGGCAGTACCGAGGTCCCGTTCAAACCCGGTTCAGTGCTATGATTTCCGCGAAGTCATCAGGACGGAATTTCAAAATCCAGTCATGAAAATGAAACTTACATTTTAATATGGACAGTCATAGAATTTGTCAAAGTTAGCATAAATTAATCAAATCAAATCTCCATATGGACCAGTATCTGTAAATGTTAAGCCGCAAATGTTGCTTGAAATATGAATCCGTGTTCTGTGTGAATTAATGAATGACAAAGACGTGCGGGTTTGTTTACTACATAGACTGAAGCGCATGACGCTTGCATTAATTTCAGCATCTGAGCTTCAGAGTTCTCTCTCCATCAAGCGATCTTTTCAGTTTCTCACACATGCAAAAGAGAGAGAGAGCGAGAGTCTTACCACGCTGAATCGACACGCTATATGTAAACTATTCTTTATTGTCTTTTCCTTTAATGGAGTTTTAATGGAGTTTAATTGAGTTCATTTAGAATTATTCATATTCATTTTTGAACAAGCAGAAGACATACCGGTTTCTCCGGTAGTGGGCGGAGCTAATGCGCAAATGGCAATTTCATTGGCTGGCGCTGATTTAGTACCGCCCCTGTTTTGATTTCAGCAAATCAGTTTGACCGAACGCAGACAACGTGATTAATATTCATGAACCCAGCAGCTCATCAATTCATAGTGCATTGGATATACATTAGTATGATAGTAGAATTAGTAGGAGTATTATTTTTTAATAATAATTAATATGAATAATAATTCATATGATCTATTACTATTTTTTTACAGAAACCATCAATGACCAAAAATATCTTAAGCATCACCACCAGTTTTAAGTTCAGTTAAAATGACAAATATGCATTCATTAGGCCTAAAAGTTAATTTTTACATAAAGGCATTGTGCTAGAAATATTACTATTATTTAGTAAAATGTATGTGATACTGCTACTACTGTTGAAAAAATGTATAAAACTTTATTTTTTTAAAGAAATAAATCACAATATTTCTTAATTTTTTTTTTAATTTTAATTTTAATAGAAAATCCCCTTTATTTACCAGAAATAAAATGTTTAAATTTCATAAATTAAAAGACAAATAAAATTTGGGTGAAACTTGTTTACTGTTTTTCATAATTATATAACTTCTAGAAAAACTTTAAACACAATTGTAAATAAGTATAAAGAATGGCATTGGTTTTATTTTTAGTGCTAAAAAGTTTTTTTTAATTAGCATATTTTTGTGTTTTGCTTTGGTACCGAGAACCGTGGATTTTCACTGGTATCAGTACCGAATACTGAAATTTTGGTACTGTGACAACACTAATCGTGAGTTTCATTAAAGATCAGATGTACAATCCTGAGTGTTTGCGACCTGGACGCGTCAGTGAATGGTGAGTTCTTTTCTTAAATAAAATATATCAAATTTCCTGTCAGAAAAACTGCATGAACACGTTTCATGAAAAGCACCAAAAGTTGGTCAAATGACCATGGTGTTGGTGTGCTTGACTGGACAGTGAACTAACCAGACCTGAACCCCAGAGAGAATCTACAAGCTATTGTCAAGAGGAAGATGAGAAACAAGAGACCAAACAATGCAGATGAGCTGAAGGCCACTGTCAAAGAAACCTGTGCTTCCAGACCACCTCAGCAGTGCCACAAACTGATCACCTCCATGCCACGCTGAATTAACCATAATTAAAGCAGAAGGAGCCCCTACCAAGTATTGAGTACATGTACAGTAAATGAACATACTTTCCAACAGGCCAACAATTCACTAAAAATGTTTTTTTTTATTATTATTATTATTGGTCTTAAGAAGTATTCTAATTTGTTGAGATTGGTGAATTTATGGTTTTTGGTTAAAAATCATCACAATTAAAAGAACCAAAGACTTAAACTACTTCAGTCTGTGTGCACTGAAATTATTTAATACACAAGTTTCACAATTTGAGTTGAACTACTGAAATTAATGAACCAATATGGCACCGGTACATATGTAACCTGTATGACCCAAACTGAATCAGAATGCAAATTTTGGTGCCTCATTTCGGTGCCTCTTAAAAATGCTCCGTTCACTGCTCATCACACCACAGCTGTGTCCTCCAGTGGAAATCTAGCCCTTAACACACATTTAACGCATACTTTAATTATACTTATTTACTGTGCAAAAGTCTTAGCCATGTTAGTAATTTCATCCCAAAGAATGGTGTTCGTCCAGTTATTTATATTTTTTGCTGTAGTGTGTCTGTTTGCTGTAGAGACATTTAGTTTGTCTCAGTTTCATCTGTTTCTTCATGCAATCACAGGCAGTGAAATCATATCTCTGTGTGGAGTATCCTCAACTAATGAGGTCTTATTGTCTTTATAGTTCTTTTGCACTTAATTTTTTCTTTTAAGTTTAAAGTTTTAACTTTATATATTTTTCTGTATTGGGTTATTGTATTTAAATGTCCAGTTTTTTAAATGTTCATTAAATTTTATTAAACCTGTCAGGCTCTATTATGACCACTTTTAAGAGCTAAATTTCAATTAGCATTAGCAATTAATCGCAACATAAAAATCGGATACTGTCATATCCCTATTCATTAGTCTTTTAAAGAAAGGGAGAATGTGTGCACTATGCACCATCAAAATAAATGTCAGGCGCGCCCTCAAAACAAAAGAACACATAGTCCAAGCAGAAAAATGTATCGGCCAATGCCGGTATTTGAAAATTCCCTGTTATAGAAACAGCTTTTGTGTGTAGACGGCATTGTAGGCTACTCTCCCAGGTTCAGGAATATTTGGGTTGTTCTTGAACAGTGTTGTAAATAAAACACTGTGAAGTAGGCATGTGGGGGGGGTGTTTAAACTTTAAATTTTGTAATGCAATTGTCTACTTTTCGCTGTTGTAGCAGGGTTTGTTTTTATGTCCTTTCACTTTTTTTTTTAAGTTAATGTCAAATGTACAGTTTACATTTTTTTTTTAAGTTTTTCATATGACCCTGTTAAAAAGTGCCCATTGTTCTTCAGAAAAATCCCTTCAGAAAACTCCCAAAAATGATTTGGTTTTCCAGCATTTTCGTGTATTTGAACCCTTTCCAACAATGACTGTATAATTTTGAGATCCATCTTTTCACACTGAGGATAACTGAGGGACTCATATGCAACTATAACAGAAGGTTCAAATGCTCACTGATGCTCCAGAAGGATAAACCATGCATTAAGAGCCGGGAGGTGAAAACTTTTGAACTTATTTTGCCTATATATATATATATATACTAGTGTTGGGCCATATGGTCATTTTTCAAATCGTCATATCGTCAGTCCGTGAGATCGACAATACACGATCTTATCGTGCTTGGGTGGAGCAAGACAGAGACTCTTTTTTTTCTGGTGTTTTAAACCACGCAGGTGCGCGCGAGAGAGCCTATGGAATCACCAATAATTAAAAAAATATACTTTAAAACATACTGAAAATGACGTTAAATATAAAAATACTGTATTTAAAACAGCTAAGTTCATATATATAGTCGGACACAACTGTCATATCACTCGTCCTGTGACAAATCTGCCGCATCTGCGCACGGAAGTTAATGTTCGGAAAAATCAATCAACGGTGAAAATCAATAGTAGATTTCATTTAAAGTCCAACAGTTTAACACTAATATCGGGCATAAACGAACACGTTAAATATAAAGTATTTAAAACAGGTAAGTTCATATGTTTGGAGTAAAGTTGAATTGAACTGCTGCATCAGTCATACAGCGCTCTGGACCACGCGCCTCATGACCAGCTCGACGCACCGCCACAGAAACAAGAATGAGATGCGTTCTAACATAACTGTGGCATTAAACTCAGTGAGGGCTCGTTTAAAATAGTGCACATATATAGGCCGTTCAGATTACTTGTTAAAGTGCAATGAAATACGTTATATCTGCAGACGATGTACGTCTGTTTGTGGATGGAGACTTTGAAACAGCCAAAACTATGTATTGCATGCATCACATTATAGTGAGGTGTGCATGAAAATAATAAAAAGGTTGCACATGGCCACATGGCCATCCAAAGCGCTTTACAACTTGCCTCACATTCACCCATTCACACACTCATTCACACACCGACTACGGTGTCAGCCATTCAAGGCGCCATCCAACTCGTCGGGAGCAGCTGGGGTTAGGTGTCTTGCTCAAGGACTTGGTCAGGTGGAGCCGGGGATTGAACCACCAACCTTCCGGTTTGTAGACAACCTAAATGGATCACTGAGCCACTGCCGCCCCACATTACTTTATTTGTAATGCCAAGAAAGAGTTAATCTGTGTGTGCACTTCATATAAAAAAATGTGTGTGAATTTAAAAAATGTGCAGAGCAGTACTGTGTTTCTCGACCAGTTTGTGACCACATTAAGGCTGGAATAGCGTCTTGTTTGAGAGGTGGAATCATCAAAGATGACTTTCAGAAGAAGACACTGGAAGCTAGGCTGGTAGTTTCCACCGATGAGGGTAGAGGGACAGTTCAAGAGCTCACTACTGTAATATAATATAGTAATGTAATGATTTACAAAGAGACAACACTTAATGCCTCTTTGATTTGTTTATTTTGGCAAATCTGCTTTTCCACACAGAAATTCATGTTCAGTGAAACTCCTCTGACAACAATCTCACATTCATCAATTCACCAATAAATGAAGGAATATCTCCATCAGTTCTCAAGTGAAGAGGAGCATCAAACCATCCAAGAAGAGATGAAATCTGTAAAGATTGAGTTTATTAAAGAGGTAAGAGAGGAGATGGGAGATCCAGAACCCTGCAGAATCAAACACACTGAAGATACTGAAGAACAAACAGGTTGGTGTTTATTCTTCATTAATGAGGCTGACATTTCTAAAACTTCACACAGATTTATATTTTGTTTGTTGTAATTGGAAAGGTCTTCAGAGCTGCTGAATGATTTTACTGAAACATCAAATAATAAGGGACACTTCCTATAGACTGGCAGGTTTTCCCGCTCCAACAAAATGTATATTAGTTTTAGTCTCAACCATAGACTGTATAAAAACATAGACGTAGTGCCTGTGACCTCACCTGTTGTCTCTTGAAGAGCGTTTTGTAGCTCAAAAGCCATAACGGCTACAGAGGAGACACTAACGATCACCCTTCTGAGTGCTAAAATGATAAATGGGACACCCAAAGTTCTTGTGAACTTAAGACCGCAAATGCACATGAAGTGGTCCATTTGAGAAAGACCATCGCCATCTTGGCAGCACGTCACTCCCGGATCATCGAAAATGGGCAAAGAGGAGGGAGTTGGTTGCTGAAACCACGTCCACCAAGATCGATGGCAGTGTCAGCAGCGGCAATCCACCTGTCACTCAAGTGGCCACACCCTTACTTTTGCAGAACATTAAGGCTTAATATAATTTAAACTGATGAGTTATAAAAAAAAAATCACCCCCTCACAGTTGTCATGAAAGGCAAAATTTGCTATATAGACCAAAATTACTATTTTATACTAGGCTGTACACAACTTCTTTGTTGGCTTGGGAGTGGAAGGTTGCAACTTGGTCTCAACACCAAATAGTTAAGATCCAGTCCCGGATGTCAGAAAATATCCAATTTGTTTGGTATCTGAACAAATAGTCAGTAGGGTTGTCGATAACCAAAACCCATTAAAGGGGTAGTAGTTCACCGAAAAATGAAAATTATGTCATTAATGACTCACTCTCATGTCGTTCCAAACCCGTAAGACCTCCGTTCATCTTTGGAACACAGTTTAAGATATTTTAGATTTAGTCCGAGAGCTCTCAGTCCCTCCATTGAAAATGTGTGTACGGTCTACTGTCCATGTCCAGAAAGGTAAGAAAAACATCATCAAAGTAGTCCATGTGACATCAGAGGGTCAGTTAGAATATTTTGAAGCATCGAAAATACATTGTGGTCCAAAAATAGCAAAAACTACGACTTTATTCATCATTGTCTTCTCTTCCAGGTCTGAACGGAGGTCTCAGGGGTTTGGAACGACATGAGGGTGAGTCATTAATGACATAATTTTGATTTTTGGGTGAACTATCCCTTTAACATCAAGTCTTGTCTCTTGCCATCAACTGTCCTCTTGCCGTCAAGCCTCCTATCAACCAAGAAGTTGACCGAGTAAAGCCAGAAAAGAGACTAAGCAAGAGAGATAGTGTGACGATGATAAAAAGGACCAGAGTTTATTGAAAAATCTTAGTTGTGTGTGTTTCAATCCTCACACTTCATCTGACCAGCACACATCCAACTATAAACAACCCATAAACCTTGAGTTTGCGTAAACATTACATTTTATCTCTTATTCATTCAGACAAAACAGTTAATGAAACCTAATCATAAGATTAAGCAAACAAACTAAACAAATTTTGCAATGCAATGGTCTACTTTTCGCTGTTATAGCAGGGTTTGATTTTATGTCCTGTCACTTTTTTGTAGTTAATGTCAAATGTACAGTTTTTTCTTTTCTTTTTTCATGGTTGATTGAAGGTAATGAGGAGAGAGAAGAAGTGAGTGAATCTGAGGAGAAGAAACCTTACAAGTGTTCACACTGTGGCAAGAGATTCAGTCGGTCATCAAGTCTGAAACTACATGAGAGGATTCACACTGGAGAGAAACCGCACACATGTGATCAGTGCGGAAAAGAGTTTCACGATAAAAGCAAACCTTACATCACACATGAGAGTTCATACTGGAGAGAAACCATTCACTTGTGATCAGTGCGGGAAGAGTTTCTCACACTCATCAACTCTTAAGTTACACATGAACATCCACACTAGAGAGAAACTGTACACATGTGATCAGTGTGACAAAAAATGTTTGAGGGCTTCAGAACTGAAGAGACACCTGAGAGTTCATACAAAGGAGAAACCACATTCATGTCATTTGTGTGGAAAGAGTTTTTCGTGTCCAGAACATTTAAAATGGCATCAGAAAATACATGCTGCTGTGAGAGATTACATGTGCTTTGAGTGTGAAAAGACTTTTACTACAGCGGGCCGTTTAAAACTGCATGAGAGGATTCACACTGGAGAGAAACCTTACAAGTGTTCACACTGTGACAAGAGATTCAGTCGGTCAGGACACCTGAAAACACATGAGAGGATTCACACTGGAGAGAAACCTTACAATTGTTCACACTGTGACGAGAGATTTAATCAGTCAGGAGACCTGAAAACACATGAGATGATCCACACTGGAGAGAAACCTTACAAGTGTTCACACTGTGACAAGAAATTCAGTGTGTCATCAAGTCTGAAACTACATGAGAGGATTCACACTGGAGAGAAACCTTACAAGTGTTCACACTGTGACAAGAGATTCAGTCGGTCAGGACACCTGAAAACACATGAGATGACCCACACTGGAGAGAAACCTTACAAGTGTTCACACTGTGACAAGAAATTCAGTGTGTCATCAAGTCTGAAACTACATGAGAGGATCCACACTGGAGAGAAACTGCACACATGTGATCAATGCGGGAAGAGTTTCACGATAAAAGCAAACCTTACATCACACATGAGAGTTCATACTGGAGAGAAACCATTCACTTGTGATCAGTGCGGAAAGAGTTTCTCACAATCAGCAAACCTTCAGCTACACATGAACATCCACACTAGAGAGAAGCTGTATACATGTGATCAGTGTGACAAAAAATGTTTGAGTGCTCCAGAACTGAAGAGACACCTGAGAGTTAATACAAAGGAGAAACCACATTCATGTAATTTGTGTGGAAAGAGATTTTCATGTCCAGAACATTTAAAATTGCATCAGAAAATACATGCTGCTGTGAGAGATTACATGTGCTTTGAATGTGAAAAGACTTTTACTACAGCGGGCCGTTTAAAACTGCATGAGAAGATTCACACTAGAGAGAAACCTTACAAGTGTTCACACTGTGACAAGAGATTCAGTCGGTCAGGACACCTGAAAACACATGAGATGATTCACACTGGAGAGAAACCGTATCTCTGTATTAAACAGCAGAGGCCTCTAGAGGCCTCTAGCCTCTAGTCTCTAGATGCTTTCCCGCAGCATCATCAAGGACTGCACTCACCCTGCTCATCACCTGTTTGCCTCACTGCCATCTGGCAGACACTTACGATCCATCTGATCATGGACAACCAGACTGAAGAATAGCTTTTATCTTCAAGCCATCAGACTGCTTAACAGCCAACTATCCTTCATCTAAAACCGGAATACATGCTGCCTTTAAGTTTATTATTTATTGTACTTGCACTGCAACTTTTAATAGTTTTTTCTTGTAGCTCTGCGATATTCTACAAATACATTTTGGACACTGCTCTGCCCCAATATTCTATATTAGTATCTCAGGACTAGTTAAATCTCTTAACAATGTCTACCCCTATTGTATCGGTTACTGCCACTTATTTTTATTTACTGCTCTGTCTGTGTTTATTGTTCTGTCTATAGTGACTTAAGTCACTCAATATCTCCATAACATCCATGTACGTTTATATCTGTGTATGTTAAATTTTTTTTATGTGTGGGCCTGTTATTGTCCTTGTAGTCTGAGCCTTGTCACAATCATTTCAATGCCCAGTTTTCCCAGTGTTACCTATGCAAATTATAAATAAATGACTCTTGACCTCTTGACTTTCGCCATCGATTGATCCATGCCTGTCTCTGGATAACTTTTCTGCTGTGCCTGTGCTAAAGCTGTTGTTGCTGTCGACCCATCCCTGTTTTATGACTCCTTGTCAGTAAAGGCGGCCACAAGACATTCAAGAATGCTTATCGCTACTCTGTTGATTAAACTCGCTTGTGTTATGGTGGCCGCTGCGACAGCAGAGCACATTCATGGTATGTAACTGCTGCCATTCTTGAATCAAGTCAAGTCACAGCTGCTCTTCCTGAGTCAAGTCACTGCTGATCGTCCTGAGTCATATCACATCACAGTTGATTTTCCAGAGGCTTGTGTCATTTGACATCCCATTTAATCATCTTAAGTCATGTTACAGTTGGTCATCCAGAGTCTTGTCACGTCACAGCTGATCTTCCAGGTCCTGGGCACATCTCAGCTGATATTGAGGGGTTTGGTCATGTCACAGCTGATCTTCCAAAGTCTCGTCACTTTACAGTTGATCGTCCAGACTCTCGTAATGACCCAGCTGATCTTATCTCCCAGAGTCATGTCACGTCCCAGTTGATCATTCAGAGTCACTTCACATCACAGCTGATCATCCAGTTTCGTCTTGACACAACTGATCATCCAGAGTCACGTCACGTTACAGCTGATGTCCAGAGTCTCGACACATCACAGTTGATCGTCCAGAGTCATGTGACTTTACCGTGTTATTCCTGCTTCCTGATGGCCTTGCTTATGTTTGTGATCGTAGCTCCATGTTGCTTTGTTTTCAATAGAATCTTACTATCACTCTCTGTTGTTTAAAGTAGTAAAATATAACTTAATACCCACCATATTTCTGATATTATATATCAATCTAATCTGATTAATTTGATCGTTCACTTTTATTTGAAATCCGTGACTGCGGTGCACCTGTATTAGCGTTTTCATTCGTGCCTATCGCTGTTTTCTTTTCTCCTCTCCTCTCTCTCGCTACTCTCTCTCTCTCCAGTTTTTTTACAAGTTCATCAAAAAACTGTGGTAAGAATATTTCATCAAGCACGGTGAGTAATGGCTTCTCCTGCTATTGTTATTTGCACCTCTTGCCACATCTCTGTCGCTGATGAGGGATTCACATGTGATAAATGCAGGGAAATAGTTAGGCTGACAGAGAATATTTCAGAATTAAAGACACACATCCAAACTTTAATTGAGGACAGTAGGAATGTTAGGGCTCTAGATACGGCTTTGGATGCGTCTAGCTCAGGGATTCCTGTACATTGTTCGGTTCCGGCAGAGCCCCTGCAGCAGGGCAACTGGGTGACGGTGAGGCAGCGTACTCGTGGGTCAAAACACCGCTCTTCTGTTCCAATCAAAACATTAAACAGGTTCTCCCCACTCAGTGATGCACCCAATGAGAAACCTGATGAAAGTGCTCTAGTTATTGGTGATTCTATTGTACGGAACGTGAATATAGAGACACCAGCCCCCATAGTCAAATGTTTACCAGTAGCCAAAGCGCCTGACATCTTGGCAAATTTAAAAGTGCTGGCTAATGCTAAACGTAAACACAGTAAGATAGTTGTTCATGCCGACGCTAATGATTTTCGACTTCGCCAGTCAGAGATCACAAAAAAAAAACATTAAAAGAGGTGTGTGAACTTGCAACCACAATGTCAGGCACTGTAATATACTCTGGTCCCCTCCCTGCTTACCGTGGTGACGAGATGCATAGCAGATTGTCATCACTCAATGGCTGGATGTCTAAGTGGTGCCTGCAGAATAACAAAGGTTTCATAGACAATTGGACAAGCTTTGTGGCAGACCTGACCTGTTGAAAAGAGTTGGTCTTCATCCCTCCTGGGGTGGTGCCGCTTTTCTCTCTTGAAATATGGCACATAGTCTTAGAGTTTGTACTTGACTTACTGGGGCCCAGGTCAGGAAGCAGACAGACTGGCTAAACCGACCGTCTGCTAGCTGCCTCACGTCACAGAGGTCAGCTAATTCTCAGCACATAGAGACTCTTTCACCTAGATATCACACTATAGACACTGTGTCTGCTCCCCGAACTAGAAAATACACAAAAATGTCCAAACCAATGTAAGAGTAACAATTTAATTGAGGTTCAACAAATAAAAAACGATGGAATATTGACAAACAAATGATAAAGCTTGGCTTATTGAATATCAGGTGCCTTTCTACGAAAGCACTTTTTTGTAAATATGATCACTGATCATAATCTAGATGTGCTCAGTTTGACAGAGGAAAATAGCAGTAGCCATGGTCAGCTGACTGAATCAAGTACGCTGCTGTTTGCAGATTTACTGGACTTGCGTCGTCGCGGACATCACACTCCCGAGTCGAATGCACAAAGTCCGCACTACCGAGAATGCACGTCCAAAAACAGCGTACTTTGTATTGAGAAATGCGCGCAGACCTACGTCACCAGTCTATTGACGTATTCTAACAGAAACTATGGACTCTCTCTTTTCTAGCATTTTAAATACAGTTGCTCCTTTACGCTTAAGGAAGGTTAAGGAAACCAGTCTGACACCATGGTATAATGAGCACACTCGCACCCTAAAGAGAGCAGCTCGAAAAATGGAGCACAGCTGGAGGAAAACAAAACTAGAGGTATTTCGTATTGCTTGGCAGGAAAGTAACCTATCCTACAGAAAAACATTAAAAACTGCTAGATCTCTTTTAGAAGAAAACAAACATAACCCCAGGTATTTATTCAATAAAGTGGCTAAAAAAAAGAATCAACAAGTGTTGACATTTCCCAATATCACAGCAGTAATGAATTTATGAACTACTTTACATGTAAAATCGATACTATTAGAGATAAAATTGCTACCATTCAGCCGTCAGCTACAGTATCACATCAGACAGTGCACTATAGACCCCCTGAGGAACAGTTTCAATCATTCTCTACTATAGGAGAGGAAGAATTGTATAAACTTGTCTAAACCAACAACATGTATGTTAGACCCTATACCATATAAGCTCCTAAAAGAGGTGCTTCCAGAAGTCATAGATCCTCTTCTGAGTATTATTAATTCCTCATTGTCATTAGGATATGTCCCCAAAACCTTCAAACTGGCTGCTATTAAGCCTCTCATCAAAAAAACACAACTTGAACCCAAAGAACTAGTTAATTATAGACTGATCTCGAATCTCCCTTTTCTGTCCAAGATACTAGAAAAGGTAGTATCCTCACAATTATATTCCTTCTTAGAGAAAAATGGTATCTTTGAAGATTTCCCATCAGGATTTAGACCGTATCATAGTACTGAGACTCAGTACTTAGTGTTACAAATGATCTGCTCTTATCATCTGATCGTGGGTGTATCTCTCTATTAGTTTTATTGGATCTTAGTGCTGCGTTTGACACAATTGACCACAACATTCTTTTGCACAGACTAGAACACTTTGTTGGCATCAGTGGAAGTGCATTAGCATGGTTTAAATCGTACTTATATGACTACCATCAATTCGTAGCAGTGAATGAAGAGGTATCATATCAATCACAAGTGCAGTATGAATTCAGTACTAGGGCCGTTACTCTTCACGCTTTACATATTACCCTTGGTAAATATCAGCAGGAAACATGGTGTTAGCTTTCACTGTTATACTGATGATACTCAGCTATATATTTCTTCGCGACCCAGTGAAACACACCAATATGAAAAACTAATGGAATGCATAGTTGATATAAAAAACTGGATGACGAGTAATTTCTTACTGCTAAATTCTGAAAAAACAGAGGTGTTGATTATAGGACCTAAAAACTCTGCTTGTAATAACCTTGAACGCTGTCTAAGACTTGATGGTTGCTCTGTCAATTCTTCGTCATCAGTTAGGAACTTAGGTGTGCTATTTGATCGCAATCTTTCCTTAGAAAGCCACGTTTCTAGCATTTGTAAAACTGCATTTTTCCATCTCAAAAATATTTCTAAATTACGGCCTATGCTTTCAATGTAAAATGCAGAAATGTTAATCCATGCATTTATGACCTCAAGGTTAGATTATTGTAATGCTTTATTGGGTGGTTTTTCTGCACGCTTAGTAAACAAACTACAGCTAGTCCAAAATGCAGCAGCAAGAGTTCTTACTAGAACCAGGAAGTATGACCATATTAGCCCGGCAGGGGCGCTGGACTGGGGGTGAAACCAGTACTGATTACCAGGGCCCCAAAGGAAGAGAGGGCCCTTGAAAAGTCTGAAATATATATTTTCAAGGGGAGGGGGGCCCATTAGGACTGCTTATGCATAGGGCCCGGGATCTTGTGCAGCACCCCTGTAGCCCGGTCCTGTCAACACTGCACTGGCTCCCTATTAAACAGCATATATATTTTAAAATCTTGCTTATTACTTATAAAGCCCTGAATGGTTTAGCACCTCAGTATTTAAATGAGCTCCTGTTACATTACAATCCTTCACGTCTCGTCATGTCAAAGCTGGTCATCCAGAGACTCATCACATCACAGCTGATCATCCAGCGTCACGTCAGGTCACAGCTGATTGTCCAGAGTCACATAACGTCCCAGTTGATCCTCCAGAGTCACGTCTCAGCTGATCTTCCAGAGCCTCGTACGACAACTGATCGTCCAGAGGCACGTAATGTCCCAGTTGATCATCCAGAGTCACTTCAGGTCACAGCTGATCATCCAGAGTCTCGTAATGTCCCAGCTGGTCATCCAGACTCACGTAATGTCACAGTTGATCGTCCAGAGTCACTTCAGGTCGCAGCTGACATCCAGAGTCACGTAACATTCTAGCTGATATTATCCAGAGATGATGGCGCACAGTATGATTTATCCAGAGGTGGCGGCGGATGCTGCAAAACTTCCCGTGGCAGAAAAAAAATCTGAAGTGAAGTGACATACAGCCAAGTATGGTGACCCATACACAGAATTCATGCTCTGCATTTAACCCATCCAAAGTGCACAAACACACACAGCAATGAACACACACACACACACACACACAGTGAAAACACACCCAGAGCAGTGGGCATCATTTATGCTGCGGCACCCGGGGAGTAGTTGGGGGTTCGGTGCCTTGCTCAAGGGCACCTAAGTCGTGGATTTGCTGGCCCGAGACTGGAACCCACAGCCCTAGAGATAGTAGTCAAACTCTCTAACCATTAGGCCACGACTTCCCCATCCTGAAGAGGTCATGGAGACGGTCATTGAATCTCCTGTCAAAACTATCTCAGCCTTAGAAGCCAATCATGGACTCTCAGCCCTGCCCATTACAGTCACAAAGACCACCTTAGAACTCTTAGTCTGTTCTGTTATGGCCACGGAGGCCAATTATGAGCTATTGTCCTGTCCCAACATGGCCGCAAAGGCTGTTTGTGAATATTGTTGTTACTCAGCCAGTGTTTTTGGGTCTGGTTGACCCATTGCAGTTTTGGATTTTTAATTTAAAACAATCAAATATTAAATGTTAAAATACTCAACAAATGTTTAATTCATCCCAATTTCAAGCAATATAAACGCATATATATAATAGAATATTCTGAAGCTCCCTGCAACTTTAAATCAAAGCTGTAAAATCAAACAAAGCACGAGCCTTGCAACACAAAGCAAGTTTGATTTTTAATTCTACGTGGCATTGATTCAACGAGGTGCTGAAAGTATTCTTTAGAAATGTTGGCCCATATTGATAGGATAGCATCTTGCAGTTGATGGAGATTTGTGGGATGCACATCCAGGGCATGAAGCTCCCATTCCACCACATCCCAAAGATGCTCTATTGGGTTGAGATCTGGTGACTGTGGGGGCCATTTTAGTACAGTGAACTCATTGCCATGTTCAAGAAACCAATTTGAAATGATTCGAGCTTTGTGACATGGTGCATTATCCTGCTGGAAGTAGCCATCAGAGGATGGGTACATGGTGGTCATATACTTGACTAACTGGGGCCCAGGTCAGGAAGCAGACAGACTGGCTAAACCGACCGTCTGCTAGCTGCCTCCCGTCACAGAGGTCAGTTAATTCTCAGCACATAGAGACTTTTTCACCTAGATATCACACTATAGAGACTGTGTCTGTTCCCCGAACTAGAAAAAACAAAAAACGTCCAAACCAGGTTAAGATTAACAATTTAATTGAGGTTCAACAAATAAAAAACAGAAGCAATATGGATAAACAAATGATAAAGCTTGGCTTATTGAATATCAGATCCCTTTCTACGAAAACACTTTTTGTAAATAATATGATCACTGATCATAATATAGATGTACTCTGTTTGACAGAAACCTGGCTAAAACCTGATGATTACATTATTTTAAATGAGTCCACCCCCCAAGATTACTGTTATAAACATGAGCCACGTCTAAAAGGCAAAGGTGGAGGTGTTGCTTCAATTTATAACAACGTTTTCAGGATTTCTCAGAGGGCAGGCTACAAGTATAACTCGTTTGAAGTAATGGTACTTCATATAACATTATCCAAAGAAACAAATGTTAATGATAAATCCCCTGTTATGTTTGTACTGGCTACTGTATACAGGCCACCAGGGCACCATACAGACTTTATTAAAGAGTTTGGTGATTTTACATCTGAGTTAGTTCTGGCTGCAGATAAAGTTTTAATAGTTGGTGATTTTAATATCCATGTTGATAATGAAAACGATGCATTGGGATCAGCATTTATAGACATTCTGAACTCTATTGGTGTTAGACAACACGTTTCAGGACCTACTCATTGTCGAAATCATACTCTAGATTTAATACTGTCACATGGAATTGATGTTGATGGTGTTGAAATTATTCAGCCAAGTGATGATATCTCAGATCATTATTTAGTTCTTTGCAAAATTCATATAGCCAAAATTGTAAATTCTACTTCTTGTTACAAGTATGGAAGAACCATCATTTCTAACACAAAAGACTGCTTTTTAAGTTATCTTCCTGATGTATCCAAATTCCTTAGCATATCCAAAACCTCAGAACAACTTGATGATGTAACAGAAACTATGGACTCTCTCTTTTCTAGCACTTTAAATAAAGTTGCTCCTTTACGCTTAAGGAAGGTTAAGGAAAACAGTTTGACACCATGGTATAATGAGCATACTCGCACCCTAAAGAGAGCAGCCCGAAAAATGGAGCGCAGCTGGAGGAAAACAAAACTAGAGGTATTTCGTATTGCTTGGCGGGAAAGTAACATATCCTACAGAAAAGCATTAAAAACTGCTAGATCCGATTACTTTTCTTCTCTTTTAGAAGAAAACAAACATAACCCCAGGTATTTATTCAATACAGTGGCTAAATTAACGAAAAATAAAGCCTCAACAAGTGTTGACATTTCCCAACACCACAGCAGTAATGACTTTATGAACTACTTTACTTCTAAAATCGATACTATTAGAGATAAAATTGCAACCATTCAGCCGTCAGCTACAGTATCACATCAGACAGTGCACTATAGACCCCCTGAGGAACAGTTCCACTCATTCTCTACCATAGGAGAGGAAGAATTGTATAAACTTGTTAAATCATCTAAACCAACAACATGTATGTTAGACCCTATACCATCTAAGCTCCTGAAAGAGGTGCTTCCAGAAGTCATAGATCCTCTTCTGACTATTATTAATTCCTCATTGTCATTAGGACATGTCCCCAAAACCTTCAAACTGGCTGTTATTAAGCCTCTCATCAAAAAACCACAACTTGACCCCAAAGAACTAGTTAATTATAGACCAATCTCGAATCTCCCTTTTCTGTCCAAGATACTAGAAAAGGTGGTATCCACACAATTATATTCCTTCTTAGAGAAAAATGGTATATGTGAGGATTTCCAGTCAGGATTTAGACCGTATCATAGTACTGAGACTGCTCTTCTTAGAGTTACAAATGATCTGCTCTTATCATCTGATCGTGGGTGTATCTCTCTATTAGTTTTATTGGATCTTAGTGCTGCGTTTGACACAATTGACCACAACATTCTTTTGCATAGACTTGAATACTTTGTTGGCATCAGTGGAAGTGCATTAGCATGGTTTAAATCGTACTTATATGACCGCCATCAGTTCGTAGCAGTGAATGAAGATGTATCCTATCGATCACAAGTGCAGTATGGAGTACCTCAAGGCTCAGTACTAGGGCCGCTACTCTTCACGCTTTATATGTTACCCTTGGGAGATATCATCAGGAAACATGGTGTTAGCTTTCACTGTTATGCTGATGATACTCAGCTCTATATTTCTTCGCAGCCCGGTGAAACACACCAATTTGAAAAACTAATGGATTGCATAGTCGATATAAAAAACTGGATGACGAGTAATTTCTTACTGCTAAATTCTGAAAAAACAGAGGTGTTAATTATAGGACCTAAAAACTCTGCTTGTAATAACCTAGAACATTGTCTAAGACTTGATGGTTGCTCTGTCAATTCTTCGTCATCAGTTAGGAACCTAGGTGTGCTACTTGATCGCAATCTTTCCTTAGAAAGCCACTTTTCTAGCATTTGTAAAACTGCATTTTTCCATCTCAAAAATATATCTAAATTACGGCCTATGCTCTCAATGTCAAATGCAGAAATGTTAATCCATGCATTTATGACCTCAAGGTTAGATTATTGTAATGCTTTATTGGGTGGTTGTTCTGCACGCTTAGTAAACAAACTACAGCTAGTCCAAAATGCAGCAGCAAGAGTTCTTACTAGAACCAGGAAGTATGACCATATTAGCCCGGTCCTGTCAACACTGCACTGGCTCCCTATCAAGCATCGCATAGATTTTAAAATATTGCTTATTACTTATAAAGCCCTGAATGGTTTAGCACCTCAGTATTTGAATGAGCTCCTTTTACATTATAATCCTCTACGTCCGCTACGTTCTCAAAACTCAGGCAATTTGATAATACCTAGAATATCAAAATCAACTGCAGGCGGCAGATCCTTTTCCTATTTGGCGCCCAAACTCTGGAATAACCTACCTAACATTGTTCGGGAGGCAGACACACTCTTGCAGTTTAAATCTAGATTAAAGACCCATCTCTTTAACCTGGCATACACATAACATACTAATATGCTTTTATTATCCAAATCCGCTAAAGGATTTTTAGGCTGCATTAATTAGGTAAACCGGAACCGGAAACACTTCCCATAACAACCTATGTACTTGCTACATCATTAGAAGAATGGCATCTACGCTAATATTTGTCTGTTTCTCTCTTGTTCCGAGGTCACCGTGGCCACCAGATCCAGTCTGTGTCCAGATCAGAGGGTCACTGCAGTCACCCGGATCCAGTACGTATCCAGACCAGATGCTGGATCAGCACCTAGAAAGGACCTCTACATCCCTGAAAGACAGCGGAGACCAGGACAACTAGAGCCCCAGATACAGATCCCCTGTAAAGACCTTGTCTCAGAGGAGCACCAGGACAAGACCACAGGAAACAGATGATTCTTCTGCACAATCTGACTTTGCTGCAGCCTGGAATTGAACTACTGGTTTCGTCTGGTCAGAGGAGAACTGGCCCCCCAACTGAGCCTGGTTTCTCCCAAGGTTTTTTTCTCCATTCTGTCACCGATGGAGTTTCGGTTCCTTGCCGCTGTCGCCTCTGGCTTGCTTAGTTGGGGACACTTCATCTACAGCGATATCGTTGACTTGATTGCAAATAAATGGACAGACACTATTTAACTGAACAGAGATGACATAACTGAATCCAATGATGAACTGCCTTTAACTATCATCTTTGCATTATTGACACTGTTTTCCTAATGAATGTTGTTCAGTTGCTTTGACGCAATGTATTTTGTTTAAAGCGCTATATAAATAAAGGTGACATTGACATTGACATTGACATAAAGGGATGGACATGGTCAGAAACAATGCTCAGGTAGGCCGTGGCATTTAAACTATGCCCAAATTGGCACTGAGGGGCCTAAAGTGTGCCAAGAAAACATCCCCCACATCATTACACCACCACCAGCAGCCTGCACAGTGGTAACAAGGCATGATAGATCCATGTTCTCATTCTGTTTACGCCAAATTCTGACTCTACCATCTGAATGTCTCAACAGAAATCATCAGAGACTCATCAGACCAGGCAACATTTTTCCAGTCTTCAACTGTCCAATTTTGGTGAGCTTGTTCAAATTGTAGCCTCTTTTTCCTATTTGTAGTGGAGATGAGTGGTACCCGGTGGGATCTTCTGCTGTTGTAGCCCATCTGCCTCAAGGTTGTGTGTGTTGTGGCTTCACAAATGCTTTGCTGCATACCTCGGTTGTAACGAGTGGTTATTTCAGTCAAAGTTGCTCTTCTATCAGCTTGAATCAGTCGGCCCATTCTCCTCTGACCTCTAGCATCAACAAGGCATTTTCACCCACAGGACTGCCGCATACTGGATGTTTTTCCCTTTTCACAGCATTCTTTGTAAACCCTAGAAATGGTTGTGCGTGAAAATCCCAGTAACTGAGCAGATTGTGAAATACTCAGACCGGCCCGTCTGGCACCAACAACCATGCCACGCTCAAAATAGCTTAAATCACCTTTCTTTCCCATTCTGACATTCAGTTTGGAGTTCAGGAGATTGTCTTGACCAGGACCAGACCCCAAAATGCATTGAAGCAACTGCCATGTGATTGGTTGATTAGATAATTGCATTAATGAGAAATTGAACAGGTGTTCCTAATAATTATTTAGGTGAGTGTATATAGTGATAGAGACTTGAACATGTAAGGTCAGATTTATTTTTTTTAAATCGTGCAATCTATTGATACCACAGATTATTTATATAACATGATCTGTATACATTAATATTTATTTAAAATAAATGATTTATAATAACTGTTAAACTAAAATTGCTTGTAATAGATAAATAATAATAATAATAATAATAATAATATGAATCATAATAATTATCTAAACCTAAAATGGCTCAGTAACTATCATTAAAGCCAGAACCTTTTTTTTAGCATTAGTGATGAATAAATAAACTGGGGGAGTAACTTTGTGTCATGTGTCACTCTTCTTACATCTGTTAGTCATGGAGTGTAAGTTACTATGGCAATGAATGCCGCTAAAAGCCAAGCCACTTACATGGTACCTAAAACCCAGGATTGGTGCAAACTAGGGCTTGAAAACGAAAAAAAATTCAATCAGTTCACTCCGAGCAGAATCGATATTCTCTCGCTCTCTCTCTCTCTCTCTCTATATATATATATATATATATATATATATATATATATATATATATATATATACGCTGTAAGGATGAAAGAACATGAGATACTTTGATCTCCTGAGAAACAAACAATACAAACATACACGAGCATCTTCGAGACACTCCACAGAGTGGAGGAGCAGGAGACCTCCTTCCCTTCTGTCCATTTGTTTCATTTTAAATCCCTTCACCCATTCTTCCTTCTACTCAATCTGCTCAAAATGATTACATGAAAATGTCAATGCAAGTGAATTAATACTCATGTCTAGTATCGTTGGAAATGTCTCAGTGCAACTGGTACAATGGTCTCAATCTAACAAAGGTAGATTAGAAGATAATACAGATCCGAAGAGTCAGGAGATATCTTGATTACTGTGATGGGAGTGTCCTTTCCCAGGGTCTTCCATGTGAATTACCCTCTATTCTCTTTGGGTCGTAAAACCACCCAGGCTTGGGACCTGAGTTAATGCAAATTCCAATGGTTAGTTCCTGTCTCCATCTCGGGGGATGTTTGTCTTGGTCTGAGGTATTGTTAGCAGAGTAACTCACGCAGACAACAGGATTACTGTTTCACATCAACCAGTTTTGTTCAGACTGGCGCACTTTTATTTAAACAGAAACATGTGCATTCATTCAGTCACTGATTAGGTCACATGACATACACTCTGCAACATGATTGCCTGGTTCAAGGAAAATAAATAAAAGGTAAACAAACCAAATATAAATGAGGGCTTCAGACGAAGAACCATATAAGTCCATATTTTCAATTTTTGAAGAATACATTTTTTTTTAATTTGGACTCTGAATATTATATTACTTTTTTTTTTTTAATTGAAGATAGACAACAAAAGCTTCCCAATTCTAATGAGATAGGATTTTTTAGTATCAATCTTAAAAATAAAAAGTTAGAGTAATTTACATTTCTGGAATGTGGAAGAACAGTATATGTCCAGTTAATGTGGAATAACAGTATAAGTCCAATTAATCATATCAATTTAAACCACTGGAGATTTAATTCTTTTATCTTAGTTTTAATACAGTAACAGAACCTTAAAGAAAATATTAAGCATTTATTTCTTTCAATTTCTTTTATTTTTTGCCAACGTAAATCACAGAACAAAAACGCGGACAATACGGTACGAACAATGAACAATACATAGGCCTACTTATAGTACAGAAAATAAACGTCAGTACAAACAAACCGTACATACTTACAATAAACAACACATACAAACAATAAACAGTAATAACGGTAAACAATACATATTTACAATACAGACATACATCATCTTCATTCCATGCTCGTTCCATATGCTAGTTTACCATATATGTCTTCCTTTTTTTGGTTCTAAATAAAATAAAATAAATACCTATATATTACTATTATACAACATAAGATAAGGCATACAAGATAAGCTACAGCTACTTTTATGATTCATTTCACACAATATATCCCACCTTTCCCTGCACATGACCTACACATACCAGGCTACTCTTCACATTCTAGTGTCCCATAAAATGCTTGGGCCTCCGCTGGCATGTAGGCTAGCATTTTCATAAGGTCACGGTGCTTCTCCTTCTTGATGGGCAGAGGGTCCTCGTAAGCACGAGCATACGTGGTGGAAAACAAGGGAGCTGGAGGTGGTTGATTCTTCCTCTGTTTGGTGATCAGCCAATGCTTCCATCCCTCGTAGAGGCTGTGGCTCCCTTTTGTGTGGACACACCATGGATCAGTAGCTGAAATCATGATTCAACAAGAAATTCAATAAAGATTCTTCCTTCACGCACATATCCCCAACACTGTTAATCTCAGAAAACCAGTTTAGTTTTAGTCTAGTTCTTTAGTTCTTTAGTTTTTTACCTGTCACTTTCAACCACATCATGGATGTGATTAGGAAGCCAGGTGGATGCTTTAATGTTGCATCAGGGAGCTGCCTGAAGTCCGCACATTTCATCTCAATTACTTTAAATGGATGCAGCTGCCTGGCTCCACGGATCATCTCGGCGACATCGCTGGGGGTGTGGAGTGTGGACACCTTACGCCTCTTGTCCAGCGTGGCAAATGAACGGTCACAGGGAAGGAAGGAGTGACCAGACACCATGAACTTCTGCTCTATCTGACTGAAGAACCCTCTAGATACGAGTAGGGCCATGAGGTTTAGGACTCGCCAGTTGTTGTTCTGCCCACAGCATCGGTCACTATAGATGATGAGCTTCCGTTCCTTTGCCTGGACTAGGGGAGCGAAAGAGGTTTCTGCCCACTTCAAAAGACAGCTTGCCACCTCGATGGAACCTCTGTGAGCGATGCCCTCATGCCAGAGGCACATTGTAGGAGGTTTGTCAATGCCCATCTCCTGGATACAGAGGTTGTAGTTGGCCAGCTGCCGTTGATAGTACACGTTGGAGTGTGTCAGGTTTGGCGTGAACACTACCCCCTGCATGTCGATGCAAATGACATGGCAGTCATCATTGGTTTTGGCCCACTCTGTGTCAGCCTGCAACTGGGTGTACGTTTTTTTGGCTTTCCGGTGGTGAAGCTCACTCTCGGCTGCGATCTTCAACCTTTCTCCATCTGTTGTAGCAGCTACTAATTTTGAGAACAGGGCGTCACATTTTGCACAAGTATCACTTCTTGGCTGCCCAAAACTGAGGTTTTGCTGCTTGAAGATGTCCCTATAGAGCCAGAACTTTGCAGTGGATGCTGGATTGTTTTCCTTGTATAGGCGGAACATGCGGAGCAGGTTTAAATCAGGGCTCAGGTACTCCCTCTCCACATCTCCCTTCATCCGTGAGTAGTGGTTCAGTTGGCGTGGGAAGCTCAGGATGTGCTCTCTTATCCCCTCTCTCACTGCAGGATGAATGCTATGAGGCCTAAAAAATAAACAACACAACTCATGAACAAGGGAAATATAATAAACTGGTCTGTTTTGCACAATTGCATTGTTTCTGTGACAATAAAATTTAATACAATTGTAAACTTTTCTCTAAACTATAGGATTTTGTTTTTCACAAACAATCATTAAAGGGATACTTCAGGATTTAGCATTTAGCTTTGTATTAGTAGAAAACCAGTATAGTATTTTCGAATTACCATGCTTTCCTCCCTCATATCCCCCTGAGATGAGAGATTTATGTATTTTTTGTCTGGAAAAAATCCTCAGATGATGCAAAAATTGTCATTGTTTACATGCACACCTTTTGTTTCAATCTAACTGAATTCATTCTGATTGGTGAATCTAAATGTTATGTTTACATGAACGCTAAACATGTGATTGATTGATGTGTGCGTTTTAGCATTGCTAAGAAAATTCCCGCTCCTCCGTGAGAGACACGAGACCGGTGCGTCTCACAGGTGTTGCTCACCAGTAATCACGCCACCGGCCTCGCGCCGTTCTCCCGCGGCCCTCAGTCTCGTCCTGCTCGCCACAGTAAACACAGTGAATGGCAACTGTAGAACGCAAAAGCGAATCCTGGACATTTTGGCCGATCTCGAAATCCTGGGATCATACATTACATTTGCATAGCACTTTACCTCTGATATCGATCTCAAAGTGCAAGAATATGTTTCCTGACTGGGCAACAACAGTGAGCTGAATCCTAACCATTACAGTTTGTGCATGCTGGCGTTATAGGGTGGCAAGGCTCCCGACGCCCTATAATGCCAGCGTCCAGTGCACCATTAGATCAGGCAATGTTGTAGGGCAACTGATGCTGACATTGGTGCAGCTTTAAAAACTAACAGGACGAGAGCATGAGGTCCTTCAAGATTTTTTTTTTTTTACCTGTTCTTATGTTTTCCTCTGAAGTCCTCTAATGGAGACCTGACTACCTGCTCTGTCCCCTCAGACTGACTGCCTAACTTTTCTTGAATAACCTTTTCAAAGATAAGTAACTTTAAATAAATATGTTATGGACAATGTATCTAATTAAAATCATGCATGTAATAAAAAGTTAATAAATGGAAAAAGCTAGGCTGTATAAAACTTGCCTGTAGGCGACTGTTGGTCAGTTGAAAGACTGACATAAATGTGAGCTTACAAACAGCAAGTCTTTGGCCTCCTTGTTGCATATGGTACTTGAAGGTGTACTTCCTCTTTGTATTCTCAGTGTCGGGCCCACGTGGTCGTCTGCGACTCACCTTGTGCTAGAAGTAAAAAGACATATTGGGATGATCAGTGATCAGGCACATATGCAGTCTTAGTGAATTAAAGGCATACAGTATTATTCAATTCACTGGTTATTTCATGGGCCTACATTGTAATGCATTGCATACTGTTGACATGATATGGTCATGAATTGCTTAAGTTAGCATACCTGCTCTAAACCAGAGAGAATGATAGCCTGCTGCCTCCCATAAGAGACAGCATAAAACTCTGTGAAGAGCTGGAGTTTTCTTTGGTCTGTTAGGCTTGAACACTGCCTGGGACATGTCTCCTTGCACGCCTTTCCCTTAACAGAAACAAAGTCACATTAGCGTTTTTTTGTTTTTTTTTTGAGCTATAAAACACTAGAGCTATTAGCAGCTATTAAGGTTACTAGCTAGAATATATAACAGCTTACACAATCAATGCATTTTTTTTTTTTTTACCTTTTTTATTTATTTAATTTTTATTATTTATTAAATAACAAGTAACAAACATAGCATAGCATACAATATTACAAAAACAAAGTGTTGCATTCAATGGTAACAGGGATCCAAAAATTATATAAAAATATTTTAAACACGTCAATGACTTTTTTTTACCAATTTCAGTGAAGACATAAAGCAATCAAATTCTACTCTAAACATCTTAAAGATTGGGGATGAATTTACATATGTTTGTTTATGTATATAAAATTCTGCCAGCAGTCCTTATAACACAATCAATGAATGGTAAAAAAAAAAAACATTCAAGCCTAACATTAGACGCAGCTGGGCTGCACCTAAAGCGTTTCGATTCATTTCTCCGTGGTTATAAGGAGTAACTTAGAGACATGTTTAAAACGTCCCCTGAATCCTAATTTTCTCAGCTTTCATATCAACCCATTCATGACTTGAGCCTTTAAACAGAGTGAGCTATATGAATGAACTGTAGTAGACGACGCCCAGTAGCCTACACGCCCCTCTGACTGAAACCGCTAACTTTATGTAGATACTTTGTATACGGTTTTTCACTCACCTCTTTTGGTGGACATTTTCCTCGTTTTTGCTCTCCTCTCCGGTTCACATATGGTTTCCCAGCATCCCTCAAAGACTTCCTTGCTCTGTCCTTCCATTCATTCATGTTCGCTCTCCTTTTTTTACCGACGTTTCGTCTATTAATGTCCGCAGCGGACATGAAAGCAACCGGCATCTCCATTTTTCGTTAGTGGACATAAACGGTTTTTCCGCGTGAGACTATTTTAAAATTTTAAATTCAGAGTTTTGGTCGCGCGAACAGCCCCCAAAGTGATTCTGTATACAAAGTGGCACACATACATTGAAGTCACATGGTTATCTCAATTTTTGTTTTTTTGGACTTATACGGTTGTTCGTCGCATGTACTCAAATGAGAGCACAATATTTATAAATCTCAACACCCCCACTTGCTCTCACATTTCTATTTCAACATTTCCAGTTCATCATCTCAATACAAGTACAAAATTCATACACCAAACATAAATGAGTTAAATTTCATTAACTTGAGCTTTGTTGCTGGTTTTGTTAGCACATCTGCAACCATATCACCAGTTGGACAGTATTCCAGACTAATTCTGCCCTCCTTTATCACAGATCTCACAAAATGGTACTTAATGTCCACATGTTTACATCGTTGTCTATACACAGGATTTTTTGCTAAAGCAATGGCACCCTGATTGTCCTCATACACTCTCGATTCATATTTCTGACCACCAATGTTTTCTAACAATTGCTGTAGAAATAAACACTCCTGTACAGTCGCAGCTAAAGCCATATACTCTGCTTCACAAGTCGACAGAGCAACAGTAGGCTGTCTTTTGGTCTTCCATAAGACCAGTGGACCATTTTTGTTTAGGCTAATACAGTAACCTGTAGTACTCAGTCTATCAGTTACATCAGCTGACCAATTCGCGTCGCTGTACGCATGAATCAAGTTATCATTTTCACCTTTTTTGTAACACAGTTCTTTGTCTTGTGTCCCTTTTAAATATCTTAAAACATGCTTGACAGTGTTCCACTGTTCTGTGGTTGGTCTAGTAAAATACTGTGACAGTTTGCTCACTACAAAACTTAGGTCTGGTCTTGTGCATGTTGCCCGGTAGATTCAGCTACCTACAACCTCCCTGTATTTTCTGACATCACTCATTTCCACAGCATCATCAGTGTAGTTTAGTTTCTGTTCACATGGAGTTACTCTGGACTTACAATTCTGCATGTCAAATCTCTCAAGTATTTTCTTAATATACCTACATTGAGACATTGTAACACAATCAAAATCTTGTTCATAATCAATACCAAGGAAATGTGTTAATTTTCCCAACTCCTTCATTTTAAATTTTGCACTGAGTTTCTCTTTTACATGATTAAGCACATACATATTGTTGGCTGCAATAATCAAGTCATCAGCCCATATGATTATAAAAACTTTCTCAGTTTCTGTAACCTTCGTGTAAACACAATGATCAGCTGGGTTTTGAACAAACTTCATTTCACAAAGATACTCATGCAACATTCAGTTCCAGTTCCGGCCCGACTGTTTAAGTCCATACAGTGATTTTTTCAATTTATACACCAGTTTTGCATTACCTTGAGATTTGATCTCGTAACCCTCTGGCTGTTTCATATAAATGTCACACTCTATTGGCGCATGTAAGTATGCAGTGGTCACATCCATTTGATGAACAATCAAATTTTCCTGTACTGCCTTCTGTATCAACACTCTGATGCTTGTCATACTGGCAGTTGGAGAAAAAGTCTCATCATAGTTCACACCTCTCTCTTGAACTCTGTAACCTTTGGCAACATATCGCGCTTTGTATTTGTCTGTTCCATCACTATTTTTCTTAATAGCGTAGACCCATTTACCCCCCACTAATTCTTTACCTTCAGGTAGACTGGTCAGGGTAAAAGTTACACTTTCCTTTAATGACTTCATCTCTTCATTCATAGCCTTAACCCATTCATCTGCATTCACTGATGTTACTGCTTCTTTGTATGTCTGGGGTACATTACATACAAGTCTGTAACAATAATCAATGTTAGCTCCGTCACCATCCAAACCACAAACAATCACTTAAATATCCTGGCCTTTTCCTCTCTCTGGCAGGATTTCTCCCGGTTTCAGGTTTATGATCTTTTTGTGTTTGGTTTTCGCACATTTCTGGCTCTTTTTCTGTGACTGGTTCTTGAGAATTCTGCAGATTAATTTCAGAACCTTCTCTTTTCGATTCTCTAAGATTATTCCCAACCCCAAAATCGTCACAATCATCATCAATCGAAATCTCGTCTGCCTCAGCACTCATTTCAGGTAAAAACTTAACTAGTCCGCGCTTCTGTATTTTCCTGCTATCAGGATAGTAGATCATGTATGCTGGACTATTCTTGTCATATCCCACAAAAATGCCCTTCTCACATTTAGAGTTCAGCTTACTTTTCTCATGTTGATAAGCGTAACACGGAATACCAAACTTCTGCATTCTAGAAATGTTAGGTTGCCTGGCTGTTAACATGAAGTAAGCTGTCTGTTTAGTTCGGTTATTAAAACATCTGTTTCTAACTACAGCCGCAGTCTGGACTGCATAGGTCCACAATGTCTTTGGTAACCCACTTTCTATTAACATGCACCTAGCCATGTCAAATAAGGTTCTCCAGTTATGTTCCGCAGTGCCGTTTTGGTGTGGAGAGTATGGTGCAGAGGTCTCATGTCTAATACCGTTTCTACTCAATAATGCCTGGTACTCCCTTCCTGTGAACTCTGTCCCATTATCAGACCTGATGCATTTAACTCTGCCATATGGAGCCATATCAGCAAGAAATTTCTCTGTGGCGGTTATTGTGTCGCTCTTGTTTTTCAAAAAATATACCAACACAGCACTAGAATAATCAACTGTGAAAGATAATGCATATTTATGGCCATCTTTGGACATTGGGTCTATAGGTCCTGCTAAATCGGTATGTACCATTTCTAGAGCTGCTTTGGCTCTCGCATCTGGCTCTCGGTTTCTAGTCTCAATAAACTTGCCTTGTATGCAAATCTCACACGGTGGGGTTGGTTTGTCTGCTCTATTCTCAATGTTCATACCATCTACAACATTCTCGAGCTTAATTACATCCCCATAGTTGCAATGACCTAATATCTCATGCCATGTCTGCAAGTCATAACATTTTCTACATTGGTCATCACACTCGTTGTCTTTTGTGTGCAAATAGTACAGTTTATTATGCACGTGTATGGGGAATTCAGTACCGTCTTTATGTAGCAGAACGTTCTTCCCTTCTCTGAAGATCACGGTTGCTCCATTCGAGGTGGCTGCCTTCACAGAGAAGATGTCCTGTGGGTACGTGGGGATGTACAGCGCGTTCCTTAGCGTTGTCTTGAAACGTCGTCCAGTGCTGTCCACCAAACATACTGCCGCGTCTCCTATGTTCTTAGCGACTCTGTTGCACCTCGTGCCGTCAGCCAATTCCACACAGTGTGTGTCAGCCTGGAAACTGCTGTCAAACCACTGGAACTTTGCGATGTCTGTGATGATGTGTGAAGTTGCACCTGCATCCACCATTAGGCCCTTTCTTTCATCCTCATGCCTCCACATCTCAGCGTCGCTTGCCCGAAAAACATATTCTTTGTCACCCGGCTCCTCGGACACTTTTCTTGCGTTATCCCGTGGCTTTCTCCGTCTGCAGGTTGCATCGCGGTGAGTGGTATTTTTACATTGACTGCACCACTGTTTACGTTGGCATGTCCTTGCTTTATGGCCTTTGTGCCACACCGGTAACAGACAATGTCAGCACTTGCAGCTGCACAGTCAGCAAAAGTGGATTTTGTTCCAAACTGCGCTCTTGCTTTCATTACATTGTCCCCGGACGCAGTTGTCCGCATATTTTCAATGTCCTCATAACTTCGAAGTCTTGTCTTAAATTCGGCAAAAGTCATTTTAACATCACTCTGAGTAACATGGATAGTAAATGGCTTAAATGTCTCTGGAAGTCCTTTCAAAACCATTGCTGTCAAAAGTTCGTCACTCAGATTCTCACCTGCATTTCTCAAAGCAGTGATTGTAGTTTCAGCTCTGGTGACATATTCCGTAACACTCTCACTCGACAATTTTTGGAGTGAAGTTAGCTCTGTGTACAAGCTTATTACCCGGGGCTTCCCTTTGCCAGCATAATATCCACGTAAAATCTCCAGCGCCGCACGTCCGTCATCTGCTGCTTCTCTCATGACCAGCGACAGGCTTTTGTCATCCAGGAACTGTATCAGCTCAGCATAGGCTTCGGCGTTTTTCGTCTCGTCTTCCTCATCTTCGAAAGAAGGTTCATTCAAGATAGTCTCTTTCAGTCCTTGTAAACAAAGGTGACCCAAAGATTTCGTCTCCCATAACTCATAATTTTCCTCATCTCCGTCAAAGACAAGCCTTGACCAGCGGCTCGATGATACCGCTGCTTTTGTCTTTCTGCTCATGTTTGCAGCCTCATGTCATTTCTCTTACAAACTCGGGTACACGCAGTTAAGTTTTCGTTGCGACTTTTACCCAGCGACTTAACACCCGTATTCTGGGCCCATAACCTGTTAGCAGAGTAACTCACGCAGACAACAGGATTACTGTTTCACATCAACCAGTTTTGTTCAGACTGGCGCACTTTTATTTAAACAGAAACATGTGCATTCATTCAGTCACTGATTAGGTCACATGACATACACTCTGCAATATGATTGCCTGGTTCAAGGAAAATAAATAAAAGGTAAACAAACCAAATATAAATGAGAGCACAATATTTATAAATTTCAATAGGTATTTAAACGATTGCAGCAAGAGGATCAGGGCGATTCTGTAGCCAGAAAGTCCGTAGTGTGTTGTGTCTCTTGACTTCATACTATGTATTTTCTAAGGTCAGGTATGCATATTTTACTTTCAGATTCATCTTTGAGAATTTGATGTTTTGTATTGATATGATTTGATGTGTTTCAATTGGATATGTAATTGGCATAACACATATTTACCTGACTGATAATAAATTGTTACATTTGATTTTATTCTGTTTTACTTAGTAATTATTGATATCGGGTGTGTGTTCACAGTGTGTGTGTGTGTGTGTGTGCGTATTCACTGCTCCGGGTGTTTGTTCACAGTGTGTGTGTGTGTGTGTGTATTCACAGTGTGTGTGTGTGTGTGTGTGTGTATGTGTTCACAGTGTGTGTGTGTGTGTGTGTGTGTGTGTGTGTGCGCGTGTGTGTGTGCGTGTTCACTGCTCCGGGTGTTTTTTCACAGTGTGTGTGTGTGTGTGTTTTCACAGTGTGTGTGTGTGTGTGTTTTCACAGTGTGTGTGTGTGTGTTCACAGTGTGTGTATTCACAGTGTGTGCGTGTGTGTGTGTGTGTGTGTTCACAGTGTGTGTGTGTGTGTGTGTGTTCACAGTGTGTGTATTCACAGTGTGTGTGTGTGTGTGTGTGTGTGTGTGTGTGTGTGTGTTCACTGCTCCGGGTGTGACTGGAAAGTCAGTCTTCATCCGTTGACACAGTGTTTCCACTGCTTGACGATATGCTTTGTTGTGCTTCTTTCAAATCTTTCTCATTTCATGGTCAAGAGACCATCACAGTTCCATTCAGCCCAGCCACTTGAATCTGGTGCTGCTGTGCCATTTGTCAATAGGGGTGAAGCCAGGAGTCCAGATCAAAGTCCATTTTGGCACACCACAGTTCTCTAAGGGGAAAAATTTAATAATTTTAAATTTCTTAATTTGTTTTCACAATTTTCCAAGCTCTCTTTTACTCTGTTCAGGGCTGTTATGCTAAAGGTACCTTTTCTTTTTTGGAAAACCATGATTCTCATCCCAGGGTATGACTTCCATAATTATTTTCCATATGCCATTGTAAATTTGACTGTCCAAATCATCAAGACCAATCTTAGATTTGACATTCCCAGACCCCATTTTCGCAATCCAAGACTTTACCTGCAACGCGTCCTCTTTTCCTCCCACATAGTCGTCACTACCGTGTGGCTTCGCACTTACTTGCAGAAGTCTTGCCTTGTCACCCCCGTCTTGCTTCCTTGCAACCATGCATGATAATATTGTGTATCGTCAATCTTACGTGCTGATGATATGATGATTTAAATATGACCATATCGCCCAACACTAGTCAAGACCCGAGCATGCAGATGAGCTTCCCTGAGATAGTTTCTGACAGTTTGTGCAGAAATCTTTGGTTATCAAACTGATTGTTGCTGCAGCTGTCCGGGTGGCTGGTCTCAGATGATCTTGGAGGTGAAGATGCTTGGTTTGAAGGTCTTGGCTGGTGTCACACGTGGTCTGCAGTTGTGAGGCCGGTTGGATGTACTGCCAAATTCTCTGAAACGCCCATGGCGACGGTTTATGGTAGAGAAATTAACATCGGGCAACAGGTCTGTTGGCCAATTGCATGCTCCCTCAAAACTTGCGACATATGTGTATTGTGCTGTGTGATAAAACTGCACATTTGAGAGTGGTATTTTATTGTGGCCAGCCTAAGGCACACCTGTGCAATAATCATGCTGTCTAATCAGTATCTTGATATGTCACACCTGTGAGGTGGATAGATTATCTTGGCAGAAGTGCTCACTAACACAGATTTAGACAGATTTGTGAACAATATTTGAGAGAAATAGGCCTTTTGTGTACATAGAAAAAGTCTTAGATCTTTGAGTGCAGCTCATGAAAAATGTGGGCAAAAACAAAAGTGTTGCAGTTTATAATTTTGTTCAGTTTAATAATAATAATAATAATAATAAATGTTTGTTGATGAGCCATCCATCCATCCATCTTCTTCCGCTTATCCGGGGCCGGGTCGCGGGGGCAGCAGTCTAAGCAGAGAACCCCAGACTTCCCTCTCCCTAGACACTTCCTCCAGCTCTTCTGGGGGGACACCGAGGCGTTCCCAGGCCAGCTGGGAGACATAGTCTCTCCAGCGTGTCCTAGGTCTTCCCCGGGGTCTCCTCCCAGTGGGACGCGCCCGGAACACCTTGCCGGGAAGGCGTCCAGGAGGCATCCAGAACAGATGCCCGAGCCACCTCAGCTGACCCCTCTCGATGTGGAGGAGCAGCGGCTCTACTCTGAGCTCCTCCCGGGTGACTGAGCTTCTCACCCTATCTCTAAGGGATCGCCCAGCCACCCTGCGGAGAAAGCTCATTTCGGCCGCCTGTATCCGGGATCTTGTCCTTTCGGTCATGACCCAAAGCTCATGACCATAGGTGAGAGTAGGAACGTAGATTGACCGGTAAATCGAGAGCTTCGCCTTGCGGCTCAGCTCTTTCTTCACCACGACAGACCGGTACATCGCCCGCATTACTGCAGAAGCTGCACCGATCCGTCTGTCAATCTCCCGTTCCATCCTTCCCTCACTCGTGAACAAGACCCCAAGATACTTAAACTCCTCCACTTGAGGCAGGAACTCTCCACCAACCTGAAGTGGGCAAGCCACCCTTTTCCGACTGAGGACCATGGCCTCGGGCAGAGACGAAATCGTGTTGTCACCAAACCTGACCCCCTCCGGCCCCTGGCTGCGCCTAGAAATTCTGTCCATAAAAATCATGAACAGAACCGGCGACAAAGGGCAGCCCTGCCGGAGTCCAACACGCACCGGGAACAAGTCTGACTTACAGCTGGCAATACGAACCAAGCTCCTGCTCCGGTCGTACAGGGACCGGATAGCCGTTATCAAAGGGCCCCGGACCCCATACTCCCGGAGCACCCTCCACAGGCCGCCGCGAGGGACACAGTCGAATGCCTTCTCCAAATCCACAAAGCACATGTGGACTGTTGTTGATGAGCAAATCAGTATATTAGAATGACATCTGAAGGATCAAGTTACAGACTGGAGTAATGATGCTGAAAATTCAGCTTTGATCACAGGAATAAATTACGTTAATAAAAATATTTCACAGTATTACTGTTTTTACTGTTTTGGATCAAATATATGAAGGCTTATGAGCAGAAAATACTTCTTTAATAAAACTTTTTTATTTTGACTGGTAGTGCGTTAAAAACAAATGTTTTAAACTGCCTAAATGTCAAAATTAGTACATATTTGTTGAAAATGTCTGATAAACTATTGAATTATTAGGCTGTGAGCCTGTTACTCATAATATTCTTTTGTGTTGCTGTCTGCTCTAGCTCCCTCTCTATACAATAAATCCATTTTATGTAACTTTACAATCAATATTCACGTCCTTTAGCACAGCATTCTGAATGATGATAATAATGGGGTGCCCTATAGCCTAACAGATACTAGAAATTTAATACTCAACTACATTAATAAAGACAAAACTATCTTTACAAATGAAACGGACCTGTGCTTGAAGCTCTGAACAGGTCAGTGATGTTGCTACATTTCCCTGCTTCTTCTGACCACTTTGATTGAGGAACAAACATGAGCTGATTCATTTATCGCAGCAATGCCAGCCAAGACTTATTATCCATTTATTATAAAACAAAAACGGAAATGATCACTTTGGTACATTGAGAAGGCATGAATCTAAAATATTAGTAATTATAACTAAAATAAATAAAACAGGGCAACGGGCCAAATGTCCTATAATATTTTAAAACCAATAATTTCAAGATCAGTGTACCTCATTCATGGAAAGATTCAGGGACATTTAATTTATAAAATTGCATCAAAAGGATCAAAATCGTGTAATGCAATTGTCTACTTTCTGCTGTTATAATCAGGGTTATGTCCCTTCACTTTACTACATCCTTTCACTTTTTTTTTTACGTGGTACTGACAGATTTACTTTTACTTTTGTCAGGAGAAAGCAGGCTGGATACAGGTGCGGGTAAACTCAAGGCTTTATTCACAAAGCGGAGACAGAGAAGAAAGAGTCACGCTCCACAGGTTTCACTCGCAGTGACAGGATGAACAGCTGAAGCTACTAGGAGCTCTGGGCTTGTAAGAACTAGAGCAGAGAAATAAGCCAAACACACTGGAGCCTGAGGACAAGACACGACAGGGTGAGTACAAAGAACTGCTAGATGATCGGAGCTATTGGAACGAATAACAACAGTCTGACAATAGACAGAGAAACACAGGGAATAATAAAGGGGAAAAAATTAGAAGGACATAGAGAACAGGTGGCGAGCAATTATGGTTAACAACGGGGAACAAGGGAGGCGGGGAAAACACAAACAGGCAGATGTGGTGAGCAGTCACCATCCCAACACACACACACCCACACCAAAAAGACAGGTGATTAGCCCCGAGACCCGACAACTTTTGTTTCAGAGTTGATTGAAGACAATAAGTGGAAAGAAGAATAATTCTGATGAGAAAAATCATGCCGGAAGTGGAGAAATGCATCACACGTGTGATCATTATAATGTGATCATGTGATCATTATAATGAGTTATACATCACTGTTGTCTAGATGTTGAATTAACAAAGATACATTATTCTGTTTTATGCTTGTTTTCTGTTTTCATCTAACATTAAACTCACTTAATATCATAATCCATGACACTCGCTGAGTTTTTACAGATCTGTTTTTATTGTTTATGTGTAGTAAAGGCTTGGGATCAGTCCAATTACTGTTAACTGGATATTATCTTTTACATCCTCGAATGTATTGTCTTTTGATTTAGTATTAAAGTTTCGAAATGGTTTTCGTTCTTGCTGAACTGTCCATTGTCCTGAACCCATCATATTATAAAAGAGACTTTACATCAAACAGGATTGAACATGACATTAAATAAATACATCAAGAGACTCTGAACCAACTTCAAGTTGAGACCATTCATTACAATCTGTATCATAAATGACTGACATTTGATATAAATTGCAGGGTGGCTTTTTAAATAATGTTAAAGTTTCATTGAACATATATTTTAAAAATGATTTTAACAAGACAATTACCTTTAAATAGGCCTAAAGTTTCTGAAGAAAAGAAAGTAGTTTCAAAAGACCTTCAGAACCTTTTCAACCCAAAATAATTTTTTAACACTTAATTTTTCACAAGTAAAACCAGAAAAACAGGGTTTAATAAAACAGCAAGACATCGGCTGTAGTATGTTCTGTAGTGTCCAGACAAGATGTTTTAGCTTGCTTTCAAAAACTATTGAAATAAATCATATGTCATTGTTAAAACCAACACTCCAACGCAGTTCTTGTTTTTGCTGCTAAGTTTGTTACCGTTATTTCTCACGGTTGAATATGAATATCCACTGGATAACCGCAGGTGTTGTTTAGGGACCGTCTGCAAACTCCAGCCACAGTGTGAAACAACGTTTTAGTAAAAGCTAGTGGCCAAGCTAACTTACTGAATATGAGCTGCAACATTTAGGAATGTGAAAAATAAAAAGGATTAAAAATGTTGGTGAATTACAGCATTTTTTTTTAAATCGAGGTGACTGAGGTAATTGAGAACGGTCCCTTAAGTCGTGATGTTAGGCAGTGGTGCAGTAAAGATCTGGAACTTCTTTAAAGTATTTTTTCTTTATTAAAGAGCAATACTAAATATACAAGAGATAAGATAGATATTTTAAAATAACTCTTAATAAAGACATTAATAACCATGAAAACTAAACCAATTTAATGTTTTTAATGGCCAAATTACATTCAAAATGCAAATACAAATATATCAATAATATAAAAATTGAAATAAAAAAACTAATAAATGTATTCAAATAGTAAGACAAATAATAATAATAATACATTAATCTACATTTATGTTGTGCAGCTTAACTTTCCAGTTTCAGCTACTGTCGTCTTGGAAGACTTTCTGACTTTTGTAAGAGGCAAAAATCAGTCTACAGGATGGTAACTTGGAGAAAGGACAAGAACACATTTTTCTGCAACATTAAATCAGAGTTATTTGGAAAATAATCCCTCTTGTCCCTTTTTTTTAAGAGTTCATCATCTTTTGAGTCAAATTCTTACATTTAATCAGTCAATTAGAATAAAAGACATTTTGGGTTGTTAACGAACAAATGATATCAGCATCATAATTCCTCTTTGCAATGCAGAAGAAATGTATCTATATATTCATGTACACTACTAGATTACAGTGTAACGGAGAACAGTGAGCAGTGCTGTGCAGGTAAACCTCACTCTTGCTCTCTCTCCCTCGCGCATATTAATCAAAATCAATTGACACGATGTTGTCGAAAAAGAGATAATTACACAAGGCATGCCGTACACGTCTGATTCGCGAACTTATGATTCCTTTGAACCAATTTAATTTAATGAATGGTTTTAACAACTGACCTGTCCAACACTGAACTAACGAGACGTCTGAATTGGTGTCTAAAAAAATCTGTAACACTTTACAATAATGTTCTATTTATTAAACTATTTAACTACATTATTTAACATTTACTATTACTAAACTGCACTTCTACAACATTGTTAATTTCAACATTTAGGCTATAGCCTTCATTGTTGAAATCAAAAGTTGTACAGTATTTGTTAACATAGTTAATGCACTGTGAAGTAACATTACCAAACAATGAACAGCTGTGTTTTTATAAACTAAGATAAACTAAGATTAATAATTATAGTAACAAAAGTATTGCTCGTAGTAAGTTCATGTTAGTTGATATATTAACAATTCAAACCATATCCTAAAGTTACAAACAAATAATTTACTCTAATTTAAATAATTCTCTGATGTTTAAATCATTTAAAATGAGAATGTAAGTGTGCTCACCCCATTTTTGTTTGTAAGAAAAAATTAGATTAGATTTCATATCGCAATATATATCGCAGAAAAATAAAATATCGCAATGTCATTTTTTCCCAATATCGTGCAGCCCTACTATACAGTATATTTTTACAGTTTATACATTACCGATTAGCATTACCATTATTACATAGCATATATTAATTAATTCATGACAAAAACACAGCAGCTATGAATGCAACAATGGCTCCCAAAACTAATTGTAATAATAAATACTTACACAGATGGCTCGTCCTTTTGAGGCCGGAGAGCGCCAGGATGTTTTCTTCTGAGGCGATTGTGCATCGCAGTTCAATTCAATTCAATTCAAGTTTATTTGTATAGCGCTTTTTAAGAATCAAATCATTGCAAAGCACCTTCACAGAAAATTTATTTTCTACAATATTTAGTAGGAGCTTATAACTTATCTACTTATTTGTATTTTTTGTATTTTTATATTCTTTTATTATGTGTTTTATGTTCTGTCGCTGTCATTCTGTTGTACTGCGGAGCTTCTGTCACGAAAACAAATTCCTCGTATGTGTAAACATACCTGGCAATAAAGCTGGTGATCAGAAGTGGTGATCAGTTTATGTGCATATGACAGGAATTTTGAGAAAAATTTATACAAGACGTAGTCAACCAGACGATGAACACTATTAACAGCAGTTATTATATAATACAATCACACTTGTGGCAATATTTGTTAGTTCTGCTTGTTGTTTGAGGGTTTGCATCATCTGAGGTCCTCTGAGGGGTCATCATCATCTCTTTTCTTCTCCGGTGTTCTGGAAAGTTCTCCATTCCCAGGAGATGAATGTAAACAGTATAACGCTTCAACACATTTCACGCATGTAAACGTATTTTGGTAGTTGATGTAATCGATGGCGTTGATGCGTTGTTACAGTACTAGATCAGATAGTGCTATGTACTTAGTGTTTAAAACAGTTATCATATCTATGTGAATGTTAAAATCCCCTGCAAAGCAAAAATTTTTCATTGAGGAAATCATTGGTAACATTTCTGTGAACTCTTTAACAAAGGCTAGAGGGTATTTTGGAGGCCTGTAAATAATAATAAACCTTTCAGCACAATCCCTAGATATCCAACAGACAAGTACTGACCAAATGACACTTGCTTGCATTGATAGACATCTTTAAATAGAGCAGCTACACCTCCACCTCTCCTAACAGTCCTGCAGACACTCATGAAAGTAAAGTAAGGACGGGCTGCTTCATTTAGGACTGTTGCACTACAGTTTCTTCTAACCATGCTTCGTTTAGAAACATTAAATCCAGAGGGAATAGAATCTACAGTGAGTAATGCTGGGTACACACCAAAAGATAATCGGGCTGATTTTGTGCCGATTTCACTCCTTCTGACAATCCTAGCTATGTCCCGATTATCTCTATGGTTCTACAGATGATCTTATTAGATGTTCCCTTGGTGTGAGGTGTGTTAAGAGTGTCTGAACCTGATCCGAAGAACGTCGGAGCCTCCCTGATCGTGAATCATAAATATTCAACATGTTTAATATTTACGATCAGAAATCCTGATGTGTGGGGGGAACCCCAAGGACAAACGTTATCACGTGAAACGAAACAATATCCAATCAGGAAGCGAATGATTACGTTCTTAAAGAGTGATGTAATGCTGCGTTCCAGGCAGGTTTTTGAGCCTGTAAATCATGACTGCAAACCACGACTCAATTTTTTCAATGTGTACCACTTGCATAAACACTGCATCCGTAGGCAATATTATCCGTAGGGGCTGACATCGTTGTTTCGCGGGCTATGTGACGTCAGAACTCAGAACTTGGAGTACATCAATCTAGTACAAGTTCCAGGTGGGAAGTGACGGGTGTGACTGCCGTTCCAATGCACTTTTTCTGGGTATAAGGTTGGAAAAACATGAGTTACGGGTAGCCTGGAACGCGGCATAAGATCTGATAACAATTATTTAAAGTTTATTTAATAAGACAATTTGAAAGAGAATAAGATCTCTTTTCCAAGAGAGAACTGAGAACAACAATTATATACATAAAAAAGCATATCTGTGTTGTTTTGTGACCATTGAACACCACTAGCTCACTCTGTAACTTGTACAGACCATATTCCCACCGTCTCCACAACTTCACCCAAACCCTTTTCTTTTTGCCCCGTGAATTTTCTGTGAAAATCATTCCAAACACTATTATTGCAATTTCTTCCTGCATATTGTCCGGAATGCTTATTCTTAAATCTCGCGAGATTTTCTGTGTTCACAGTCGAGACTCTGGTTGAAAATCTGTTTGTGTGTGGTGTGCTGTCTTTGTCACATTTTGGCACACCACACACTATAGGAGCAAAACGGTTAAATCTAGGATTTTTTATCCTCATGTTTGTGGTCTTTCACATTTTGAAAGTCTTATAAGATGTAAAAAATCTTTTGGTGTGTACCCAGCATAAAATAACGAATCCATTCCCTCATCTGTGAAAATTGTCCTTCAGAGCGTCATCAAGCTTCGCCTTTATTGTTTTGAAAATGCAACACTTATTATACCTTTAATGCTTCTTTGATTTGTTGTTGATTTTGGTAAATCTGCTTTTTTCCCCACACAGAAATTCAGTGAATCTGTTCAGTGAAGCTCCTCCCACTGCAATCACATCGTCAGTGAAGTTCCTCCAACAACAATCACATCATCATCAGTGACGCACCTCCCACAATAATTGCATCATCAGTAAAGCTCCTCCCACAACAATCATCATCAACAGTGAAGCTCCTCCCACAAAAAAAAACGCATCAACAGTAAAGCTCCTCCCACAATAATCACATCATCATCAGTGAAGCTCCTCCCACAATAATCACATCATCATCAGTGAAGCTCCTCCCACAACAATCCCATCATCATTGAAGCTCCTCCCACAGCAATTACATCATCATTAGTGAAGCTCAAGTGAAGAGGATCATCAAATCATCAGGAAGAGATGAAATCTGCAAAGGCTGAGTTTATTAAAGGGGACAGAGAGAAGATAAGAGATCCAGAACCCTGTAGAATCAAACACACTGAAGATACTGAAGAACAAACAGGTTGGTGTTTATTCCTGATTAGTTCATTAATAATGCTGACGGTTATGGGTCAAGTGACACAGTCAAGGTGGATGGCAGCGTAGTTTAACACTGCTTGCAGCAGCACAGTTTATTTATTTATAGAAGTATAGAAAAGCTTTAGCTACAGAAATATGGCTGTCAAATTGAGTATAAAAAAACATCGCAAACATTTTAAAACAAATGCCAGTAACACTTTAGAATACTGTTCTATTGTTGATGACAATAACTAAACAAGAAACAAATTACTAATACACTATTAACATTAACCATTAACTAACAAGAAACTCTGATTAACGAGTAATAGCACTTATGGGCGCTATTCAAACGTATATTCTATAATATCTTATTCCAGTGTTTTTTACCTTGAGAAGACTTGAAAAACACACATTTAGCAGAGTTTGAGTTTATTGTGTTTACATTTATGCTTTTTATTCAGCTAATAAGATATTAGAGTTTGAATGAAACATACACTGCATGAAAGTTTAGTGCTTTAAAATGTTAGCTCACCCAAATATGAAAATTCTGTCATTAATTTCTCACCAATATGTTGTTTCAAAGCCGTAATACCTTCGTTCATCTTTGGAAAACAAATTACGATTTTTTTTGATGGAATTTGGAGCTCTCTGATCCTGCATAGACAGCAACGCAACTGAAATGTTCCCAAGTCCAGAAACATTTAGATTACATTTAGTCATTAAGCAGACGCTTTTATCCAAAGCGAAGCATCAAAAACATCAAAAGAGCAATGATATAAAAGTGCTATAACAAGTCTCAGTTAGCTTAAACACAGTACACGTAGCAAGGGCTTTTAAATAATATAATAAATAAAAAGAAAACCGATATAATAGAAAAAGAATAGAGCAAGCTAATGTTAGAGGTCTTATTTTAAAATTTTTACAATAAATGAAAAGAAAATAGAATACAGAAAGATAGGAAAGAGAGGTCAATTATTATTATTATTATTTCTTTAGAATGGATTAGTGTAGAATAGTGAGTGCTAAAGTTAGAGGGTCAAATAAAGATGGAAGAGATGGGTTTTAAGCTTATTCTTGAAGATGGCTAAGGACTAAGGACTGCTCGGATTGAGTTGGGGAATTCATTCCACCAGGAGGGAACATTTAATGTAGAAGTCTGTAAAAGTGACTTTGTGCTTCTTTGGGATGAACAATCAAGCGACGTTCACTTGCAGAACGTAAGCTTCTACAGGGCACATAAGTCTGAGGTAACAAATTTAGGTAAATGGGTGCAGAGCCATAGTTTTTTAGGCAAACATCAATGCCTTAAATTTTATGCGAGCAGCTATTGGTAGCCAGTGCAAATTGATAAACAGTGGTGTGATGTGTATTATTTTGGGTTCATTTAAAATTAATCTTGCTGCCGCGTTCTGGATTAATTGTAAAGGTTTGATAGAACTGGCTGGAAGACCTGCCAAGAGAGCATTGCAATAGTCCAGCCTGGACAGAACAAAAGCTTGAACAAGGAGTTGTGCAGCATGATCCGAAAGAAAGGGCTTGATCTTCTTGATGTTGAATAAAGTAAATCAGCAGGACCAGACAGTTTTAGCAATGTGGTGTTAGAAAGTAACATAACTCCAAGGCTTCTGACTGTTTTTGAAGGAGTTATGGTTGGTGTGCCTAACTTGATGGTGAAATTGTGATGGAACGATGGGTTTGCTGGAATCACAAGCAGTTCTGTCTTGGCAAGGTTGAGTTGAAGGATCCAGGAAGAAATGTCAGTTAGACAAGCTGAGATGCGAATAGCTACCGTCGGATCATCAGGATGGAATGAGAGGTAGAGTTGAGTGTCATCAGCATAACAGTGGTATGAAAAGCCATGTTTCTGAATGAGAGAACCTAATGATGCCATGTAGACAGAGAAGAGAAGTGGTCCAAGAACTGAGCCCTGAGGCATCCCAGTAGTTAGATGTTGTGACTTGGACACCTCACCTCTCCAAAATACTTTGAAGGACCTATCTGATAGGTAAGACTCAAACCACTGGAGTTTGGTTCCTGAGATGCCCTTTGCCAGTAGGGTTGATAGGAGGATCTGGTGGTTAACCATATCAAAATCAGTGGACAGATCAAGCAAGATAAGTACTGAAGATTTGGATTCCGCTCTTGCCAGTCTTAGGGCTTCAACAACTGAGAGCAAGGCAGTCTCAGTTGAATGTCCAATTCTGAAGCCAGATTGGTTGCTGTCAAGGAGGTTGTTCTGTGTGAGAAAGGCAGAGACTTGGTTCAAGCTCGTTCAAGTGTTTTTGCAATGAAGGAAGAAGGGAAACAGGTCTGTAGTTCTCTAAAAGAGATGGGTTGAGGGTGGGTTTCTTAAGTAGTGGAGTTATACAAGCCTGTCTAAATGATGAGGGAAAAACACCAGTGTGGAGGGATGTGTTAATGATGTGAGTGAGTTCAGGTACAACTGCAGGAGAAATGGCTTGAAGGAGATGAGATGGAATAGGATCAAGCGGGCAAGTTGTAGGGTGATTAGAAAGGATGAGTTTTGAGACTTCTGCCTCAGAGAGTGAAGAGAAGGATGTAAATGAGTGTATGTTTGCTGGTGATATGAGCTTGACGAATTGTGGTGTGGAAAATTGTGCACTGATGTTTTTAATTTTATTAATGAAAAACATGGCAAAGTCGTGAGCTATTATGAAGCAGGCGGGAGAGAAGGAAGGACAAACGAAGTGAGGAAAATGTTTTAAAAGGCATGCGAGAGTTAGATGAATTGTTAACTTTGTTATGTTAGTATGTCATTTTAGCATTGGAGACATTATAAGAGAAGGAAGAGAGGAGTGACTGATACACACTAAGGTCAGTAGTTTTTTTGGATTTGTGCCACAACCTTTCAGCAGCTCTAAGCTTATAACGGTGTTTGAACATCAGAATATCAGATAACCAAGGGGCAGAAGGGGTGGTAACGGCTGGTCTGAAAGACAAGGGGAAAACAGTGTCTAAACAAGATGTAAGAGTGGAGGAGAAAGTATCAGTAGCACTGTTAGCATCAAAAGATGCTAATAGTTTAGGGGAAGGAAGCTAAGATGAAACCATTGTAGATAGCCTGGGAGGTTGAGAGTGAGCATAGGTTACGTCAAAGATGACTTGTGGAGGGGTAAGTGATGTGTCAGGGACCATGTTGAGGTTAAGAGTGAGGAGGAAGTGATCCGGCGTGTGCAGTGGAGTAACCAGAACATGATCAGTGGAGCAGATTCGTTTATAAATAAGGTCCAGTTGGTTGCCTGATTCGTGAGTAGCAGAAGTTGACACTCATTTGAGATCAAAAGTCAAGTCAACTTCATAGTTCAGTGGTGCCTGGGGCAGAAGAGGGACAGGGGGGCAAGTTCGGGAGCGAGTTCAGCTTCCTGACAGCCTGGTGGATGAAGCTGTCCTTCAGTCTGCTGGTCCTGGCCTGGAGACTCCGCAGTCTCCTCCCTGATGGCAGCAGACTGAAGAAGCTATGTGACAGGTGGGTGGGATCACCTGCGATGCAGAGGGCTTTATCAGTCGTTCACTCCAGGAAATCTTCCGGAAGGCCTTACTCACCTTTTCAGTTTTTACCATTTATTGACTAACTGCTTTGTTTTATGTATATTTTTGTGGGTTGTTTATATGCATGATTGCAAATAGGACACTCAATAAATTAAAAATCATAAAAAAATTATCCTGACAGTTATAAAGCTTCAGGCAGTTTTATATTTTGTTTTGCTTTAACAGGAAAAATATTAATAATTATTTTTAATAATTAATATAGCTGAAGAATTAAACAATAAGGGACATTTCCTATGAACTGGGTCCAGTCCCGGATGACAGATCTTGTCAGAAAATATCCATTTTGTCTGGTGCCTGAACAGTAGAATATTCAGCAGGTTATCGATAACCAAAACACATTAACATTAAGTCCTTTCTGGTTCAAAAACTGTATTAACCATCTTCTATAGTGGGGAAGTCGTGGCCTAATGGTTAGAGAGTCGGACTCCCAATCGAAAGGTCGTGACTTCAAGTCCCGGGCCGGCAGGAATTGTGGGTGGGGGGAGTGCATGTACAGTTCTCTCTCCACCTTCAATACCACGACTTAGGTGCCCTTGAGCAAGGCATCGAACCCCCAACTGCTCCCCGGGCGCCGCAGCATAAATGGCTGCCCACTGCTCCGGGTGTGTGCTCACAGTGTGTGTGTGTGTGTTCACTGCTCTGTGTGTGTGCATTTCGGATGGGTTAAATGCAGAGCACAAATTCTGAGTATGGGTCACCATACTTGGCTGAATGTCACTTCACTTTCACTTTCACTTATAAACCAGGAAGTTCACTGAGCAAAGCCAGAGAAAAGCAGAAGCAGGACACAAAGGGATGATACAATATAAAATAATGATTAAATTGTATAATAAAATGATATAATACATTTACTACTATAAAGCACATGTATTAAAGTACATTACTAACTGTAAACAATACATTACATAAATGACTAATGATTATAAATTAATATATGAATAAATTATTATAAATTAACAAAAACATAACAAATGTATGGTTGCTCTCTTGATGTATTTGAGGATCCTCATGTTGTTTATCAAACATATTTAACAGTCCTTCTTTGGGCCTATAATATTTTAACTAATAATTTGAAGATCAGTGTACCTCATTCATGACAAGTTTTAGGGAAGTATCATTTATAAAATTGCATCAAAATTACAGACATTTTTTATGCAACTGTGCTTTCTGTTGCCATATCAGTTTTTTATGTCCTTTTAATTTCTCATGTCTTTTTTTTTTTTTCAAAAGGAGTTGAATTAAAATGTACCATTTTTACTTTTGTTTCAGTGTTGATAGAAGATAGTAAGGAGAAAGAAGAATTGAGTGAAGTTGAGGATAAAAATCATGTCAGAAGTGGAGAAAAACCTAAACAGAAAGATTTAAAGAAAAGAAGAGACAAGAAATCTTTCCCTTGCACTCAGTGTAGTAGAAAGAGTTTCAGACGCAAATGTCTTCTCACGCGACGCATGAGAGTTCATACTGGAGAGAAACCATTCACTTGTGATCAATGCGGGAAGAGTTTCACACGGTCATCAACTCTTATGTTACACATGAACATTCACACTAGAGAGAAGCTGTACACATGTGATCAATGCGGGAAAACATTTTTGTGGTCTTCAAACCTGACAACACACCTAAAACTTCATGAAAGGAGAAACCACATTCATGTCATTTGTGTGGAAAGAGTTTTTCACTTCTACAAAATTTGATAAAACATCAGAAAATACATACTGGTGTGAGAGAGTACATGTGCTTTGAGGTGAGTAAGGCCTTCCGGAAGATTTCCTGGAGTGAACGACTGATAAAGCCCTCTGCATCGCAGGTGATCCCACCCACCCGTCACACAGCTTCTTCATACTGGTGTGAGAGAGTACATGTGCTTTGAGTGTGAAAAGACTTTTATTACATCTTACCATTTAAAACTGCATGAGAGGATCCACACTGGAGATAAACCTTACAAGTGTTCACACTGTGACAAGAGATTCAGTTTGTCATCACATCTGAAAAAACACGAGAGGATTCACACTGGAGAGAAACCTTACAAGTGTTCACACTGTGACAAGAGATTCAGTTTGTCATCACATCTGAAAAAACACGAGAGGATTCACACTGGAGAGAAACCTTATAAGTGTTCACACTGTGACAAGAGATTCAGTCAGTTAGGAAATCTGAAAAGACATGAGAGGATCCACACTGGAGAGAAACTGTATCAGTAGGTTTGGGTACCGAAACCAGGTACCAATATGGCACCGGTAGCTATGTAACCAGTATGTACTAGAACCGAATTAGGATGCAGATATTGGTGTCTCGTGAGTGATCAATTGAAATATTTGTCCACTGGTTTTCTGAAACAGATGTAAGAAGCATCATCACTGTGAAAAATAATTGCCTGACTGAGAAAATGCATGTAAACGCAAATTGAAAAACTGTGATAATACAAATCCAACAAATCTTTGTAGTAATACGAATGTTCGTGCTGTTTTCACATTGTGACTTAGTACAACTCAGGAAATGAGAGCATCTGAGGAGTGTGTGAATGCCGTAATTACATTTGCTCTGACAGCAACAGGTAGCCTACCATTAGCTAGCTAACGTTTATATCTTCTGATTACTCGGTTTGGCCATATTAGGGATTTCCTGGAGCATTATGAGTTCTGTTGCTTATGTTATGTACAGTGCTGCTTGAAATTTGTGAACCCTTTACAATTTTCTGTATTTCTGCATAAATATGACCCAAAGCATCATCAGAAGTCCTGAAAGTAGACAAAGAGAATCCAATCAAACAAATGAGACAAAATTTTTAATTATATCTATTGTTACATATCTGTGCATTGCTAAAGTATTTGAATCTTTGCTTTCAGTATCTGGTGTTACCCTATTCTTTTTGGAGAGCAATAGCTTTCTTCTTACAACCCTGCCATGCACACCTTGGTTGTTCTGTGTTCCCCTGATGGTGGACTCATTAACATTAGTCAATGAGAGAAAGGCTTTTTAGGCCTAATCCCAATTCTACCCCTTAGCCCTTCCCCTGTATCGATTCTCTTTTGGTTGGAGGGGAAGGGGTAAGGGGAAGGGCCTGATAGCCCTTCAAAACGAAGATTTTTCGGGACCACACTTCAAACGAAGGGGTATGAATTATCTCGGAAACATGACTGCTAAAGAGAACAAAAAGACACATAAATGTAAGCTTTTTGGCATAAATAAAGATTTTAACGAAAAAGTAATAATTTGTTTTATGTTACATTGAATTGTGAGTTCATATTAACGGTCATGTTTCTCAAAGAAATGTTTGCAAAAAACCGCTAATATTTGCTAACGTCATATCATTACAGCATATGTCTGATGTAAGAGCCACATAAGGATTAGTTCATCTGAAATAATAATTTAGTAAAAATAATAAGAAAATATTTCATGAAAATTCATAAGAATTTTTTTTGGTTTAAAATGCATATTTAGTAATGTTTAGATCTGGTTATATTTAATTATTTTGAGCTTCCAGTCAGATCGCACTACGTCATAACGTAAGCGATTGGATAGTTTCAGTTTTGAAGTTAGAGACATTGGAAGCAACACAGTTTTTTGACCGTGCGTACCATGTCTATGTAACAGTTTTTATTTTATGTTTTTGAAGTAAACATTTTAAAAGAAGATCGTGGTTTGCTCGTGTTTCAAATACTGGTTACAATTTGACTGACTTCAAAAGGTGGTACAGAAGAATTAGCCTAGACGCAAATAGGTGCCACTGCCACTACATCTGATCAGGGCGATGACTGCCATAGACTAATCCCCCCAATAATAAGAAATCGCTAAACCATTTTCTCAAATATACCGTAAAAAATATACTGGTTAAAATATTGCCTATTCGAGAGAAAGAGAGAGAGAGAGAGAGATGGAAGTTGCGTGTATTTGCGTCTGTGCATTTATCTTTTTAGAGTGAGTTTACTTAAAAACAGTGATTGTATCCTCTCGTCGCTGTTAAATATAATGTAGCGATTCAGTATTTAAACTGTATTTAATAAAAGCCATGACTTCCGATATGTGTGTGTGCAGCTCATTAATACAGAACGATAATTATAGGCTCTAATGCACACCAGTATATGTGTGTATTGTAAGAGCTAGACGACGAAAGATGGCATGTGACTTCATGGTAGTGGTGTCCCAATCCTTAGGGGAATAATTTCTCCCCTACCCCTTGACACTCTGTTTCAAGGGGCAAGGGGAAGGGGTAGACAGAGGGGTAGGGGAAGGGGAAGGGGTATAAAACAGAATTGGGATTGGGCCTTAGTTTACATTACATGAAAGTATTTTACCAAGAAAATATTATTATTATTATTAGTAGTATTATTATTATTAATGTGGAAAAGAGCTGAGAATATTTTTTCAGGTTTTTTTTTTTTGCTAAATTGAAAGTACAGCATTGTTTGTTATATTTGTTACAGTTACATTTATTTGTTACATTTATATTATTTACATCAAGCTTTTGTATGGTATAGAGTATATTGTTATTAAAACTTTATAATGTTTCACTTGATTATACATTTAGTCAGGAATTATAGTTTGGAAAAAGTTTAACTACTAAAATGTTTACTCTTTATGTGAAACCTTATACAATTGTATAAATCAATTAAAAAAAGACTTACTCGTGATTATGATCTCTGCTGAATAAAGCGCTTGATTCTTTTTTTCTGAGGAAATCTCAAATCCTGAGGTAATCTTCGTCTCATCTTCTTGGGGTGAATTATGTCTTATTCCTCTCGGTGTGAAGCAAACAGTAAAATAAAATAAAAAACTTGAAGAACAGTCTCGCTGCATTGTTTTCTTTGGTATGGGCGTATTCAAGCCTCACACTTAAGTGAAACTGTCACGAAGGCACACACAAACCGAGAGATCCAGATGCAGTGTTTTATTGGGAGAATCCAAGAATCAATGTCCAGTCAGGCAAAAGGTCAATAACCAAAAAGGCAGTTCAAAACAAGAAACCCCTACAAACACTAGGGAACATGAAGAAGCAGAGTATCATAAACCAAGGATTCCATAACAATGCTAGAAACAAAAAGGGGAAAATATGGACAGGTGCAAACAATGTGAGTGGGAACAGCTGTGTGCAATGAAGTGATTAATCCAGATAAGAGCTTGAGTGAAATGCATGACTAAAGTGGGGTGATGATAAGGGGAAGTGAGACCTCTAGTGGACACCCAGGGATACACAGACCAGACACTGTGACATTACCCCCCTCTAAGGAGCAGGTACCAGATGCTTCTCAGAAAACACAAAAAACAAACCAAACAGACCAGGAGGGAGGTGGAATGGTGGAGGATCAGGGGGAGGGACGGAGGGCCAGGTCCATAGAGGGGAACAGAAACAGGAAGTGAAAAAAACTACAAAAAAATATACAAAACCAACCAAAGAGACCAGGGCGGATCAGAAGGTTCAGGGGCCCAGGGCAGTGCCGACAGAGCAGGAATCCAGGGTGGGGCAGGTGGAACTGGAACCCACCGTGATGGTGCAGGCGGAACTGGAGCCCACCACAGCCAAGCAGAAGGGACCGAAGCCCACCAGGGTGGGGCAGAGGACCACCACAGCCGAGCAGATGAGACAGAAGCCCCCCAGGGCAGAGCAGAGGACCACCACAGCCATGCGGTCAAGACAGAGGCCCACCAGGGTGGCGCAGAGGACCACCACAGCTAAGCAGACAAGACAGAAATCCCCCAGGGCAGAGCAGAGGAACACCACAACCGAGCAGATGAGGGATCGATGGCACAGGAGAGCAAGTCTGGTCAGGTAAGGCTGAAATAGAGAACATGAACAGGTTAAGGGTGGCCTCCGTGGCCATGATGAGATGGTAGATGGCCTCCATGACCATGACAGGATAGGACAAGCACTCTGGAATTACAGCTGAGACGTGACTAGGCTCTGGAAGTTCAGCTGAGACGTGACGAGGCTCTGGAAGTTCAGCTGAGACGTAACGAGGCTCTGGTAGATCCGTGGTGATTTGACTTGGTTCAGGAACCGTGGCTTGACTTCATTCAGCAAGATCAACTGTGGCTTGACTTGACTCATGAAGGTCAATGGTAACCTGACCTTGTTCAGGAAGATCACTGTGTCTTGACTTTGCTCATTGGTGACTTGACTTTGCTCATGAAGTTTAACTGTGGTTTTACTTGACTCATGGGTGTTAATGGTGACTTGACCTGGCTCTGGACGGTCAATGGTGACTTGACCTGACTCTGGACAGTCAATGGCGACTTGATCTGACTCTGGACAGTCAATGGCGACTTGACCTGACTTTGAAAAATCAACAGGGACCTGATCAAGGGTGATCTGCCCAGACTCTGGGAATTCAACAGGGACCTGATCAAGGGGGACCTGACTCGACTCTGTGAAATCAACGGGGACCTGATCAATGGTGATCTGACTAGACTCTGGGAAATCAACGGGGACCTGATCAATGGGGACCTGACTCGACTCTGTGAAATCAACAGGGATCTGATCAATGTGGACCTGACTCTACTCTAGAGAGACCACGGGACCTGACTGGACTCTGGAGCATCCACGGGGACCTGACTGGACTCTGGAGCATCCCTGGGGACCTGACTCGACTCTGGAGAGTCCGGGGGGACCTGACTCGACTCTGGAGAATCCACGGGGACCTGACTCGACTCTGGAGCATCCCTGGGGACCTTACTCGACTCTGGAGCATCCCTGGGGACCTGACCAACAGGGACCTGACTCGACAGTCCAAAACAAGAAACACGACAAACACTAGGGAATACGAAGAAGCAGAGTAACATAAACCAAGGATTCAATAACAATGCCAGAAACAAACAGGGTATATATGGACAGGTGCAAACAATGTGAGTGGGAACAGTTGTGTGCAATGAAGTGATTAATCCAGATAAGGGCTTGAGTGAAATGCAGGACTGAAGTGGGGTGATGATAAGGGGAAGTGAGACCTCTAGTGGACACCCAGGGATACACAGACCAGACACTGTGACAGAAACATTATAATCTCAATAGCGCGTGGGCATGGTCGCATTAGATATAATGAAGGGAGACATGAAAGATGGACATCGCGTTGTTTTCATATGGATTACTTTATCACAGAATATTTGTTTTCAGTATCACTTGTTTAGTTTAAAAGTAGACATACCAAGCTTTCTATAGATATATCTCTGATGTCTCTTAGTTGAGTATTCACTGAGTTACAGTACAATTCATTTTAATGACGTGTTTCTAAATGAAGATCACCGCAGACCAAGGCTACAGACAGCACACCTTGTTTGTTATCTTTATTTAATAAATGCACAAAGTTTTGTTATTCTTGTGTCTGAATACCAAAAAAAGTAGACCGTTTACAGATTTGATTGATTTATTGCTCTCATCTGTACGATCAAATCTGATAGTGTGATTTAAGTTCTTTTCAGGGTTATCAGCAGAAAATACCTCATAACGTGTATATGCGTGAATCGACTCCAGAGGGTTAACTGGGGATCGATCACAACACCTAGGTTTCTGGCTATCCCGAAAGGAGTTATGGTTGACGAACCCAGCTGTATAAAGCAGTTGTGATGAAACGATGGGTTAGCTGGAACCACAAGCAGTTCTGTCTCAATAAGATTGAGCTGAAGGTGATGGTGATTCGTCCAGCTAGAAATGTCACTCAGGCTGCAATACGAGCAGCTAACACCAGATCATCTGGTTGGAATTAGAAGTCGAGTTGAGTGTCATCAGCATAGCAGTGATAGGAAAAGCCATGGTTCTGAAGATGGAGAAGAGAAGTGGTCCAAGTACTGAGCCTTGAGGAACCCCAGTATCAAGAAGTTGTGTCTTCGAGATCTCAATCCTCAAAGACACCCTGAAGGATTTACCTGAGAGGTAGGACTTAAACCACAGGAGTGAGGTTCCAGAAATGTCCATCTTTCTGAGGGTGGACAGGAGAATCTGGTGATTCACGGTGTCTAAAGCAGCTGACAGATCCAGCAAGATGAGTACTGAGGATTTGGAAGCTGCTCTTGCCAGTCGCAGGGCTTCAGTAACCGAGAACAGGGCAGTCTCAGTTGAGTGATTGCTTTTGAAGCCAGATTGGTTGCTGTCTAAGAGGTTGTTCAGTACAAGAAACATAGAGAGTTGGTAGAACACAAATTGCTCAAGTGTCTTTGTAATGAATGGAAGAAGGGATACTGGTCTGTAGTTTTCTAGAAGTGCTGGATTTATAGATGGTTTCTTAAGCAGTGGGCTTAACCGAGACTGCTTAAATGCTGAGGGAAATGTTCCAGAGTGAAGAGAGGAGTTGATAATGTGAGTAAGTGAAGGTATGACTGAAGAAGGGATTGCTTGAATGAGTGGGGATAGGATCAAGTGGACAAGTAGTAGGATGATTGGAAAGGATAAGTTTGGAAACATCCACTTAGGTATCCTGGGTTCCCTTTCAACATCGTGGACTATTAGACGTCTTGAATTACCTCCATTTGTACACAATATGTCTGGCTGTCAATTGGTTGGTCCAAACTCTTTTGAGATGGTTTGGGGAACTTTTCTATCCTGATAAGCAACAGCAACTCCATTTCTGAGGTCCTCAGAGATCTCGTTTGTTTTTGCCATTATTCACTTTCACAAACATGATCAGACTTTGATAGATCCCTGTTCTTTAAATAAAACCGGGCAGGCAATGATCCCTGATAGTCATCCCACTGTTTGAAAACAGTGCACATCTGTCACAATGGGTCATTTTCTCAATAAATAAAAGACATTTATTTTTTTTGACTTTTTTTTCTGTCTCATTTGTTTGGGTTCTACTTTTAGGAGTTTCTGTGTGGGAGCGCCCAGTATGAATGAAACACATATCATGTGTTTATAGTGCTAATGGCCAATCCATCCTTTTTTTTTGAGGGGGGGGGGGGCAATTTGTATTCATTCTTTTTTTTATATAAGCATCAGTTCAGGCACAGTTTAGACACCCCAAATGATTCCCAACCCTTTGTGTATCACTGCATTGCATGTGGGAATCGTCTTTTATATCATGAAGCAAAATTATATATATTATATCATTTTGCATCTTTAAGAGTTTCATATTATGTTCAGTCGTTTCATTTTATGTTTAGTATGTTTAATAAGCAGGCTTGTAAAAAATATAACACCATTAAAACCTTCCCATTTTTGTATTTGTTCTGAGTAATTATTGATTAAATGTTACCTTTTTTATAAATACATTATCTTTTCTTTTTCTTTTTTATCAACAACTTTTATTATCTGTTAATTGTATTTGAATCAGGAAAAAGTAATTTGAATTCATGCCCTGGAGGTCCTCCTCTCCTCCACACTTTTCCTGTCCTGCACCAACCTCCAGCAGCGGAGGCAGCACGCAACTGAACAGCGGATTTTGGACCGAGTACTCTCTAATGCATGCAACATCAACTGGTGGCCCGCGGGCCAAATCCGGCCCGCCAGAGATTTCCATCTGGCCCCCAGAATAATACTGAATTCAGGAATAGCCTTGTAAGAGGTTTAGAGCTGCTCCGAATACCATTTTTTGAGCTTCGAAGCTGCGGTAGTAATGAACATCGACTATTCGAAGCTTCGGAGAGAGGGGCTGAACATAGTTTTATCTCTAATGAAGGCAGGAATCTGTGTCTGTATGTCCGTTTGCGTTTTTATTATTTCGAGAACCGTTCATCCAATCGACTTCACAAGGGAGTGCAGTGTCGCATTTGGTGCAATATAGATGGACACGTGAGACGCGACACATTCAGAATTAATTAACTTTTAGTAAACTACAGTCAGAACAGCGCGAGCGGGAAGCGGCGCACCTCACGCGGGGAGGGCTGCTCCAAGAACGGACACTGCACTAGTGATATAAAACGCACACACACAGGTCTATTAAATTAAGCAATACTTTTAAGGTAGTCTAATATTTTTCTGACTAACAAATTGGCACAGTAAGGGTAGATTTAAATAAAGAAAAACGAAATTTAAATAAAGAAAAAATGAAATTTAAATAAAGAAAAAATGAAATTTAAATAAAGAAAAACGAAATTAAGTTAAATTAAAAACTAGATTAATTTAGATTGATAATAACGGGTAAAAATGCTAATACATTTTGTTTCTATTATTTTACTTTCCACAATGTCAAAGCAATAAAACACAAGCTCAGACATGCACTTAGGTCCATACAAACTCCGCTGTTCTGCGCTCTAGCCAGAGAACACTCCCGTTGCTGGAACATGCGTCGGTTCTATTTCTAGCATGCACGCGTTTTCCACGTGGCTCGAGCGCGCCTGAGACGCGTGTCTCAGTGTGCAAACTCCAACCTGTTAAATGGGAGCCGACATAAAAAACTGACACACCACGCAGCTGAGACGCTCACACAGCCAGTGTGTCACCGGCCTTAGGGGGAATGAGAACAGTTTCGCGGGGGATCCCAGTTGTGCAAAAAAAAAAATAAATAATAATATTCGAATGTCAAATTTTCAAATCGAAAACCAACCCACCGAACGAATATTCGTATATTCGGGTCCGTTCCATATTTATATCTAAGGAGAACGAGAAAGCAAATGAGGCACACAGGTACACCATTTCTAACAGTAGGCACTATGAATACGTACTTATCAGTCCATTCTTCATTAAAACTACAGTTCTCTGAAACAACTTTTCGCTTAAGGCTCTTTGAGAGTTCCATTTTTCATTCAAATATATTCAGAAGGCCTTTCATCTAGTGTTCTCCACAAACTACGACCTGCATGTGACAGTGATGGACAGCATGACAGCCTCAGAAATATGAAGCCTAAAATTTCGCTATTGCCCCCTGGTGGCTTGCTGCAGTACAGGTAATATGTAAAAAATAACATTAATTAGGGCCCGAGCACCGAGGTGCGAGGACCCTCTTGTATCTGCTTTGTTTATTATTATTAGGGCCCGAGCACCGAGGTGCGAGGACCCTCTTGTATCTGCTTTGTTTATTATTATTAGGGCCCGAGCACCGAGGTGCGAGGACCCTCTTGTATCTGCTTTGTTTATTAGGGCCCGAGCACAGAGGTGCGAGGACCCTCTTGTATCTTCTTTGTTTATTATTATTATTATTATTATTATTATTATTATTCTCCCGAATGAATCGCATTTTTGAGTGCTTAAACATGCTCAAAAAGTCATGAAACTTTGCACACACGTCAAACCTGGTGAAAATTTTCGTCTGATATAGGATTCAGAAGAGGGTGTGGCAAAATGGCTCGTCAAACCTGGTGAAAATTTTCGTCTGGATCGAATGTCGAATTTCGATGATTCGCCATGAAAAATGAAGTTGCTATAACTCAGACATACAATGTCCAATCTGCCCCAAACTTCACATGTTTGATGAGACTCCGAACCTGAACAGATTGACATGCCCATATTCAGTTATAGTCATAGCGCCACCTATTGGCAACAGGAAGTGACATATTTTACACTGCGACTAACTACTCCTAGAAATTTTATGACATCAATGTCTTTTTTGTGGTCAGTCTAATCTAAAGGCCTGTGCGATGTTAAGTTGTGAAGATCTTGAGTTTTCGTTAAAAGGCGTGTGCATGGCGCCGTGACAAAGTTTAATGTCTCGCCATGGGAATAAAAGATGTTATAACTCAGGCATAAAATGTCCGATCTTCCCCAAACTTCACATGTGTGATTAGAGTCCTGGCCTGAACACATCTGTAGGCCAATATTCCATCGCGTGTGACAAAATGGCTCGATAGCGCCACCTATACACTTTCAACATAGCGCGCCTCGAGCTCCGTTTCACGTACATGTACAAAAATCGGTACACACATGTAATACACCAATACCTACAAAAAAGTCTCTTGGTATGAAATCCGAATCCCAACAGGAAGTCAGTTATTTAGAATTTTCTCTGTAAAATTGGCATTGTTTTTGCCATTTTCAGGGGTTGTACTTTAACGAACTCCTCCTAGAGATTTATTCAGATCAACACCAATCTTGGTCAGTTAAATCTAAAGGCCTTTGCGATGTTAAATTGCGAAGATCTCGTTAAAGGGCGTGTCCATGGCGGCCTGACAAATTTCGATGTTTCGCCATGAAAAAGGAAGTTGCTGTAACTCAGACATACAATGTCCAATCTGCCCCAAACTTCACATGTTAGATAAGACTTCTGCCCTTAACAGATCTACATGCCCATATTCAGTTATAGTCATAGCGCCACCTGCTGGCAACAGGAAGTGACATGTTTTACGCTGCGACAAACTACTCCTAGAAATCTTTTGACATTAATGTATTTTTTGTGGTCAGTCTAATCTAAAGGCCTGTGCAATGTTAAATTGTGGAGATCTTCAGTTTTTGATAAAGGACTTGTCCATGGCGCCATGACAAAATTTGATGTCTCGCCACAGCTGGCAACAGAAAGATTGGCACATATATGGAATAAACATTGATATATTCCACTTATATTTGTGAGTTTAAATGCATATTTCTCACCTTTCACCTATTTACAAAGCCACTCGCTGCCGGTGAGCCCGGGTGCGAGGGCCCGTTCATCGCTGCTTGCAGCTTTAATTAGGGCCTGAGCACCGATGGTGTGAGGACCCTCTTGGAATTGCTCCGTTTATTATTATTAGGGCCCGATCACCGATGGTGCGAGGACCCTCTTGGAATTGCTCGTTTATTATTATTATTATTAGGGCCCGAGCAACGATGGTGTGAGGACCCTCTTGGAATTGCTCCGTTTATTATTATTATTATTATTATTATTATTATTATTATTATTATTATTATTATTATTTGTCTTCTTCTCTAAGATGAATCGCATTTTTGAGAGCCTAAACATGCTCGAAAAGTCATGAAACTTTGCGCACACCTCAGAACTGGCGAAAATTTACGTCTGATATTGGTTTCAGAAGTGGGTGTGGCAAAATGGCTCGACAGCGCCACCTATACACGTTCAACGGTGTGCGCATCGAGCTACGTTTCACGTACATGTATGAAAATTGGTATACACATGTATCTCTCCAATACCTACAAAAAAGTCTCTTGGAGCAAAATCCGAAACCCAACAGGAAGTCGGTTATTTTTAATTTTATGAGCAAATTTTGTGTCATTTTTGTCATTTCCATGCGTTGTATTTTAACGAACTCCTCCTAGAGATTAATTCAGATCAACACCAAAGTTGGTATGCCTAATCTAAAGGCCTTTGCGATGTTAAATTGCGAAGATTTTGAGTTTTTGTTAAAGGGCGTGTCCGTGGCGGCCTGGCGAATTTCGATGATTCGCCATGAAAAATGTTGCTGTAACTCAGACATACAATGTCCAATGTGCCCAAAACTTCCCATGTTTAATAAGACTCTTGACCTGAACATATTTACATGCCCATATTCAGTTATAGTCATAGCACCACCTATAGGCAACAGGAAGTAACATATTTTACACTTCGACAGACTACTCCTAGAAATTTTTTGACTTCAATGTCTTTTTTTATGGTCAGTATAATCTAAAGGCCTGTGCAATGTTAAATTGTGAAGATCTTGAGTTTTCGTTAAGGGCCGTGTCCATGGCGCCGTGACAAACATCAAAGTCTCGCCATGGGAATAAAAGATGTTATAACTCAGGCATAAAATGTCCGATAAGAGTCCTGGCCTGAACACATCTGTAGGCCAATATTCCATTGGGTGTGGCAAAATGGCTCGATAGCGCCACCTATACACTTTCAACTGAGTGCATATACACTTTCAACAGAGTGCGCCTCAAGCTATGTTTCACGTACATGTACAAAAATCGGTACACACATGTAACACACCAATATCTACGAAAAAGTCTCTTGGTATGAAATCCGAATCCAAACAGGAAGTCAGTTATTTAGAATGTTCTCTGCAAAATTGGTGTTGTTTTTGGCATTTTCAGGGGTTGTACTTTAACAAACTCCTCCTAGAGATTTATTCAGATCAACATCAAACTTGGTCAGTTAAATCTAAAGGCCTTTGCGAAGTTAAATTGGGAAGATCTTGAGATTTCGTTAAAGGGAGTGTCCATGGCGGCCTGACAAATTTTGATGTTTCGCCATGAAAAAGGAAGTTGCTGTAACTCAGACATACAATGTCCAATCTGCCCCAAACTTTGCATGTTAGATAAGACTTCTGCCCTTAACAGATCTACATGCCCATATTCAATCATAGTCATAGTGCCACCTGCTGGCAACAGGAAGTGACATTTTACGCTGAGACAAACTACTCCTAGAGATTTTTTGACATTAATGTATTTTTGTGGTCAGTCTAATCTAAAGGCCTGTGTAATGTTAAATTGTGGCAATCTTGAGTTTTTGTTAAAGAGCGTGTCGATGGCAAAAATGACCAAATTTGATGTCTCGCCACAGCAAGAGAAGTTGTTGTAACTCAGGCATAAAATGTTTGATCTTCCCCAAACTTCACATGTTCGATAAGAGTGCAGCCCTGAACACATCTGAAGGCCAATATTCCATTATAATGATAGCGCCACCTGCTGGCAACAGAAAGATTGGCACATATATGGAATAAACTTTGATATATTCCACTTATATTTATCAGTTTAAATGCATATTTCTCACCGTTCACCTATTTACTAAAGCCACTCGCTGCCGGTGAGCCCGGGTGCGAGGGCCCGTTCATCGCTGCTTGCAGCTTTAATTAGGGCCCGAGCACCGATGGTGTGAGGACCCTCTTGGAATTGCTCCATTTATTATTATTATTATTATTATTATTATTATTATTATTATTATTATTATTATTATTATTATTCTCTAAGATGAATCGCATTTTTGAGAGCCTAAACATGCTTGAAAAGTCATGAAACTTTGCACACACCTCAGAACTGGCGAAAATTTACGTCTGATATGGGTTTCAGAAGTGGGTGTGGCAAAATGGCTCGACAGCGCCACCTATACACGTTCAACGGTGTGCGCCTCGAGCTACGTTTCACGTACATGTATGAAAATTGGTATACACATGTATCTCTCCAATACCTACAAAAAAGTCTCTTGGAGCAAAATCCGAAACCCAACAGGAAGTCGGTTATTTTTAATTTTATGAGCAAATTTTGTGTCATTTTTGTCATTTCCATGCGTTGTATTTTAACGAACTCCTCCTAGAGATTAATTCAGATCAACACCGAAGTTGGTCAGTTAAATCTAAAGGCCTTTGCGAAGTTAAATTGGGAAGATCTTGAGGTTTCGTTAAAGGGAGTGTCCATGGCACCATGACAAAATTTGATGTCTCGCCACAGGAAGAGAAGTTGTTGTAACTCAGGCATAAAATGTCCAATCTTCCCAAACTTCACATTTGTGATAAGAGTCCTGGCCTGAACACATCTGAAGGCCAATATTCCGTTATAATGATAGCGCCACCTGCTGGCAACAGGAAGACTGGCACATATAAATGATTTTTACATATTCCACTTATATTTACGACTTTAAATACATATATTTCGCCATTCGCCAATTTACTAAAGCCTCTCGCTGGCGGTGAGCCCGGGTGCGAGGGCCCGTTCATCGCTGCTTGCAGCTTTAATTATTATTATTATTATTCTCCAGAATGAATCGCATTTTTGAGGGCCTAAACATACTCAAAAAGTCATGAAACTTTGCACACACCTCAGAACCGGCGAAAATGCACATCTGATATGGGTTTCAGAAGTGGGTGTGGCAAAATGGCTCGACAGCGCCACCTATACATGTTCAACGGTATGCGCCTCGAGCTATGTTTCACGTACATGTATGAAAATCGGTACACACATGTAACTCTCCAATACCTACAAAAAAGTCTCTTAGAGCAAAATTCTAAACCCAACAGGAAGTCGGTTATCTTTAATTTTATGAGCAAATTTTGTGTCATTTTTGCCATTTCCATGAGTTGTATTTTAATGAACTCCTCCTAGAGACTTATTCAGATCAACACCAAAATTGGTATGCCTAATCTAAAGGCCTTTGCGATGTTAAATTGCGAAGATTTTGAGTTTTTGTTAAAGGGCGTGTCCGTGGCGGCCTGGCGAATTTCGATGATTCGCCATGAAAAATGAAGTTGCTATAACTCAGACATACAATGTTCAATGTGCCCAAAACTTCACATGTTTAATAAGACCCCTGACCTGAACATATTTACATGCCCATATTCAGTTATAGTCATAGCGCCACCTATAGGCAACAGGAAGTGACATATTTTACACTTCGACAGACTACTCCTAGAAATTTTTTGACATCAATGTCTTTTTTATGGTCAGTCTAATCTAAAGGCCTGTGCAATGTTAAATTGTGAAGATCTTGAGTTTTCGTTAAGGGGCGTGTCCCTGGTGCCGTGACAAAATTCAAAGTCTCATCATGGGAATAAAAGATGTTATAACTCAAGCATAAAATGTCAGATCCTCCCCAAACTTCACATGTTTGATAAGAGTCCTGACCTGAACACATCTGAAGGCCAAAATTCCACCGGGTGTGGCAAAATGGCTCGATAGCGCCACCAATACACATTCAACGGTGTGCGCCTTGAGCTACGTTTCACATCCATGTACGAAAATCGGTACACACATGTAACACACCAATACCTACAAAAAAGTATCTTGTTACGAAATCCGAATCCAAACAGGAAGTCAGTTATTTAGAATGTTCTCTGCAAAATTGGTGTTGTTTTTGGCATTTTCAGGGGTTGTACTTTAACGAACTCCTCCTAGAGATTTATTCAGATAAGCATCAAACTTGGTCAGTTAAATCTAAAGGCCTTTGCAATGGTAAATTGGGAAGATCTTGAGATTTCGTTAAAGGGAGTGTCCATGGCGGCCTGACAAATTTTTGATGTTTCGCCATGAAAAAGGAAGTTGCTGTAACTCAGACATACAATGTCCAATCTGCCCCAAACTTTGCATGTTAGATAAGACTTCTGCCCTTAACATATCTACATGCCCATATTCAATTATAGTCATAGCGCCACCTGCTGGCAACAGGAAGTGACATATTTTACGCTGAGACAAACTACTCCTAGAGATTTTTTGACATTAATGTATTTTTGTGGTCAGTCTAATCTAAAGGCCTGTGTAATGTTAAATTGTGGCAATCTTGAGTTTTTGTTAAAGAGCGTGTCCATGGCAAAAATGACAAAATTTGATGTCTCGCCACAGCAAGAGAAGTTGTTGTAACTCAGGCATAAAATGTTTGATCTTCCCCAAACTTCACATGTTCGATAAGAGTGCAGCCCTGAACACATCTGAAGGCCAATATTCCATTATAATGATAGCGCCACCTGCTGGCAACAGGAAGATTGGAACATATATGGAATAAACATTGATATATTCTACTTATATTTATGAGTTTAAATGCATATTTCTCACCGTTCACCTATTTACTAAAGCCACTCGCTGCCGGTGAGCCCGGGTTCAAGGGCCCGTTCATCGCTGCTTGCAGCTTTAATTATTATTAGGGCCCGAGCACCGATGGTGTGAGGACCCTCTTGGAATTTCTCCGTTTATTATTATTATTATTATTATTATTATTATTATGATTATTATTATTCTCTAAGATGAATCGCATTTTTGAGAGCCTAAACATGCTCGAAAAGTCATGAAACTTTGCACACACCTCAGAACTGGCGAAAATTTACGTCTGATATGGGTTTTAGAAGTGGGTGTGGCAAAAAGGCTCAACAGTGCCACCTATACACGTTCAACGGTGTGCGCCTCGAGCTACGTTTCACGTACATGTATGAAAATTGGTATACACATGTATCTCTCCAATACCTACAAAAAAGTCTCTTAGAGCAAAATCCGAAACCCGACAGGAAGTCAGTTATTTTTAATTTTATGAGCAAATTTTGTGTCATTTTTGTCATTTCCATGCGTTGTATTTTAACGAACTCCTCCTAGAGATTAATTCAGATCAAAACCAAAGTTGGTATGCGTAATCTAAAAGCCTTTGCGATGTTAAATTGCGAAGATTTTGAGTTTTCGTTAAAGGGCGTGTCCGTGGCGGCCTGGCGAATTTCGATGATTCACCATGAAAAATGAAGTTGCTATAACTCAGACATACAATGTCCAATCTGCCCCACACTTCACATGTTTGATGAGACTCCGAACCTGAACATATTTACATGCCCATATTTAGTTATAGTCATAGCGCCACCTATAGGCAACAGGAAGTGACATATTTTACACTTCGACACACTACTCCTAGAAATTTTTTGACATCAATGTCTTTTTTGTGGTCAGTCTAATCTAAAGGCCTGTGCGATGTTAAGTTGTGAAGATCTTGAGTTTTCGTTAAGGGGCGTGTCCATGGTGCCGTGACAAAATTCAAAGTCTCGCCATGGGAATAAAAGATGTTATAACTCAGGCATAAAATGTCCGATCTTCCCCAAACTTCACATGTTTGATAAAAGTCCTGGCCTGAACAGATCTGTAGGCCAATATTCCATCGGGTGTGGCAAAATGGCTCGATAGCGCCACCTATACACTTTCAACGGTGTGCGCCTCAAGCTACGTTTCATGTACATGTATGAAAATCAGTATACTCATGTATCTCTCCAATACCTACAAAAAAGTCTCTTGGAGCAAAATCCGAAACCCAACAGGAAGTCGGTTATTTTTAATTTTATGAGCAAATTTTGTGTCATTTTTGTCATTTCCATGCGTTGTATTTTAACGAACTCCTCCTAGAGATTCATTCAGATCAACACCAAAGTTGGTATGCCTAATCTAAAGGCCTTTGCGATGTTAAATTGCGAAGATTTTGAGTTTTCGTTAAAGGGCGTGTCCATGGCGGCCTGTCAAATTTCGATGTTTCGCCATGAAAAAGGAAGTTGCTGTAACTCAGACATACAATGTCCAATCTGCCCCAAACTTCACATGTTAGATAAGACTTCTGCCCTTAACAGATCTACATGCCCATATTCAGTTATAGTCATAGCGCCACCTGCTGGCAACAGGAAGTGACATGTTTTACGCTGCGACAAACTACTCCTTGAAATTTTATGACATCAATGTTATTTTGTGGTCAGTCTAATCTAAAGACCTGTGTGATGTTTAGTTGTGAAGATCTTGAGTTTTCATTAAAAGGCGTGTCCATGGCGCCGTGACGAAGTTCGATGTGTCGCCATGGGAATAAAAGATGTTATAACTCAGGCATAAAATGTCCGATCTTGCCCAAACTTCACATGTGTGATAAGGGTCTTGGCCTGAACAGATCTGAAGGCCAAAATTCCATTGGGTGTGGCAAAATGGCTCGATAGCGCCACCTATACACTTTCAACTGAGTGCATATACACTTTCAACGGAGTGCGCCTCAAGCTATGTATCACGTACATGTACAAAAATCGGTACACACATGTAACACACCAATACCTACAAAAAAGTCTCTTGGTATGAAATCCGAATCCCAACAGGAAGTCGGTTATTTAGAATTTTCTCTGCAAAATTGGCGTTGTTTTTGCTATTTTCAGGGGTTGTACTTTAACAAACTCCTCCTAGAGATTTATTCAGATCAACACCAAACTTGGTCAGTTAAATCTAAAGGCCTTTGCGATGTTAAATTGCGAAGGACTTGAGGTTTCGTTAAAGGGCGTGTCCATGGCGGCCTGGCAAATTTCGATGTTTCGCCATGAAAAGGAAGTTGCTGTAACTCAGACATACAATGTCCAATCTGCCCCAAACTTCACATGTTAGATAAGACTTCTGCCCTTAACAGATCTACATGCCCATATTCAGTTATAGTCATAGTGCCACCTGCTGGCAACAGGAAGTGACATGTTTTACGCTGCGACAAACTACTCCTAGAAATCTTTTGACATTAATGTATTTTTTTGTGGTCAGTCTAATCTAAAGGCCTGTGCAATGTTAAATTGCGGAGATCTTCAGTTTTTGTTAAAGGGCGTGTCCATGGCGCCATGACAAAATTTGATGTCTTGCCACAGCAAGAGAAGTTGTTGTAACTCAGGCATAAAATGTTCGATCTTCCCCAGACTTCGCATGTTCGATAAGAGTCTTGGCATGAACACATCTGAAGGCCAATTTTCCACTATAATGATAGCGCCACCTGCTGGCAACAGAAAGATTGGCACATATATGGAATAAACATTGATATATTCCACTTATATTTATGAGTTTAAATGCATATTTCTCACCGTTCACCTATTTACTAAAGCCACTCGCTGCCGGTAAGCCCGGGTGCGAGGGCCCGTTCATCGCTGCTTGCAGCTTTAATTATTATTATTATTAGGGCCCGAGCACCGATGGTGTGAGGACCCTCTTGGAATTGCTCCGTTTATTATTATTATTATTATTATTATTATTATTATTATCCAGGATGAATCGCATTTTTGAGGGCCTAAACATACTCAAAGTCATGAAACTTTGCACACACCTCAGAACCGGCGAAAATGTACATCTGATATGGGTTTCAGAAGTGGGTGTGGCAAAATGGCTCGACAGCGCCACCTATACACGTTCAACGGTGTGCGCCTCGAGCTATGTTTCACGTACATGTATGAAAATCGGTACACACATGTAACTCTCCAATACCTACAAAAAAGTCTCTTAGAGCAAAATTCTAAACCCAACAGGAAGTCAGTTATTTTTAATATTATGAGCAAATTGTGTGTCATTTTTGCCATTTCCATGAGTTGTATTTTAACGAACTCCTCCTAGAAACTTATTCAGATCAACACCAAATTTGGTATGCCTAATCTAAAGGCCTTTGCGATGTTAAATTGCAAAGATTTTGAGTTTTCGTTAAAGGGCGTGTCCGTGGCGGCCTGGCGAATTTCGATGATTCGCCATGAAAAATGAAGTTGCTATAACTCAGACATACAATGTCCAATGTGCCCAAAACTTCACATGTTTAATAAGACTCCTGACCTGAACATATTTAGATGCCCATATTCAGTTATAGTCATAGCGCCACCTATAGGCAACAGGAAGTGACATATTTTATACTTCGACAGACTACTCCTAGAAATTTTTTGACATCAATGTCTTTTTTATGGTCAGTATAATCTAAAGGCCTGTGCAATGTTAAATTGTGAAGATCTTGAGTTTTCGTTTAGGGGCGTGTCCATGGCGCCGTGACAAAATTCAAAGTCTCGCCATGGGAATAAAAGATGTTATAACTCAGGCATAAAATGTCCGATCTTCCCCAAACTTCACATGTGTGATAAAAGTCCTGGCCTGAACAGATCTGAAGGCCAATATTCCATCGGGTGTGGCAAAATGGCTGGATAGCGCCACCTATACACTTTCAACGGAGTGCACCTCGAGCTATGTTTCACGTACATGTACAAAAATTGGTACACACATGTAACACACCAATACCTACAAAAAAGTCTCTTGGTAACGAAATCGTAATCCCAACAGGAAGTCGGTTATTTTGAATTTTCCCTGCAAAATTGGTGTTGTTTTTGCCATTTTCAGGGGTTGTACTTTACCGAACTCCTCCTAGAGATTTATTCAGATGAACACCAAACTTGGTCAGTGTAATCTAAAGCCATTTGCAATGTTAAATTGCGAAGGACTTGAGGTTTCGTTAAAGGGCGTGTCCATGGTGGCCTGACAAATTTCGATGTTTCGCCATGAAAAAGGAAGTTGCTGTAACTCAGACATACAATGTCCAATCTGCCCCAAATTCACATGTTGGATAAGATTTTTGACCTGAACAGATCTACATGCCAATATTCAGTTATAGTCATAGCGCCACCTATTGGCAACAGGAAGTGAAATATTTTACACTGCGACAAACTACTCCTAGAAATTTTATGACATCAATGTTATTTTTGTGGTCAGTCTAATCTAAAGACCTGTGTGATGTTTAGTTGTGAAGATCTTGAGTTTTCGTTAAAAGGCGTGTCCATGGCGCCGTGACGAAGTTTGATGTGTCGCCATGGGAATAAAAGATGTTATAACTCAGGCATAAAATGTCCGATCTTGCCCAAACTTCACATGTGTGATAAGGGTCCTGGCCTGAACAGATCTGAAGGCCAATATTCCATTGGGTGTGGCAAAATGGCTCGATAGCGCCACCTATACACTTTAAACTGAGTGCATATACACTTTCAATGGAGTGCGCCTCAAGCTATGTTTCACGTACATGTACAAAAATCGGTACACACATGTAACAAACCAATATCTACGAAAAAGTCTCTTGGTACGAATTCCGAATCCAAACAGGAAGTCAGTTATTTAGAATGTTCTCTGCAAAATTGGTGTTGTTTTTGGCATTTTCAGGGGTTGTACTTTAACAAACTCCTCCTAGAGATTTATTCAGATCAGCATCAAATTTGGTAAGTTAAATTTAAAGGCCTTTGCGATGTTAAATTGGGAAGATCTTGAGATTTCGTTAAAGGGAGTGTCCATGGCGGCCTGACAAATTTCGATGTTTCGCCATGAAAAAGGAAGTTGCTGTAACTCAGACATACAATGTCCAATCTGCCCCAAACTTCGCATGTTAGATAAGACTTCTGCCCTTAACAGACCTACATGCCCATATTCAATTATAGTCATAGCGCCACCTGCTGGCAACAGGAAGTGACATATTTTATGCTGAGACAAACTACTCCTAGAGATTTTTTGACATTAATGTATTTTTGTGGTCAGTCTAATCTAAAGGCCTGTGTAATGTTAAATTGTGGCAATCTTGAGTTTTTGTTAAAGAGCGTGTCCATGGCAAAAATGACAAAATTTGATGTCTCGCCACAGCAAGAGAAGTTGTTGTAACTCAAGCATAAAATGTTTGATCTTCCCCAAACTTCACATGTTCGATAAGAGTGCAGCCCTGAACACATCTGAAGGCCAATATTCCATTATAATGATAGCGCCACCTGCTGGCAACAGGAAGATTGGCACATATATGGAATAAACATTGATATATTCTACTTATATTTATGAGTTTAAATGCATATTTCTCACCGTTCACCTATTTACTAAAGCCACTCGCTGCCGGTGAGCCCGGGTTCAAGGGCCCGTTCATCGCTGCTTGCAGCTTTAATTATTATTATTTTTCTTCTTCTTCTTCTCCCTAATGAATCGCATTTTTGAAGGCTTAAACGTGCTCAAAGTCATGAAACTTTGCACACGCGTCAAACCTGGTGAAAATTTTTGTCTGATATAGGATTTAGAAGAGGGTGTGGCAAAATGGCTCGACAGCGCCACCTATACTAAGAAAATCAACAGCCTTCCAGCTGTGTTTCACGTACATGCACCAAAATTGGCACACATATGTAACACACCAATACCTACAAAAAAGACTCTTGGAGCAAAATTCTAAACCCAACAGGAAGTTGGTTATTTTTAATATTGTGAGCAAATTTTGTGTAATTTTGGTCATTTCCATGTGTTGTATTTTAACGAACTCCTCCTAGAGATTTCTTCAAATCAACACCAAATTTGGTATGCCTAATCTAAAGGCCTTTTCGATGTAAAATTGCGAAGATCTTGAGTTTTCGTTGAAGGGCGTGTCCGTGGCGGCCTGGCGAATTTCGATGATTCGCCATGAAAAATGAAGTTGCTATAACTCAGACATACAATGTCCAATCTTCCCCAAACTTCACATGTTTGATGAGACTCCGAACCTGAACAGATTGACATGCCCATATTCAGTTATAGTCATAGCGCCACCTATTGGCAACAGGAAGTGACATATTTTACACTGCGAATAACTACTCCTAAAATTTTATGACATCAATGTCTTTTTTGTGGTCAGTCTAATCTAAAGGCCTGTGCGATGTTAAGTTGTGAAGATCTTGAGTTTTCGTTAAAAGGCGTGTCCATGGCGCCGTGATGAAGTTCGATGTCTCGCCATGGGAATAAAAGATGTTATAACTCAGGCATAAAATGTCTGATCTTCCCCAAACTTCACATGTGTGATAAGAGTCCTGGCCTGAACACATCTGTAGGCCAATATTCCATCGGGTGTGGCAAAATGGCTCGATAGCGCCACCTATACACTTTCAACATAGCGCGCCTCGAGCTCCGTTTCACGTACATGTACAAAAATCGGTACACACATGTAACACACCAATACCTACAAACAAGTCTCTTGGTACAAAATCCGAAACCCAACAGAAAGTCGGTTATTTTTAATTTTATGAGCAAATTTTGTGTCATTTTTGTCATTTCCATGCGTTGTATTTTAACGAACTCCTCCTGGAGATTCATTCAGATCAACACCAAAGTTGGTATGCCTAATCTAAATGCCTTTGCGATGTTAAATTGCGAAGGACTTGAGGTTTCGTTAAAGGGCGTGTCCATGGCGGCCTGACAAATTTCAATGTTTCGCCATGAAAAAGGAAGTTGCTGTAACTCAGACATACAATGTCCAATCTGCCCCAAACTTCACATGTTGGATAAGACTCTTGACCTGAACAGATCTACATGCCAATATTTAGTTATAGTCATAGCGCCACCTATTGGCAACAGGAAGGGAAATATTTTACACTGCGACAAACTACTCCTAGAAATTTTATGTCATCAATGTTATTTTTGTGGTCAGTCTAATCTAAAGACCTGTGTGATGTTTAGTTGAGAAGATCTTGAGTTTGCGTTAAAAGGCGTGTCCATGGTGCCGTGACGAAGTTCGATGTGTCGCCATGGGAATAAAAGATGTTATAACTCAGGCATAAAATGTCCGATCTTGCCCAAACTTCACATGTGTGATAAGGGTCCTGGCCTGAACAGATCTGAAGGCTAATATTCCATTGGGTGTGGCAAAATGGCTCGATAGCGCCACCTATACACTTTCAACTGAGTGCAGATACACTTTCAACGGAGTGCGCCTCAAGCTGTGTTTCACGTACATGTACAAAAATCGGTACACACATGTAACACACCAATATCTACAAAAAAGTCTCTTGGTTCGAAATCCGAATCCCAACAGGAAGTCGGTTATTTAGAATTTTCTCTGCAAAATTGCCATTGTTTTTGCCATTTTCAGGGGTTGTACTTTAACAAACTCCTCCTAGAGATTTATTCAGATCAACATCAAACTTGGCCAGTTAAATCTAAAGGCCTTTGCGATGTTAAATTGCGAAGATCTTGAGGTTTCGTTAAAGTACATGTCCATGGCGGCCTGACAAATTTCGATGTTTCGCCATGAAAAAGGAAGTTGTTGTAACTTAGACATACAATGTCCAATCTGCCCCAAACTTCACATGTTGGATAAGACTTTTGACCCGAACAGATCTAAATGCCAATATTCAGTTATAGCCATAGCGCCACCTGCTGGCAACAGGAAGTGACATGTTTGTTGTTGGCGGCTGTACTGCGTTTGAGCTCCGTCACTATATTCTTTTCATTTACTATTTTTAACTCAAAAATCAATTTTATACATCATCGTTTCCGTTTATATAACGTGTGAATATATCCTCTATTGTATTCTACAACAAAAACAATCAGAGCGCCTCGCTATCACTAGTTTTATTTTGATCTCCCGGGTCCGCTATTAGCTTTTAGCCCGTTAGCATCAGCGGCGTGGTTGCAGCTAACTGCGCTAACATTGCTAATACTCTATTCACACACATTACCACTGCTGTACTCACTGTTACTTGCTTTAATGGCGGATGAATGTCTCCACTCTGTGCAGCTCGAGCTTGAGGCCGTGGGAAAGCAGATTCGCGACCTGGAGGTGAGGCAGGCCCAGCTGAGAGAGCGGAGAACCGCGCTGGAATCATCCCGGGCTGACGCTCACAAGTCCGGGGTAAGTATACAGCGATCTGCTAACAGTCCCACCACGTCTACTCCGTGTGTTTCTCTGCACAGGCCCGGTGCACCCAGGACGCGATCTTCCCAGATGTCCTTCACTGCGACGCCGGGACACCACGGACCCTGGGTGCATCCACAGCGGAGGACGCGAGCCGGGTCCCGGGCGACGACTTCTCCCCCTCCTGCCTTCGACATCTCCATCCGGAACCGCTTCGCTCCCCTCCGCGAGACAGGACGCGACGCTGTGATCATCGGAGACTCCATCGTCCGACACGTAAGTGCTACGTTAGCTGAAGGTAAAGTGCACACTCATTGTTTGCCTGGTGCTCGTGTTCTCGATGTTTCTGCGCAGATACCCGCGATCCTGAAGGCCGACGAGAGCCCCAGAGGGGTCGTGCTTCACGCCGGGGTTAACGACACCACGCTGCGGCAGACGGAGACGCTGAAGAGGGACTTCAGCAGCCTGATCGAGACGGTTCGCAGCACGACGCCCGCGGCGACGATCGTCGTGTCAGGACCACTGCCCACGTATCGACGAGGACACGAAAGGTTCAGTAGACTTCGCTCCATGTGACTAGTAAGACAATTCTCTAATAACTATTATGATGAGTTTTGTTCCACCCGCTTAAATGATAAAAGTACTTGTGCTGTAAAAACTATTAAGACTGTGTCTGTTCCCCGAATAGTGAGGTCAAAATATAATGTAGGATCTAGAAAAAATCTTATCGTAATTAAACCAGAAAAATGTAAAGTAAATGAACAAAAACATTTTTTAAAGTTTGGGCTCATAAATATTAGATCACTCACACCCAAAGCAGTTATTGTAAATGAAATGATCACAGAAAATAGTTTTGATGTACTCTGCTTGACTGAAACCTGGCTAAAACCAAATGATTATTTTGGTCTAAATGAGTCTACTCCACCAAACTACTGTTATAAGCATGAGCCCCGTCAGACTGGTCGTGGAGGAGGTGTTGCAACAATATATAGTGATATTCTCAATGTTACCCAGAAAACAGGATACAGGTTTAACTCTTTTGAAATACTTCTGCTAAATGTTACACTGTCAGACATGCAAAAGAAGTCTAATGTATCTCTTGCTCTGGCTACTGTGTATAGACCACCAGGGCCGTATACAGAATTCCTAAAAGAATTTGCAGATTTCCTCTCAGACCTTCTAGTTACAGTTGATAAGGCGCTAATCATGGGAGATTTTAATATTCACGTTGATAATGCAAATGATACATTAGGACTTTCGTTTACTGACCTAATAAACTCTTTGGAGTCAAGCAAAATGTCACCGGGCCCACTCATCGTTTTAATCATACACTAGATCTAATTATATCGCATGGAATCGATCTTACTGATATAGATATTGTACCCCAATGTGATGATATTACAGACCATTTCCTTGTATCGTGCATGCTGCGTATAACTGATATTAACTATATGTCTCAGCGTTACCGTCTGGGCAGAACTATTGTTCCAGCCACCAAAGACAGATTCGCAAATAACCTGCCTGATCTATCTCAACTGCTATTTGTACCCAAAAATACACATGAATTAGACGAAATTACTGACAACATGGGCACTATTTTCTCTAATACATTAGAAGCTGTTGCCCCCATCAAATTGAAAAAGGTTAGAGAAAAACGTACTGTGCCATGGTATAACAGTAATACTCACTCTCTCAAGAAAGTAACTCGTAGTCTTGAACGCAAATGGAGAAAAACTAACTTGGAAGTTTTTAAAATTGCATGGAAAAACAGTATGTCCAGGTATAGACAGGCTCTAAAAACTGCTAGGGCAGAGCATATCCACAAACTCATTGAAAATAACCAAGAAAATCCAAGGTTTTTATTTAGCACAGTGGCTAAATTAACAAATTACCAGACGCCACCTGATTCAAATATTCCACCAACGTTAAATAGTAATGACTTTATGAATTTCTTCACTGATAAAATAGATAACATTAGAAATACAATAGCGAATGTAGATTCTACAGCGTCTAACACTTCAGTTTCATCCATCGCACCCAAAGATAAACTGCAGTGCTTTACAAATATAGGACAGGAAGAGCTAAATAAACTTATCACTGTATCTAAACCAACAACATGTTTATTAGATCCTGTACCCACTAAATTACTAAAAGAGCTGTTACCTGTAGCCGAAGAACCGCTTCTCAATATCATTAACTCGTCGTTATCTTTAGGTCACGTCCCAAAACCATTCAAGCTGGCGGTTATCAAGCCTCTTATTAAGAAACCAAAACTAGATCCTAGTGTACTGGCAAATTATAGGCCTATTTCAAATCTTCCATTTATGTCTAAAATTTTAGAAAAAGTTGTGTCTGCTCAATTGAGCACCTTCCTGCATAAAAATGATCTGTATGAAGAATTTCAGTCAGGTTTTAGGCCCCACCATAGCACAGAAACTGCACTTGTTAAAATTACAAATGACCTGCTTCTTGCGTCAGATCAAGGCTGCATCTCATTTCTAGTCTTACTTGATCTTAGTGCTGCGTTCGACACCATAGATCATGACATACTCATAGATCGATTACAAAACTATACAGGTATTCAAGGGCAGGCTCTAAGATGGTTTAGATCCTACCTGTCCGATCGCTACCATTTTGTTTACTTAAATGGGGTGTCATCTCATTTATCATCAGTAAAATATGGAGTGCCACAAGGATCCGTCCTAGGTCCCCTTCTATTTTCAATATACATGTTGCCCCTTGGTAATATTATTAGAAAATACGGAATTAGCTTCCACTGTTATGCTGATGATACTCAGCTATATATTTCAACGAGACCAGATGAAACTTCCAAATTATCTAAGCTAACAGAGTGTGTTAAAAATGTAAAAGATTGGATGACAAATAATTTTCTCCAATTAAATTCGGATAAGACAGAGATATTAATTATTGGACCAAAAAACACCACACAGAATCTTGTAGATTACAATCTGCAACTAGACGGATGTAATGTTACTTCCTCTACAGTCAGAAATCTGGGTGTTATATTGGACAGCAATTTGTCTTTTGAAAATCATATTTCCAATGTTACAAAAACCGCATTCTTCCATCTTAGAAACATTGCCAAGCTACGAAACATGTTATCTGTTTCTGATGCAGAAAAGCTAGTTCATGCTTTCATGACCTCTAGACTGGAATATTGTAATGGACTTCTAGGTGGTTGTCCTGCTTCGTCAATAAACAAGCTACAGGTCGTCCAAAATGCAGCAGCTAGAGTCCTTACCAGGTCAAGAAAATATGATCATATTACCCCTATTTTACAGTCTCTGCACTGGCTACCTATTAAGTTCCGTATCAGTTACAAATTATCATTACTTACCTATAAGGCCCTAAATGGTTTAGCTCCTGCGTACCTAACTAGCCTTCTACCACGCTACAACCCATCACGCACCCTAAGGTCACAAAACGCTGGACTTTTGGTAGTTCCTAGGATAGCAAAGTCCACTAAAGGAGGTAGAGCTTTTTCACATTTGGCTCCCAAACTCTGGAATAGCCTTCCTGATAATATTCGGGGTTCAGACACACTCTCTCTGTTTAAATCTAGATTAAAAACGCATCTCTTTCGCCAAGCATTCGAATAATGTATCTCTTAAATTGTGAGTGTAGTTGCATCTGCATTTTTATTCTTTAGCTTGGGTTAAACTAATTTTACTTTGTTGGATCAGCAGCTATGCTAATGATGTCTCTATTTTGTTTCTATGTTTTGCCTAACTAGGATTTACACAAGCTCCAGTCTGGATCCAGAACAACTGAGAAGAGATGATGCTGACCCTCAGAGGACCCCAGATGATGCTAACCTTGAATCAACAAACAGAACTAACAATTATTGCTACATGTGTGACTGCATCCTATAATTACTATTAATTAATAATATTGATAGTTCATCATCTAGCTGACTACGTCTTGTATTATTATTATTATTATTTTTATTTTTCTAAAATCCTGTCAAACGTGCACAAACTACTAGCTACTACTAAATATTGTAGAAACATAATTTTCTGTAAAGTTGCTTTGTAACGATTTGTATTGTAAAAAGCGCTATACAAATAAACTTGAATTGAATTGAATTTTAGCTAACAGAGTGTGTTAAAAATGTAAAAGATTAGATGACAAATAATTTTCTCCAATTAAATTCGGATAAGACAGAGATATTAATTATTGGACCAAAAAACACCACACAGAATCTTGTAGATTACAATCTGCAACTAGACGGATGTACTGTTACTTCCTCTACAGTCAGAAATCTGGGTGTTATATTGGACAGCAATTTGTCTTTTGAAAATCATATTTCCAATGTTACAAAAACCGCATTCTTCCATCTTAGAAACATTGCCAAGCTACGAAACATGTTATCTGTTTCTGATGCAGAAAAGCTAGTTCATGCTTTCATGACCTCTAGACTGGACTATTGTAATGCACTTCTAGGTGGTTGTCCTGCTTCGTCAATAAACAAGCTACAGGTAGTCCAAAATGCAGCAGCTAGAGTCCTTACCAGGTCAAGAAAATATGATCATATTACCCCAATTTTACAGTCTCTGCACTGGCTACCTATTAAGTTCCGTATCAGTTACAAATTATCATTACTTACCTATAAGGCCCTAAATGGTTTAGCTCCTGCGTACCTAACTAGCCTTCTACCACGCTACAACCCATCACGCACCCTAAGGTCACAAAACACTGGACTTTTGGTAGTTCCTAGGATAGCAAAGTCCACTAAAGGAGGTAGAGCTTTTTCACATTTGGCTCCCAAACTCTGGAATAGCCTTCCTGATAATGTTCGGGGTTCAGACACACTCTCTCTGTTTAAATCTAGATTAAAAACGCATCTCTTTCGCCAAGCATTCGAATAATGTATCTCTTAAATTGTGAGTGTAGTTGCATCTGCATTTTTATTCTTTAGCTTGGGTTAAACTAATTTTACTTTGTTGGATCAGGAGCTATGCTAATGATGTCTCTATTTTGTTTCTATGTTTTGCCACGGGATTTACATCCAAGCTCCAGTCTGGATCCAGAACACCTGAGAAGAGATGATGCTGACCCTCAGAGGACCCCAGATGATCCTAACCTTGAATCAACAAACAGAACTAACAATTATTGCTACATGTGTGACTGCATCATACAATTACTATTAATTAATAATATTGATAGTTCATCATCTAGCTGACTACGTCTTGTATTATTATTATTATTTTTATTTTTCTAAAATCCTGTCAAACGTGCACAAACTACTAGCTACTACTAAATATTGTAGAAACATAATTTTCTGTAAAGTTGCTTTGTAACGATTTGTATTGTAAAAAGCGCTATACAAATAAACTTGAATTGAATTGAATTTTACGTTGTAACAAACTACTCCTAGAAATTTAATGACATCAACATTTTATTTTGGTCAGTCTAATCTAAAGGTCTTTGCAATGTTAGATTGTGGAGATCTTGAATTTTTGTTTAAGGGCGTGTCCATGGCGCTGTGACAAAATTTGATGTCTCGCCACAGCAAGAGAAGTTGTTGTAACTCAAGCATAAAATGTTTGATCTTCCCCAAACTTCACATGTTCGATAAGAGTCCTGGCCTGAACACATCTGAAGGCCAATATTCCATTATAATGATATCGCCACCTGCTGGAAATATGAAGATTGGCACATATTAATGACTTTGACATATTGCAATTATGTTTATGACATGAAATGCATATTTCTCACCGTTCATCTTTTTACTAAATCAACACGCTGGTGGTGAGCCTGGGTGCGAGGGCCCGTTCATCGCTGCTTGCAGCTTTAATTAGGGCCCGAGCACCGAGGTGCGAGGACCCTCTTGTATCTGCTTTGTTTATTAGGGCCCGAGCACCGATGGTGTGAGGACCCTCTTGGAATTGCTCCGTTTATTATTATTATTATTATTATTCTTCTCTAAGATGAATCACATTTTTGAGAGCCTAAACATGCTCGAAAAGTCATGAAACTTTGCACACACCTCAGAACTGGCGAAAATTTACGTCTGATATGGGTTTCAGAAGTGGGTGTGGCAAAATGGCTCGACAGCGCCACCTATACACGTTCAACGGTGTGCGCCTCGAGCTACGTTTCACGTACATGTATGAAAATTGGTATACATATGTATCTCTCCAATACCTACAAAAAAGTCTCTTGGAGCAAAATCCGAAACCCAACAGGAAGTCGGTTATTTTTAATTTTATGAGCAAATTTTGTGTCATTTTTCTAATTTCCATGCGTTGTATTTTAACGAACTCCTCCTAGAGATTAATTCAGATCAACACCAAAGTTTTTATGCCTAATCTAAAGGCCTTTGCGATGTTAAATTGCGAAGATTTTGAGTTTTCGTTAAAGGGCGTGTCCGTGGCGGCCTGGCGAATTTCGATGATTCGCCATGAAAAATGAAGTTGCTATAACTCAGACATACAATGTCCAATGTGCCCAAAACTTCACATGTTTAATAAGAATCCTGACCTGAACAGATTCACATGCCCATATTCAGTTATAGTCATAGCGCCACCTATAGGCAACAGGAAGTGACATATTTTAGACTGCGACTAACTACTCCTAGAAATTTTATGACATCAATGTCTTTTTTGTGGTCAGTCTAATCTAAAGGCCTGTGCGATGTTAAATTGTGAAGATCTTGAGTTTTCGTTAAAAGGCGTGTCCATGGCCCCATGACGAAGTTCGATGTCTCGCCAAGGGAATAAAATATGTTATAACTCAGGCATAAAATGTCCGATCTTCCCCAAACTTCACATGTGTGATAAGAGTCCTGGCCTGAACACATCTGTAGGCCAATATTCCATCGGGTGTGGCAAAATGGCTCGATAGCGCCACCTATACACTTTCAACATAGCGCGCCTCGAGCTCCGTTTCAAGTACATGTACAAAAATCGGTACACACATGTAACACACCAATACCTACAAAAAAGTCTCTTGGTACGAAATCCTAATCCCAACAGAAAGTCGGTTATTTTGAAATTTCCCTGCAAAATTGGCGTTGTTTTTGCCATTTTCAGGGGTTGTACTTTAACGAACTCCTCCTAGAGATTTATTCGGATGAACACCAAACTTGGTCAGTGTAATCTAAAGCCATTTGCGATGTTAAATTGCGAAGGACTTGAGGTTTCGTTAAAGGGCGTGTCCATGGCGGCCTGGCAAATTTCGATGTTTCGCCATGAAAAAGGAAGTTGCTATAACTCAGACATACAATGTCCAATCTGCCCCAAACTTCACATGTTGGATAAGACTCTTGACCTGAACAGATCAACATGCCAATATTCAGTTATAGTCATAGCGCCACCTATTGGCAACAGGAAGTGAAATATTTTACACTGCGATAAAACTACTAGAAATTTTATGACATCAATGTTATTTTTGTGGTCAGTCTAATCTAAAGACCTGTGTGATGTTTAGTTGTGAAGATCTTGAGTTTTCGTTAAAAGCCGTGTCCATGGCGCCGTGACGAAGTTTGATGTGTCGCCATGGGAATAAAAGATGTTATAACTCAGGCATAAAATGTCCGATCTTGCCCAAACTTCACATGTGTGATAAGGGTCCTGGCCTGAACAGATCTGAAGGCCAATATTCCATTGGGTGTGGCAAAATGGCTCGATAGCGCCACCTATACATTTTCAACAGAGTGCATATACACTTTCAACGGAGTGCGCCTCAAGCTATTTTTCACGTACATGTACAAAAATCGGTACATACATGTAACACACCAATATCTACGAAAAAGTCTCTTGGTACAAAATCCGAATCCAAACAGGAAGTCAGTTATTTAGAATTTTCTTTGCAAAATTGGTGTTGTTTTTGGCATTTTCAGGGGTTGTACTTTAACGAACTCCTCCTAGAGATTTATTCAGATCAACATCAAACTTGGTCAGTTAAATCTAAAGGCCTTTGCGAAGGTAAATTGGGAAGACCTTGAGGTTTCGTGAAAGGGAGTGTCCATGGCGGCCTGACAAATTTCGATGTTTCGCCATGAAAAAGGAAGTTGCTGTAACTCAGACATACAATGTCCAATCTGCCCCAAACTTCACATGTTGGATAAGACTCTTGACCTGAACAGATCAACATGCCAATATTCAGTTATAGTCATAGCGCCACCTATTGGCAACAGGAAGTGAAATATTTTACACTGCGATAAAACTACTAGAAATTTTATGACATCAATGTTATTTTTGTGGTCAGTCTAATCTAAAGACCTGTGTGATGTTTAGTTGTGAAGATCTTGAGTTTTCGTTAAAAGCCGTGTCCATGGCGCCGTGACGAAGTTTGATGTGTCGCCATGGGAATAAAAGATGTTATAACTCAGGCATAAAATGTCCGATCTTGCCCAAACTTCACATGTGTGATAAGGGTCCTGGCCTGAACAGATCTGAAGGCCAATATTCCATTGGGTGTGGCAAAATGGCTCGATAGCGCCACCTATACATTTTCAACAGAGTGCATATACACTTTCAACGGAGTGCGCCTCAAGCTATTTTTCACGTACATGTACAAAAATCGGTACATACATGTAACACACCAATATCTACGAAAAAGTCTCTTGGTACAAAATCCGAATCCAAACAGGAAGTCAGTTATTTAGAATTTTCTTTGCAAAATTGGTGTTGTTTTTGGCATTTTCAGGGGTTGTACTTTAACGAACTCCTCCTAGAGATTTATTCAGATCAACATCAAACTTGGTCAGTTAAATCTAAAGGCCTTTGCGAAGGTAAATTGGGAAGACCTTGAGGTTTCGTGAAAGGGAGTGTCCATGGCGGCCTGACAAATTTCGATGTTTCGCCATGAAAAAGGAAGTTGCTGTAACTCAGACATACAATGTCCAATCTGCCCCAAACTTTGAATGTTAGATAAGACCTCTGCCCTTAACAGATCTACATGCCCATATTCAATTATAGTCATAGCGCTACCTGCTGGCAACAGGAAGTGACATATTTTACGCTGAGACAAACTACTCCTAGCGATTTTTTGACATTAATGTATTTTTGTGGTCAGTCTAATCTAAAGGCCTGTGTACTGTTAAATTGTGGCAATCTTGAGTTTGCTTTAAAAGGCGTGTCCATGGCGCCGTGACGAAGTTCGATGTGTCGCCACTGGAATAAAAGATGTTATAACTCAGGCATAAAATGTCCGATCATGCCCAAACTTCACATGTGTGATAAGGGTCCTGGCCTGAACAGATCTGAAGGCCAAAATTCCATTGGGTGTGGCAAAATGGCTCGATAGCGCCACCTATACACTTTCAACTGAGTGCAGATACACTTTCAACGGAGTGCGCCTCAAGCTGTGTTTCACGTACATGTACAAAAATCGGTACACACATGTAACACACCAATATCTACGAAAAAGTCTCTTGGTATAAAATCCGAATCCAAACAGGAAGTCAGTTATTTAGAATGTTCTCTGCAAAATTGGTGTTGTTTTTGGCATTTTCAGGGGTTGTACTTTAACAAACTCCTCATAGAGATTTATTCAGATCAACATCAAACTTGGTCAGTTAAATCTAAAGGCCTTTGCGAAGTTAAATCTTGATATTTCGTTAAAGGGAGTGTCCATGGCGGCCTGACAAATTTCAAATGTTTCGCCATGAAAAGGAAGTTGCTGTAACTCAGACATAAAATGTCCAATCTGCCCCAAACTTCGCATGTTACATAAGACTTCTGCCCTTAACAGATCTACATGCCCATATTCAATTATAGTCATAGCGCCACCTGCTGGCAACAGGAAGTGACATTTTACGCTGAGACAAACTACTCCTAGAGATTTTTTGACATTAATGTATTTTTGTGGTCAGTCTAATCTAAAGGCCTGTGTAATGTTAAATTGTGGCAATCTTGAGTTTTTGTTAAATAGCGTGTCCATGGCAAAAATGACAAAATTTGATGTCTTGCCACAGCAAGAGAAGTTGTTTTAACTCAGGCATAAAATGTTTGATCTTCCCCAAACTTCACATGTTCGATAAGAGTGCAGCCCTGAACACATCTGAAGGCCAATATTCCATTATAATGATAGCGCCACCTGCTGACAACAGGAAGATTGGCACATATATGGAATAAACATTGATATATTCTACTTATATTTATGAGTTTAAACGCATATTTCTCACCGTTCACCAATTTACTAAAGCCACTCGCTGCCGGTGAGCCCGGGTGCGAGGGCCCGTTCATCGCTGCTTGCAGCTTTAATTTGGAATTAGAATTAGTAAATCAAATAATAACATATTAGGATATAATTCGAATTTTATTTTATATTATGAGTATCTGGCCCTTACTATGCTGGGTACACACCCTTTTATGCTGGGTACACACCAAAAGATTTTTTACATCTTATAAGACTTTCAAAATGTGAAAGACCACAAACATGAGGATAAAAAATCCTAGATTTAACCGTTTTGCTCCTATAGTGTGTGGTGTGCCAAAATGTGACAAAGACAGCACACCACACACAAACAGATTTTCAACCAGAGTCTCGACTGTGAACACAGAAAATCTCGCGAGATTTAAGAATAAGCATTCCGGACAATATGCAGGAAGAAATTGCAATAATAGTGTTTGGAATGATTTTCACAGAAAATTCACGGGGCAAAAAGAAAAGGGTTTGGGTGAAGTTGTGGAGACGGTGGGAATATGGTCTGTACAAGTTACAGAGTGAGCTAGTGGTGTTCAATGGTCACAAAACAACACAGATATGCTTTTTTATGTATATAATTGTTGTTCTCAGTTCTCTCTTGGAAAAGAGATCTTATTCTCTTTCAAATTGTCTTATTAAATAAACTTTAAATAATTGTTATCAGATCTTATGCCGCGTTCCAGGCTACCCGTAACTCATGTTTTTCCAACCTTATACCCAGAAAAAGTGCATTGGAACGGCAGTCACACCCGTCACTTCCCACCTGGAACTTGTACTAGATTGATGTACTCCAAGTTCTGAGTTCTGACGTCACATAGCCCGCGAAACAACGATGTCAGCCCCTACGGATAATATTGCCTACGGATGCAGTGTTTATGCAAGTGGTACACATTGAAAAAATTGAGTCGTGGTTTGCAGTCATGATTTACAGGCTCAAAAACCTGCCTGGAACGCAGCATTACATCACTCTTTAAGAACGTAATCATTCGCTTCCTGATTGGATATTGTTTCGTTTCACGTGATAACGTTTGTCCTTGGGGTTCCCCCCACACATCAGGATTTCTGATCGTAAATATTAAACATGTTGAATATTTATGATTCACGATCAGGGAGGCTCCGACGTTCTTCGGATCAGGTTCAGACACTCTTAACACACCTCACACCAAGGGAACATCTAATAAGATCATCTGTAGAACCATAGAGATAATCGGGACATAGCTAGGATTGTCAGAAGGAGTGAAATCGGCACAAAATCAGCCCGATTATCTTTTGGTGTGTACCCAGCATTACTCACTGTAGATTCTATTCCCTCTGGATTTAATGTTTCTAAACGAAGCATGGTTAGAAGAAACTGTAGTGCAACAGTCCTAAATGAAGCAGCCCGTCCTTACTTTACTTTCATGAGTGTCTGCAGGACTGTTAGGAGAGGTGGAGGTGTAGCTGCTCTATTTAAAGATGTCTATCAATGCAAGCAAGTGTCATTTGGTCAGTACTTGTCTGTTGGATATCTAGGGATTGTGCTGAAAGGTTTATTATTATTTACAGGCCTCCAAAATACCCTCTAGCCTTTGTTAAAGAGTTCACAGAAATGTTACCAATGATTTCCTCAATGAAAAATTTTTGCTTTGCAGGGGATTTTAACATTCACATAGATATGATAACTGTTTTAAACACTAAGTACATAGCACTATCTGATCTAGTACTGTAACAACGCATCAACGCCATCGATTACATCAACTACCAAAATACGTTTACATGCGTGAAATGTGTTGAAGCGTTATACTGTTTACATTCATCTCCTGGGAATGGAGAACTTTCCAGAACACCGGAGAAGAAAAGAGATGATGATGACCCCTCAGAGGACCTCAGATGATGCAAACCCTCAAACAACAAGCAGAACTAACAAATATTGCCAAGAGTGTGATTGTATTATATAATAACTGCTGTTAATAGTGTTCATCGTCTGGTTGACTACGTCTTGTATACATTTTTCTCAAAATTCCTGTCATATGCACATAAACTGATCACCACTTATCAGAATCAGAATGAGCTTTATTGCCAGGTATGTTTACACATACGAGGAATTTGTTTTCGTGACAGAAGCTCCGCAGTACAACAGAATGACAGCGACAGAACATAAAACACATAATAAAAGAATATAAAAATACAAAAAATACAAATAAGTAGATAAGTTATAAGCTCCTACTAAATATTGTAGAAAATAAATTTTCTGTGAAGGTGCTTTGCAATGATTTGATTCTTAAAAAGCGCTATACAAATAAACTTGAATTGAATTGAATTGAATTGAACTGCGATGCACAATCGCCTCAGAAGAAAACATCCTGGCGCTCTCCGGCCTCAAAAGGACGAGCCATCTGTGTAAGTATTTATTATTACAATTAGTTTTGGGAGCCATTGTTGCATTCATAGCTGCTGTGTTTTTGTCATGAATTAATTAATATATGCTATGTAATAATGGTAATGCTAATCGGTAATGTATAAACTGTAAAAATATACTGTATAGTAGGGCTGCACGATATTGGGAAAAAATGACATTGCGATATTTTATTTTTCTGCGATATATATTGCGATATGAAATCTAATCTAATTTTTTCTTACAAACAAAAATGGGGTGAGCACACTTACATTCTCATTTTAAATGATTTAAACATCAGAGAATTATTTAAATTAGAGTAAATTATTTGTTTGTAACTTTAGGATATGGTTTGAATTGTTAATATATCAACTAACATGAACTTACTACGAGCAATACTTTTGTTACTATAATTATTAATCTTTGTTTATCTTAGTTTATAAAAACACAGCTGTTCATTGTTTGGTAATGTTACTTCACAGTGCATTAACTATGTTAACAAATACTGTACAACTTTTGATTTCAACAATGAAGGCTATAGCCTAAATGTTGAAATTAACAATGTTGTAGAAGTGCAGTTTAGTAATAGTAAATGTTAAATAATGTAGTTAAATAGTTTAATAAATAGAACATTATTGTAAAGTGTTACAGATTTTTTTAGACACCAATTCAGACGTCTCGTTAGTTCAGTGTTGGACAGGTCAGTTGTTAAAACCATTCATTAAATTAAATTGGTTCAAAGGAATCATTAGTTCGCGAATCAGACGTGTACGGCATGCCTTGTGTAATTATCTCTTTTTCGACAACATCGTGTCAATTGATTTTGATTAATATGCGCGAGGGAGAGAGAGCAAGAGTGAGGTTTACCTGCACAGCACTGCTCACTGTTCTCCGTTACACTGTAATCTAGTAGTGTACATGAATATATAGATACATTTCTTCTGCATTGCAAAGAGGAATTATGATGCTGATATCATTTGTTCGTTAACAACCCAAAATGTCTTTTATTCTAATTGACTGATTAAATGTAAGAATTTGACTCAAAAGATGATGAACTCTTAAAAAAAAGGGACAAGAGGGATTATTTTCCAAATAACTCTGATTTAATGTTGCAGAAAAATGTGTTCTTGTCCTTTCTCCAAGTTACCATCCTGTAGACTGATTTTTGCCTCTTACAAAAGTCAGAAAGTCTTCCAAGACGACAGTAAAGGCTCATGTCATGCTTGAGCTTTAGCTGAAACTGGAAAGTTAAGCTGCACAACATAAATGTAGATTAATGTATTATTATTATTATTTGTCTTACTATTTGAATACATTTATTAGTTTTTTTATTTCAATTTTTATATTATTGATATATTTGTATTTTGAATGTAATTTGGCCATTAAAAACATTAAATTGGTTTAGTTTTCATGGTTATTAATGTCTTTATTAAGAGTTATTTTAAAATATCTATCTTATCTCTTGTATATTTAGTATTGCTCTTTAATAAAGAAAAAATACTTTAAAGAAGTTCCAGATCTTTACTGCACCACTGCCTAACATCACGACTTAAGGGACCGTTCTCAATTACCTCAGTCACCTCGATTTAAAAAAAAATGCTGTAATTCACCAATATTTTTAATCCTTTTTATTTTTCACATTCCTAAATGTTGCAGCTCATATTCAGTAAGTTAGCTTGGCCACTAGCTTTTACTAAAACGTTGTTTCACACTGTGGCTGGAGTTTGCAGACGGTCCCTAAACAACACCTGCGGTTATCCAGTGGATATTCATATTCAACCGTGAGAAATAACGGTAACAAACTTAGCAGCAAAAACAAGAACTGCGTTGGAGTGTTGGTTTTAACAATGACATATGATTTATTTCAATAGTTTTTGAAAGCAAGCTAAAACATCTTGTCTGGACACTACAGAACATACTACAGCCGATGTCTTGCTGTTTTATTAAACCCTGTTTTTCTGGTTTTACTTGTGAAAAATTAAGTGTTAAAAAATTATTTTGGGTTGAAAAGGTTCTGAAGGTCTTTTGAAACTACTTTCTTTTCTTCAGAAACTTTAGGCCTATTTAAAGGTAATTGTCTTGTTAAAATCATTTTTAAAATATATGTTCAATGAAACTTTAACATTATTTAAAAAGCCACCCTGCAATTTATATCAAATGTCAGTCATTTATGATACAGATTGTAATGAATGGTCTCAACTTGAAGTTGGTTCAGAGTCTCTTGATGTATTTATTTAATGTCATGTTCAATCCTGTTTGATGTAAAGTCTCTTTTATAATATGATGGGTTCAGGACAATGGACAGTTCAGCAAGAACGAAAACCATTTCGAAACTTTAATATTAAATCAAAAGACAATACATTCGAGGATGTAAAAGATAATATCCAGTTAACAGTAATTGGACTGATCCCAAGCCTTTACTACACATAAAACAATAAAAACAGTTCTGTAAAAACTCAGCGAGTGTCATGGATTATGATATTAAGGGAGTTTAATGTTAGATGAATACAGAAAACTGAAGTGAATCATGTGTCAATGGAGAAACCCATTCGAAAAGAAAGAAGATCCATTTTGCAACAATATTTATTGCAAAATGCACCTCCTTGCACAATCAGTGAGCAAAACGTATACATACGTGGCAGTTTTTAACTGTTGAGCTCTGTTGAAACTCTAACAGGATGTACATCTTAATACTGCCTCTAAAACGTTTCAGATGTTATAGCAGAAGTCTGTAATCTCAAAGTTTTCATATCATATTGCTAAAGATTGTAATTCCAAATTAAAATTCACCAAATCAATCATTTCCTTCAGCGTTCTCACCATTTTCTTATTCAAATCCTCCTGTTTCGACAGAAGTTGCATTATTTTCCTTTTACTAAAAATAATTTCCTGCTGCTCCATCAGTTGAGGCTCCGTCCTATTGTTTCCAGACCTATTGAACACTCTTTTTATTTAGCTAAACATTTAGACGATTTAGTCTGTTTATTTCAGAGCTATTGAACCGTGTAATGTGTCAATGATGAAAACCATTTTAACATTGAACATCTAAAGCAAATAACTGTCCACTGAAGAGTTGTTGTTCTTCAGGTTAAAATAACCATAATCCACCGTGCTCTTTTAAAAGCCACTGAACTGAATAATTTGTCATTTAGGAAACCAGTGCAACAGGTTGAGAGGAGTTACTGACCATATAAAGCAAATGATTTTTAACAGGACAGGAATTTTTAACTCCTCCTCATTCTCCATCGCCTTCTCCATTTCCTTCTTCTCATCCTGTTCCTCATTCTTCTCATCCTCCTCCTTCTTGCGGTCGGTGTCATATTATTTAGGTTATTCATTTTTTAAAATGTACGTTTGTATGACATATCCACCGGTTATCACCAACACTTCTATATTTAGCTGTAGATCATGCTGTAGACCATTACTCTGCCTCAGAAGCCTGTCCAAAATCAGTTCATGAGGCGGACGGACACTCTGCTCCCGTTAGTGGAACTCAATCAGTGCTTACATATATCACAGATGAAGTAAATAAAATGCTGAATTTTCAAATACGCAGACGTTTCAGAACGTTTCCATGAGCAACAGACACTTTTATACTGCTTAATACTGTGCCATGTTTTTCAAGAAAAAAGTTTAACATGATCATATGCTGTTTAAATGCTAATACAGTGGGGTTTATGCTTTGATCTGTGTAGTATGATAAACTTGACTCAATACAACAGTGTGACTACATAAATACGTGTAAAAAAAAAATGGTAGATTGGGCTCTAACAATATGTGATAATTGGTGATTCCAATGTGTCCAGACTCCCAGCCCTCAACTGTCCTGACCTACAGGTAGACGGTTACCCCGGGGGCAAAACTGCAGCAAGCAGCTAACCTGATTGAAAGGGCCACAATTAGAGTACAGCCTGAAAAGATCATCCTATCCTTTGGCTTCAATAACAGACAGCAAAGGTACAGGATTGTGGCCATAACAGAACTGGAAAAAGCCCACAAAGCTGTCACTAAGAGACTGCCTAACACAGAAGTGTTCTTCCCACTGATCAATTTCGCCAGATCATTGCCACTGTACGAGCAAATCATGATTGATCACTTGAACACTCACATAAAGAAAAATACCAGTTGCATGCCTCCACTTCCCTCAGAACAATTCATGGTGGAAAGTGATGGGATACACTGGAGGGCCTCCACTGCCAAAGCCATGCTTCAACACTGGAAAACACATTTAAACTGTTAATTCATGAGAGTCCAAAACAGGACCAGAATAAACTCATTGTGAACCTCTCAAAGAAATTAAAATTATCCAAAGAACAACGTGCGGTTTTACTTAAAAAGCTTTTACCATTCCAAAACGCAGATTTGTGGCCGTATTTGGAGCTGCAAATGTTGAATAAACCCCCGAACATGGTGATCGTTGTCGTGTGGTGGATCTGGCCAATCGTGAACAGCTGTGCCGTCATCAGTGCTTCTGCAGTCACTCTGGAGAAACTGCAGCCGGCTGCTCTCGAAACACTCTCGCGGTACTTTGATGCCACATGTGACAACGTACAGAACCAAGCAACAACATTCCTGATTAATGACTGATGATTCCACTACGCCACAATTAATTATTGTTTACGTCATTTCCACTGTTTATTATGATGATCTGATTAATGCATGATCTGAACACAACTGTAGCGTCCATCGCCATGTGTGATTAATTATAATGCCAATAATACCTACCCTTATGCTGGGAAACCCTGCATAAGATTGTATGCATTGCGGTCTTAGGATGTAGTTTAACTGAGCAGGGAAAGTTTGTTTACCTTATATGCTCAATGTGCACGCTTCTCTTCTATCGGAGGGCTCACGTTAATAAAAGCACTCTAAAGCCACAGGTGCAGACTCAAGCGGAGCTGCTTATATGATGAAACCATGGTTAACCATTCAGTTAAGAAGCAAATATTAACCCAATGCACGCATTTCCAAGCACTTATCTAAATCCAAGCAATTTTTAATTAACCTTGAAAACACTGTATTCAATTTCCAGCATTTTTGAGGATTTCAAGCACCCGTATGACCCTGTACGATGGCGAATGTGATGTGTATAAGCCTTGACCGTTTAAAGCAGCAGCCCGTTCATATCGAAAGCCTTGACCACAGATTAACGAGGCTCGTGGCTATATTTAACTGGTAGTGTTACCGGTGTGTTAATATGATAGCATGCCTCGCAACATAACTGAACAATAATCAATTAGCTTTGTACAATACGCAATGTGTGAAGCATGTTCGCCAAAATAGCACTAGGAAATAAAATGAAAGAACTTTGCTTACCTTTTGAAGATGTCCAAAGATGAATTAAAGGTGAAATTGCCAGTGGTTCGTGGATGCTTTGATTCTTGTTGAATATCTAGCTTCATCCAGCGGGGAGCAGACCTTGTGTAAAGTTGTGAGTCGGTCGTATTAGTACAACTTGGCAATGATTTGCGGGCGAAGTGTCTATATCAAGTGCTCGCTCATATCACTTTCAGTCCATTGCTTGACAGACAACACGGCGAATTCGATTTGGACAGCTGACCGCATCGGCAGGTCAAAGCCTATGCCTCCTTGTCCTGACTGAACTAACGCTGCGCTCGATCAAAACACGACAGGAAACAAAACACAAGAAAACGCTCAGAAATTCCAGACAGGTCTAAACAAGACTTCACAATTATTGAGAGTCCCAACACAGTTTATATAGGGGAGTGGTAATGGGGAACACCTGGTGGTGATTAGCCCTAAGCACGGAATTATGGGAAATGGAGTAGGGAATGGAAATGGACACCAAATGCAAGAGTCCTGAGTAGAGTGCGCTCTATTGGAGTTCATGGGTACTCCAGCTGATGATTGTGACACCAATGATGATTCAAACGTGAGTTTTAAGCAGTGTAGAGTAGGTTTGTTGTTTCTTAGATCACAAATGTTTACACATCGCGGTTAGAGAGTTTGACCCCTTACCCTAAGGTTGTGGTTTTGAGTCTCAGGCCAGCAATACCATGACTGAGGTGCCCTTGAGCAAGGCACTTAACCCCCAACTGCTCCACGGGCGCTGCAGCATAAATTATGTCCACCATACTTGGCTGAATGCCACAACACTTATCTTATACAGGACTGAACATTTTCATGATTCACAACAGTATTCAGCAAAAATAATAAAAAATTGGCGATGTCCATAAACAAGGTTTTTGCTGGTTTTATGAAGATAAATTCAAGACTTTATAAAGACCTTTAAATACCAATTATAGAAAATTCAAGGAATAAACTGAAGGCAAAATAACATGTCAAAATATGTTCTTTAAATTTTAAAAGCTGTTTTCCAATACAAAAATCGAATTTTCTTAACGCGTTCACCCCCAAAAAAGAAGGAAATAAAAAAGAAAATTGTCATTTACTAAACCTCAAGTTGTTCTAAACCTGAATTTGAGTTTCTTTCTGTGACAAGTCCCAGATAGCCTAATACAGTTCACAACCCCACAACATGTTACAACCCCAGATCGTCAAGATTTCTTCTTCCATTACCTGGACCACATCACTGCAGATTGCAATCCCAGCAGTCATGTCCTTGATGAATTCCTGCTCTGAGCCTGTGTGCTTTCATAGAATCAAAGGGAAGCATTAAAATATGCCTTACAACCATAAAGCTTGAAGACTCTGTAATCTGGGGGATCATATAGGTGTGAGGTTTCCCGACCAATCCCATACTGAACCAATTTCTATAGAGTCCAGAGACTGTGAGACTCATCATTAAAGGACTGCAAGTGGAAGAAAGCCAAAAAGTCAAAAAGAAGTACCTGAAGTACCAGCAGAATATTAATTTCAAGCTGAGAACTGTGATAAAGCTGATGTGAAAACAGGAAACTTGGAATAAGATAATTATGAAGCTGATAAGAGAGATTGCTTAATATAATAAGATTCATCTCAAGCTGCAATCATTAACAAATGGTTTAGTCTTTAAAACTTAAAACTCCAGCTCTAAAGAAGTAGAAGTGTGAGATGTGATGTGTTGTCACGCCTTTTGTTTTTCATTTTTAAAGGTATTATTCAATTCCTTGATTGCTCCTAGGCAGTAGGTGTCTTGAATGTTAAAGAATAAGTCCTTCCCAACAAAGCCCATATTCATATAATTGAACAAGTGGGAGACTTTATAGTAGTTATTCTCAGACAGGAGTATGTTTGTAGCCATCATAAAGTCTCCTGCCTGAATCCCATATTTTAGTGTGGGCTGTGAGTTCCACCTCCATATTTGGTGTCCATTGGAACATATCTGTAAGATACCAAAAAACTATTTAGATTGTTCAACATTTGTCCCCACCGTAGTTTTTCATTTGTATAGATGTGTTATTGTATATATCAAAAAAAAAAAAAAAAACATAAATGTATTTGTCTGTCAGGGACAACATTGCATGATCAACAATATGCTTCTTAAAACTGGAAGGCAGTTACTGAAGGAGTGTGTGTGCGCGTGTAAGAGCACGTGGTGTGTGGGAGAAATTAAAATACAATATGTACAAAAATAAATATATAAGTGACTAAGCGGAACATGGTAATGTGTGCAAAATTTCACATTCCCACCACAAGATGGATGTTTCTTATGAAACAAAAACTAAATGAAAAGTAAGCGAATAGTTTACATGTATATGATCTTGTGGTATAAAGATACTTTTTGACTCACCCATTCAATGATTGTTCCTGTGCCTCTTGAAGTCAGATTTACTTCAAATGGTGCTGAAGCTGGCAAGCCTGGTTTGTCACATTGTTTGTGAAATTGCATTTCAAAATAGGCAGCTTTAGATATGTAACCAGCTGTTTCAAGTTGGATTCATACACTATCGATGCTCGTTTTCCAATTAAATCATCCTCACATAAGACCTGGAAGCTAGTACAAGACGTGACCGAATCTTCTTGTTGTGGCGGTACTTCATTTTCTGTGGAAAGATGTACAGTCTCTTCAGGCCGATCAACGGAAGCTTTTCCATCATCTCAATTGTTTTTATTCCTCCCCTACTTCTGTCAATGTAAAAAAATTATTACAGTATGCATCATTAACGTGCTTACTATAGGAATTTATTTTTTTCAATTTTGAAAAGATCTCAGTAAAATTGAAACTTATTATAGACACAGCATTACACTATACAGTGTATAAAGTCTTTCCACTTTTCTTCCATTCAATATCAAGAAATCACGTATAGTCTGTTTAGCTTGCCATTGGTCTAAGCCTACCACGTACATTTGCAGTCACAGAACATTCACAAACTATGGTGTGAAAAAAGGGTAAACTTGCTTGGGACAAACCTCATACAAATAGATGGGATGTAGTCATCATCCGAACTACTATCTTCACTAGCTGTTTCCCATGCATCATCATCATCTGGGTCTCTCCAGTCAATTCTGAAAATAAAATAAAAATTACAAAGACCAATACAGAATAACTCAATGGATTACCTATGCGATGATGACTCACTGGATGGTGCAATGGTCGAGAGTTTGAATTGGCATTCCATGTCTCTTGCAAGGAGTTGATGTAGATGGGCCTCCCTTTTCATAACTGTTTAAGAAGGAAATAAATTGAAAATTGAAACGAGTGAACCAGCAATACGATGTTCATTGGAACATGCGCTCTATCGCTCCCCACATTCCTCACTCATTCTAACTTAGTATTTTGACTATCACGTCTTTTCGAAGTGAGAGATATATGAATTATGAGACCCCTATCAAATCAATATTCCATCTAGCTAGTAGTAATATATGTTAAAACACGGTCGCCTTTCGTTAATAATAATAATTACGTTTATACTATGATATCGAACAAGATAGTGAACTGCATTTGAAGCTACTTTATCCAGCTAGATATAGAACAAATGTGGATTTACATTATACTACACATGAGAGCTAGTCCGTCTGCGTTTTACACAACACATAATCGTTTCACAATAGTTAGCTGAATGGATGCATACCTGTTTATTAGAATGCAAGCGAGTTCGGCATCTCTTTGTAGATTCAGCTTGTCACGAAGCTCTCTCCATCTTGGAAATGCAACTCCAATATTTACCCGTGTCTTATTTCTTTTCTTGTCCCAAAACCTTCTCGGGTCATTTATTTCACCCGTTCGTTTGCGCTTTACAGAACGTGCAGGCAAAGCATAATCATGATCCATAACTAACGTAAGTGATTGATTGAGGTATAAATACTAATATAAACAATATATATATAAACTATAATAATCTCGATCAAGGCTAGCTATTACTTTTTCTTCTTCGTCTCGTCTTTGCTTCTGTTGGCTCTTTGTTCACCTTTATATTTGGCGGTTCCGCCATGTTCCGCAGGAAGTTAGAGAAACTAGAGAGGTCAAAGGTTATATGACGCCATATATATGGGCGACAAAACGGAAATAAAGAAACGTGCCGTGTCTTCTAATTAAACTATAATTTTCTCTGTATTTGAAAGTTCGTGAAAACTGTCGAGATAATGTAAGTACACAACTAAAAAAAAATATATAACATAGATATAGTGATTTCTGCTATTTTTAAAGCAGAAAAATTACATATTGTGCCTTTAAAACACTATATAAATAACGCTAACTTGACTTGACTTTTGTCCATGTGGGACCAGAGAACCAGTTAGATGAGAGAAGTTCCTTTATTGTTCTCCCTCTAGAAGTATTTTCTGCTTGAATCTCATCCATCGTTTAGGTTCCGTGCTTTGACATATTTTTGGATTCTATTCGCTACAAATGTATGAAAATGGCGAGCACTATTTATGTAACCCAAAACCACTTTTGTGTCGGTCCAAAAGAATTCATTGACATTGGTGAGGTTATGCTCTTCTCTGGGCATATTGCTCATTCTGACTGATACCACAGCTGCCGTCAACTCTAATCTAGGTATCGTAATAATCTTTGAAGGAGAAACCCGGGGTTTGCCAATGAAAAAATTATGTATATATGTTTTCACAACCTCGCCAAAGTCTGGAGGTACATAACATCGTGGTATGTTCACTTTTTCCAAATTAACAAAGTCATTCTGCCATCTCTCCCACCGTGTAGGGGAGAGCGGATCATTCCAGCTGGCCCCTTGGCGACGCATTTTTTGAAAAATTCTCTTGCCATTGAGAACATATGGAGCTACAAAGCCTAAAGGATCATATATGGAGGCAACAGTTGACAGTATCCCATGACGTGTTGTAGGTGTTCCAATGAGTACCCAACATTCTCTCAAGCAGCATGTCCATGAAGGTGAGAACTTTTGTTTCAATGTTTACAGCACATTCTGATGCTGGTATGCTCTGACAAACAGTGTTGTCATTTGCCACAAACTTATGAAGTCGAAGACCACCCGCTGCACACAGCTCCTGTGCTTCTTTTGTCAACTGAATGGCCTTCTCTATTGTCTCTGCATTTGTAACTCCAATCATCAACATAAAAATCTCTTGTGATGAACTGAGCTCCAAATACATGTGACTGACTGTACTCATTGACTAGGTTAATCCATAGCTCTTAATCCATAGTTCGCGCAACCAGACGAAGACACTGCACCAAATAGATGTACTTTCATTCGGTAATCTTGAAGCACTGAATTTTTGTCTCCGTCATTCCACCATAAAAAGCACAGATATCCTTTTCTTGGACATTGAACTGATGGAACATTTTCTCGATGTCACAAGTTACTGCTATAGGATGCCTTCTGAACCTTATGAGTACTCCTGTTAGATGGGTTTTTTTCTCCATTCTGTCACCGATGGAGTTTCGGTTCCTTGCCGCTGTCGCCTCTGGCTTGCTTAATTGGGGATACTTCATTTACAGTGATATCGTTGACTTGATTGCAAATGATTGCACAGATACTATTTAAACTGAACTGAGATGATGACATCACTGAATTCAATGATGAACTGCCCTTAACTGAAATTTTGCATTATTGACACACTATTTCCCTAAATAATGTTGTTCAGGTGGTTTGACACAACCTTTTTTTGTTTTAAAGCACTATATAAATAAAGGTGACTTGACTTGACAGTGGGGAAAGGCCTGAAAGCCATCACCAGCTACAAGACCCCATCCCCCAGGCTAATCAACAACTGGCTTAAGAACTGAATGAGTTTTACTGCATGTTTGAAAAGAATGGTCTCAAACCCCACACCCACTCCAACCATCTCACAGCACAGCCATCAACACCCTCCCTCTCTCTCACCCTACTGTTTCTCAGCCTGTACTCAAGATCTGTGGAGAGGATGTATGCAAAGTCTTTAGGAAGCAGAAGATAAGGAAAGCCAAAGGCCCAGATGGTGTCTCTCCAGCCTGCCTCAAAGCCTGTGCTGTCCAGCTATTATCCATCCGCAAGTATTGATGGGTATCTCTAGTATTGACGGTTTTAATGGTGTTACAATTCATACAGTCCTGCTTGTAAAATACAGGTGCATCTCAATAAATTAGAATCTTGTGGAAAAGATCATTTGAGCAATTTAACTCAGATTGTGAAATTGTGAATTGAATAAAGTCAGTGCACATAGACTGAAGTAGTTTAAGTCTTTGGTTCTTTTAGTTGTGATGATTTTGGCTCATATTTAACAAAAACCCAACAAATTAGAATACTTCATAAGACCAATAAGACCTTGGTTTCCAAAAGAAATAGAAAACTCGCGCTCATCTGAAAAGAGGACTTTGGACCACTAGGCAACAGTCCAGTTCTTCTTCTCCTTAGCCCAGGTAAGATACCTGACATTGTCTCTGGTTCAGCAAATTCCTTGACACGTCTGTGTGTGGTGGCTTTTGATGCCTTGACCCCAGCCTCAGTCCATTCTTTCTGAGGTTCACTCAAATTCTTGAATCGATACTGCTTGAAAAGATGCACAACCAACTCTTGTTGGTTGTACATCTTTTTCTTCCACACTTTATCCTTCCACTCAACTTTCTGTTAACATGCTTGGATACAGCACTCTGTGAACAGCCAGCTTCTTTGGCAATGAGTGTTTGTGGCTTACCCTCCTTGGGGAGGGTGTCAATGATTGTATTCTGGACAACTGTCAGATCAGTCTTCCCCATGATTGTGTAGCCTAGTGAATCAAACCAAGAGACCATTTTGAAGGCTTGATTTGGCTTTGAGTTGATTAGCTGATTGGCATGTCACCATATTTTTATTTGTTGAGATAGTGAATTGGTAGCTTTTTGTTAAATGTGAGCCAAAATCATCCCAATTAAAAGAACCAAAGACTTTAACTTCTACTGTCTGTGTGCACTGAATTTATTTAATACACGGTTCACAACTGAGTTGAGTTTCACATTGAGTTGAATTACTGAAATAAACTTTTCCACGAAATTCTAATTTATTGAGATGCACCTGTATATTGAACACAATGTTAAACAACTGAACATAATATGAAACCCATAAGAAAGCACAATGATATCATTTATAACATGAAGCAAAATGATGAACAAAAATAAAACTTTCTGAAACTTTTGTTCTTTGGGGAGAATCTCACAGTTGAATCTGATGGTTTTGAATATGAAGACGAACTTTATTCACTATGAAAACTTCAGATAATGTTTCTTTGTCATGTTGCTTGAAATGACAGATTTATCCAAATTATATTAATTATATATATAAACAACAGAGTAAAGACATGTTCGGTAGTTTCTGCTCAGTCTGGTTTATTGTCTTCCACACGATACACCACAAATGGCGACGAGGATATTAAATGAATACCACGGCATAAATGGACTGTAAGTGTCACGTACACTGGTCGTAGTAAAAAAAAAAAAAGTGAGTTTATTTTTTTTTCGGAGGAACCAGGCACGTGTTGGATTAGTAGTTAGCATCGAAAAAAAAATCAGCCATGGCTGTGCCAATCGGTCTTGTGGATGAATACAATGACGCAAAGGAGGATTTTGAGTCATATCTGGAGCGTCTGGAACAGTGGATGTTGGCGAATGAAATCAAGGATGAAAAGAAGGTGTGTGTGTTTCTTTCGGTGATTGGGGCTGATGCTTATAAGCTGCTGAAGAATCTGGTGTCGCCAACAGTACCGAGTGCTATGGAGTACGCTGATCTGGTGAGAGCACTGAGCACACATTACAAGCCGGCGCCGATTGTAATCGCGGAACGGTTTCGGTTCCAGAAGCGTAATCAGAAAGAGAGTGAAACTGTCTCTGATTATGTGGTGGCTTTGAGGCAGCTATCAGCTACCTGTGTTTTTGGACAGTACCTGGATGATGCGCTGAGAGATCGTTTTGTGAGTGGATTACGCTCGGATGCCGTGCAGCGCAGATTGCTTTCTGAAAAGGATCTGACTTTCCCAAAGGCTTGTGAGATTGCAGTCGCAATGGAACTGGCGTCAAAGAAATCAATGGAATTTTCTGGACACAGCGAGCCTCATCAGGTAAATGCCCTGTCAGGTGCAAGCTTTTATGAGAAGGGGAGGAAAGGACAGTTTAGACGACAAAATGATAATAAAGCACAAAGCAAAGGCCAAAAAGGAGTAAAAAATTACTTTGGGACACAACAACAGACATGCTACCGATGTGGGGGAAAACACTCAGCACGTGACTGCAGATTTAAAAATGAAAAGTGTCATACCTGCTCCAAAATTGGACATATAGCCCGTGCATGTAGAAAGGGAAAAGCCATTTCTCAAACTCAGTATGTGGAAGCTGAAGGAAATGCATGCAGAGAGGATGAAGAGGCTGAACTTTTTGGAGTGTATACAGTATACTCCACCTCAAGCTGTGAAAAGGGGTACACAGTGGATGTCGCACTGGGTGATAAGAGTACAACAATGCTACTGGATACAGGGTCAGCTGTGTCAGTGGTATCTGAGGATTTCTACCAGACGAATCTGAACAAATTCAGTTTAAAACCAGCCCCCGAGTTAAAGCTAAAATCATATTCAGGCCAAAGTATCGCTGTTCGAGGATACATCAGGATACCAGTGAAGTATGAAACACAGCAAGTCACCTTACCTCTGGTCATTGTAAAGGGAAGTAGACCAGCTCTGATTGGTAGGAACTGGCTAAAGGAACTACACCTGAACTGGAAACAGATTTTCACTGTACACAGGGTGCTTATACAGGTAGAGGGGACCCCAGGAGTCAACGAGGTGTTACAGCGCCACCAGGCAGTGTTCTCTGAGAACCAAGGCTGCATAGAGGGTTTTAAAGCCAAAATCCGCGTAAAACCAGGCACCACACCAATCTTTTGCAAAGCTCGCCCAGTTCCTTACGCATTAAAGGAAGCAGTAGAAAAGGAGCTGGACAGGTTGGAGAAAATGGAAGTGATTTCAAAGATTGAGAAAAGTGAGTGGGCCTCTCCGATAGTCACCGTGCCAAAGGCAGATAAAACAATTAGGATTTGTGGTGACTACAAGGTCAGTATTAATCGGTGTATGGAAGAGCAGACATACCCACTACCTAACACTGAAGATCTGTTTGCTACTTTAGCAGGAGGAACATCATTCAGTAAGCTTGACCTCTCTCATGCCTACCAGCAGCTGATGTTAGACGAAGAGTCAGAGAAGTATTTGACAGTCAACACTCATAAGGGCCTGTACAAATTTCATCGCCTCAGCTATGGTGTTTCCAGCGCGCCTGCAATTTTTCAGTCTGTTATGGACCAGATCTTACAAGGGCTGGATCATGTGACATGTTTTTTGGATGATATTCTCATCACTGCTTCATCTGAGGAGAAGCATTTAAAAAGACTGGATGAAGTGCTCACACGTCTGGAAAAACATGGAGTCCGAGTGAAACTGTCTAAATGTCAGTTTTTTCAGAGCAGTGTGGAGTATCTGGGACATCGCATTGACCAGGATGGCCTCCACCCCACTGATGAAAAGATTGTAGCCATAAACAAAGCGCCGGAGCCAAAAAAATGTCACTGAGCTGAAGTCCTTCTTAGGTCTTCTAAACTACTACAGCCGTTTCCTGCCAAACTCCTCCACCATCCTCCACCCTCTACACAACCTGCTGAGAAAAGAGGCTAAGTGGGTTTGGACTTCTGAGTGTGCTAAGGCATTTGAAGATGCAAAGCAGCTATTACAGAAAAATAAAGTGTTGGTGCATTACGACACCCGTTTGCCACTCCGGATTGCATGTGATGCGTCGCCCTATGGAGTAGGGGCGGTGATTTCTCATGTCATGGAAAATGGAGAGGAACGGCCTGTGGCTTTTGCATCAAGGACATTAACTGGGGCTGAAAGAAAATATGCCCAAATCGAAAAGGAGGCACTTGCCATCATCTTTGGAGTTAAGAAATTCCATAAATATCTCTATGGGAGGAAATTCACACTCATAACAGATCACAAACCACTGTTAACTATCCTGGGACCAAAGTCAGCGGTCCCAACTTTAGCAGCATTAAGGATGCAACGCTGGGCTCTCATCCTCATGGCATACAGCTATGATATTGAGTACAGAAGATCAGCTGATCATGCAAACGCTGATGCTTTGTCCCGTCTACCCAGAGCCTCATTCGACAACACAGGAGAAGAGGGAGGTATTTTTTACTTCTCACACGTGGAGGAACTACCAGTGGGTGCGAAAGACATTGAGAGAGCTACTTTAAAAGATCCTATACTGAACAAAGTGTGGAGTTACACAATGAATGGATGGCCAAGTCATGTTCAGGAGGAAGCACTGCGGCCTTATTTCATACGCAGACAGGAGTTGTCAGCAGAACAAGGCTGCGTTCTTTGGGGCCAGCGAGTCATCATACCCCCAGGTTATCGACAGCGTTTACTGGAAGACCTTCATCATGTGCACCCGGGTATCTGCCGCATGAAAGCTCTCGCTCGCAGCTACATGTGGTGGCCTGGCTGTGATGGGGAAATAGAAGAACTGGTGAAAGGTTGCTCAATCTGCCAAGCTGTTCAGAAAATGCCAGCAGTCGCACCGCTGCACCACTGGAGATGGCCGGAAAGAGTGTGGCAGAGGATTCACATTGATTTTGCTGAGAAGGACAAGCAGTATTTTCTGGTGGTCATTGATAGCCATTCAAAGTGGTTAGAAGTTTTTCCCATGTCTTCCACCACCTCTCACAACACAATTGTAGTGCTGCGAAGCTTGTTCTCTGCTTATGGACTGCCAGAAGAGCTGGTATCAGATAATGGTCCACAGCTGGTGTCGAAGGAGTTTACACAGTTTCTGGAGAGAAACGGTACAGCAAACACACTGCTGTACCTGCATACCATCCTGCATCAAATGGAGCTGCAGAGAGGTCAGTGCAGATCTTGAAACGTGCACTGACGAAGAATGTGTTGGAAGCGGAGGGAAAGGCTCCCTTGCCACTCAGTCATAGACTTGCAAATTTCCTGCTCATGTACCGCAGTACACCCCACACCGTGACTGGACGGACACCGGCTGAGTTATTTCTGAAACGCCAGATCCGAACTCGTTTCTGTTTGCTTAAGCCCACGCTTGCCAGACAGATTGAAGAGAAACAAGCCACGCAGAAACGTCATCATGACCGTGATGGCTCATCTCTTCGTTTCTTTCAGGAAGGGGAAGCGGTCCGCGTCCGAAATTTCAGGGGAGGAGTGGAGAAATGGAGTCAGGCAGAGGTACTGAAAAGACTGGGAGCTGTTACATACATGGTGCAAGAAGGTCAGAGGCAGCGCACAGTGCATGTCGACCACATGTTGCCATGGCGAGGAAATGTTGAGACACTTCAAAAAAGCTTGCCCTCACCAGAGGTTGAAAATGAGCCGCCAGTAACTATGGACTGTGTTGTTCCAGCTGTGTTGCCTAGTGCACCAGTGACGCAAATACCACCTACTGTTCTCACTAAACCAACTGAACAGGTTGTCGAGGTGTCATCTCACACAGCAAACAAAAACTCACCTGAGAAACGGCGGTACCCAGAGAGGGCCCGTGTACCACCTAAAAGACTGAATCTATAACCAGCAGTATTTTGTAGGTAAATGTAAATCTGCACAGTGAATGTAAGCTGCCAAGAGACATTTTTTTTGTTGAAAATAGGAAGTACATTTTTTGCCGGAGATTCAGATTTAATTAAGGCAGTAAATTTATTTTGGTTGTGAGATTTAAATGCAAAGTTAGTTGTTGCTAATTATTTCTAAATTTAAAAGGGTTTTTGTTTAAAACTAAAAGGGGAGGAATGTTATAGACTTGTGTATTTACAGATTAAGGCTGCCACCTTGTGGGTCATTATTGAAATGGCAGTGATTGTGTTAAGTATTGTTTGGCAAACGATATTTGAGCCAATGGGGCATCTGTAGTGGGGAGTCTGTTCACTGAAACAACAGAGTAAAGACATGTTCGGTAGTTTCTGCTCAGTCTGGTTTATTGTCTTCCACACGATACACCACAATGAGGATTCTGAATGAGATTTAAATAACTGAAATAACTGAGAACTTGACTCACGTTAAAGATTTGAACATCTCTGGTACACAGTACCCAAGAGGAATACTCTAATACTTAACCTCAATTGCCATCTTTTATGAACAGAGGAACATTAGACATAATATGATCGTTTTTGAACGAAGAGCATTTCTAGAGTAAAAGTCTCTTTCTGCACTGAACACAAGTGTTATTAAAGTAAATCACTCCAGCGCTATTCATAAGAGAAGCTTACTTGACCTCTAACCTACACAAAATAATATATGCATGACACCAAAAAGCAAATAATAGCGAAGAAAGAGAAGAAAAAGAGCACTCACCCTCTCTATACAAATCTCAGTCCGTCGCGCATGCGCACACCGAGTGATCCTCACGAGCGCTGCCGCAGAGCGACGCCAGTGCGTCTCGATCAAACTCCGCCCCCTTCATTTGATCTAACGGGACGCAAGACTCACTAAATAACTAAATTACACTCACTATATTTGTTCACAAAGACTGGTTTTGACTCTGTATGTAGTTTTTGTCACGCTGATGTAAGTTCAAGTGTTCGCCTCTTAAATAAGTTTGGTTTTAGTTAGTTATTTGTTTTATTGCATAAGAGCAGTAACACAACATATATTGAGAGTGAGGAGTCACGTGCCGAGAAGGATAATCACAGTGTTTTCAACTATTATCTGATACATAACAGCATCAAAGGAACAGAGAGAAAGAAATGGAAGATTAAAAAAAACCACGGGGGATTTAAACCTTAGAAATTATTTAAACGTTATATACAACCTTATTGCTTTTTTATTATTTCTTAGATAATATAATAAATAACATAATGTTTGGATTAATATTTAACTGATAAGTATAGAAACTCTTTAAAAATAAGTTGAATAATCTATGACATGACGCTCCTCCACATTTATAAGTGATGATAAATGAGATTTGCCCTTACAGAAGTGATCAGTAATAATCTAACCCGCATATTTTAGTCATAGTGACATTATCAGCCTTCAGAGAGCATTTAATTGGTCAAAAGTCTGACATACACATGTGGATTATAGCAATATTGTTATTTTAAATAAATGCCCTAGCATATAAATGTACTCAACAGGGGACTTCAATTGTATTCAGTGTGCGGTGGCCGACCTTTATTTTGGCACTTCCGGTCCCTCAGCTGCTCACAGAAGCGGAAGTATTACAGTGTGTCACACGTGTTTGTTAAAACTCCGTAGAATGGCGAAGAACGGCAAATTTAAGCCGAAATCCAAGTTTAACAGCGGCGTGAAACCGAAGAAGAAGCAGAGAAAATGCGTGCTGACGTTCGATGATAAAGACCGACAGTAAGAGAGCATTAGCATCAGTAAATCCGTTTATACACTGAAACACTGATGAATAAACATAACTTATACACGAATACACAGCAGTAATAGAATACGACAATGCATAAGAATCATGTGTAAGATTAATATTTTCCCCTTTTTTCCGTTTGTTTCTCTCTCTCTCTCTCTCTTTTCTATTACTTAAAATACACAAACTAAACTAAATAGTGTATTATTTAGGGGGGGGGGATCATACAATTTGACTCCTCTCACTGAAACTGTCTCAAAAGAAAATGATTAAATTACACAATGTCGTTTAAAGTTACTAATTAAAATTAAAACGTATGTAAAATAGTGATCAGAAACTAGCCAGTGGTATCTGATTCTTGTGATGTGCGTGTGTCAATCAGGGAGTTCCTGACGGGTTTCCACAAGAGGAAGCTGGAGCGGAGGAAAGCAGCGCTGGAGGAGATGAAGAGCAAGCTGAAGGAGGAGCAGAAGCGCGTCAGAGAAGAGGTGAGAGCGGGATGATGACGTGATGATGATGATGATGATGACGAAGCAGCTGACAGCTCTGATCTTCCTCCAGAGACACAGAGACTATCTCAAGATGCTGCAGGAGCGCCGCCAGGCTCTGGGTGAGGCTCAGGCTCAGGCTCAAACCTCCGATTTAAAATAGAGCACAGGAAAAAAAAAAAACATGCTTAAATTGAGATTTCTTTTAGTTGTAGGATTTCTTTATTTGATTTAGGATTTGTTTTAAAATTTCAAGTTAGTTTTATTTAACATTTAAACTTCACAAAGGAATATGCAGCATTGTCTTTTGTCTAATAATAAAAGGACACATTTTCATTTATAATTTGTCTTAAATCTCATTTTGTGGAAAATTGATGTTCTTAAAAATAAAATGCAAAGAATACACTAATCCTATGGCTGGTAGATGTCGGAAAGCATAAAAACAAGACATCAAGTTATGTTCCTTTGTGTTACAAAGCTTAAGTATTTCAGAGTATTCTAAAGTATTTAGATTAAGTTTTCTAAACCTGAGTTATCTAACGAAATGCGTCACAAGCTTGTATTTTGTAACCTGTAGTGATTATGTGGTGTTTGTGTGTAGATGAAGAGGATGAGCTGGTGGACGCCATCACGGCCACGAAAGAGAGCGTTCAGTACGACCATCCCAACCACACGGTCACTGTGACCACCATCAGCGACCTCGACCTATCAGCAGACAGATTACTGGAGACTGGAGACCAGGTCACCCTCACAACCAATCAGCTGCTCGCTAAAGAGCCATGACACCGGCTAACTGTGTGTGTGTTTCTGCAGAGACATGACGAGCGCAAGGAGGAGGATGGGGAAAAAATACAGGCCCTCCCGAGGACGGCCGGAAACCCCCTCATGTCTGAAAAGTACTGACTGATGATTGATTGATATGTGACTGGACACCTGAATGAGTAGTGACTGATTCATTATCTGTGTGTGTAGGATCCAGAGGCTCACGGCGTCACTGAACAGTCTCACTAAACAGAAGAAGAGGAGGAGGAAGTGGAAGCCCAAACAGGAAGTGAGGCGGGGCAGCCGTCAGAGCGACTGGAAGTCGTCATCAATCGCCGACAACAAGAAGTTACGGAAGGGAAAATCCACCAAAGCACAGAGGCGCAAGCGAACGGGCCGAAACGAGCGCAGCCAGGACTGATTAACGGACTCTCGACTGATGCTGCGCTGATGTGTTTGTGTTTACATGTTTATACTGTAACGACATTAAACAAGGAATCTCTCAGCACGGTGTCTTACTTTCAACGAGTGAAGCTCGTTCACAACAGGAACAACGATAGCTGCAAAAATAATTACGATGACTACTGTAATAATGGTAACTTATTATAAGGATACCTATTATAACAATAAAAAGTGTAGCAATGATGATATTAATGAACGATACTGATCAATTAAAAATGACTGATAGCTAACTGACGATAACAACTAACGATAAAAACTAATGATAACTAATAACTAGACATATAGTAATAACTAAATTAAAATGGAGGAAGTATGTTGAGTAATTGTTAAGAAACTCACAATTTGAACTTTTTAATCGCAATTGTGAGACATACTGGCAATTCTGATTAGAAAAATATGACTTGTGAGATCTAAACCTGCTTCCTTACACTCTTATTACTGTAATAAATAAATGTACAGGTGCATCTAATGTGTAATATTTTCCATGTCATTCTAGTTTATTGAGATGCACCTGTATTTCAGTGGTTTGGTGCTTGTTCTACTGCCTTTATAATGATTCATTGATTAAATCCCAGTCAGAGGAAGATTGTGTGTACATGACTCCTCCCAGAAATCACCATATATGGAGCTCACAACGCCCAGTTTTACTATGCATAACCTCATCTGCATATCATTAATATGCATATCCCCATCCACATGTTTAACACTGTTCAAGACATTAAGGAAATATGAGATATGGACTGTACATGCTATTTGAGCCATACACAATTTTTATTGCTAAAAATCATCCAGTGTCCTTGTTATTTTTTAGCATAAATATGTGACTTCTTGTAACATCAGCACCTCTGTGCAGCTGCGGTTGTACAGTCAGATATTATCATTAGACCTATTCAAACCAGACAATGGACCGTAACTCTGAATCCAGCAGTGTCTGCCATAATATCAAAGTGCACATCATCATTGATCAGTGCTCTCACTAAAATATTTTTGCTAGTTAATCCAAGTTTATTTTTTAGAAATCCCGAAAAGTGCACACATAAGTTGCATCCGCAATTTCTATGCCTATTTCGTGTGTACGCAACGTTTATAAATGAGAGCCCTGGTCTTTTTCTTGATTCAGGTGTGTGTGAGAGAGAGAGGGAGTGTGTGTGATGTTGAGCAGCAGCTGTGGTGCGTCTCTGAAGCTGCTGATATTTAATACACTCCGCAGATGGACACACACATGCAGCATCACTGTCTGCTATTGTTGAGCGAGCCAATGAGACGTGTGTGAGAGAGAGAGTGTGATCATCTCAAACTCCATCGACTCTCATCTGCTGCTCAGGTAACACACTCTCACTGTGTGTCTGAGCGTCTCCGCACGTGCTGCTCTTTGACTGTTTGAGTGTGTGTTAAACCTCATGTGAATGAGTGACCCATGATGCCTCTTGCTGGAGACGAGCTGGTCTGTCCCAAGTTCCAGCCCAACATCTTCGACTCCACCCGCTGCCACGACTGCCTGCGCCAGAAACACCTGCACCACACCTGTGCCGAGCGCGCTCCCGAGCAGAGCGTCTCTGTGGCCGCGCACAGCGACGACAAGGACACCAGCGCCAAGGTGAGACCGCGACGCCTCCATTACTAGAAACACATGTGCTCAGAGCCGCGAGAGAGAAACCTCTGCTGTCTGTGTGTCTTTAGAGCATATGTGTCATATATAGCCACAGATGCGCTCAGAGTGACTGAAATCATCAGCTGTGTGATTCTTCAACAGATTAAAGTCATTAAACTAATATAAGAGAGTGGATGCGTGTGCGCGCACATTCTCATTACTAATGAATGAAGGCAGATCATTTTCTTCTCTTTGTGGCATCAGAGTAACACAATACATTCACAGATAGACGTCAACCGCTGAGATCTGAACTAAACCTTAAACGGTTCACCCGAACTAAAAAAGAGTTCCGAGTCATATGGTTGCTAGGATCATCTGGGTGGTTGCTAGGTGTATGGATTAGTTGTTAGGTTCTGTTGAGTGGTTACTCGGGGTTCTGTTTGTTGCTAGGTGTTCAGTCTGAGTCTTGCAGTCTGAGTCTCTATGATCGTCTAGTCTAAAGATTTGAGAGTTTTCAGCTGTTTCAACACACACTCAGCTTTAATAGTTACTGTAAGCGGTTTCAGCTTGGCACCAATAGCTACTATCTAGTATAAGTGATGACTATTCTAACAATACTAATGAAACTACTGATTTTGAGCCACTGGAGATACATTCTGATCTGAAATAATGATGAGGCGAAAAGCCACAAACCAGGCAGAATTACAGCTTTGAAACCCTAAACCAGTACAGTGTGTGTGTGTGTGTGTGTGTTTGTGTGTGTGTGTGTGTGTGTGTGAGAGAGAGAGAGAGAGAGAGAGAGAGAGAGAGAGTATAGCATCTGAGGTGCCATTTTAGTTGCTTAATTTCTTCCGAAATATCTAGTTAACAAGCCTGAAACATGGTATAACTTAATTTGGAACAAGATATATTTACAGTTAATAAAGAGCTGTGTGATTTTGTCTTAAATTAACACAATCCCTGACATTACTGATGTAGAAACCATGCATTAGTATAAGACATGTTCACGGTCGATAAATCTCTAACAGTGCAGTATCCTTATGTTCTAATGCCTCAATGTTCCATGAGTACACAGATCAGTTCAGTTGTATGTGCTGCACTCTGATTGGCCGTCTGTGTTCCGTTCACCAATCAGGATGACTCCGATGTGCTGTCAGTGGTGAGTAGCTACTGTGATGTCAGCAGAGAGGGGCAGGGCTTTGAGGACGGCTCCCTCTGCATCTTGAGTCCGGACTGTGACCTCTACCTGTGTGACGGAGACGACGACCAAAGCTCGGACAGGTAATCCTGCTAAACATCCTCCTCTCGCTTTTTTCACCACTTGTAAATCTGATTGGCATGTTGAGTCTGTGCTGACGTTATAGTGTTTATCTTCCATTAAATGTGATGTTCATTGTCAACTTTGCTCTAACCGTGTTTTGGAGCTAAGATCCATCCATTTAGGTTGTAGCCTCATATCCTATTCTTCCCTTATATATCTTTAATCCCAGTCAGGGTGACGATTCCATCTACAGTAGCTCTACTGGAACAGAGGAATACTCCAGCCTCCTCAATCATCCTTCATCTTGCCATAGAATGACCCGCTTGGATCAGCCACCGTACCGGGCGAGCCCCCGAGGATGGACGGAGATGTCCCAGAGTCGCCGTGATGGTCTTGGGCAGTTCGGTGTTTCTCACGGTGAGGAAAACACCAATATCTGATTACCAATTGAGCAGCTTGCGGTGTTGTTCGGATGGTTAGAGTGGCAGTTTGAGGTGTCAGGTGGTGTTGGGTTGCACCAGGCTTTTCCTGAGCACTGTGTTACAGTGCACGAGTGCAGTATCATTTCACATATTAACACAGGTCATGATCTTGTCTCCGCAGGCAGCCAGAAGGAACGGAGGGAACGGGAGAGTGGATATTTCTCTCTAGGAAGGGCTGCGGGCAGCAGAGCTGTCCTTGAGCAAAGCCCTCCCTATAGACATTCAGAGAGAGGACATCCCCTGCCAAGCAACAAAAGCCCCGAACCCAAAGCCACCATTCCATTTCGAAACCCGGATCTGGGCGTTGCTTCTGAAAGGAGGACCTCTGAGTTTCAGAATGCTGATCAAATTGAAGAAAACTACCCTCCGGAGCCACTGGATCTCAGTCTGGAGGTGGAGGCCCTTGCTGGGCCCCGGGCCCTGAGTCCCACTCCTTTCAAACAAGCAGAATCACTCAGCGGCTCTGGTCGAAGAGCTGGACGGAATGCCCACACATCTCCCATACGGCAGTATGGAACACTCGACTCTCACCAAAGAGGTTCTGTCCTCTCCCGTTCTTCCTCTCCTTCCCCGTTCAGACGGGCCGAGTCGAGCTCCTCTCTAAACACGGTTGGCTTTCGGTCGGGCGGAGTTTCGCATGGACCAGATCGGGCATTGGTCAATCCGACACGGAACAGCTACTCTGGAAATCTCCGATCATTTGCGAGCACTGCAGGCACAGTCAGTAGCATCAATAAGTCTCTCTCTCACATGGATCTGCGAGGCACTTTACGGAAACCCGAGACCAACCGCTCCTTCCCAGAAAGCCGTGGAACCTCATCTCCTTCCAAACGGAGTTATGAAGGTCCTACTGTGAGGAAAACCGAAACAAAAAGCCCTGGTCACAACAAACAGAGTTCCTTCTCCTCAGTGGGACGCAATGATTCAAGGAGCCAGTCACCTTCCAGACAGAGTTATGATAGGAAAACTGAAACGAAAAATCTTTCATATGAGCGTGGACCTGATAGACAGGGAATCTCCTCCTCTTCCATCTTGAAAAGCCACTATGATTCCCGAAGTCAGTCCCCTTCCAGGCAAGGTTATGATAGGAAAACTGAAACAAAAAGTCTTTCATATGAGCGTGGTCCTGACAGACAGGTAATCTCCACTTCTTCCACCTTGAAGAGCCGCTATGAATCCCGAAGTCAATCCCCTTCCAGACGGAGTTATGATAGGCAAACCGAAACAAAAAGTCCTTCATATGTGCATGGTCCTGACAGACAAGGATTCTCCTCCTTGAAGAGCTGCTATAATTCTCGAAGCCCGTCCCCTGTGCGAAGGATAGAGAGCAATGGGATATCAAGTCAGATTCAAGAGAGTCGACGAAGTGCATCTCCAGTCAGAAAGGGTTATGGAAAACCAAGTCAATCAGATCCAAGATCAATGTCTAATGGGTTGAGCCATGAGAGAAAAAGCCCCTCCCCATCAAGAAAAAGCTATGAAACGCAAAGCCAAGCCACAATGAAAAAAACAGAAGCAAAAAGCTCCCTTCACAGCTACAACCGAGAGAGCCGACACAGTTCCCCAAGTAGAGGTCATCACCAAATCCCTGGCCCATCATCACTTCGTAAGTCCGAAACGAGCAAATCATCAAAAAACCGTGGCTCTGAAAGCCGCAGTCCTTCCCCCTTAGGTCATAGCCAATCTCCTCCTCGCAAGTCAGAGAGTGGGCGGAGCCCCTCTTTGTCTACACTGAGGCGTGAGATTGCAGACCACGCCCCTCTGAGGAACACTGTGAGTGGCTCCGCCTCTTATGTAAGAAACACAACACGTAACCAATCACAGCACGATTCGCCGGGACCCTGGAGAGGCTCCGCCCACTCTCTTCACAGCCAGTCAGTCTCACGAAACTCCTCCCCCTCACGCCACAGTAGTGAGAAGAAGCCAACTGGTTCCTTTACGAAAACCGCCTGGGAAAAGCCAAGAGATGAAAGGAAGAAGAGCAGTGTGAGGCAGAACCTAGAAGCACAGAGCTCCACGTCTGACAACCGACGAGCACAGAGTCGACACAGAAGCCCCTCGCCTCCAGTCCAAAGACACACCTCTTCTCAGAGCTCCTTGGACTCCGAGTCGAGTCACCTCTCGGCCGGGTCGTCGGGTCTCAACCGGGAGGAGTATGCCATGATGGCTGACCTTCCCAAGGTCAAAACGGTCTTCCGGAGGGAGAGTCCGAGCCAGCTGAAGAGGATGGAGAGCAGACAGAAACGAGAGCTTTCCCGCTACAAACCGGCCAGGTGGACAGAAAATGTCTAATCACTGTTCAACTCAATATCTAAAAGAGGATGTCTTTAGCAAGGATGTCCTAATTTCAGGATCAAACTAATTTGATGAATTTATACATAACAGAGCTCAAAGGCAGCTATCAAATTGTCCCAAATATTAAATAAACATATAAACAACAGAGTTGGATATTAACAAGTGCTTATGGTAAAAATACCACCAAAATTAATAAAAATGTCTCATAACTTTCAAGACACCAGGGGAAAAAAATCTCCTGCACTATTAATTAAACTATGTGTCAATTTGCCGGATTAAATTTAGATTAGCTCACGATGCATCAGACAGCTTTTATGCATTGTTTTGTGCAAAGCTGAGTGTTATAACCAATCAAACGTGTTTCGGTTGAGCTTGGGAATACTTTGGCCGATTAGAGGTGCTTAATTTAGTAAGCTCTGAAAATACCTGAGCTGTGTTGTTTGCACACTAACGCAAATTCCCTCTTCATAAACAACACTGTGCAGTTATACGTAAATATCTGAAAGGTTTTGTAGATTCTGATTTTGTAGAGTTTTTATGTCTTCTAAACCTGTCCTGGACTGACATGTTTGTCTATAAAGCCAGAATGTGGCATGCATTAAAAGCAGACACAAATGTAAAACAAAAAGAAAAGAAAAATCCTCTGGAAATCAATTCCAGAGGGCCAATATTGACCCTTACTGGAAAAGTTCAATTCTGTCCCTGCTGTGAATGATGCCAGACCCGGGTTAGCTGAAGCTGTTTGTGTTTTTCTAGTCACTCCCAGAGCAAAGCTCCTTCGGATTGGGATGAACTGGAGGAAGACAGAGAAAGTGGTACACTATCAAGGGCTCACTCGTCCAGCTCCCTACACACACAGGTAAACAGACACACTTCCTGTAACACTCACATAAACATATAGAAATATAATCGGCTAAGGATAAGTGATTCTACAAGTAAACTTAAACTGTTTCTAAATGCCCACTCACACCATGGTTGATAGCTATTATGATAACAATAAAAACCATAATGTTTTAATAACTATTCTAAGTCTGCAACAACAAGAAATTTTACACTAGGGCTGCACAATTAATCGTATTTTTAACAGCGATTACAATTGCGTAATCGTTCAAAGCGTTAATTAATTGTTCAAACTCCACTTTTTTGTTGTTTTGTTGTTGTTGTTTTTAAATCTACAGGTAATCTTAAGGGTTTTCCCATTGTTTTAATTTTTGTTTAAGTATAACATTAAAATACCATGCATATTTTTACATTTTTATTTTATTTTAAGTAGAAACCAATCTAAAATATAGTTGACATTTGATGCTTAACACTGTAGAAAAGCGATAGAAGTTTTTCAGGTAGAGTGTTTTCAGCTTGGTTATTTGTATTTAAAAATATGGCATGAGGTTGATTCAAACAGTGCTATAAACATCATTCAATGTAAATTGCGCAATGACAATTTCAAGGGAATAATTGACCAGTATGAATTTTTTTTTCAGGTAATGAACGATATAAACATAGACAGCCAATTCAATCCATCCAGCTTTAAAGAGCTCAAGCGTTTGACGTGACAGACAGCTAACAATTATTGTTATAGTTATCATTATATTCATTGTTATAGATGATATTCATTGTTTATAGATGTACGGTTGTCATTATTGTAGCTATTATACTTATCATTACAGTTTGCATTATTGTAATCATGATAGTTATCGTTATAGTGATCCAAACACACACTGTGTCTGGTGTTTACACACACGTCTGCTGAGGTCTGAGAGTGTTAACTCTTGTTTGACCTGTGTTTGTGACAGAGAGAGAGCAGTCCAGCCGCGGATCAGACTGAGTCTGGCAGAAACCTGTCCAGAGCGTCAGGACAGAAACAGGTACAGTAATACCTCCGTCTGGACGCCTCAGATGTGCTGTAGTTCCAACGCTGCTCACCAGGTGTGTGTTTCTTCTGCAGAAAACACACAGACCGTCTGTGTATTTCTCCTGCAGCGTGGAGCAGGCCGACGAAGAACCAGTGCAACAGGCATGTCATAAACACTCGACACTCACTCACCCACTAATTAAAAACTTGTATGACTGACCATCTTCCATATATATATATATATATATATATATATATATATATATATATATATATATGTATATATATATATATATATATGTATATGTATATATATATATATATATATGTATATATATATATATATATATATATATATATATATATATATATATATATATATATATATGTATATATATCCTTTGTGCGCTGCATAAAAAAAATATTAGTTTTTTTGTCTAGTATAAATATAAAAAAATTGTTTAATCGGGATACATTTACTTGGGTAACAAAAATTACTTAAGATATTAAAGGGATAGATGACATGAGGGTGAGTTATTAATAACATAATTATGATTTTTGGGTGAACTATCCCTTTAATGTTTGTAGTTTTTGCTTAAAAATATCTGCCAATTGGGCATGGAAAACAATCTTGTTTAGCCTTTACATTAAAATAAATTAAGAAATTAACTAAGTTTTAGCATTTATATTACAGTGAGAGCTTAGAGCTAAAGTACTGTTTTTCCTCACGGTTTTAGTAGTAGACTGATTTACTATGAGCCGATTGAATGGCGCGGTTCTGATTGGTTGCTGAGCTGTCTTGGCAGTTCTCATTGGCTACTGCTCTTCATTGAGCGGTTCTAATTGGTTGCTGTGCTGCTCTAGGCGGTTCTTATTGGCTGTCGCGCTACTCAGCGCGGATCCGATTGGTTGCTATGCTGCGCTGGGCGGTTCTGATTGGCCGCTCCCTTCCGCTGAACTCTAATCAGGCTCCGCCCCGGCAACAGCGACAGCAGCGCGAGTTCCGCCAAACTTACGTTCCGATCTATCGATTCAGCGATTAAAAGTGTGATTAAACATGACGATCTTCAGCTTTAGGGAAACCTAAAGCTCACAAATGCGGTTTATTTAATCAGTGCTTGTTTTTTTGTGTTTGTGCTGCGGCTGGATTGGACACCATGACGGTCAGTTTCACTTTAATTCACTTTAATAACCTTCGCTCTGAGTGTAAACACGATGCTAGTTTGATTCGATGTCGTATAAGTGTTTGTCTTTGTGTGTTGCTGTGTAGTGTTTGCGCAGTCTGTCCTCGTGTGTGTGTGTGTGCGGGTGGTTCGTGAGCAAACACAACTTGTTTTTATATTTGTATGTTTCTGCGCGCGCGACACACCCTACACGTGCACGCGCATTACCCAGGCTGATCTCTGCTGTTTTTTTTGTTTTCGATGTAAATACAAACAGACTCAGTGGAGCTCGGATTAATACAGTTAAATATGTCGTCCTGCTTCATGATGTACTCCGCAAACTTACACTGCTTCTGAAGTGTTTCCATCCTCCTGTTTTATGCGCATTTTGGAATATTGCATCGAAACCGCTGGATGGCTGCGCATAAATTCTAAAATTCTAATCAATTTGAAAATTCTATTCCAATTCTAAGAAATATGCATAAAAAACTTGATCACAAAAAGTTAGATAAACTTTTTATCAATGAAATTCAGCAATGCGCATCAAAAAATGAATGTAAGTATTAATAATATTAATTGTCTTTAGGGATGGGATGGTATGAAAATTTAATATCACGATTATAGTGACTAAAATTATCACGATTATCAATATTATCACGGTTTTGTTGAAACGAGATGAAAGTGTTCAAAAATAGTTGATGCTCACACTGAAAACATTTCAGCAAGTTTTATATTTAATAATCAACAAACAACTAATAAAACAAGCAACTCTATGCACTTAATTTAAAGAAAGATTAAATTCTGTGGCATTTCCTTCCTTACAATGAAAAGTGTAGAAGCATGGAAAAGCATAGAAAAGTCACTGACTTTCGCCATTCCTTCTCGAAAAAAAAAACAAAAAAACATTGTGCGCTGCGCTTGCGTCAGACTGTTGCTGGCTGGACATGATTTAATAGCGAGTTATTAAAACCGCGATAATCAAACACGGTTTTAATGATAATTCATTTTTAAACGATATTACTAACCTTCAGCACATTTTATCACGGTTATCGATAAAACCGGTTATCGTCCCATCCCTAATTGTCTTATACTTTTCTTTGTGATATTTAGTGCCATTTTGTCAGGAAGTGATAATTTAGTTCTGTTTGACTCATTGGATGGAAACGTTGCTTTATTCGCAAATGTTTCATGCGATATTCATGTTTTGCGCACAGAATACATTTGCATCACATCTTCATAGCTACAGACAAATCATGTGGATCTGCTAGATGTCTGTAGAAGATCTCCTAATCTAAAAACATCCTCCAGTCGTCTGGAAGATGTCAGTTATACATGCATAAACATCTTAAAGACATCTAATAGACATCTGTTTGACATCTGACAGGAAACATCCTGCAGATGTAAGCGCAGACGTCAGATAGACGTCTCTGTGATGTAGGTAACGCTGCTCAGAGGCGCTTCAGAGCAGGCATTAGGTTTGGTGTGGCTTTGCATCATGTTAACGAAGCGTGTAACAGTCGATCAGATTTGTCTTTCTGATGTTCCTCTATGTGCCTGTGCTTCTGAATCAGTGCTTGTATCACGAGGAATCATTGGATCGGATTCATATGATGAACTGTGAATCAGCAGCCATTTCCTTCAGGAAGAGCTTTTATTGAAGCTCAGCTGCTCGACTGACTCGTTCTGAATTTGTCATTTTTCTTCCTGGTGAACCCCAGTGCCTGCTGGGTAATCAGAAACCTGGCGTGTCCAGACACATGCTGCTATTACTAAACTACACATGAACTAATGATCAGAGTAAACTGCGGTAAAGCACACAGTACCAAACACACACTCAGATCGATAAGAGATATTAGACTCTTGTGTTGTAAATCATATAAAACACCCAAAACATAGGCCTACATAGAAAATGTCATAAAATGCATTAATAATAAGAAACACAATAATGCAATGATGAGTGAGCGCGCGTGTGTGTGTGTGATAAGGGGTGTGAGTGGGTGTGTGCAACACTGCATGTACTGTTAATCAGTCATAACAGTTTCACCATCACTGTCTCATGTTTCCTGTGGTCTTGTGTTTGTTCTTCACACACTCACACTTACACACACTGATGGGTGTGTCTGATGAACCCATCTGTTCTTCTGTCTGCAGCCTGACCTGCTGAACTTCAAGAAGGGATGGATGTCTAAACTGGATGAGAGCGGAGAGGTGAGACCCGTCTGTCTGTCCTTCAGTGTGAGATGATACTGAGACGTGTTTGATGACTGACAGTGTGTGTGTGTGTGTGTGTGTGCAGTGGAGGAAACACTGGTTTGTGCTGACAGATGCTGGGCTGAAGTACTACAGAGACTCTGCGGCAGAGGAGGTGAGAATCACACGCAAACACATGCTAATAACACATGATCACGCGTGAACACTCACAAACACATGCTAAGAACATGTGATCACGCGTGAACACTCACAAACACATGCTAATAACACACGATCAAGCATGAACACTCTCAAACACATGCTAATAACACACGATCAAGCATGAACACTATCAAACACATGCTAATAACACGTGATCACTCATGAACACTCACAAACACATGCTAAAAACATGTGATCACACGTGAACACTCACAAACACATGCTAAAAACACATGATCACGCGTGAACACTCACAAACACATGCTAATAACACAAGATCACATGTGAACATTTACAAACACATGCTAAAAACACGTGATCACACCTGAACATTCACAAACACATGCTAATAACACGTGATCACACCTGAACATTCACAAACACATGCTAATAATACGCGATCACACGTGAACGTTTACAAACCCATGCTAAAAACATGTGATCACACCTGAACATTCACAAACACATGGTAATAACACACGATCAAACATGAACACTATCAAACACATGCTTATAACACGTGATCACTCATGAACACTCACAAACACATGCTAAAAAACACGTGATCATGCGTGAACATTTACAAACACATGCAAAAAACACGTGATCACACCTGAACATTCACAAACACATGCTAATAACACGTGATCACACGTGAACATTTACAAACACATGCTAAAAACATGTGATCACACGTGAACATTTACAAACACATGCTAAAAACATGTGATCACACCTGAACATTCACAAACACATGCTAATAACACACGATCAAGCATGAACACTCTCAAACACATGCTAATAACACACGATCAAGCATGAACGCTCTCAAACACATGCTAATAACGCGTGATCACACCTGAACATTCACAAACACATGCTAATAACATGTGATCACACGTGAACATTTACGAACACATGCAAATAACGTGATCACGCATGAACACTCATGAACACATGCTAATAACACGCGATCACACATGAACACTCTCAAACACGTTAAAAACGTGATCGCGCATGAACACTCACAAAAACATGCTAATAACACATGATCATGCATGAACACTCACAAACACAAACATGTGATCACACCTGAACATTCACAAACACATGCTAATAACACACGATCAAGCATGAACACTCTCAAACACATGCTAATAACACGTGATCACTCATGAACACTCACAAACACATGCTAATAACACGTGATCACTCATGAACACTCACAAACACATGCTAATAACACGTGATCACACCTGAACATTCACAAACACATGTAATAATACGCGATCACGCGTGAACATTTACAAACACATGCTAATAATACGCGATCACACGTGAACATTTACAAACACATGATAAAAACATGTGATCACACCTGAACATTCACAAACACATGCTAATAACACACGATCAAGCATGAACACTATCAAACACATGCTAAGAACACATGATCACTCATGAACACTCACAAACACATGCTAAAAAAACACTTGATCATGCGTGAACACTCACAAACACATGCTAATAACACGTGATCACATGTGAACATTTACAAACACATGCTAATAACACGTGATCACACGTGAACATTTACAAACACATGCTAAAAACATGTGATCACACGTGAACATTTACAAACACATGCTAAAAACATGTGATCACACCTGAACATTCACAAACACATGCTAATAACACACGATCAAGCATGAACACTCAAACACATGTTAATAACACACGATCAAGCATGAACACTCTCAAACACATGCTAATAACGCGTGATCACACCTGAACATTCACAAACACATGCTAATAACACGTGATCACACGTGAACATTTACGAACACATGCCAATAACATGTGATCACGCGTGAACACTCATGAACACATGCTAATAACACGCGATCACGCATGAACACTCTCAAACACATGCTAATAACGCGTGATCACACCTGAACATTCACAAACACATGCTAATAACACGTGATCACACGTGAACATTTACGAACACATGCCAATAACATGTGATCACGCGTGAACACTCATGAACACATGCTAATAACACGCGATCACGCATGAACACTCTCAAACACATGCTAATAACATGCAAACATGCGTTAATAATATGCAAACACATGTGAACGCGCTAATAGCATGCAAATATCACGCAAATATACACATACGATAACACAACCACATGAACACTCACAAAGACATGTTATAACATGCAAGCACACGTTCATTGATAATTCTCTAATAACATGCTTTTACCACTGTTCTGTTATGGAGATTATACGGCTGTTGTTATATGGTTGTTGTGTGTTCAGAGGGACGAGGTGGATGGAGAGATCGACCTGAAGGCGTGTTTGAAGGTCTCAGAGTTTGACGTGGAGAAGAACTACGGCTTTCAGATTCAGGTCAGTACAGGATCGCGTCTGGACTCGTTGCATTCCTGCGCTGATCATCTGATCTGCAGATACTCACTGTGTGTGTGTGTGTGTGTCCTGCAGACCAGAGATGCGGTCTACACACTCTCCGCCATGACGGCTGGTATACGCAGGAACTGGATCGAGGTCTTGAGGAAGAACGTCCAGCCCAGCAGCTCTCCAGACCTCACACAGTCAGTCAAGCTCACACACACACACACACACACACACACATATAATGGTTTTTATACTGTACAGACTGTAGTTTCTATCACCCTACACCTAAACCAATCCCTCACAGAAATTTTTCTGCTATTTCAGATTTTTATCACATTCCATTGTGTGTGATTTAAAAAAGTGTTTCCTCATGACGACCTAAAAAATGTCCCCACAAGGTCAACATTTACTGGTATTACTATACTTGTGGGGTCATACAGTTATTAAATTGAATGTTAGAAAGCAAAGAAATTAGGACAGCCATACATGTTAATGTTGTAATTTCACCTGTTGTAAAATAAAATACAATTAGGTAACACTTTCATGCTCCATTAGTTAATGTTAGTTAACATGATCTAAGCAAGAACAATCCTTCTACAGCATTTATTAATCTTAGTTGATGTTAATGTCAACATTTACTAAAGCATTATTCAAATCAAAAGTTGTGCTTGTTAACATTAGTTAATAAACTGAGAATTAGCGAACAATGAATGACTCTTATTTATTAACTAACATTAACAAAGATTAATAAATACAGTAATACATGTATTGTTCATTGTTTGTTCATGTTAATTAATAAATTAACTAACTTTAACTAATGGACCATTATTCTAAAGTGTTCCCTAAAATGATTATTGTTATTATTAATAAATAGAATGTTTTTCATTGAAACTACAATAGTATTCTTACCAATATACATATTTCATTTTTAATAATTTACCAAAATAAAACACTTAAATGATAACTATGGTTGTTGTTAAACTCTTATTTATACGTTGCAATGTAATAGTATCATTATGTTAGTAACATGTATTCATTTTTATCATCTAATAAAACAAAACATTTTAAAAAATAACTGTTGTAGGTGTTAAATACTTATTTATAGTTTACAATATAATTACAATGGTAACATTTATAAATGTATGGTTTGATAAGATGAAACTAAGTAATCACCATAATTGAAGTAATTAAGTAATAATTCTATTTCATTCTTATTTTTAAAGCATTATAGAGCTACCAATTTTTATGAAAAAAGAATCTATATATTTTTTTTTTTGATTCATTAGTAATATTTTATTGGCACCATTCATGTTTCATAGATTATATAGACTTGAGTTTGATGGAGAGCATTGAGCATGATTTAGATGGGATTCATCAATGGGTTAATTGACACTAGTCGTTAGTTTCAGAGCTAATGAGACACTAGTGAGTCGTTGACATGTTGAATCTGTTCATGTGTGTTTTAGGCTGCCCAACTGCAGCAGCGATAAAGAAAACACCCATCATTCCTCATCCCTCCGCCTCCGCAGCCAATCAGAGGCAACCTCCACCACCACAAACCCCGCCCACCGCAAATTTGACTATGTTGAGCTGTCACCGGTAACCACGCCTTCTGCCCCTGCCTCCACCAATCAGAGAGAGTCGGGGGAGGGGCAGGTGAGAGAGCACAGCCAATGGCAGGAGGAGCGGCTGCGTGCCGACGCCCACAGCCAGTGGGAGGCGGTGCTTTCGCGGAAGGGGACGGGCCACCAGTCGGAACAGAGACGAATAGAGGAGGAGATTGAGAGGAAGTGGGCGGAGTTTGAGCGGCTGCCACTCAAAGAGACGAGGTCACTCCCACTGGTGGGCTCACGGTCGTCAGCCAATCAGGCGCTGGAGAGGGAGGTAGTGCGTGAATAAAGTCTATCTGCTCTCATGAATGACTTTATGAGAACTGAATAGAACACAGAGAGACACATTAACCCTTATATAATGCAGCCGGGGCATTTCTGAACCCAAGAAACTCTGAAAACGTAAGAAACACACCTTGAAAATACGTCAAGGCTGTTATACATCATTTATACATTACAAATACATTATGTAAATGACATTATGCCGATATTAGGGAAAACATTTTTATTCCAATGTGTAAAATATATTTATCATTATATTTTCTTTAGCTTCTTTCCCATATAGCATGCTTCTTCATGATTGTAACATACCTGCAGTTTAGTTTGAAAACATCCCAGAGAAATATTTATATGTAGTATATATCGTTTTTTTTTATAAATTTGGCCTGTTTTTGATCACATAATTACATTATAATAACATAATTAAATAAGGGTTAACATTCACCAGCACAAATGACTGTATGTGCTTTATAAAGTATATTTTGTACCCTCTGGAGAATATTCACAGTCATTTGTGCTGCCCTCTCTGTGTGTGTCTGTGTGTGTGTGTGTGTGTGTGTGTGTGTGCATGAGCGTGCTCTTGTCCAGCGCTCGAGCTGCAGAAGGCTTTACCTCGGCCTGTCCCTCTGTGTCCTGCAGGTGGCGTCTCTGAGGCAGCAGCTGGCGGAGCTGGGGGCGGGGCCCGGGCGGGGGGCGGGGCAGTGTGGGGCGGAGTCAGGCTGCAGGGCGGTGCTGCAGCAGATGGAGCGCACACACAGGGAGGTGCTGGAGGAGCTGGAGAAGCAGCACTCGCAGCAGATCAGTGCACTGGAGCGGGAACGAGACGCACTGCTGAAGGAGGAGAGCGATGCCACCGCACGAGGTACTCACCAATCACTGCAGAGCACCGCCTGTAGTGGGCGGAGCTTCACTGCCATGATTCCGTCTGCAGAAGCACAGGGTCTGCATGAATACGAGTGTGTTTTCCTCCGGTGTGTGTTCATATGTGTAGTGCTCCAGTGATGTATGCGTGTGTGTGTGTGTGTAACAGTGTGTGTGTTGTGTTGTCAGTGATGGAGGCGCTACAGAAAGCACACCGAGAGGAGCTGGAGAAAACCAGCCAGCTCCGAGAGACTCATGGGACGGACTCACACACACTTGACAAACAGCAGCAGTGAGTACACACACACACACACACACACACACGTGTGCGCTGCAGGAGTGGTGTCTGGAGCTCATCTCTCTGTGTGTGTGTGCAGGGCGGAGCTGGCGTCCCTGCGGCGGGAGCTGGCGTCTCTGTCGGAGCGATACTCTCAGAAGTGTGTGGAGCTGACGCGAGCGCAGCAGCACAGTCTGGACGCAGAGCGACTCGTGAGCCAGAGAGACACACAGATGGAGCAGCTGAAGAGAGACAACCAGGTGCTCAACACACACACACACACACACACACAGCAGCCGCAGCGTACAGAGATGTCAGCACACTCACGGTTCACATGAACACTGTCAGCATTACCTGAGTGTTAATACACTGAGTCCAGCAGCCTAATGTGACAATCAGTAGAATCTAGATCATCCATACCATTCATAATATGTGCTTCATTTATTTGTTAACATTTAGGTCAGCATTGCTGTCTAATCAGCCAATATTGTCTTAAATAGCCTGCACTTCATCTTTTATAACATGCGATTTTAATCAAATCAATTCAGACTTGATTTTACTGTTTTGGAAATATAAGGTGATAAAAATATTTGAAAATATCTTTGTTCAAATGAGCATGAGTTATTTCCCTCTCACCTGTTTACGTGTGTGTGTGTGTGTGTGCAGGACCTCCAGGCGCGTCTCTCAGACGAGGTCAAGGTCATTCGCTCTCTGGTCACAGGTCAAGGGTCAGACGGAGTGACTGATGGCACTGAGAGGTCGTGGTGTGAGACACAGGTGAAGCAGTGTGTTTCTTCACTGATGATTTGTTGATTGTGTCAGAGCACATGTCCATGAAGGACAGGAAGTGAGGTGATCGTCCTCCTGGATGTTCAGACGTGTGCTGTGCTGTTTCTTCATCTGTGTGTGTGTGTGTGTGTGTGTGTGTGTGTCAGGTGCTGCTGCGTGTGCGAGAGAATGAACTACAGTATTTACACAAGCAGCTCAGCAGCCTCCGCAACCAGCTGCAGTTCCTCAGCACGGTAACACACCCGTCTCTCGCTCTCTGTGTGTGTGTGTGTAACGTAATGTCCGTCATTCATAATGTCAGTGTGCTTCTCATGTGTAACTCGTGTTTCCTGTGTGTAACGTGTTTCTCTTATGTGTGTGTGTTTGTAACGTGTTTCCTGTGTGTAATGCATGTTTCTTATGTCTGTGTGTAACGTGTGTTTTCCATGTGTGTGTGTGTGTTAAATGCTTGTCTCTCTTGTGTAATGTGTGTGTGTGTGTGTGTGTGTGTGTGTGTGTGTGTGTGTGTGTGTCAGGAGAAGAGCAGCGTGTGCGAGCGCTACCGTGAGGTGTGTGAGGAGCTGAGCGTGATGAAGAGCCGAAGCGAGCGTGAGGCCGAGACGCTGAGAGAGCACCTGAGACTGGCACTGAGCGCACTGCACGAGGGACAGCAGACCGACAACACACACACTCACACACACACCTCCTGAGGGAGGAGCCTCACACACACACACGTGCCTTCATTATAGCCCAATCAGCTGCAGCCGTCCCCACCGGCCAATCAGCTGCGGGACACTGGAACAAACGCTTCTGCACTTTCTCATGTCTCTCTGTGTTCGACTCCTGGGAGCAGAACTGGAACGCCTCACACACACACACACACACACACACACACACACACACGTGTGAGTAATCGGAGTCTCCCTGGGTTCATCTGCCAAACTATCATCTGATGATATGTGCCTCCTGCTCATGTGTGTGTGTGTGTGTGTTCAACTGCCTTTGTGCCACAAAAACAAAGAGCTTTGCTTTAATGAGCCAATGTTTTTTTTAAAGATGTTTGCATTTCTTGTGGTCATATTTAATTAGAGTTTAACGCTTATGTAGACTTCATACTAGGACTAATAAAACATGGGTTCTCTGGTCCGTGGCCTCCTGAGTGACTTCTTCAGTGTGTGTGTGTGATGTTCTGTGTTCAGGAAGCTGAGAGGAAGAGTAAACCGACCAGGACGGGTCATTCACCACGCGTGTAAGATGATCAGAGTGGATTTATACCCTGGACACAGTCTGAATCAGATGATTTGACTGGATCCTGAGGTCTTCTGAGGGCCTGACTGATACATCTCACATGTTTAGTGTTTTATATTAAATCCCAATCATTATTCTTCATATCACTCACAAACCGTGAGGAGAAAAGAGAAACACTGAAATCCCTCCAGTTTTTAACAAAACAGCGACTACTACAGAACTCACAATTATCAAAATGACGCATGTTCGAGATCATTATTTAACATCAAAACAAAAGAACACGGTGCGCTAACGTTACTTAATAAGAGTTGTCGATACATTAGTCTGATATAGAAGCCCATAAATGATGAATAAACAAGCTAACTGCATGTTATATGCGGTCAGTATGACTATTGTAGATTTACATGATGTGGTAATTATAAAAATAACAGTTAATTGTGGACTCTGACTTGATGTGGATCTCTGGACTCTGTGCCGGATGTTTTGACTGCGCAGTTCCGCTCCGCGCCGGAAGGAGGCGCTGCTTCGGCTTTGAAGCGCATGCGCAGAGCAGCAGCGCAGTCTAATGATGGCGTCCAGCGCAGCGACTCGCTCCGGAGCCGCCGCCTTTAAAGCCGTTAAACCGATCTTCAGCCGCGACCTGAGTGAAGCCAGGCGCAGGGCCCGAGAGCTGTACCGGGCCTGGTACCGAGAGGTGCCCAACACAGGTACACACACACACACACCGAGACAGAGAGAGAGAACCGAGTCAAGGTCACACACACACACACAGTATAAACACACTCCGCTGTTTCTGTTTAAATTCCTCCGAACTGAACTAAATGATTCATCAGTGAATCGAATCAGTTGTTTATAGACGTGTGTGAAAACACTTACATATTGAGTGTGAATTTTCTCTCAGATTAAAGACACACACACACACACACACACACACACACACACACACACACACACAAGCCCAGTAGAGTACACCTGACCTGATTCACTGTACTTCAGCTGTAGATATGAGCACACTAACACACACACATCTCATCTGATTATCACTGAAGATGACCTCTCAGGAGATGCGTGTGTGTGTGTGTGTATCACTGAGCACAGGAGACAGACAGGTGTGTGTGTGTGTGTGTGTGTGTGTGTGTGTGTGTTCCAGTGCACATGTTCCAGCTGGACATCACACCGCAGCAGGGTCACGAGAAGCTGAGGGAAATGTTCGACAGGAACAGACACGTGACGGACCCCCGCGTCATCGACCTGCTGGTCATCAAGGTGTGTGTGTGTGTGTGTGTGATCTGATCACTCTGTGTGAGTGTGAGTGTGTGTGTGTGATCTGATCACTCACTCTCTGTGTTTCAGGGGAAGATGGAGCTGGAGGAGACCATCAAAGTCTGGAAGCAGAAGACACACATCATGCGCTTCTTCCACCAGACTGAAGCGCAGCGTCCTGACGACTTCCTGTCCAAGTTCTACCAAGGACACGACGCCTGACCCCTGACCCCTGACCCTGGAGTGTGTGGTGATATATTCATCTTCTGGACTGTAAATAAACCCTGATGCTGAAGCTCTCTGTGATCTGTGTGTGTTTCATTGAGTCTGGATCATCGTTTCATCAGAAGTGTGTGTGTCTGTCTCTGCACTCTCACATCTGATCCTTACACGGGATGCACACACACACACACACACACACATATATACACATAACACACACATATACACATACACACACACACACACATATATACATACACACTCGGGACACAAACACACGCGTGTCCCTGCAGCACAAGACACATATATTACTAGAAATAGACAAAAATACATTGAATGAGTCACAATGACACATTTCTCTTTTATGACAAAAATCATTAGGATATTAAGTAAAGATCATATTCGTATTCGATCATATTTATTATCGTAAATATATCAAAACTTCATTTTTGATTAGTAATACGTATTTTATATTATTAAGAATACTTAAGTAAAGTTCAAGTATATTGTTAAGTATACGTTATGTAGCAAGTATACAAATATCAGTGTGTTAGTAGTATACTAGTAAGTGTACTGTTTCAGTACTCCTTGGGACTAAATTGGCCCACTCTCTAGTATATTAAAGTACACAACTAGTTCACCTCTATGTTTGTAGTTTGTCCTGCAATTACACTAAAAGTGAACATATAGTTATACTGATAGTTTACTAATTAAATACTTCGTACACTTTGAAGTATAGTCTCAGTAAACTACTAGTGTAGTAGTTTTATACTGCAAGTATACTCAGAAGTTGTCTTTAAGTGACCTGTAAATCATATTTAAGTATACTACTATGTCCCTATTTAGGTTTGAATGTGTATATATTTTGTTGTATGAATATCTGAACACACAAAACATCCAAAGAAAGAACAGGGTATCTGCTTGTAATCAAAAACATTTAATTCTAGCTTCATGCATTACTTTTTAAACACTTTAATGTGGGTAAGTTTAATACAAAATAAAGAAATAACATTTTGAGCAAAAAAGCTGAAAATAGACTGAACTGGATTCAGAATGATAATCAAAACATAGATGGAGTCGATCAACACCCCAAAGCCTGACTGTAATTATTACCTCTTCATCGGTCAAGTATACTTAAATGTCATTTGAAGTATATTTCTGAGGAGTACATAAAGCCCATTTCTGAGAAGAAAACATTCCTATTTTTTTAGTTTAAAAGAAGTATACTAATAGCACACTTGAATAAACTTCTGTTTCATAAGGGTCCCCCAGTCATCAAATGTGTAAAACTACAATAAGAACTGTTAAAAACCATAATCAAATTCACAGATGAACCACGGTGGTGGGTCTGATCAAGGATGAGGATGAGTCAGTCTAACCATGGACTCTTCACCCATTGACTTGTAAGCACAAAACACAAGATACTTCTCTTTTCAATATGAATAAGGTTTTATTAGATAAATCTAAGACATATAAACTAATCTAACACATAAAACGCACACACATTCACACATGTTGCAGGAAGATCGAAAGTTAGGAAAAGATGAGTTTAAGAGAATGGAAATGTGGAATCCCAAGTTTACAGTAATACGTCAAATTGCATAGACGTAAACAGCCATCAATCACTTAATTAGCCCTCGCATTGAGTTCCTCAATGAGGTTAAAATTATATTAGATACACCAGTAAAGATCAGAGTCTGGAGGTAAAGTTACTTGTGTCTCCTGTCTAAAGGGTGTAGAAAGGGGGTTTCCCGATGTTGCTGACTGGCTGGAAGTTCAGTAGTCGCTGAAGTGACGTCTTGGGAAGCCCGTGGTTGGGCGTTGGCTGAAGACGCGGAGTTGTGTGGCTGGTTGAAGTTGAATGGGCACTCGAGGTCAGACTCTGAGACACACGGCGTTACAAAACTTAACTCAGAACACAAAACTCTCAAACGGAAAAGAAAAAGAAACTAGAGTAAAAGAACAGGAGTAAAGTTTGACGAGACTAGGTGGTGTTTCTTCTCATCATGGCTAAGTAGCAGCAGGCGTTCAGGCCGAAGCACGCTGGAACCGCGCTCAAAGAACGCTAACAGTGATGACTAACAGCATGACTAAAAGCAAAGCTAAAAGCAAACTAAAAGCATGACTAAGAGCACAGCTAAAAGCTCAAATTTGGCATTACTAAGAGCAAAAGCTAAGAAACAAAGCTACAAGCTAAAGCTTAAAGCCAGCATGACTGATAGCGAAAGCTAAATGCAAGCTAAAAGCTAAAAGCATGATTTTATGGTGTCCTGGGTATTTAAACTGGCCTGTTGGCCACACCTCAAAAGTTGTCTTGACCAATTAGATATTGTCTTGGCTCGGGGGTATCATAAATCATATGTTATCTTACCAAGCACGTGGTCCAAATTTTCCCGCTCTTGCGGTGTCTAATTTTGGACATTGTTTTGGAGATTCCTAATTTTGAGATGGGGTCACCTAGTCACAATATTCCCAATCGTGTCTCACTGGGTAACTGTGATAATGAATCAGGTAAAATAGAGATTGATTTTGATGATTTACTTGTTGAAGGCCTCCAGAAAGACTGGAGCAAGAAGGTCAAACGACTAAAGAAGAAAGACAAGCGTCGAGAAAAACAGAAGAGGAGATCAACCGACGGACCAGCAGAAAATTGTTTCTAAGTTAAGAAGAATAATTGGACTGATGCGAAGACAAGAAATCATGAATAAAAAGATAATAAAAATGATGGGGGAAATCATTAAATGTATTGAGTTGATTAATGTTAATTTGGAGTTGCAGTCTCTTGCAAATGATGTTGAGGCCTTGAGATTGCAAACCTCTGTTGCAAGACCAGAAAAACCCTTAAAAGGTAACAATGAGATATATGGTTTGTTAAACATCAACCTTAAAAGGCATTAATAAGAAATGTATGATGTTAACATTTGCTCAACAGTTGAGACTGTCACATATGCTTGCTTTTTGCTAATATAATAATGAGTGTGCAAGGAAATGCATCTTGCAATCTGAATTGCAGGATGGACTTTCTTACAAAAAAATTGTATTGTAATGTGTTTAATCTGATTAACACAGGGAGGAGGATGCTGTGCAGTTTAGCAATAGCTACTTAGCCTACGCCTTAAGATTTTGCAATAGCTTAGAGAAAGATTAATTAGCTTTAATGGAAAGAAAATGAAGCAGCAATTACTTAATGTATGTGTGCTGAAGAGGGGTTGCCAAAAAAGGAAATGTCATATTTCCTGTATCCATAGCAACTTGACTGTGAGTGTGTGCGTGCATGCGGATGTGATAATGTGTTTTACCAAAAGGAGGCATACGGGAGAAATGATGTATTGTTTTTGGGACTATATAATGTTATGGTCTGGACACATCCCCTGCCGCATCTCGGGGTGAAGACTTACGCTTTTACTTTTTGTTATTATTTTGCTTATGAGTTATTGTTTAAAATAAAGCAAAACCATGTACAATGGTGATGCGTTTAAAACTTTTAAACAAGTCTCTGAGTAATTTATTATGAGTAAAGTTATTATTTTAGTTTGTTCCTGATCCTGTATTACGAAGCTCTGCAGAGGCAAGAACTCAACTGAGCTGATCTGGTTCTGGTGGAAAGAAGTGCAGAACTCTCTATTGCCACAGAGAAGACATCAAAGGTAAGAACAATGGTTTAGATTACCTTTGCTGATTGGAAACTAAGATGTTTGGAGAGAACATCTGCATATTTCTTTAGTCAGATAAAATTAACGCAACAACATGATTCCTATAACAAGAATATGATACATTTGACAAATAACTGATGGTCAGGACTGTTTCAAGCTAACAGATTCAAACACACACACACTAAAAATGAATATGAATCCTTAAACTATTCAATAGTTATAGTTAATATGCAATATAGCAATAGTTAAAAGACATACACAATAAGTGATTAGAAACATTATAGTCAAATGTGTGGGTTTCATAAATGATACGGAGTTAAGCGATGGACTGATATTCATTTATAAGTCCTTCTGAGTTCATTTTGGTGCACCTACATCTATAAAAGTTTATCTGCCATTCTCTGACATAAGGACATTCTGTGGAGACCAGAGGTAAAAAAGGTCCCCTTAAAGGAATTTCAAGCTTTTCTGTGAAAGAGTTGGTTGGTTATCTTGCTTCAGATGCTTTGATTGATTAACAACATCCTGTTGCCTTTCTGTGGAATTCGGATCCTCATGTTTCAACCATGCTCCCAATCAAATCTTTATTAGGACTGGTTCGGGTCTGATACGCTACACTACCGACATGCTAGTAACTTGCTGATCATGCTAGAAACATGCTAGTCACTTGCTAATCATGCTAGTGTAACCGGCCCGCCTATGGCACGGTTCCGATCTGCATTGTGTTATAAATGAAGAGACTGATCACAGGAACTGCTGCTGATGAAGGGTTTATTGAAATGGAGCATGCAGGTGCTGGATGGAGCAGAGAGAGTACAACAATGTGAAATGGTTCATTGATTCACTAAAATCACTGTGTCCTACTGACGCACATACATACTCAAACCGCTGTACTCAGTGATAAACCATTAAATGTCATCCATCCACACATAAAACACTTTCCAGTACGTTTGTAACACTCTTAACAATAATATTTTAGCATATCAAGTACTTATTAACAGTTCTGGTAACTTTTACAACCTTATATTGGAGGAGCACCGCTAACTGCTTGCCTCTCCTCAGCGTGCTCAGCGCGGTCTGAGGACGCAGCGCGGGCTGAACAGATATGACGTCACAACGTAAAATCAATATAAAACTCTTTTCCCAAAAATGACACAAATAAAGTACAAACCTAAATTATCACATTTTCGTGAACAACAAATACAAAAATACATGAAAATTGAAAGTAAGGATCATTAGTGAAATACATTAATATAGATTGTGAGTACACACCCTTATTAACATCCGTCACATTCACTCCTCCTGAATTTTACTAATATCCTGACCAAAAGATATTGATCCAACAGAACCAGATTTTCAAGGAATCTCATTCGCAGTTCAACATTGTAAGTTACCTATTTGAAAGATTAAGAAAAGTCCAAGGTTGATCAAGTCCTAGACATTCTCAGAACAGCATGCTGCCTTGTACAACACACAAAAATCTGGCCTATATTGCACTTAATGAAATTCATACATCACACACCCCTTCACAGTACTGTGACAGAAAAATAAAATATAGATATTTAAAATAAAGAAAGAATTGATCCTGATCTCTTGCCTAATGATGACCCCACCATCTGACTGTAAAATGGTCTCTGTGTCATGGATTCAATCAAACGGCTAACTTTTTTGACAACCCTTCCTGCACGCGTCCTAACACCCTGTGTGTCAGTGGGAATTTGTGCTTGTGTGTCAAGAATACTGTTAGCATGAGAGTCATTCACAGTCTGTATTTGTGAGTTAGTGTTATTATCAGGAGATTCAGTCTCTATAGCAGAAACTTCATCAGAATAACTACCAGCGGCCTCATTTCCTCTGGGATCTTGATAACAGACACTTTTTCTACTTTGGATTGAATTATCAGATTCAACAATCACAGGGTCATGTAACACCTGCCCAAAAATGACATCAACAGGTAGCTTTGGAATGCGACCAAACATCAACTGAAATGGGGTGTAACCCGTGGTCTCGTGTACTGTGGCGTTGTATGCAAATGTCAATGTCTGTATCTGCTCGGGTCACTTGTGTTTCTCCTTGAGAGGCAGAGAATGAAGCATACTGCCCAGGGTCCGATTGAACCGCTCTGTTCCATCGTTTCCCATCGGGTGGTACGCTGTAGTGTGTGACTTCTTAATACCTGCCAGCTTGAGCAGTTCTGCAATGAGGGTACTTTCAAAGTTGGTCCCTTGATCCTTATGAATGCGTGTCGGGAAACCATAGATGCAGAAGACATGATCCCACAGCTTCTTCGCAATTTGTTTTGCTTTCTGGTTCACACATAGAAAAGCATGAGCCAACTTTGTAAAGTGATCTGTCACGACTAATACATCTACAGAATTCTGCTTGCTGTCCTCAGCACTCCAAAAGTCCAAACACACTAACTCCATAGGGGCTGAAGTCCTGATGTTCTCAAGTGGGGCTCGAGCAGATGGCTCTGGTGTTTTGGCCAATATACATCTCTGACAACATTTGACATACTCCCTTATGTCACGCTCCATTCTAGGCCAGAAAAAGCGTTGTCGAGTTAGCTGAACAGTTCTTGACTGTCCCTGATGTCCAGCGAGATCGTGCACACCACTTAAGGCTTTAGCCCTGAGACTAAAAGGAAGTACAAGTTGTAACTTCTTATGATGGCTCAAAGGATCTTTTGAAACACGATAGACTATTCCGTCTTGAACCTTCAGTCGATCCGGATTCTTAAGAAGATCTAGAGCCCTGGTATCCATTCCAGCCACTTCTCGCCTTGACGGACGTTTATTCTGACTCAGAAAGGGTATAACCTTTGAGATTACTGGGTCCGACTCTTGGCCCTGTCGGATCTCTTCGAGAGGGATTGTCAGCTACTGTGTTATTGCTTCCAGCAATATGCTTGAGATCAAAAGTATAAGCAGCAAGCTTAGACACCCAGCGCTGTTCACAAGCATCGAGTTTAGCCTTAGTTAGTATATAAGTGAGTGGATTATTGTCTGTCCATACAGTGAATGTGTGGCCCTTTAGCCAATGACTGAATTTTTCACACAACCTCCACTTTAAGGCTAAAAACTCGAGCTTGTGTGCAGGATATCTCTTCTGAGAGTTACTCAATGACTTGCTTGCAAATGCAATCGGGCGTGCCTTTCCCTCACTTGCTGGTATCTGCGATAGCACAGCACCAAGTCCTTCCAGAGAAGCATCGATTGACAAGATTAATGGAAGAGAAAAATCGGGATGTGCCAAGACCACACTCTGCAGCAAGCTCTCTTTCAGTTTAGAAAGGGCTTCGTCAGACTCTGGGGTCCAGTCATCTGGCTTCAGCTTTCTGTAAGTGCCTGCCTTAGCCTCAGTTTTGACCTTTGTCCTCCTTTTCTGTCCAGCAGTTAGGGAGAAGAGTGGTTTGGCAATGGAGGAGCAATTAAGGATAAAGTGCTGGTAATAGAGGATCATCCCCAAGACAGATTTAATCCTCCGTATAGATGGAGTGCACCCATCTTCTTCCATGAGGTCAGCTTTTGACAGTTTTGCTATGGCTTCAACCTTTGAAGGATCAACGGAAACACCATTCCCATTGATGATATGACCTAAAAACTTAACGGACGCTTGCATCAGATGGCACTTTTTTGGGCTTAATTTGAGATTGTGGCCCCTCAATAGTTGGAACACTAGCTCTAACCGCTCCAGAGCTGAAGTCTCATCAGGTGCAAACACCAATAAGTCGTCCAAATAACACAGCAGACTGCTAAAATTCAGTGCCCCGAAGATACTTAACATCATACGCATAAAGGATGCTGGGCTATTACACAACCCCTGAGGCATCCTGTTGTACTCATGGAGACCTACTGGAGTTGCAAACGCGGTGTACTTTTTATCTTCCTCAGCCACAGGGATGTTATAAAAGCCTGATGTTAAATCCATAGTACCGAAGAGAGTATTTCCACCCAAAGCAATGAGACAGTCTGATTGGTGTGGGAGCGGGTGCACATCCTTAATGTTCCTAGCGTTCAGCCATCTGAAGTCTGTACAGATCCTTAAGCTACCGTCCTTCTTCCATACTAAAACCAAAGGTGAGGCATACTCACTGATTTACGGATTATTCCTTGCTCTTCCATTTCTAAGAGAACTTGGCATAATTTTTGATAGTGAGCAGGTGGTACCCAACGCTATGGAAGTCGAAAAGGGCGCGTATCAGTTAAGTGGATGCGGTGAACAAAACCTCTGACCTCCCCACAATCCAGAGCATGTTTGGAGAATACATCATTGTAGCTCTCAAACAACTGGACAAGCCTTTCCTTCGCCGCATCACTGGCAGAACATGAGTCGTTGTCAATGTCATTGAGGCTTACGGCCCTAAGTCTCTGTTTAAGATCTCCTGTGACACCAGGTTGGTAAATTTTCTCGGATGTGGGCACCTGAGCATGACTGACACCCTGCAACAGCTCAAAATCTTCCACAGCAAGACACGGGAACACATCAGCTAGTTTACGGTTCCTTTTAAGGGTGACCGGCTTGTCTGAGAGGTTGGTAACTTTTAAAGGAACCCAACGATCTCCCCACAGAAGTGTAACAACACGGCCTATGATGATGTCACGTGGCATAGTTCTGGAAGAAGTGGCCTCCACGACTACAGTGCTCCCTGGTGACATGGCAGTATTACTCGGCAGCCTTCCCCAGACAAAAGAAAGATGGCTCTGAAACACTGTTAGACAAAATCCTCCAGTAATCATCACTGATCAGTAATCAAGGGATAAATCATCCCTTTGCCCTGGCACGACTAAAACAGGGACTAAACATCTCTCACATACACTTTCAGCTCAACTTCAAACATGCATTAATATTAATATTAATATCTGCATTTTCGAGGGTTTGTTCCATTCTACCCACACGTCCCCTCTCCAGGTGTGGGTCGACTATGTTAAAGTCGGTGAACCCTGAAGTGGCTTTGTGAACTGATTGCCAGTGCTGGGTTGACTTTCTGTACAATTCTTCTTTATGTGACCAGGTTGGAATCAGGCGAGACAGAGTCGTTGTCTCCAACAGTGCGCTAAAGTTGAATGCTCATGAGAACGGCATACCTTACATGGTCTCATAGGTGGTTGGCTTGGTCGAGGACACCTAATCTCCGCTTGACTATTCTGGAAAAGAGCACGGTCAAGTAGACTGATGAGTGTCTTCATACAATTATCATCATTCTGTGGAGGAGATGGAGTGCTACCATTAAGATTATCGGACGGCACAACAGGGAAACCACTAGCTGCAATCTCATTCTCTGTAAGTGACTGAGTATGAGCTGTAGCATTCCTCATAACAATGTTACGCTTGAATTTGACTGCTAACTGTTCCTTTTGTTCAGTCTGATATCTGTCGAGATGCTCTTGTACTTCACTCGCTGTCCACTTATCTGGTGCTTTCAAGCGGAAAATGGCTGACAATGTTGGGTCTGGGCAGTATTTGACAAACATCATGGCTGCCTCCTGGCATGGGTTATCCATCTGCCGCCCAAGTCTATTTAAAGCCTCCTCTGCAACATCCACAGCCTTATTTAAACGGACCCAATACTCAACTGGATTTTCCCCGGCAGCAGGTACTGTGCCGTAGAAATCCACTAAAGGCATAGAGGAGAACCTGACCTCACTGAAATGCTGTTTCACAATATCAAATATTACTCTGGGGTTCTCAGAGGGTCTTAGGGACGTGTTACTACGAAGGGTTATTCTAACAATGTCTTTGGCTTTACCCATCAGCCTCGAAAGGATTTCATGATGATGCTCAGGTACTGGTAGGCCTCTTTTCCACAGGTAAGTGTCCACTAAATCCTCCCACTCATGCACACTGAACTTAACAGTTCCATCTCCTCGGAAAACAGGGGGCTCCCTTACTTCAGACTACATGACCAGTTTAACTCCTGCTAAATTAAGTGAGGGTGCCTCTGAGAATGACTGACCTGCACCTAAACTTTGAGTCTGTGCATTGCTGGCTTCTCTTTCCCCACACCTTTCCCCGCTTTGAGCAGAAATTATAGTCTGTCCTACTTCCTGAGCAATATGTGTTATGAGGTTATACCATGCTGCATCATTTAAGTCAGGGCTGATTGATAATGGATTACTCCTTAACTGGCTAGGTGTTTGTTCAGTTACTCGAGTAGAACAAAATTCAGGTGTTCGTTCTACATTACCCCTCTCTACAAAAGGAGTAAATGAATGATCACTGAGGTGTCTTCCTCTTGCAAAACTTCAATCTGACATGTCCCTATCAACATTAAAAGTATCTGAATTGAAACCATATGCCATTATTTCTGTTTAAGTTATCAAAACACTGAATAAAATTTTCAAATGGCAAAAACACCAGCAGAACAAAATAATTAAATAAACTAGAGAAAGAAAAATAAAACTAATAGTGGTAATTGTGTAGTAAAGTGTCCAGTTCTTTGAAAGTGCACCACTTTGTGTTACTGCTCATCAGAACCTTGACGGAAGTGCAGCATCCACCAGTGATCGAACGGCATTGACTCTTGGACGAAGATCCGAGGCGAGCTGATCTTCATCTGGGTCACGGCACCACTGTAACCGGCCCGCCTATGGCACGATTCAAATATTCCACCAACGTTAAATAGTAATGACTTTATGAATTTCTTCACTGATAAAATAGATAACATTAGAAATACAATAGCGAATGTAGATTCTACAGCGTCTAACACTTCAGTTTCATCCATCGCACCCAAAGATAAACTGCAGTGCTTTACAAATATAGGACAGGAAGAGCTAAATAAACTTATCACTGTATCTAAACCAACAACATGTTTATTAGATCCTGTACCCACTAAATTACTAAAAGAGCTGTTACCTGTAGCCGAAGAACCGCTTCTCAATATCATTAACTCGTCGTTATCTTTAGGTCACGTCCCAAAACCATTCAAGCTGGCGGTTATCAAGCCTCTTATTAAGAAACCAAAACTAGATCCTAGTGTACTGGTAAATTATAGGCCTATTTCAAATCTTCCATTTATGTCTAAAATATTAGAAAAAGTTGTGTCTGCTCAATTGAGCACCTTCCTGCATAAAAATGATCTGTATGAAGAATTTCAGTCAGGTTTCAGGCCCCACCATAGCACAGAAACTGCACTTGTTAAAATTACAAATGACCTGCTTCTTGCGTCAGATCAAGGCTGCATCTCATTTCTAGTCTTACTTGATCTTAGTGCTGCGTTCGACACCATAGATCATGACATACTCATAGATCGATTACAAAACTATACAGGTATTCAAGGGCAGGCTCTAAGATGGTTTAGATCCTACCTGTCCGATCGCTACCATTTTGTTTACTTAAATGGGGTGTCATCTCATTTATCATCAGTAAAATATGGAGTGCCACAAGGATCCGTCCTAGGTCCCCTTCTATTTTCAATATACATGTTGCCCCTTGGTAATATTATTAGAAAATACGGAATTAGCTTCCACTGTTATGCTGATGATACTCAGCTATATATCTCAACGAGACCAGATGAAACTTCCAAATTATCTAAGCTAACAGAGTGTGTTAAAAATGTAAAAGATTGGATGACAAATAATTTTCTCCAATTAAATTCGGATAAGACAGAGATATTAATTATTGGACTAAAAAACACCACACAGAATCTTGTAGATTACAATCTGCAACTAGACGGATGTACTGTTACTTCCTCTACAGTCAGAAATCTGGGTGTTATATTGGACAGCAATTTGTCTTTTGAAAATCATATTTCCAATGTTACAAAAACTGCATTCTTCCATCTTAGAAACATTGCCAAGCTACGAAACATGTTATCTGTTTCTGATGCAGAAAAGCTAGTTCATGCATTCATGACCTCTAGACTGGACTATTGTAATGCACTTCTAGGTGGTTGTCCTGCTTCGTCAATAAACAAGCTACAGGTAGTCCAAAATGCAGCAGCTAGAGTCCTTACCAGGTCAAGAAAATATGATCATATTACCCCAATTTTACAGTCTCTGCACTGGCTACCTATTAAGTTCCGTATCAGTTACAAATTATCATTACTTACCTATAAGGCCCTAAATGGTTTAGCTCCTGCGTACCTAACTAGCCTTCTACCACGCTACAACCCATCACGCACCCTAAGGTCACAAAACGCTGGACTTTTGGTAGTTCCTAGGATAGCAAAGTCCACTAAAGGAGGTAGAGCTTTCTCACATTTGGCTCCCAAACTCTGGAATAGCCTTCCTGATAATGTTCGGGGTTCAGACACACTCTCTCTGTTTAAATCTAGATTAAAAACGCATCTCTTTCGCCAAGCATTCGAATAATGTATCTCTTAAATTGTGAGTGTAGTTGCATCTGCATTTTTATTCTTTAGCTTGGGTTAAACTAATTTTACTTCAGTTTCAGCAGCTATGCTAATGATGTCTCTATTTTGTTTCTATGTTTTGCCACGGGATTAACATCCCGTGGTAACTAGGATTTACACAAGCTCCAGTCTGGATCCAGAACACCTGAGAAGAGATGATGTTGACCCCTCAGAGGACCCCAGATGATCCTAACCTTGAATCAACAAACAGAACTAACAAATATTGCTACATGTGTGACTGCATCATATAATTACTATTAATTAATAATATTGATAGTTCATCATCTAGCTGACTACGTCTTGTATTATTATTTTTATTTTTCTAAAATCCTGTCAAACGTGCACAAACTACTAGCTACTACTAAATATTGTAGAAACATAATTTTCTGTAAAGTTGCTTTGTAACGATTTGTATTGTAAAAAGCGCTATACAAATAAACTTGAAAACTTGAACAAGCAACATGGAAGTAGCATGCTAGCAATGTGCTTGTTATAGTCAGCCTTCTCTAGTTATTTATTTTATTAATAGCCTACTTATTATAATTAGTGCTCCTGCATCAGGTGATGTCATTTTACCATACAGCAAAGACACTGAAAAGATGTCTTTTGGACATACTTTTAGGTGGGGTTTTGGGCTTTACAAGACATTGTGCCCAGGAGCCTCTGAATTCTTAACATGTAAGAGGTTTTATTATTTCTTTTCTTTGTTCACGCAAAGAAAGAAGGTGTAGCTTTTCTTGTCTCTGTTGCTGCTTCCATGTTGTGTAGACACTGTGTGTTTGGTTGTGAAAGTGAAGCTATTTTGTTTGCTCTTCCAAAAGAGGACACAACTAGAAATCTGTGGTTAAGTTGTATTTTAACACTGTTCCAGAACAGTTCAACCAAAATATTCAGATGTGTTCTGCTCATTTTATGGAGGACTGTTTCCTGATCCTGGGAGAGAAGACTACAATGCCGGTTTTCAAATGTAAAGGATTTTCCATTGATTATTCAAACGAGTTTTGTCATTATAATCTGCAATTATGTCCCCAGTGGATGCAACAATCTCGTTTATAATGGGTTTGAATGTTTTTGTCTTGGCACTCTGAGACCCACATCACAGTATAGTGAGGGGTTTAAAGGGTCATTCCACCCGTGGAGACATGAATGTGTATTGAAAGTGGGTCATATATGTAGTAGAATAGTATCTTTTTTTTTTTTTTTTTTTGGTCCTTCTGGGCCTATAAAAGGCAGAAAATAACTTTTTAGAGCTTGTGGACTGTAGACAACAATCCCCATAGTGCATTGCAATGCTCAGCCCCGCAGGCCACTCCCACTACTCCGCCCATCAATGTGGATTATAGTTGAGCTCTCCTCTACGCTACCGATTGTAAATTATTTGGCACAATTTGTTGTGAAGAGTTATTTTGCGACCCAATTAATGTTTTTTGTGACAAAATGGTGTGCACTTGCATAGTACCGGGATGTTGTTCAAGAACAAGGAAAATACCCGGAGTAAGTGTTCACAGATTCCCGAAAGATGTGGACTTGTGCAAAAAGTGGCTACGGGCTAACGTTATCAATAACCCTAAGTTCGGTGAGGACACAACACTTGAAGCACTAAAAAATCAGACGGTGTGCAGTTTACATTTCAAGCCCAAAGATTATGCGCCTAACCCCCTAGGATTGAAGAGACCCGTGCTTTTGAAAAACTTCAGTATTTTCCTTGCCAGACGATGACGACGAAAAGCCAGGAACATCGGGAACCACCAGCACTAGCAGCACTAAACGCATTTGCCTGGAGTGAAGTGACATTCAGCCAAGTATGGTGACCCATACTCAGAATTTGTGCTCTGCATTTAACCCATCCGAAATGCACACACACAGAGCAGTGAACACACACACACTGTGAGCACACACCCGGAGCAGTGGGCAGCCATTTATGCTGCGGCGCCCGGGGAGCAGTTGGGGGTTCGATGCCTTGCTCAAGGGCACCTAAGTCGTGGTATTGAAGGTGGAGAGAGAACTGTACATGCACACCCCCCACCCACAATTCCTGCCGGCCCGTGACTCGAACTCACAACCTTTCGATTGGGAGTCCGACTCTCTAACCATTAGGCCACAACTCCCCCTCCAATAACAGGTAATGTTACAGGTAATGTTATTTCTGACTAGACTCTATTAGCAGCTAGTGGCTACTGAGAACACACACTGACATAGTCGTCTGCTGTAAAGAAACACATCTCCTATGATTTTTCTGTTTACGAACTAAATATCTTGTATGTTTTGCTCGCTTGTTGTTTTAATGTATCTGCCTCAGTAACTAACGTTACACTTGTCAAGAAATGAGTAAGTAAAGTTAGTATGTAACGTAATAATGTAACGTTAGACACTTAGCTAAAAGTTATAAGTTTGCTATTATCGATGTAAATCAACCATGTTTTACTGTGTTAGTTTGACGCTTTTCATGTTTTTTTAGCTGCTCGTCGCTGTACTGTGGCTCATAAAGGTAGCCACGAACATCCGTTTCTAACATAACTTCGTCTAAATCAAAATCCTCCCCAATGCATCCGTCTGAAAAATCAGTATTTTCCTCCATATTTTCGAAAAGTTTCTCCCGGTGAAATCAAACGCACAGGCACTGATCTGTGATAGGTCTGTTAGCGCATTAGGTACAACCCCCTATGGGCACACTACTTGTGCTTGTAGTCTATACAGAAATCCACCCTTTTTACACTTCCTCCTACAATGACGTCAAATGACTATTTTAGCCTAATTGTAGGAGGAAGTGAAAAAGGTAAATAGTGGATTTCTCTCGTCTCAGGGGAAAATGAGAGAATGTTGCACAACCATTCAATAGTATGACTGGTTTTCTAACAATGGACCTCTTAATGCAAATGGGTGGAGTGACCCTTTAACATTTCTGTCACACACTTGGAGTATTCAGCCAATCACAACGCACTGAATAGCTGGCCAATCAGAGCACACCACACTTTTCAGAACAATGAACTCCGTAAAAATTTACGTGTTTCAGAAGGAGGGGCAATAATGTAAAGTTTTTTTTATACTTAAACCACATAAACACATTTCATCACACTAAATGCACCAAATAATGTTATTTTTAGAAACGTCATATGACCCCTTTAACATTTGTGTATTCTTCGTTGTTCTTTTGTGTGTGTGTGTGTGTGTGTGTGTGTGTGTGTTTTATAGCAGTTTATTTTAATGTTTCAAAGTTCATTCTGAATGCAGTTTGTTAAGATTTTACCTGAAGAAACCCTGATGTTCCTGTCAGACTTGTTTAAACACAGTCATGTGATCATAAGCTCCTCCCTCTCACAGCTCTTACCAGGAAGAGACTGACGTGTTATTTCTGCTTTCTCTCACACTGACTCTCTCTTCTCTACTGACAAAAACAATAAAGAACCAGCCATCAGTGAAGAACCAAGAGAAACACTTTACAGAAGGATCTTTGTGCAGTTTGGTTCTGAATAGATAGCAGATCTTTGTGATTCTCGAGGGGGTTTGTTTTTCAAACTGTCGTTCAGAAAGTGAAAGTAAAGTTTAGATCGCTGGAGCTCTAAGAGTGAAAATGGCTTCTCTATCTGAAGATGATATTTCTTGTCCTGTATGTCAGGAAATCTTCAAGAATCCTGTTGTTTTATCATGTAGTCACAGTGTCTGTAAAGAGTGTCTTCAACAGTTCTGGAGAACCAAGAAAACTCAGGAGTGTCCCGTCTGCAGAAGAAGATCCTCAAAAGAACAGCCTCCATGTAATCTTGTGTTAAAAAACTTGTGTGAGTCGTTCGTGAAGGAGAGAAATGAGGTTCGTTCATCAGGATCTGAGGAGATCTGCAGTTTACACAGTGAGAAACTCAAACTCTTCTGTCTGGAGGACAAACAGCCGGTGTGTGTAGTGTGTATGAATTCACAAAAACATGACAATCATAAATTCAGACCCATCGATGAAGTGGTTTCATCATATAAGGTGAGAAAAGTGGCTTTTAGCCAGCTTCATGTTGTTATAAAAGTCATGTTTAAGTGTTGATTTGAACAGAGCTGGTTGTGTTTAGTTCAGCTGAACTCCGTTATCAATAAAGTTTCATAGATTTGAGGAATTATTTACTATGGGGCCAAATACTATTTCACACAGGCCCAGTTGGTATTGGAGATCAAATCACTGTATCGTCTTTTTTTTTCACTGTAATCTGGGGTTTTATGGAGTTTTATTTTATTTAATTCTAGGAGGAGCTCAATACAGCACTGAAATTGTTACAGAAGAAACTTCAACACAATGAAAACATTAAAGGAGAGTTGGGGAAAACAGTTCAACACATCAAGGTGAGGAAACAGAATCCAGAGTGTTAGGGTCGAGCTTGTTCAAAGACAACAACATAAAGAGGGAAACAGACAACGAAATCGGGTTTAAATAATTTATAATTTATTGGGAAATGAAATTAAGCAATAAAAAATAAAAAATGTTTTTTGGAAAAAGAAAAACGACAAGAAGATATTTAAATATATGTCTAAATGCAATGAAATATCAATATTAAAAGGGAAAATAACACATAAGCTGTCTTAGAAAAGCCTGTGCCCAACTCTCACTGGCATACACTGCAACTCTAAAAGTATGCTTCAAATATAGGGGCCAAAAGCACAGCTGTAGCCAAAAACATTTTTGCATTGTTAAATGCTTCCTGACACTTTTCTGACCACACAAGTGGCACTTTGGTACTAAGAAGGGGTGGTGTTGGCGCAGTGGATAAGACACACGTCTTTGGCGTGAGAGACCTGGGTTCGAATCCACTGTGAGACACCAATGTGTCCCTGAGCAAGACACTTAACCCCTAGTTGCTCCAGAGGCATGCGACCTCTGACATATATAGCAATTGTAAGTCGCTTTGGATAAAAGCGTCTGCTAAATGAATAAATGTAAATGTAAAAGTAGAAGATCAGATAGTGGCACCACAACAGTAGCAAAGTTTCTACTAAGTCCTCTACAGTACCCTGCCAAACCCAAAAATCTGTGAAGTTCACGTTGGTTTTGAGGCACAAGGAACTCACAGATAGCTCAATCTTTGCCTCTGCAGGCCTAAGCTGCCCACCACACATCACCTGACCAAGATATGTACCCCTGGCTCTCCCAAACTCACATTTGGCCAGGTTTATAGTAAGGTTAGCAGCGGCGAAATGAGAAAACATTTCCCTGATTTGTGTGAAGTGATCAGTCAGAGTATCACTATATAAAACCAGATCATCAATATAGACCTCACATTCATGCATCCCATATAAAACACTGTTAACAAGACGTTAAAATGTACCTGGAGCATTTCGTACTCCAAATGGCATAACTTTATACTGTAAGAAATTGTCAGGTGTCACAAAAGAAGATAACTCTTTAGCTGGATGGGTTAAAGGCACCTGGCAGCAGTGGTGAAAGTCATTCTCAAGTAAAAGTAGAGATATCTACCATATTTTCCGGACTATAAGTTGCACTTTTTTCATAGTTTGGCTGGTCCTGCGACTTATAGTCAGGTGCGACTTATTTATCAAAATTTATTTGACATGAACTGAGAGAAATGAACCAAGAGAAATGAACCAAGAGAAAACATTACCATCTCCAGCCGCGAGAGGGAGCTCTATGCTGCTCAGTTCTCCTGTAGTCTACACTGAAGACACAGAGCGCCCTCTCGCGGCTGGAGACGGTAATGTTTTCTCTTTGTTCTTGGTTCTAAATTAATGCGACTTATAGTCCAGTGCGACTTATAGATGTTTTTTCCCTCATCGTGACGTATTTTTGGACTGATGCATATATATATATATAATATATATATATATATATAACATTTTCATACACCACTTGAGTACCAAGATTTTGTTCACTTTTAATTTATATTTATCCATTTCGCATTTTGGGTAAGAATAAGAAGCACTTCATCTGTACTTAGTGACTTTCATTCCAACGTAAGAAAACATTTCTGGTATCAGCATCTGAAAAAGCATTTAGGTGCATTTACAGTGTATGTATTTCAGAGAGGACAGATGGATAAATAAAGATTTGTTTTTAAATGAAACATTGAATACTGATATTTGAAATAATTTATAACATGATCAAAATAGTAGAAATGTGAAACTTAAACCACCAGTAAGTGGCAACAAGTGACTGTAAATGAGTGAGTAATGGAGATTCAACCGATTCATTCAAAGCATTTGACTGTGTTAATGAGTGAATCACTGATGCATTTATTCAACCGATTCTTTCAAAAAGCTGTTTCATTCAATAAGTAAACACCTTCCATTGCTCAGAGACGCAAAACAGTGCTGTGATCTTTGTTTGGAACTATTTTTGTTGGCAAAATTGAGCAAAAACAAGCAACATTATATTAAATGTGTTCATGCTATTTGCAGAAAATGGTACCCTTTGTGTGATATAGATTAACTCTATTAAATTATATAAACATAAAAAAGCATACAGAAGCTTTTTGCAGTCTACAATTTAGAATGCCTTGAATTTAGAGTTTTAATAGACTAATAAATATCTCACTCTGTGTGTGATTTGGTCAAGAGAGTCTTGATTTGGTGATATACTTGATAATGTCAGATCACACATCATTATAACAACACTTACTATATTGCAGTCGATGCTGTATCACACACCCCTGACTCGACTTGAGTGGGAAAGTTTGCACATGAGTGTTTTTAGGAGTCTAACTTGCAGACGCCAGACCACTAATTTGTCAAACCGTCTCTCCTGTATGTAGCGGTGTTTTGTGCGTTGTGTTTAAACAAAAGACAGACTACGAAAATTCTTGCCAGCATCCTCATTTATTCCGTATAACACAAATGGAAATACCACTGCTTTTCATACCACTGCTATGCTGATGACACTCAACTCTACCTCTCATTCCATCCTGATGATCCAACGGTTGCTATTCGCATCTCAGCTGTCTAACATACATTTCTTCCTGGATGATGGACCATCACCTTCAACTCAACCTTGCCAAGACAGAACTGCTTGTGGTTCCAGCAAACCCATCGTTTCATCAAAGTTTCACCATCAAGTTAGGCACATCAACCATAACTCTTTCAAAAACAGCTAGAAGCCTTGAAGTTAGGATTGATGATCAGCTGACTTTCTCAGACCACATTGCTAATACTGTCCGATCCTGCAGATTTGCTTTATTCAACATCAAGAAGATCAAGCCCTTTCTTTCGAAACATGCTGCACAACTCCTTGTTCAAGCTCTTGTTCTGTCCAGGCTTGACTATTGCAATGCCCTCTTGGCAGGTCTTCCAGCCAATTCTATCAAATAGGGGTGTAACGATTCACTCGTTTTCTCGATGCATCGATTACAAACCCTGACGATTCATATGCAGCGATCTTGAAACATGATTTTTTAATCGTGAATCACCGATCTTGGACAGTAATCGATTCAAAATGCTAAGAATCGAATGAATCGCGATTTCTATAGCGATTCAATGCTTTCAAAATGTATACACATTAAATTACTACACGCACGAATTAATGGAGACCTTGAAGAGTGTTCGTGAATCGTGCCTCTTATCTGTCCTTCACGTGCTCCACTGTTATGAGACTGTCACAGGATTGCGCTCGCGCTCCGTTCCTCTCTGACGCAGCTGACGTGTGATCTATAGGACTCGTGGCCAGTAATGCTAACGTGAAGTAGTTTTACTTTTCTGTAGTTTGTCAATGGCTCTCTGCATCTTACCGACGGAGTTACCGGAGCCGTCGACAGCTGTATTTATTGCATGGACGGAGCAGAAATGTAAGTGTCAAAGTCAAAGTCAAAGTCACCTTTATTTATATAGCGCTTTAAACAAAATACATTGCGTCAAAGCAACTGAACAACATTCATTAGGAAAACAGTGTCAATAATGAAAAAAAATGATAGTTAAAGGCAGTTCATCACTGAATTCAGTTATGTCATCTCTGTTCAATTAAATAGTGTCTGTGCATTTATTTGCAATCAATTCAACGATATCGCTGTAGATGAAGTGACCCCAACTAAGCAAGCCAGAGGCGACAGCGGCAAGGAACCGAAACTCCATCGGTGACAGAATGGAGAAAAAAAACCTTGGGAGAAACCAGGCTCAGTTGGGGGGCCAGTTCTCCTCTGACCAGACGAAACCAGTAGTTCAATTCCAGGCTGCAGCAAAGTCAGATTGTGCAGAAGAATCATCTGTTTCCTGTGGTCTTGTCCTGGTGCTCTTTACAGGGGATCTGTATCTGGGGCTCTAGTTGTCCTGGTCTCCGCTGTCTTTCAGGGATGTAGAGGTCCTTTCTAGGTGCTGATCCACCATCTGGTCTGGATACGTACTGGATCCGGGTGACTGCAGTGACCCTCTGATCTGGACACAGACTGGATCTGGTGGCCACGGTGACCTCGGAACAAGAGAGAAACAGACAAATATTAGCGTAGATGCCATTCTTCTAATGATGTAGCAAGTACATAGGGTGTTATGGGAAGTGTTTCCGGTTCCGGTTTACCTAATTAATGCAGCCTAAAAATCCTTTAACGGATTTGGATAATAAAAGCATATTAGTATGTTATGTGTATGCCAGGTTAAAGAGATGGGTCTTTAATCTAGATTTAAACTGCAAGAGTATGTCTGCCTCCCGAACAATGTTAGGTAGGTTATTCCAGAGTTTAGGCGCCAAATAGGAAAAGGATCTGCCGCCCGCAGTTGATTTTGATATTCTAGGTATTATCAAATTGCCTGAGTTTTGAGAACGTAGCGGACGTAGAGGATTATAATGTAAAAGGAGCTCATTTAAATACTGAGGTGCTAAACCATTCAGGGCTTTATAGGTAATAAGCAATATTTTAAAATCTATACGATGCTTGATAGGGAGCCAGTGCAGTGTTGACAGGACCGGGCTAATATGGTCAAACTTCCTGGTTCTAGTAAGAACTCTTGCTGCTGCATTTTGGACTAGCTGTAGTTTGTTTACTTAGCGTGCAGAACAACCACCCAATAAAGCATTACAATAATCTAACCTTGAGGTCATAAATGCATGGATTAACATTTCTGCATTTGACATTGAGAGCATAGGCCGTAATTTAGATATATTTTTGAGATGGAAAAATGCAGTTTTACAAATGCTAGAAACGTGGCTTTCTAAGGAAAGATTGCGATCAAATAGCACACCTAGGTTCCTAACTGATGACGAAGAATAGACAGAGCAACCATCAAGTCTTAGACAGTGTTCCAGGTTATTACAAGCAGAGTTTTTAGGTCCTATAATTAACACCTCTGTTTTTTCAGAATTTAGCAGTAAAAAATTACTCGTCATCCAGTTTTTTATATCGACTATGCAATCCATTAGTTATTCAAATTGGTGTGTTTCACCGGGCTGCGAAGAAATATAGAGTTGAGTATCATCAGCATAACAGTGAAAGCTAACACCATGTTTCCTGATGATATCTCCCAAGGGTAACATATAAAGCGTGAAGAACAGGCGGCCCTAGTACTGAGCCTTGAGGTACTCCATACTGTACTTGTGATCGATAGGATACATCTTCATTCACTGCTACGAACTGATGGCGGTCATATAGGTACGATTTAAACCATGCTAATGCACTTCCATTAATGCCAACAAAGTGTTCAAGTCTATGCAAAAGAATGTTGTGGTCAATTGTGTCAAACGCAGCACTAAGATCCAATAAAACTAATAGAGAGATACACCCACGATCAGATGTTAAGAGCAGATCATTTGTAACTCTAAGGAGAGCAGTCTCAGAACTATGATACGGTCTAAATCCTGACTGGAAATCCTCACATATACCATTTTTCTCTAAGAAGGAATATAATTGTGAGGATACCACCTTTTCTAGTATCTTGGACAGAAAAGGGAGTGTCTAAATCATACGCACAGATCCATTGAATGATAAATGTTTTTAAACAATGCGGATGAACCGAATATACGAAGGAAACTTTTAAAATTAACCACAGCATTAACAACGACCTTGAAATAAGAGCGCGAGATTTATCTGATAGCCTAATCAGATGCATGAAAGTAGTGTTTGTTTCATTAGCAAACAGACATCTGGCGCGTTTTCTCTCAGAATCATTCGCTGATGGAGAGGAAAAGTTAAATAGAGATGAAGACGTTTTCACACTGAAAGAGAAGCGATCTCACTCTCATAGAAGTGCCAGGTTATATCTGCAGCTAAACTGAATAGAAGCAGAATGAACTGATGAAACCCACAAACAATTTATGAATGATGCAGTGCTAATTGACATTTATTACAGTACAGAAACTATAAAGTATATTTTCTACGTTATTCTTTTCAGAAAATTTAAATAATTGCTAATTAAATGTAGCCTAGAATATAAAACAATCATAAAATTGCCATTAGGAAAAAAATATCGATTACAAATGATTGATTATTGTCCAGCAGTGTATTTGATTTATTACAGCTAATTAAAAGTAATTAAAAAAGAAGATAATTCCTTGTAAAAAAAATAAAATAATAATAATAATAATAATAATAATAATAATAATAATAATAATTATTATTATTATTATTATTATATAGGCTACATACATAAAATGATTGTATTTGACATTTCTGTCACTTCTGAAATTATGGCTACGCCCCTGGTGTGACAAAATGTTAGCTTATACATAATACTCTTTAAGCTCTTTTTTAAAAACTTGGCTTACATACATTTTTACGTATGCCATGTCGCATCATTAAACTAGCATTTAACAATGGACAAAAGTTTTTTTTTTTTTTTTTTTTCAAACCTATGGTTCTCTAACCATAAATGCTACTGTAATTTGTCCCCTGACTAAGCTTTTAAAGAATTTAGTAGAAGCATTTAAATAATCCCGTGAATGCACTTAAAGAATGCAGAATTGAATCGTTATAATCGAATCGAATTTAATTGTGAATCGAATCGAATTGCATCGTTCTAAATTTGCAAAAATCGTTCTTGAATTGAATCGAAAACCTATGAATCGTAATCGAATCGAATCGAATCGCTGCCTTGCCAAAGATTCACAGCCCTACTATCAAACCTTTACAATTAATCCAGAACTCGGCAGCAAGATTAATTTTTAATGAGCCAAAAAAAATACACGTCACACCTCTGTTTATCAATTTGCACTGGCTTCCAATAGCTGCTCGTATAAAATTCAAGGCATTGATGTTTGCCTAAAAAACTACCACTGGCTCTGCAACCATTTACCTAAATTTGTTACTTCAGACTTATGTGCCCTCTAGAAGCTTGCGTTCTGCAAGTGAACGTCGCTTGATTGTGCCATCCCAAAGAAGCACAAAGTCACTTTTACGGACTTTTAAATTAAATGTTCCTCCTGGTGGAATGACCTCCCCAACTCAATCCAGACAGCTGAGTCCTTAGCCATCTTCAAGAATCGGCTTAAAACACATCTCTTCCATCTTTATTTGACCCTCTAACTTTAGCACTCTCTGTTCTAAATCTATTCTTTAAAAAAATCTAACTTCCTTTCTAATCTTTTTGTATTCTATTTTCTTTTCATTTATTATGCAATTGTGTGTGTGTGTGTGTGTGTGTGTGTGAAAACATCTCTAACACTAGCTTGCTTTATTCTTTTTTTATTCTATCGGTTTTCTTTTTTTCTTTTTTTTCTTTTTTTCTTTTTTCTTTTTTTATTATTTTTATTATATTATTTAAAATCCCATGCTACGTGTACTGTTAACCTAACTGAGACTTGTTATAGCACTTATATATCATTGCTTTTTGTTGTTTTTGATCGCTTCCACTGTCCTCATCTGTAAGTCGCTTTGGATAAAAGCGTCTGCTTAATGAATAAATATAAATGTAAATGTAAATATGAGGACTCATGCAGCACATAAACCAGCGTGCAGCAGCAATGCACGACGCTGAGAAAGAGAAAATTACAGATATTAAAAAGAAACTTCAAAAAAAGCATGGCGGCAGGAAACCCCAAATATGGTCATGGCAAGTGGAATCACAAAGTAATTTCCTAAATACACAACTGCTACACTTAATTCTCCAGTCTTAAGACTATCCTTTTCAGAATTAGAAATGCAAGAGGGTTGCAAAGCCTCTAAACACTCGCAGGAATAACATGCCTGTTACACATTACATACTCTTAGTGTTCATTTTTGCACAGTATTTCATAAGATCTTATCCATCTCCGGATTCACTCTTTAAATACTCTGTGGTGTATCGTGTGGAAGACAATAAACAGACTGAGCAGAAACTACCGAACATGTCTTTACTCTGTTGTTTCCGTGAACAGACTCCCAACTACAGATGCCCCATTTGCTCAAATATCGTTTGCCAAACAATACTTAACACAATCACTGCCATTTCAATAATGACCCACAAGGTGGCAGCCTTAACCTGTAAATACACAAGTCTATAACATTCCTCCCCTTTTAGTTTTAAACAAAAACCCTTTTAAATTTAGAAATAATTAGCAACAACTAACTTTGCATTTAAATCTCACAACCATAATAAATTTACTGCCTTAATTAAATCTGAATCTCCGGCAAAAAATGTACTTCCTATTTTCAACAAAAAAATGTCTCTTGGCAGCTTACATTCACTGTGCAGATTTACATTTACCTACAAAACACTGCTGGTTATAGATTCAGTCTTTTAGGTGGTACACGGGCCCTCTCTGGGTACCGCCGTTTCTCAGGTGAGTTTTTGTTTGCTGTGTGAGATGACACCTCGACAACCTGTTCAGTTGGTTTAGTGAGAACAGTAGGTGGTATTTGCGTCACTGGTGCACTAGGCAACACAGCTGGAACAACACAGTCCATAGTTACTGGCGGCTCATTTTCAACCTCTGATGAGGGCAAGCTTTTTTGAAGTGTCTCAACATTTCCTCGCCATGGCAACATGTGGTCGACATGCACTGTGCGCTGCCTCTGACCTTCTTGCACCATGTATGTAACAGCTCCCAGTCTTTTCAGTACCTCTGACTGACTCCATTTCTCCACTCCTCCCCTGAAATTTCGGACGCGGACCACTTCCCCTTCCAGAAAGAAACGAAGAGATGAGCCATCACGGTCATGATGACGTTTCTCTTCAATCTGTCTGGCAAGCATGGGCTTAAGCAAACAGAAACGAGTTCGGATCTGGCGTTTCAGAAATAACTCAGCCGGTGTCCGTCCAGTCACGGTGTGGGGTGTACTGCGGTACATGAGCAGGAAATTTGCAAGTCTATGACTGAGTGGCAAGGGAGCCTTTCCCTCCGCTTCCAACACATTCTTCGTCAGTGCACGTTTCAAGATCTGCACTGACCTCTCTGCAGCTCCATTTGATGCAGGATGGTATGCAGGTACAGCAGTGTGTTTGATACCGTTTCTCTCCAGAAACTGTGTAAACTCCTTCGACACCAGCTGTGGACCATTATCTGATACCAGCTCTTCTGGCAGTCCATAAGCAGAGAACAAGCTTCGCAGCACTACAATTGTGTTGTGAGAGGTGGTGGAAGACATGGGAAAAACTTCTAACCACTTTGACTGGCTATCAATGACCACCAGAAAATACTGCTTGTCCTTCTCAGCAAAATCAATGTGAATCCTCTGCCACACTCTTTCCGGCCATCTCCAGTGGTGCAGCGGTGCGACTGCTGGCATTTTCTGAACCGCTTGGCAGATTGAGCAACCTTTCACCAGTTCTTCTATTTCCCCATCACAGCCAGGCCACCACATGTAGCTGTGAGCGAGAGCTTTCATGCGGCAGATACCCGGGTGCACATGATGAAGGTCTTCCAGTAAACGCTGTCGATAACCTGGGGGTATGATGACTCGCTGGCCCCAAAGAACGCAGCCTTGTTCTGCTGACAACTCCTGCCTGCGTATGAAATAAGGCCGCAGTGCTTCCTCCTGAACATGACTTGGCCATCCATTCATTGTGTAACTCCACACTTTGTTCAGTATAGGATCTTTTAAAGTAGCTCTCTCAATGTCTTTCGCACCCACTGGTAGTTCCTCCACGTGTGAGAAGTAAAAAATACCTCCCTCTTCTCCTGTGTTGTCGAATGAGGCTCTGGGTAGGCGGGACAAAGCATCAGCGTTTGCATGATCAGCTGATCTTCTGTACTCAATATCATAGCTGTATGCCATGAGGATGAGAGCCCAGCGTTGCATCCTTAATGCTGCTAAAGTTGGGACCGCTGACTTTGGTCCCAGGATAGTTAACAGTGGTTTGTGATCTGTTATGAGTGTGAATTTCCTCCCATAGAGATATTTATGGAATTTCTTAACTCCAAAGATGATGGCAAGTGCCTCCTTTTCGATTTGGGCATATTTTCTTTCAGCCTCAGTTAATGTCCTTGATGCAAAAGCCACAGGCCGTTCCTCTCCATTTTCCATGACATGAGAAATCACCGCCCCTACTCCATAGGGCGACGCATCACATGCAATCCGGAGTGGCAAACGGGTTTCGTAATGCACCAACACTTTATTTTTCTGTAATAGCTGCTTTGCATCTTCAAATGCCTTAGCACACTCAGAAGTCCAAACCCACTTAGCCTCTTTTCTCAGCAGGTTGTGTAAAGGGTGGAGGATGGTGGAGGAGTTTGGCAGGAAACGGCTGTAGTAGTTTAGAAGACCTAAGAAGGACTTCAGCTCAGTGACATTTTTTGGCTCCGGCGCTTTGTTTATGGCTACAATCTTTTCATCAGTGGGGTGGAGGCCATCCTGGTCAATGCGATGTCCCATATACTCCACACTGCTCTGAAAAAACTGACATTTAGACAGTTTCACTCGGACTCCATGTTTTTCCAGACGTGTGAGCACTTCATCCAGTCTTTTTAAATGCTTCTCCTCAGATGAAGCAGTGATGAGAATATCATCCAAAAAACATGTCACATGATCCAGCCCTTGTAAGATCTGGTCCATAACAGACTGAAAAATTGCAGGCGCGCTGGAAACACCATAGCTGAGGCGATGAAATTTGTACAGGCCCTTATGAGTGTTGACTGTCAAATACTTCTCTGACTCTTCGTCTAACATCAGCTGCTGGTAGGCATGAGAGAGGTCAAGCTTACTGAATGATGTTCCTCCTGCTAAAGTAGCAAACAGATCTTCAGTGTTAGGTAGTGGGTATGTCTGCTCTTCCATACACCGATTAATACTGACCTTGTAGTCACCACAAATCCTAATTGTTTTATCTGCCTTTGGCACGGTGACTATCGGAGAGGCCCACTCACTTTTCTCAATCTTTGAAATCACTTCCATTTTCTCCAACCTGTCCAGCTCCTTTTCTACTGCTTCCTTTAATGCGTAAGGAACTGGGCGAGCTTTGCAAAAGATTGGTGTGGTGCCTGGTTTTACGCGGATTTTGGCTTTAAAACCCTCTATGCAGCCTTGGTTCTCAGAGAACACTGCCTGGTGGTGCTGTAACACCTCGTTGACTCCTGGGGTCCCCTCTACCTGTGTAAGCACCCTGTGTACAGTGGAAAATCTGTTTCCAGTTCAGGTGTAGTTCCTTTAGCCAGTTCCTACCAATCAGAGCTGGTCTACTTCCCTTTACAATGACCAGAGGTAAGGTGACTTGCTGTGTTTCATACTTCACTGGTATCCTGATGTATCCTCGAACAGCGATACTTTGGCCTGAATATGATTTTAGCTTTAACTCGGGGGCTGGTTTTAAACTGAATTTGTTCAGATTCGTCTGGTAGAAATCCTCAGATACCACTGACACAGCTGACCCTGTATCCAGTAGCATTGTTGTACTCTTATCACCCAGTGCGACATCCACTGTGTACCCCTTTTCACAGCTTGAGGTGGAGTATACTGTATACACTCCAAAATGTTCAGCCTCTTCATCCTCTCTGTATGCATTTCCTTCAGCTTCCACATACTGAGTTTGAGAAATGGCTTTTCCCTTTCTACATGCACGGGCTATATGTCCAATTTTGGAGCAGGTATGACACTTTTCATTTTTAAATCTGCAGTCACGTGCTGAGTGTTTTCCCCCACATCGGTAGAATGTCTGTTGTTGTGTCCCAAAGTAATTTTTTACTCCTTTTTGGCCTTTGCTTTGTGCTTTATTATCATTTTGTCGTCTAAACTGTCCTTTCCTCCCCTTCTCATAAAAGCTTGCACCTGACAGGGCATTTACCTGATGAGGCTCGCTGTGTCCAGAAAATTCCATTGATTTCTTTGACGCCAGTTCCATTGCGACTGCAATCTCACAAGCCTTTGGGAAAGTCAGATCCTTTTCAGAAAGCAATCTGCGCTGCACGGCATCCGAGCGTAATCCACTCACAAAACGATCTCTTAGCGCATCATCCAGGTACTGTCCAAAAACACAGGTAGCTGATAGCTGCCTCAAAGCCACCACATAATCAGAGACAGTTTCACTCTCTTTCTGATTACGCTTCTGGAACCGAAACCGTTCCGCGATTACAATCGGCGCCGGCTTGTAATGTGTGCTCAGTGCTCTCACCAGATCAGCGTACTCCATAGCACTCGGTACTGTTGGCGACACCAGATTCTTCAGCAGCTTATAAGCATCAGCCCCAATCACCGAAAGAAACACACACACCTTCTTTTCATCCTTGATTTCATTCGCCAACATCCACTGTTCCAGACGTTCCAGATATGACTCAAAATCCTCCTTTGCGTCATTGTATTCATCCACACGACCGATTTGCACAGCCATGGCTGATTTTTTTCCGATGCTAACTACTAATCCAAACACGTGCCTGGTTCCTCCGGAAAAAAAAATAAACTCACTTTTTTTTTTTTTTTTTTACTACGACCAGTGTACGTGACTCTTACAGTCCATTTATGCCGTGGTATTCATTTAATATCCTCGTCGCCATTTGTGGTGTATCGTGTGGAAGACAATAAACAGACTGAGCAGAAACTACCGAACATGTCTTTACTCTGTTGTTTCCGTGAACAGACTCCCAACTACAGATGCCCCATTTGCTCAAATATCGTTTGCCAAACAATACTTAACACAATCACTGCCATTTCAATAATGACCCACAAGGTGGCAGCCTTAACCTGTAAATACACAAGTCTATAACATACTCTTCCTCCTCACAAGGTACCATAAATCACAAATATTCAATACATCTCAATTCAATCACAATTTTACCCTCGTAGTTAATCAGTTTTATATACAGGAACAACCATGCGAAAAAAAAAAAAACTACAACCCAGAAAAAACGTTCTGATGCATATTCTGAATCAGTCTAATGACTGGTTTAACCACCCTCCCACATCTGGTTGTGACTGTCAGAGACCCACCCTGACCGGAAAGTGCTCTGGAACATTGCTGTAAATGGTCAGCGGCTAAATTATCAGTATTTACACCTTTAGCAGCCTGAACAATGTTCTTGTCATCGTCAGTTCCATGTGTCAAAGACCTGCAGTTGGTCTCAATTGTCTGTCTACTGTCGTCTGCATCACATGAAACAGTCAGGGAAGTAGGCTGGTCAACTATACTTAACTGGACAGAATCAGATTCAGAGGGGCCAGCGTCTTGCGAAACTGTGAGCTCAGACACCCATGACACAGTTCTCTCGTCCAGCTCATCAACAGGTAAACCAAGCTCTACATTTCCATTCATAGACAAACTTGACCTGCTTGAGGTGAAATTCTTACAAGTATCATCATCAGACATGTCCTTTTGCAGAGGTAGGAAGTTCACTGGCATAATGAGATTTCTATGAACAACTTTTTCAGTACCAGTCGCACTATTTCTGATTCGGAATGTATGGACTTCATCGTTCATTCCCGTCACTATGTAGATGTGACTCTCCCATCTATCAGCAGTCTTTCTCTTGCCACGCTCTCCCTTATTGGCCAGGAGTACCCTGTCGCCAATATTCACTGGAGCAAATTTGAGCTTCTTATTGTAGAGGTTTGCTTGCCTCTGCTGTTGTTTTGAAGCAGAGCATTGGGCTAGTTTCATAGCCTGTGCAAGATCATCTCTGAAAGACTGCACATATCGGTCATAGTCAACCACCTGTTCATCAAGAAGTGCAGAGTCAAACATCATGTCAACAGGCAACCATGGAGTTCTACCGAACATCAACTGGAATGGAGGATAACTGGTCGTTTCATGAATCGTTGCATTATAGCAAAAAGTGAGAGACTTCAACATTTGAGGCTATTTGTGCTTAGCTTTAGGTGGCAAGGCACGACTCATGTTGCCTAATGTGCGGTTAAATCTCTCAACTGTCCCATTACCCATTGTTGGTAAGGGGTCGTATGGGATTTTTGAACACCTGCAAGCTGAAGCATTTCAGAAAATCAGATTGCTTTCAAAATTGGCTCCCTGGTCAGAATGTACTCGCTCAGGGAAGCCGTAGATGCAGAAAAAGGTGTCCCATAGCTGTTTCGCTACTGTCAAAAGTTCGCTACTGTTCGCTAGGTGATTCCTTACTCCACTCCTTCCTAGATGGCCTACACTTGCGCTCCACAAGATAAAACAGAACAGGATCAGCATGTTGTAATTCTGTCAGCTCCTGCCTTGACAATACTGGATGGTCCAATGGCTGAGATGGTATAATTGACTCAATCAACTGTGGCAGCAGGTAAGCATATTGTTGAACATGATTTTCCTGTTGCCTACTGCTGTTCAAAATGGCAGAAACGTCCTCCCGAGAGACAAAAGATTTCTCATAGGAAACAACATGATTCACCTCAATATCTGAACATGGCTCGTCTTGTGCTTGTTTCTCGAAAGGGTAACATGACCAGCGGAACACATCCTGGACATTCTCTGGGTTCACTACTTGAGATTCCTCCAATAAAGCTCCATAGGGCACTCTGGTAAGTCGGTGGAACATGCTGGGTCGCACAAACGGTTCACGGCTAAGGGCATCTGCAACTACGTTCTTAGGCCCAGGGATGTATTTGATATAGAAATTATATGGAGCAAGCTTTGCAACCCATCTTTGCTCGCAAGCATCCAACTAAGGTTTTGTAAGAATGTAGGTCAGTGGGTTGTTGTCCGTCCACACTGAGAACTGCTGACCCTTGAGCCAGTGACTAAATTTGTCACAAACTGCCAATTTGAGAGCAAAAAACTCTAGCCTGTGTGCTGGATATTTAGATTGGGCATAATTAAGTGACTTGCTAGCAAAGGCTATGGGGCGAGGGACCTCCCCACCCACCCCTAAGCACCGCCCCAAGCCCATTACTGGAAGCATCAACAGACAGCAAGAAAGGTTTATTAAAATCTGGATGGGCCAAAATGACTCTTTCGAGTAAAGCCTGTTTCAGTGCACCAAAAGCATCTCTACATTCCTGAGTCCAGTCAGAAAAGATAAGTTTTCTGCCTGCTGTTACACGTTTCTGGCCCTTGTTATGCCTTGGTTTTCTCATGCCTGATTTAAAAGCAAACAGGGGTCTACCAACGCGAGAACAACTTTCGATATACTGCTGGTAGAAAACCACCATCCCCAAAAACGTCCTTATTTTCGTCTGTGATGGAATGTTACTGCCATCTTCCATAAGATCCTGTTCTGTGATGTCAACAATAGCTCTGACCTTTTCAGGATCTGTGGCCACGCCATCACTACTCACAATGTGACCAAGGAACTTAACAGACAATTTCATAAAATTACACTTCTTTTGGGACAGTTTTAGATTGTGAGCCTGAAGTCTTTGGAAAACCATGTCTAGTCATTCCAAAGCAAGCTGTTCATCAGGGGCGAAAACGAGGATGTCATCGAGATAACACAGCATGCTCATAAAGTTCTGGTCACCAAATATGCTCATCATCATTCTCATGAATGTCGCAGGGCTATTACATAGCCCCTGAGGAAGCCTGTTATATTCATAGAGACCAAATGGCATAGTAAAAGCTGTGAATCTCTTGTCATCCTCATGCACCTCCACATTATAATAACCTGATGTTAAGTCCATTGTAGAAAAGAATGCGTTACCACCCAGAGCTGCAAGTGCGTCCGCTTGGTGTGGAAGAGGATGTGCATCTTTAACGGTGTGCGCATTTAGCCAGCGGAAGTCTGTGCACAGCCTCAGATCACAATTCCTCTTCCAGACTAACACCAGAGGTGATGCATAATCACTCGCTGACTTTCTGATTATGTCGCGCTCCTCCATGTCATCCAGGGCCTCATGCAGTTTCTCATAATGTGATGGTGACAATCTTCTGTAGGGAAGTCGGAAGGGTTTAGTATCGCTTAGGCAGATTCTATGAACAAAGCCTTTGGCCTTGCAACAGTCTAAACCATGACGAGAAAATATTGATTCATACTTAACCAACAGCTCAACCAACTTCCCTCTCCAGTAAGGTGTCAAAGAGTTTGAGTCAGTGTCAATATCCTGGAGCCCCAGGCTAGACAGTGCTGAGCCAGTAAGACCATGCAGCATGTAGTGTTGTCTCTCCATTTCACATGAATTACTACTGCAATTTGCCAGTCCTTCAGTGTCCACTTCATTACACTGCAGATCTTTCACCTGTTGAAATGACACGTTAAGACAGTCAAAGTCATCAAGCGCCATGCAGGTGAAAACATCAGCCAGCTTGCATTTGCGTCGATAGGATTGTTTGATGGGTTGATAACTTTAACTGGGGTACTGCCATCACCCCATAAAGACACGACTATCCTGCCCACCAACACATTTCTTGGTGCAGTGCGAGCTGTGCTAGGCTCCACAATGACTGTACTGCCTGCAGAAAGGGTTTTGTCACTGGACAACTTTCCCCACACTATATGTTCTTTCATGGGTTCTAAAGTGACAGCATGCTTCAGTTTTACAGTTCCTACTTTCGTAGAGGGATCCATTTCTTTCCATGACTCAACATTGCACAAGAGTTGCATCAAAGCATCTGCATCAGGATCTTTGCCTTGTGAATCAGATACTTTCCCCCAGAAATCACTGGATACTTTCATGTCATGAATGAGATGTTTTATAACATTACTTCCCAAAATTAGGTCAGCGTCTTGCCCATCAACTATTAAGGCAGGTACATAGAAGGAGCAGTTCAATACTTTCATCTGGACATCACATACTCCCTGTGGGCTTGTTCTTTGACCACCACAGCCAATCAGTGTGAGCATTGTTGGGACTACATCATCGGAGGAAAGTACATTTGCTTTCATGAGTTTTGAAAGGGCACAAGAACTCATAGTGCAGGCCATAGACCCACTATCAAGCATCCCTCGAAGCAAAACAACATCCTGTACCAAGACATCAGTAAAGAACAATTCATCATTTGTGTTTAGTCTCTGCACATTTTGAAAAATCACTTTTGTCTTATCATCAACATTACTGCAAAAGTCAGAATAAACAGATTCTAAGTCAATATCCTCACTGTCAGGGCACATGTACACATGGCCCTCCACTTGTCCCCTCCTCATGTGGGCCATCTAGTTTCCCAGCTGGCCAGAGTCCAGACTACTCTGTTGAGCTTGTGGTTTGTTGGCAGTCCCTGCAGAGCAAGCTTATGCTCTGTGGCCAGAGGCATGACAGTTAAAGCAAAGACAGTTTATACGACAGTGCGAAAAAGTATCATGACTTGCATCACCACATAATTTGCATGTTGCATTTTGTCTGGGTACAGGAGTCCTTCCTTTTATGCTGAGGTCTGAACACTCTTGTTGTCTGCTGACAAGATCCCTGATCCAAAAGATCATTCCAAAAGACTGATCACTCAACTCAATGACTGATCTTGAGTAGACTGCTCAGTCACCTGGGATGGAGGAACCACAGCAGCAGCAGTCTCCAAACCATGACCGTGGGCACACAAAACGTCAGTTGACTGAGCATGGCATGCAATGCTACTCACATGTGTGTTAGACTTGCATTGTTGAAGCTTATTCTCCCTTTGGTACTCATCCAGTCTAACCTGCACATCAGCTGCAGCCCAGTCGTGCAGTGGCTTACATTTGAATATAAGAGACAGCTCTGGATCCGGACAGTTCCTGATGAACATTACAGTAACTTCACGAAAGGGGTCATCTAAAGTTTTCCCCTGTCTCTTCAGTCCTTCCACAGCAACGTCAATAGCATTGTGCAGCCGAATACAATTGTTGAATGGCTTCTCGTTTTGCAAAGGCAATGTGGTGTAAAAATCTGCCAATGGCATGCATGAGCACACAGTTTCACCACAATGTTGTTTGAGCAGGTCAAAAACTGGCTTTGGACCCTTACTGAGGTCGATCAATGGGTTACTTCTCAGTCCAACCTTCACCACATCACGTGCTCTGCCCTGCAACTTAGTTAGTACTTCGTCAGCTTGGTCTCTTGAGGGCACTTCATGCTTCCTCAAGTACACTTTTACACTCTCCACCCACTCATCAACAGAAATTTTCTCCTCCCCATCACCTCTGAAACATTGAGGCTCATTAACATCATGCTTAACAACCAATCTAACTTTTGACAATTCACTCATATTAAAAGTTGAATCACTTTGTTTGTTTTGGCCAAAAACCCCAGATTCAAGACAGGTGACAATATTCTGGTCAATCACTGTTTCACTGTCATTAATCAGATTCAGCGGCACAGCATTCAAATCAGATAATTGCACAGAATCATCCGAGATGGCAGAAGACTGTGACACAATAGGTGTCTGCACATCAACACTTCTTGTGTGAATAGGGGTTGAGAAAAGTGGACCTATTTTATCAGCCCCACCAATCTGATGTGCATGCGCAAACCTCAGTAAACCCCCTTCCCATACCATTCTGACTATTAAATCCCTCCATATCAGAATCAACTATTCAAATCACAATGCTTCTTGTAACTGACTTATTTTTTCTTTTTACAATAACAAAAATAGAATTAGAATCAACAATATAATTCAGAATTCCAACGATTAACACTCTAAATTAACCCAAGGTAGTATTTAAAGTCCTTTAAAGAATGAATTCAATACATAAATCAATATATTTCAGTCCACTAAATACTTAAGAAGATTTCACGAATCAGGTATCCAGTTCACAGATAATATTGTCAAAAACAGTTATGGCGAACCTTTCATCCACTCAGTCACGTTGCAGCGGTGCACTCATTGGCCTAACACCCCGGCAACTTCTCCACTCGCGTGTAATGTACGATCCCACGAAGAGTGAAGCAACGATCACGGCACCAGTTGTAGCGGTGTTTTCTGCAATGTGTTTAAACGAAAGAAAGACTACGAAAATTCTTGCCAGCAGATCCTCGTTTATTCTGTGTAACACAAATGGAAATATGAGGACTCGTGCAGCACATAAACCACCATGCGGCAGCAATGCACGACGCGCTGTGACATCTCATGCAGACTGGTGCAATTTACTTTCACTAAAGCACATTTTACGAACATATAACAATGGAACATGTACCTGTATAACTCAAATGGAAATATGAGGACTCGTGCAGCACATAAACCAGCGTGCTGCAGCAATGCAGGACGCTGAGAAAGAGAAAATTACAGATATTAAAAAGAAACTTCAGTAAAGAAAAATAATCAACAAAACATGTGAGTGCGCATTACAGAGGGGCTTTAGATCACAATCATACAGATATATCATTTGTGTTCATCCGTTACATGAAATACGGCCCTAATTGATTCGCTGCAAAAACTTGCGTGACCTACCGCTGTGACATCTCATGCAGACTGGTAAGCAGCAAAGTGCGCCAACCCCCCAATTCAGCATGGTGGCAGGAAACCCCAAATATGGTCATGGCAAGTGGAATCACAAAGTAATTTCCTAAATACACAACTGCTACATGTAGTCCATGTTCTTCTTACTTTAGACTATTTTGTAGTAAGTAACAAATATACTTTGGGAAATTAATTGGAGTAAAAGTAAAACGTTTAATTAGGAAATGTAGTGGAGTAAAAGTAAAAGTTGGCTGAAATATAAACACTCAAGTAAAGTACAGATACTCCAAAAATATTTAAGTAATTTAAGTAAATATTTGTTCTCCGGAAAGGATACTGGCAGGCAGTGGTGTATTGTAATAAAGTAATAATACTTTGTTACAATACACCACTGCCTGCCAGTATCCTTTCCGGATAACAAATTTGAACTGAGCCAACTCTATCAAGGCAATTATTACACCGTGGTAAATTATAAAAGTCAGGATTTTTAACCCCATTAAGCTTTCTATAGTCGGTGCAAAAACATTACATCCCATCTGGCTCATTAAACAGCAGACAAAGGAGATCCATGCACTGAAACTGGGCTCAGCAAGATCGTGAGTTAAAAGATATTCGACTTCCTTACCTAATATTTCCCTCTTCCTAGGATTAACATGATATGCATGCTATTTAATAGATGGTGCTGTACCAACATGTAAAACTTGAGAAAATTGTAGCGCTCCAAAGAGTAAAAATATGTCCTTGTACTGCAGGTGCGTAGAGCCAGTAGGATACTTGAAAATGAGCAAGGAAGTAAAACAGTGTTTATTTATATAGCGCTTCAAACTAAATACATTGCGTCAAAGCAACTGAACAACATTCTTTAGGAAAACAGTGTGTCAATAATGCAAAATGACAGTTAAAGGCCGTTCATCATTGTATTCAGTGATGTCATCTCTGTTCAGTTTAAATAGTGCCTGTGCGTTTATTAGCAATCAAGTCTACGATATCGCTGTAGATGAAGTGACCCCAACTAAGCAAGCCAGAGGCGACAGTGGCAAGGAACCGAAACTCCATCGGTGACAGAATGTAACACACACTGTGACATAAGTTGCAACACTTCTTTGTGTGGTTGCTACTCTTTCAAAATGAGCAAAATATCAGTCAACATCCTTCTCTAAGAAGGGTGGCCCCAGAAGGATATTTTTGGTAATATCATACAATGGTTCTTAAGGAACTACATGGTTCAGAGGTTCAGGAGATTCACAATCCTCCATTTCTGATTTCTGAAGAGCAGGGGATTGTAACAAGAGTCATTTTCATTACAGCTGTAGATCACTATATACAGTTATGATCTGATATATTTAATATAATGGACTCCAGTTGATTATTTGTGAAAATGAAGTCATCAATCTGCTTCTGGATCTGTTATATGTCTGTCTCTGAGTTTCTCTCAGATCTGAATGATGTGATTGTGTTGATGTGTGTTGATCTAAAATCAATCTTTATCCCCTTTACAATTCAATCACAGGGCCGCATACCAGTTGCCTTGTCAAAAATCTTTATTGTCATATGTATCAGGCATAGGAGAGAAACCTGTTGACTTTGCCAGCTGTATGTTCGTTTCTCTTCTTCTGTCTCTGTGTGATATGACAGAAGATGGAGCTCAGGATTATCTTTTCTGTTTTCTTGAACCAAGGTGACAGGAGTAGGTGAAAGTAAAGCTGCTTCTCTAGCTGCTACATCTGCTGCCGTGTTTCCTTGACTTTATTTGGATTTGTCAGATTGATGTGATTTTACCTTGCTCACGGCTGCTTCTCTTGGTAAGTGGTATGCTACAGTCAAGAAATGAATTATGGAAGTATGTTGTATTTCACTCCCATTGCTAGTGATAAGACCACGTCTTTTCCATAAGGCAAAATAGTCATGTACCACGCCGAAAGCATAACGAATATCTGTATAGATGTTGACTCAATCTCCTTCTGATAGTATAAGAGCTTCCGTAAACACTATGAGCTCAGATACCTGTGCCGAAAATTGCCCCGGAAGAGCTCCTTTCTTCACAACAGTTCCATCAGCCTCCACTACAGCCCATCCAGTGTGTCGTTTCCCATCAATGTAATTACTGGATCCATAGACCCATAACTCTTTATCTGGATTTTTAAGAGGGATTGAATTAACTGGACCAAGGCTTTCTTCCTCTACTTGTTTTTCACACTCGTGTGGTGTTCCCTCATGTGGTCCAGCATCATTGTTGCAGGGTTAAGGGAAGTGTCTCTGATGATTTCCACTCTCAAGTCCTTGTTCAGCAAAGCTGCTTCCCATTTTGCTCTTCTCGAATCAGTAATTGTTTTGATGCTTGTGTTGTTCAACAGCGTTACTATACTGTGTGGAGTGTGCAATGTGATGGTTTGTGCACCTATCAGATTTTCCACAGCATTCACTGCCCATGTGGCACCATCAAGGGCTTGTATATATCGTGGTTGACCTATCATGGTAACAGGAATCTTTGTGGAAAAGTAACCAACTGGTTTGTATTGATCACCTGGTTTTGACACCACCCTGGTCCACAAATGAAATGGCAAACGACCATCAGGAAGTCCCAAGGCTGGGACTGAAATCAGTTTCTCTTTCATAGAGGTAAATGCTTCCTCAGCTTCTGGTGTCCATTCTATTTTTCCACTCCATGCTTCCCCACTTTATACAGATCAACGAGAGGACTAGTGAGGCTGGCAAAATCAGGTATATACTGACGACAGTAGTTGAAAAGTCCCATCACCTTCCAGATCCCTGTAATTAACGCTCTGTTGTCAATCTCCTTCCTTTAGCAGATATTTCTTGGCCTAAATAAATAACTTTAGTTTTGGCCAGCTGTGCTTTGTCAGGGTTAACCTTGAATCCTCCTTTTCTTAGAGCTTGCAGAGTAATATTTAGAGCATATATGTGACTATTCTTGTCTGGGCTTGCAATCAACAAGTCATCAACATATTGGAGGCAAAAATTTCCTGAACTCTCAATTTCATCTTTTCGTTCAGTTAAGAACTGGCCCAGGGCTCTGTGAAATACAACAGGAGAAATATTAAGACCTTGTGGAAGTCTAGTCCAAACATACTGGGTTGCACCAACAGTGAAGGCCAATTTTTCTTGAGATTTTTCATCAATAGGTATAGACCAGAAAGCTGACAGCACATCTAAGACCATGAAGATTCTTGCATTCCCTGGAATATCATTCAGAATGGTAGCAGGGCTTAGCCACAATTCCCTCAGCTTCCAAATCTGCCACAATATCTACCACAGCTTGTCTTGCTTCTGGTCGAATGGGGTATTGTTTATGAGGGGCATGTATCGGTCCCTCAATAATAACAGGGTCAATGGCTTTTACACAATCCAATTTCTGTTTAGCCCAAACATCTGGATATAAACCACACAGAAGACCCCACACACCTTCTTTTACCCAGTCTCTGGTGACTGGTTTAACTACACCAACAAAACTTATATTACATGTGCGATCTTCATGTGGTATTATTCCAGCTGCTGTAGCTATTTGACAACTGTCAGTAATTATAATCATGTTTAACAATGGTAGAATGTCCATTCCTATGAGACTTCCTTGTGAATTCGGCCCCACCCAGAAAGGTGTCCATAGGACTTCATCTTCATGTATTTGCAGAGGAACTGCAATACTGTATACTTTTTTTAAATATCATGATATCTCCTCCAACTCCTTCAACTTCTATAATTTCATGTGTTGTAGGTAAGCTCAAACCAGTTATGGAGAGCGAGGCTCCCGAATCGATTAGACAGTCACATGAATGGCCCCCATCAAAGCAGGGATGAAAAATCGATTGTCTCTTTCTTACTCTTACAGGGGGCCACTGATTCCTATTGGGGACGCAAAATTCCCTCAATGAGCTGACAAACTTGTGCTTCAGTCCATGTCTTTCCTCGAGATGTTTTAAGCATTGTTTTTGGCATTTACCTGTTTAAATGATGGGCCTTTACCTTCTGCTCCACCTCCTTTAGCCCAATTTCCACAATTGTGGCAGACCTTCAACATCTTATCTGCATCGCTGTTGGATTGAACGAATGCCACTCCACTTCGATTCGGCCTGTTTCCTTCATTCTTGTTTGATTTAATAGCCATATCTAGACGACCAGCCCATTGCATAATTTGGTCAAATGATTCTCCTGGATTGACTCTAAGTAATAAGGCTTGTTGATATTTTGTGCTAAAACCATCCACCAGTGTGTCAGTAAACTATACATCATCTCTGTCTGGTTCTTTCTTAGCACAGCAATTCCATTTACGCAGGGCATATTCATCTGGAGATTCATTATCTTTTTGCTTAATCAATGTTACTGATGTGAAAGGAATCTTACCGCTGCCCAGGATTTCTTTGATTTCTTTTCGGAACTCATCTTAGGCTCTCCAAAGACCCAGGGGTCGTCTCTGGTCATCAACCCACAAGTCTATCCATTGGGTTGTCATTATTGACGATGGAACTGCAACAAATTCCACCTTGTTTCACAATCCACTGGGCTGCCAGAATCGGAAAGACTTTCAACTTGACTGAGTCTTTTTGGACCATGAACCATTTAAACTGTTCATCCAAAAAAGCAGCAACATTCAGTCCTTACTTGCTTGCTTCTTGTTCTTCTTTTCCAAGTACCAAGCAGATATAGTTCTGCTATTGCAGCCAGTCTCTGTCATTTTTGCAGAGGATCTGTGTTTCAGGCTCTCAGCAGCAGGGATCTATTTAACTCTGTGTGTGCGTGTGAGTGAGTGTGTGTGTGTGTGTGTGTGTGTGTGTGTGTTGACTGCTGAAGGGATGGGTCCTGCCCCTCTCTTTTCTTTCTCTCTAGATGACAACTCAAAAAAAAAAAAGTTAAATCCAAAATTTTCTTATAATTTCCTTTTTTTTTTTCAGTTGAGCTGATCTGTCTCTTTCCCAAATATTGAACAGCTTTACTGTCAAAATCAGAAGGCCCACAATTCTATCCACTATAATTCATAAAGGTACCTTTTTACTTTAACGTGTTTAAACATTTTAGGGTTCTCAAAACAGCACTACCTTTAACGCAGACCCGCCACTTTAAACCGCTTCTAATCTCACAACTCATAGCACTTCCCCACACTTTTTCTAAGGCCTAGTCCACACAGAGTTTTTCCTCCTGCGTTTAAAAAAAAATCCCGTCCACATGAAAACGCAAAAACATGCTATCAAGCGCTGTCAAGAGCATGCCACACCAGCAGGCGGCGATATAACCCAAATTGTAAAGTCACCTTGGCCAATCAGAAGCAGTCAGCGGTGCACAATCTGACGTCAAACACAGCGGATAACGGCGCACACTCTGACGTCGCAAGGCAAAAACTCCGGTTATACTGTCCACACGACAACACTGCAACCGGCGTTTCTGAAAATGCTCACCCTGGCCGTAGTTTTCAAAAATGTTCGATTTCGGTGCCCTGAAACTGCGTTTTCGTGCTAAATCGCATTATGGCTTATTCTCCTGAAAATTTGACTAAATGGTCTTTTTTCTATCTAAAAGATCCACTTTTACCCCAGCTTCATTCAAATATTTTGGAAGTCCACTGATCAGAACAACTCAATAAGTTACATCAAATTAAATTACTTAAATTTAACTATGTCTGACACATTTATTGGCAACACAACTGGTATTTTAAAATTATTTTCAGCAGTTTCTGTCACCGTCTCAACATCACATATGTCATCAGGCCGACTTAGATTTATTTTTAGGAAAAAGAAAAATGTCTTACCTGATGAATCGTGATATTTGAGACAAATGTCTGAAATGGAGATCCTGTTCGTGGCGCCAAATGTCTTTGTCCCCCTTACAATTCAATCACAGGGCTACATACCAGTTGCCTTGTCAAAAATCTTTATTGTCATATGTATCAGGCATAGGAGAGAGACTTGTTGTCTTTGCCAGCTGTATGTTCGTTTCTCTGGGGCTTTAACAGTGACCATAGTTTATATACCACTGACCAAATTCCTTACAAGGTACAGAAATATGATCCTAACATGTTCATGCAGACTTTAACTCATGCAGTGTATATAACTTCATCATGAACTAAAACTTCACAAATACATATCAATTATTTATATATATATAAAAATGTGGTCTACAATGTGTGTTGATGGAGACGATTGAAGTGAATGTGGTTTGATTTCAGTCTCAAGCTGAGCACACAGAGCGTCAGATTAAACAGCAGTTTGAGAAGCTTCATCAGTTTCTCAGAGATGAAGAAGAAGCTACAATCACTGCACTGAGAGAGGAAGAGGAGCAGAAGAAGCAGATGATGAAGGAGAAGCTGGAGGAGATGAACAGACACATCTCAGCTCTTTCACACACAATCAAAGACACGGAGGAGAAGATGAAAGCCAGTGACGTCTGCTTTCTGAAGGTCTGATGTAACAGCATACACTGATTGACTGATTGATTGATTGATTGGTTGGTTGGTTGATGATTGATTGATTACTTGATTGATTGGTTGATTGATTGATTGGTTGGTTGATGATTGATTGATTGATTGAGTTGTTGATTAATTGATTGATTGATTGAGTTGTTGATTGGTTGATTGATTGATGGTTGATTGACTGATTGACTGATTGATTGTTGATTGACTGATTGACTGATTGATTGATTGTTCTTGATTGATCAATGGTGTGTTTGTTCTGCAGGAGTTTCCAGTCTCGATGGAAAGGTGAGTGATCTTCTCTCTCTCTGCGTCTGATCCAGAGTCACTTCAGTTCTGATGCTGAATGTTCTTCCAGAGTCCAGATCTCATCACAGCCGGATCCACAGACTCCTTCTGGAGCTTTGATTCATGTGCCACGTTACTTGGGGAACCTGTCCTTCAGAGTCTGGAAGAAGATGCAGGACATCGTCCAGAACAGTGAGTCTGACTGCAGAAGATCTGAGCTTCATACACACACACTGGAAATGATGCAATATTGACAGATTTCAGCATTATCTGTGAAGAACCTGATCATCTACTGCACCAAAATCAGCAGCTCACTTCTAGAAATAATCAATCCCAAAATTCAGTGCGCTTCACTTTCATTTTCAGTCTCACGAAACACACAGAAGTGATTTCAGCAGTTTTTAAGACTCTTTATTTGATCAGACGGACAGAAACATTTCTAAAAAAACTGTTTTTATTTTGGTGTTTATATACTACTTTCTTTAACAGAATTTTTAAGTATGATTTAATATTTTTATTTTTTATTTTAATGTTTTTGTATTTTTATTACTGTAAAAAAATCTATTCAGTTTTGTTAATTAATTTTATTTCAAGTAGTTGCTAAAACAATTTTTCTAATAATTTTATTTTATTTTTTTGTAGATTTTCTTTTGCTGTTTTTTTTATTATTCAACATTTATTTTAATTACTGAATAATTATCAAGTAAAGTGGCTGATACTGATGCAGATTTTTTTCAAGCACATTTAATTATTGTATGTTTGCTTTATAAGAAACGAATCATCTGTGTTGTGTTCACTCTTGATCATGATCTGTTGATTGTGTGTCATCAGCTCCTGTGATTCTGGATCCAAACACGGCTCATCCTCGTCTCGTTCTGTCTGATGATCTGACCAGTGTGAGATACAGCGGTAATCAATCCCTTCCTGATAATCCAGAGAGATTTAACTCTCATCCCTGTGTTCTGGGTTCAAAGGGTTTTAACTCAGGAACACACTGCTGGGATGTGGAGCTTAAACAGAGTTCATTCTGGAGTCTTGGAGTAACTACAGCATCAAACCAGAGGAAGGGAAGGGGTTTCTTCTACACTGGTGTCTGGAGTGTGTGGTATGGACTGTCTCCAGGTTCTGGTGTTCGTGTTAATCGTAATCTTGATCGTGTGAGAGTGAATCTGGACTATGAGAGAGGAACAGTGTCATTCTCTGATCCTGTAACTAACACACATCTACACACATTCACAACCTCCTTCACTCACACACTCTTTCCTTTCTTCAGCTGTTCTTCTCCTCTGAGGATCTTATCGATCAATAGTCAGTAATCTGTAGCTCTGGATCTTCCTGCTTTCATCTTTCATCATGTCTCAATATTTAATCACAGGAGTAAAAGATAAGTTCTACGGTTATACTATAATTACAGTTAGATAACGTGAGAAACATCTTAATAACAACCATAACCAGATGCTAGCTGTCATATTTGTACGTTTTTAGTCTTTCTGCAATATTTCTCTCCCTGATGAATGAGTTTCAATTAAAGACTCTTCAGATAATAAAGAGTTTTTTGGGGGGTTAAATCTCTTTTGTAATATTCACTTATATTGTATGCTTATGTGAAAAAGGAAGATAACAGCATCAATGTTTCAACTTTCTTGAATTATGAACAAATAAATTCAGTTTTAAGTTCTACAGATCTACAGAAGAAAGAAGTGCGTCTCTGAAGAAATGTGATCAAAGATCTCCCGTACAGATGATAACTGGGAAACCTCAACAGAAATCCATGAAACAGTGACTGTAGTCTGATTAATCACAAGTGTTTCATGTTTGTAGTCTGATAATGTAATCTGTTAGCAGAACAATTTTCCAGAGATTTACAGTACAGTCAATGCGCACATTTGTGTGAGTTTGTTGTGATCAGAAGGAATTTAAAGTCTGGTATTGTGTGATCCTCAGTCGTGTAGTGTATGATGCCTTTGTGTCTATTTACAAAGTCAGTAAGTGTATGAGGCCTGAGGATAATATAATAAAGCAGCCGTGTGCCAAAGGACCAAAAGGCTCTGCCTCTGTATGGTTTGTGTCAAGCTATTCTTTGATCTGGCTGTTTGATGGAGAGAAAGAGATCAAATGTAGTAGAAATAAACACGTTAAGAATTCGTAGGACTCTTATTATGTTTTTAGGACTATCATTATGTTGTAATGTTTGGTTGACCAATCAGCGGAGAGGGGCGTTTCATTACCGCCCACATGTAGGGATCGGATATTCAAGTTGTTTAATCGTTTTCTGTCCCTGAACGTAAAAACGAAAAAATGAAGCCGATTTCTTGATTTTTCGTTTTGTTTTGGACAAATGAAAAACGAAAAATGTGCAGTTTTTCATTTTTCAGATTTCAATATTAAATTTAAAAACGAATTATACGAAGGTACACGGACCACGGACCATTATTCTGCAGTCATTTTGATTCAGGAACAAGAATTGATTTAACATATATTTTATCATTGTTTGCCACTGATGGAAAAGATTGCTAAACTTACTCCACTAAAAGGAGATGTAGTCATGATCTTGTGTGATTAAACAGTTTCTCATTACAAGTTACAATAATCTTGCATTGTGAAATGATGATTATGTGTAAAGAAAATGTCTAATGAAAGCATGACCAGACAGAGGAGTAAAACAAAAAATAAATAAATAAAATATATACAAATAATATTAATAATACAAATATATGAACATACTAATCTTCATAAACTGAATACATCATTAAAAAGGTTATTTATGACACCATTAAGGTGCTATACAGCTATATTGGAAAGTATGTTTCTTTAAGGATCCCTTTAGAAATTGTATTTAGCACAATAAAGGGGTTTTAATTTTTAGTTTAAATAAATGTCATGACTATCTTAGATAATATAAAAAATATCAATGTGTTCATTTGTTGTCATTTTTTATTCAAGAAATATTCAGTGAACTGACAAAATGTTTCAAGGTGTGTGGTTCAATCAATATATTCAAGCTACATTTAAATAAATAAAATTTTTAGTTCATTAACTTCCAACTTTTTCTTTTTAAATGTAGCTAAAATAAATTGTTTGCAACCACGTACCTTTAAAAAATGTAGCATCATGTTCAAAACCTAAACTTGTGACTTCAGTGACACGTGATGGCATTAAAATCTGAAATGATCACAAATATCTGTAAGACTAAAGTCTATAAAGAATTGTTTTAAGGAACTGAACCTCTTAAGTTTTAACATTTATTTTATCCAAAATGTTCTGTCTTTGTTCTGTTGAACAAAACCATCAACATCTGGTTTTGAACAATATCTAAAACCAGATATTTTGAAGAATGTTGTTAATCACACAGTTGACGTCACCGTCTATGGGCTGGGTCACAGGGGCCCTGGCCCCTTCTGATGGATCCCTGATTGGCCCCCGTTCCATCAATCGTCGACGAGAAGAGCAACCGGAGAATTCTTCACAACGATCACAGATGCAATTCCACCCCAACAAATTGGCGGCACTCGCGATCCATCTATCTATCCAATTTGAAGACAATTCTTGGTGAATCACAAATCCTGTAACTAAACATACACAGCTTTAGCCTCCATCAAAACATGTTGGAAACATTTGTGTACACTGAACATCTCATTACAATCTAGTGTTTACGAAAGAGTCACGGTTAATTAAGTGACTTTGTCATTTTGGTCAAGAAGTGTCTGCTAAATGCAATGTGTAATTACAACACACTAAAACGCATGTGAAGAAACTTACTTTGGCCAGTACAACGCTGTTTTCATTACAACGCTGTTGTCGCGCCTCTGTGACGTTCTGAAGACGTTGCCCCTGGCAACCGATAGCGTCTCCTACCATCATGGCCGACCGGCTCAGACCCCGCCCAAATCAACCCAGATCGGCACGTGACTCCTCCCTCTCAATAGATCAAATAACACGGTCGATATAAAAGTGTTTAAGCTACCAAATATATTTACTTGCACATATTTCAGAATCGGAATATCAGATATTTCATAATATAGTGAGTATGTTTGCAAATTTTTGGAAAAAACAGGAAAAACGAAATAAAAGCAATCGATGAGTCTATTTTGGCTGTGTTGTGTCACATGACATGTACAACGCGTGTCACCATGGAAACAAGAAGGCGGTACATTCTTTACGTGGCTGGAGTATTCTGTTTTTTGCTACCCTTGTTGCCACGTTTTACTCCCAAATGCCCCAATGTCTATATTCAGGTCAGAATCAGGGTTCTCTAATTGAAAAAAGCACTGTGCAGAAATGGTGGCTTTAGAGATCATTGCAAATCAGAACATCACAGAAGTGTTGTGTTTGCTTGGACACAAAGGAATGACTGCCGAATTAGTCATTGAAATGTGTGAAACATGATGCGTTGTGTCCTTTATGCACAGTATAAATAAATGAAAAAAAATCATTAATAACTTTACTGGCTCATATTTTTTTATTATATAAGGAATGACTGCCGAAATGTATTTGCACCGTACTGAATAAATTATTTTGTGTGCTTGAATGTACCCTGTATTTGGCCCCTGAATGTCACATGTGGCCCCTGATTGGCCCCAGTTACAGAAAAATCCTAGAACCACCACTGGTCACCGTTGACTTCCATATTATGATTTTTTTTTCTATTATTAAATGTTGAGTAGACGTTCATTTTTGGGTGAAACATCCCTAATACAATAATGCAACTATGTGGGTTTAAAACCTTACGATTGGAAGAATTATAACGAAATAATAATAATCATAATAATAATAATGTCATTTTAGAAAACACAGATGGACAACAAGATGCACAGATCCTGACCAGAATGAGACACAACTACAGGAAAAAGAGCAAACAGAAGACAGTGTTTTGGAAGAGCAAAGACGAACATCACTCCATACAAAATACAAGAGAACTGGATTTAAAATCATGGACAGTGACTTCATGTCTGTGTCCACATATTCAGAAAATGAAGACAAAAGGGAATATGAAAAGGAACATGAACATAACCCAAATAATGAAGAGCAGAGGACACAACACCAGGTCCAAAACATTCCTGAATAGAAATAAAACAGGAAAGATGGAAAAATTGAAGCCTCTGCCTGGTTCAAGCCAACTCCAGAGACCATGGACAGATGTCATTTGTAAAGAATTCAGCCAGGTCTTGATGTGTGTTGTGCTACGAATGGGAATAAAACATGGCTCCACTTCCAGTTGGTGAGCTCATATCAAATCATCTCTCAGGTCCAGCTCTGACGTGTTGGCTAATGGAAACATTAAGGGCTCTTGGTCCATCAAGTGGAGACTGACTTCAGCTGGGGACTAATGTCAAGTGTTCTTCAACAAAGAAATATTAACATAGAGCCCAGCGCATTGATTTGAACAAAGCAAACAGTGTCCATCTTCAGTTCCCAGTCTTACATCTTTGCTCTTCACAGTGTGTCAGACAGTTTCTAGAAACACGGACAACAAAGCTTTAAAAGAGTTGGCCACCTCCTGCTTGGTGTGAATGTTGATCTGTCACACAGTGAAGTTACACTTTCATCTGTTTCTGTGGCCTCTGCTATCGTTTGTGTCATTATTTTTAGATCCCAAACACTGCCACAGTCATCACAAAGTCCAGAGATGAATCCCATCAGCAGATGATTCCAGACACAACAATGGAGCGATCAAAAACCAACCACCACAGCACAAAACTGAGCCAGATAAAACCCAACAAACTGCTGCAGACACAACAGAAGAGGTACTGCTTCATTTATTATATTGAGAAAGATAATTAACTATAGCATATCATGAAATATCGCGATTCTCACCTTAGAAATCTCTTAATTACAGATATTCGTACACACATCTGCACTTTGCTGTTTCTGACGAGAGAATTTGCCACAGTGTTGCCAGACGTACGATAATTATCGTATTTGTACGATAATTTTTACCTCTGTATGATGTACGATCAATAATGAAAAAAATCCCGTAATGTATGATAATTTCAGAAATGTAAATGAAGGTAGTTGCAGTCATAGGGCTTCTTTACTCATACAGGAAATCGGCTCATTACAGACCCTCTAAATGCGTTCGTGTGCACCTCAGGGTGTGTATACAGGAGGGTGCCCTGTAGAAAAACATATAATCTTTAATTAATCATCATGGGGGTAAGGGGGGTGTCTGCGGTCTTGGGTGACGGGATGGGGCGCTTATGATATTAGACTTCGTAGCCTTTTTTAGATAAAGATGCTGCAGCCAATGAGCAGCCGGCGGGGGCTGGTTGCAGGACGACTCAACCTCCGCAGACAGTTTTTAATGTTTATCAGACAATAACTACTCAAGATTTTGCTTCAGTATAATTTTCAGGACAATTAGGGCCAGATTCGGGATTCGGGAAAACAGTTTAGATTTCAGGACTGTCCCGACCTGAAAGAGCTACTGCATTACTTCATTAGCTTGTGTCTGACCTGCAGCGATATCTTTAGGTTTGGTGTGGTGTCAGCCAGCGAGTCGTCTGATTCTGACCATGTTGTTTTAGTACTCAGAGTCTGAAGCCAGGAGAGCATATTAAGTGTTGTTCACTGTATTTGTATTTTTACCGAGCCGAGTGTACGCGCTTCACACACCCTCTCCGGCCGCGTTGAGTTGTTGACACTGACAGCGGCAAAAGCGACGCATGCGCTTTTCACTTGTAAAACTCAAGGGTGTATGGGTAATGTAGTCTCTGCTCTCGGTGGGACGAATTAGGAAGCGTGCATCGTGAAGGGCGCTCTGAAAAGCGGCAGCGCAGGCAAAAGGATTAAAAGCTCTATTAAAACAGATGTCCAAATGAGTGTACCAGTACGCTAAAAGCACGTTCTGGGCGCACGGAGAGGTGGAGGTACGCTCAAGAGCTATATTTGGAAGTGGCGGTACTGAGAACCGGTGCGTACCGGCCCACTTAAAGCACTGATTCAGTCTCATTGTGTTGCAAAATACGACCAATGTAAAGTTGGACAAACATTAGCTTTTAAATGAAAAGACTTATGATCTAAAAACTCCTTTGCCTCATGATGATTTTTATGTGTATTCTGAGAGTATGAGGACTTTTTAAGGTGTTAAGAGATAAAAGTGCACATTATTGGTATTCTTGAACCTCTGTTTTTTAATCCATTGTTTTGGAGTTCATTTGTTGTATTGTTGTTCATAATGGTGAGATGCCTCAGACTTTTCCTGTTTTAAATGTTATACCAAAACATTTGAAAATGGATGAAAGTGGACAGTTTTCTTTGTTGAAGAAATGAAGGTATGAAGTTTTGGATTTCCAATCCCTTGGGGAAAAGATTATGTATCAGATTTGTGTAAAAGATGCTTATTGTAAACAGTTAAGAGAAAGGGTTGAAAGTAACTAAAGTCCATCAGTGTAAGAGAGAAGATCAAGATGTGGATTTGGTGATGATGTTTGAATCTTTGGTAAAATCCAGAACATTTTATCTGCATACATAAATGTGATTTCATTTGAAATGATGTGGGGTGTTAAATAAAGCAGTTGTCACTGTTAATGAACCTGGTCTTGTTTTTCATTGGTGATTATTATTATAATTGTTTGTTTGTTTGTTTATTTATTTATTTATTTGTTTAAATTGATATATATATAAAATTATAAATATATATAAATATATAATATATAAATATAAAATTTATAGCCTGAATGCACTGTAAGTCGCTTTGCATAAATTTAATTTTAAATTTAAAGTGTCTGCTAAATGCATAAATTTAATTTAAATTTATATATATATATATATATATATATATATATATATATATATATATATATATATATATTATTGTTTTTTTTTTCTTGTAATTGTCTAAGTAGTGAAAAACTGAGAATTCTTTACCTCTAGTCAAAATACTGCGAAAGTTTCTTCTTCTTCTTCTTTTTCTTCTTGTGTTTATTGGTGCTTGACAAACCATATTTTTATGGTGCATTACTGCCACCAACTGAGCTGGAGTGTGAAACAGCAGTGAGGAAGAACTCTTACTAGCGAAATTTTTATGTATATATATATATATATATATATATATAAGATAAGCTTAAGTTCACCAGAAGAAGACCTTAGCTGGACCCTGGGACAGTTTATTGACTTTGTATTGCAGTTTTGTGGCTCTCCCTTTACACTTGAGGAGGTCACTTCTCCAAGCTATCCAGCTCCTATTCGTTCGGTGGTCCCTGTACCTGAGCTTCTGCATAAGATGGCCGCCAGCCCAGCGCCACTGCACAATATGGCCGCCAGCCCAGCGCTGCTGCTCAAGATGGCCGCCAGCTCAGCGCCGCTGCACAAGATGGCCACCAGCCCAGCGCCGCTGCGCAAGATGGCAGCCACGGTCGACTTTCCAGAGTCAAGTCAGGTCCCCGTCGACTTTCCAGAGTCAGGTCAAGTCACCACTAACACTCAACAGTCAAGTAAAACCAAAGTTAAACTTCATGAGTCTAGTCAGCTCACCGTTGATCAGGTCCCTGTTGATTTCCTGGAGTTGAGTCAGGTTCCGGTTAACCCTCCAAAGTCGAGTCAGGTGCTCATGGACCCTCCAGAGTCAGAGTTGGTCACCGTCTATCTTCCAGTGTCAGGGTTAGTCACCATCGACCTTCCAGAGTCAGGGTTAGTCACCTTTGACCTTCCATAGTCAGGGCTAGTTCCTGTTGACCTTCCAGAGTCGAGTCACGTTCCAGTTGATTTCCCAGAATCAAGTCAGATTCCGGTTAACCTTCCAGAGTTGAGTCAGGTGCCCATTGACTTTCCAGAGTTGAGTCAGGTTCCGGTTGACCCTCCAGAGTCGAGTCAGGTGCTCATGGACCCTCCAGAGTCAGGATTAGTCACCGTCGACCCTCCAGAGTCAGGGTTAGTCACCGTCGAACCTCCAGAGTTGAGACTAGTCACCGTTGTCCTTTCAGAGTCAAGTCAAGTAACTGGTGATCTCCAAGGACAGAGTCAATTCACTGGTGATCTTCGAGGACAGAGTCAAGTCACCGGTGATCTTCGAGGACAGAGTCAAGTCACTGGTGATCTTCGAGGACAGACTCAAGTCACTGGTGATCTTCGAGGACAGAGTCAAGTCACTGGTAATCTCCGAGGACAGAGTCAAGTCACTGGTGATCTTCAAGGACAGAGTCAAGTCACTGGTGATCTTCAAGGACAGAGTCTAGTCACCGGTGATCTTCAAGGACTAAGTCAAATCACAGTCGTTCTTCAGGAACCAAGTCAAGTCACAGTCGATCCTCAAGAGCACAGTCAAGTCCCCAATGATCTTCATGAGCCAAGTCAAGTCACAGTTGATCTTCATGAACCAAGTCAAGTCACAGTTGATCTTCATAGTCAAGTCACAGTTGATCTTCATTAACTAAGTCAAGTCACAGTTGATCTTCATGAGCCAAGTCAAGTCCCAGTTGATCTTCATAGTCAAGTCACAGTTGATCTTCATGAGCCAAGTCAAGTCACAGTTGATCTTCATGAGCCAAGTCAAGTCACAGTTGATCTTCATAGTCAAGTCACAGTTGATCTTCATGAACTAAGTCAAGTCACAGTTGATCTTCATGAGCAAAGTCAAGTCACAATTAACCTCCTTGAGCCAAGTCAAGTCACCATTAACCTCCTTGAGCCAAGTCGAGTCACAGTTGATCCTCAGGAACCAAGGCAAGTCACCAATGATCTTCATGAGCAAAGTCAAGTCACCATTAACCTCCGTGAACTAAGTCAAGTCACAGTCAATCTTCAGGAACCCAGTCAAGTCACAGTCGATCTTCATGAACCGAGTCAAATTACCACTGATCTACCAGAGCCTCGTCACATCTCAGCCGCACTTCCAGAGCTCTCGTCCTATTCTGTCACGGCCATGGAGGCCGTCTATGAGCTCTCATTCGTTCCGGTCATGGCTACGGAGGTCCTCCATGAACTCACCGCCTGCCCTGTCACTGCCATGGAGGCCAGCTACAATCTCATCACGGCCACGGAGGCCGCTAATAACCTGTTTATGTTCCCTGTTTCAGTCCCACCTGACCAGACTTGCTTTCCTGTGCCATCAATTCCACTGTGGTGGTCCTCTGCTCCGCCCTGGTGGGCCTCTGTCATGTCTGCTCAACTATGGTGGTCCTCTGCTCCGCCCTGGTGGGCTTCTGTCCCTTCTTTTCTGCTGTGGTGGTCGTCTGCTCTGCCCTGGAGGGCTTTTGTCTCCTCTTCTCAGCTGTGGTGGTCGTCTGCCCCGCCCTGGTGGGCTCCAACGCCACCTGCTCTGCCTTGGTGGACCCCTGTTCCCGAGTTAGGCCCACGGCGGGTTCCTGTTACTGAGTTAGGCCCATGGCGGGTTCCTGTTCCCGAGTTAAGCCCATGGCGGGTCCCTGTTTCCCCTGTCAGGCCCAGGAAGGGCCCTTGTTTCCCATGTCAGGTCCAGGAGAGGCTCCATGTTAGGCCCATCCATGTTAGGCCCAGTTCTGCCTGCTCTGCCCCGGTCCTCGACCACTGCACTTGGTCCTGGACCTGGCCCTCCGTCCCTCCCCCTGTTCTGCCTCTGCTCCACCGCCCTCCTAGATTGTTTTGAGCATCTGGAAGCCGCTCTTTTGGGGGGGGGGGATGGGGGGCTATGTCTATGTCATATGTCATATGGCTATGATTCTCTGCTGCTTGCCCCCGACATCTGCCTGTTTCTGTTATCGATTCTGGTTATCCCTACATACCTGACGCCATTACTGATCATTGCCTGTCTGACCATTCTCAACATTAAAGTTCTGCACATGGATCCGAACGTCTCTGTCTCATCATTACATCCATATATTCATGTATTTAATTATTTATTGGAAGCTGTTGATGGCAGTCATTTGCAGAAAAGAAAAAAAGGCCAAAAATATTCCGAATTTTGAATTGTATTATTGTTTCTTTTTTTTAAGAAGAACAGCAGCTAGTGTTCTTGAATATCATACTCACAGAAAACCAACAAAGATAACATCAGGAGCAGAACTGAGGAGCTAAGGCAAAACACAGGACTTCAACACTAGAAAATGTGATCAGGGAGAACTGAAACAATCAAAACCAGAGAAACTAATGAATAACTAAATCAGGAAACAGAAACACAGGGAAAACTAAACCGAAACAGAACATAACCATCAAAGTCAAAGTCACCTTTATTTATATAGCGCTTTAAACAAAATACATTGCGTCAAAGCAACTCAACAACATTCATTATGAAAACAGTGTGTCAATAATGCAAAATGATAGTTAAAGGCAGTTCATCATTGAATTCAGTTATGTCATCTCTGTTCAGTTAAATAGTGTCCGTGCATTTATTTGCAATCAAGTCAACGATATCGCTGTAGATGAAGTGACCCCAACTAAGCAAGCCAGAGGTGACAGCGGCAAGGAACCGAAACTCCATCGGTGACAGAATGGAGAAAAAAACCTTGGTAGAAACCAGGCTCAGTTGGGGGGCCAGTTCTCCTCTGACCAGACGATTGTGTCAGATCAGATTGTGCAGAAGAATCATTTGTTTCCTGTGGTCTTGTCCTGGTGGTCCTCTGAGACAAGGTCTTTACAGGGGATCTGTATCTGGGGCTCTAGTTGTCCTGGTCTCCGCTGTCTTTCAGGGCAGTAGAGGTCCTTTCTAGGTGCTGATCCACCATCTGGTTTGGATATGTACTGGATCCGGGTGACTGCAGTGACCCTCTGATCTGGACACAGACTGGATCTGGTGGCCACGGTGACCTCGGGACAAGAGAGAAACAGACAAATATTAGCGTAGATGCCATTCTTCCAACGATGTAGCAAGTACATAGGGTGTTATGGGAAGTGTTTCCGGTTCCGGTTTACCTAATTAATGCAGCCTAAAAATCCTTTAACGGATTTGGATATTAAAAGCATATTAGTATGTTATGTGTAAGCCAGGTTAAAGAGATGGGTCTTTAATCTAGATTTAAACTGCAAGAGTGTTTCTGCCTCCCGAACAATGTTAGGTAGGTTATTCCAGAGTTTAGGCGCCAAATAGGAAAAGGATCTGCCACCCGCAGTTGATTTTGATATTCTAGGTATTATCAAATTGCCTGAGTTTTGAGAACGTAGCGGACATAGAGGATTATAATGTAAAAGGAGCTCATTCAAATACTGAGGTGCTAAACCATTCAGGGCTTTATAAGTAATAAGCAATATTTTAAAATCTATACGATGTTTGATAGGGAGCCAGTGCAGCGTTGACAGGACCGGGCTAATATGGTCATACTTCCTGGTTCTAGTAAGAACTCTTGCTGCTGCATTTTGGACTTTTTTCAGAATTTAGCAGTACGAAATTACTCGTCATCCAGTTTTTTATATCGACTATGCATTCCATTAGTTTTTCAAATTGGTGTGTTTCACCGGGCCGCGAAGAAATATAGAGCTGAGTATCATCAGCATAACAGTGAAAACTAACACCATGTTTCCTGATGATATCTCCCAAGGGTAACATATAAAGTGTGAAGAGTAGCGGCCCTAGTACTGAGCCTTGAGGTACTCCATACTGCACTTGTGATCGATATGATACATATTCATTCACTGCTACGAACTGATGGCAGTCATATACGTACGATTTAAACCATGCTAATGCACTTCAACTGATGACAACAAAGTATTCAAGTCTATGCAAAAGAATGTTGTGGTCAATTGTGTCAAACGCAGCACTAAGATCCAATAAAACTAATAGAGAGATACACCCACGATCAGATGATAAGAGCAGATCATTTGTAACTCTAAGGAGAGCAGTCTCAGTACTATGATACGGTCTAAATCCTGACTGGAAATCCTCACATATACCATTTTTCTCTGAGAAGGAATATAATTGTGAGGATACCACCTTTTTTAGTATCTTGGACAGAAAAGGGAGATCCGAGATTGGTCTATAATTAACTTGTTCTTTGGGGTCAAGTTGTGATTTTTCGATGAGAGGCTTAATAACAGCCAGTTTGAAGGTTTTGGGGACATATCCTAATGACAATGAGGAATTAATAATAGTCAGAAGAGGATCTACAACTTCTGGAAGCACCTCTTTTAGGAGCTTAGATGGTATAGGGTCTAACATACATGTTGTTGGTTTAGATGATTTAACAAGTTTATACAATTCTTCCTCTCCTATAGTAGAGAATGAGTGGAACTGTTCCTCAGGGGGTCTATAGTGCACTGTCTGATGCGATACTGTAGCTGATGGCTGAATGGTTGAAATTTTATCTCTAATAGTATCTATTTTAGAAGTAAAGTAGTTCATAAAGTCATTACTGCTGTGGTGTTGGGAAATGTCAACACTTGTTGAGGCTTTATTTTTCGTTAATTTAGCCACTGTATTGAATAAATACCTGGGGTTATGTTTGTTTTCTTCTAAAAGAGAAGAAAAGTAATCGGATCTAGCAGTTTTTAATGCTTTTCTGTAGGATATGTTACTTTCCCGCCAAGCAATACGAAATACCTCTAGTTTTGTTTTCCTCCAGCTGCGCTCCATTTTTCGGTCTGCTCTCTTTAGGGTGCGAGTATGCTCATTATACCATGGTGTCAAACTGTTTTCCTTAACCTTCTTTAAGCGTAAAGGAGCAACTGTATTTAAAGTGCTAAAAAAGAGAGAGTCCATAGCTTCTGTTACATCATCAAGTTGTTCTGAGGTTTTGCTAAGGAATTTGGATACATTTGGAAGATAACTTAAAAAGCAGTCTTTTGTGTTAGAAGTGGTGGTTCTTCCATACTTGTAACAAGAAGTAGAATTTACAGTTTTGGCTATATGAAGTTTGCACAGAACTAAATAATGATCATCATCTGAATAATGACACGATATACTGTCTTCTGAAGATCTGCTTCCTATCTGACATTCGGATCAAATTAATTCAGTTTTAAATGCATTTTCACGCATGCTGTTATTTTCCTTTTTATTAATCTAAAGCTGCTTTGAATTAATCTGAATTATATAAAGTTCTTTAGAAATAAAAGTGACTTGAATATTTTGTTTGAGAAACAAAGAAAAAATCAGGGTTTCCAGACATTTGATCACAGTTTAAAACCTAACAATCATGACAAACTTTTAATGTTTCAATCTGAAAATGAGACTGAAATCATGAAATCACACATTGTTAGTTTATACAAGTGATTATTAATATTTGTTGTGTAACTGACTCAGATTTGTCAGAGATTTCAGTGAGTCTCATTTGATCATTTAATGTTGATTAAATTTGATGTTCAGTCTGTTACTCCTGTGATTAAATATTGAGACATAATCAAAGATGAAAGCAGGAAGATCCAGAGCTACAGATTACTGACTATTGATCGATAAGATCCTCAGAGAGGAATGATAACACCAGAAGAAAGGAAAGAGTTTGTGAGTGAAGGAGGTTGTGAATGTGTGTAGATGTGTGTTAGTTACAGGATCAGAGAATGACACTGTTCCTCTCTCATAGTCCAGATTCACTCTCACACGATCAAGATTACGTTCAACATGAAAACCAGAACCTGGAGACACTCCATACCACACACTCCAGACACCAGTCTTATAGAAATCCCATCCCTTCCTCTGGTTTGATGCTGTAGTTACTCCAAGAATCCAGTCTGAACTCTGTTTAAGCTCCACATCCCAGCAGTGTGTTCCTGAGTTAAAACCCTTTGAACCCAGAACACAGCGATGAGAATCAAATCTCTCTGGATTATCAGGAAGGGATTGATTACCGCTGTATCTCACACTGGTCAGATCATCAGACAGAACGAGACGAGGATGAGCCGTGTTTGGATCCAGAATCACAGGAGCTGATGACACACAATCAACAGATCATGATCAAGAGTGAACACAACACAGATGATAATGAATTATGACACTCTCATCACTGTCAGTCATTCTCTGTCTGATTGATTCATCAAGACTGAACGTTCAATCAGAAACAGTGAGGGACACAAACTGAAAACATATTCATTTATACAATTAGTCAGAAGCTGCTTTTAATACAAAATATTACATTTGAACAGAACTTTACACATGATTTCATGTTCAAATGAGATTATAATAATACAGAAATAATGATTATATCTTTATGATTTCCCTCACTGTTTCTCTTGTTTGAATCACAGAGCGTTTACTAAATACTATCTATTATTATTATTATTATTATTATTATTATTATTATTAATAAACACTAATAATAATAATAAATGTTATAAAAAATAATTTAAGTCATTTAAGAAAATTAAGTCGTTATAACGAGAAAACAACTTTCGTTATGTCGAGATAGCGAGAAAATTAAGTCGTTATAACGAGAAAACAACTTTCGTTATGTCGAGATAGCGATAAAATTAAGTCGTTATAACGAGAAAACAACTTTCGTTATGTCGAGATAGCGAGAAAATTAAGTCATTATAACGAGAAAACAACTTTCGTTATGTCGAGATAGCGAGAAAATTAAGTCATTATAACGAGAAAACAACTTTCGTTATGTCGAGATAACCAGAAAATTAAGTCGTTATAACGAGAAAACTAGAAGGAAAAAAATTATAATGCATGGCCGCTTATAACTTCCATAAGATGGCAGGATGTTTAACTGGATTCAAGATTTTTTGAATACCAGAACCATAGAGGTAAGAGTAGGGATGGAATTTTCAAGAATATATCAAATAGAGAATGGTACTCCACAAGGAAGCATATGCAGCCCAATGATTTTTAATATAATGATTAATGACATTTTTAATGGAATAGATCAGAGGATGGGTAGAGCTGTCACGGTTCATGAATGCACCGTCTCCAGCTGTAATCATGTTACGTCATGTTGATTGTTTCATGTGGGTGCATCTCATTCCTACTGTCTATTTAACACCCTGTCTTTCGTCTCTTGTTTGTCAGATCGTTGTTTGAGGTCGTCCGTGTCTGATGTCTGATTCATGTGTTCCTGCCTTGCTTTGTCTCCTGTTCGGTTTCTGTTGGATCATTACCTTCGCTCACGGATTATTGTCACCTCACTTGGATTTACCACCGCCGTCATCATCATCAGCGCACTCAATTCACCTACTCACCAGTCTGTGCTGCCATCGCGGTTCCTGCGTCATTCTCCAACCTACCATCATCTCAAATATATTAATAAACTCTGTTAACTTGCTTTTGCCTCCTGTCCTTCATAGTCCAGCGTCACAAGAGCATTATATGCTGATGATGGGGCATTATGGGTGAGAGGAAGGAATATTGACAACCTGACGGTTAAAATGCAATCAGCAATTGTTAAGGTTGAAAAGGGGTCATATGAGTGGGGCTTTCATCTATCTATTGAAAATACACAATTTATATGTGTGGCAAGGGGGCCGTGGTTTGGCAGAATCTGCAACGGGAGAGAGACAAGGGAGCAGAGCGAGGCGTAAGTAGGTCAAGTCCAAATAACGAACACGTGTGTTTGATTGCAGTAATTGGCGTGGAGAGACCGGATATAAGCCGAGACACTGCAGAGAGAGAGAGAGAGAGAGAGAGAGACACGCTGGGACCTCGTGCACTGCTGGGAAAGCGACAGAAAACGAATTCTGAGTTATTGATTGTGATTATGCAGTAGTACGCTGTTTATGCCAAGAGGGCACCGTTACTTGTTTTATCTTCAAATAAACGAGCGTCCCAGCAACAAGCCGACCCCTGTCTTCTTCCTTCCTACCAAGACTGTGTCGAACCACATCACACTGGTGCCGAAACCCAGGAAGGAAGAAGAACGCCGCCGCCATGCAATCTCCGTCAAGTACACCATTTGCGGACATCATCCAGTCGCTCGCCGGTCTTCATCAGGAACAACACCAACACATGCTGGCGATCAAGGAGGAGCAGGACAAACGCTTCGAGGTACTCCTCCGGGCCCAGCATGAAGACCTCAAACTGTTCCAGAGCTGGGTAGACTGGGAGGTCCGGGCCACCCCCTCATTCAAAGACAGCACATCTCCTCTGCCGCTCAACAAGATGAGGCCTCACGATGATCCGGAGGCCTTCCTGGATCTTTTCGAGAAGTCGGCAGAGGCTCGAGGGTGGCCCCCCGGGGACTGGCCTATGCGCCTCATTCCCCTGTTGTCCGGAGAAGCGCAGGTAGCCACCCACCAACTGCCAGTCCAAAACCTCCTGGTCTACCAGGACCTCAAGCATGCCATCCTCCAGCGGGTCGGTTGGACCCCGGAGCAACATCGCCAGAGGTTCAGGACCCTGACCCTGGAAGAGTCAGGCCGGCCCTTCGTGTTTGGCACAGCAGCTCCGGGACTCTTGCCGCAAGTGGTTGATGGCCGACAGTAGCGACGTCGAGGACGTGATCGATCGTGTGGTACTGGAGCAGTTCGTGGCCAAGCTGCAGAGGAAGACGGCACAGTGGGTCCAGTGCCACCGCCCGAAGCCACTGAACCAGGCCATCCAGCTGGCGGAAGACCAACTGGTGGCGTGTCCAGGGGTCCTCGAACCCTTACCATCTGCCTCTCTCTCTCCCTCTCTCTCCTCCCCTCCCCTCTCTCTCTCAAAATCTGTCCCTCTCCCTAGGTCCCGTGGAGGGCCTCCGCCGAAGCTAGCCCCGAGGTGGAGGACGGGTTACAGGGTCGAACCAGCAGCGGGGCCCAGGGCTCCTCCCAGGGGTGGGAGTTCGCCCACGGGGTCCTTTCCCCAAGCCATGCCCTCTCCGCTCTCTCCTCGCCAAACACTTGACCCACTTCCTGCCGCCAGGGCGGCGGTAAAGCCTGGGCCAGCCTGTTGGCGCTGCGGGGACCCAGGGCATTTTATTGATAAGTGTCCGCTGATGGAGGTGGGGACATTGATCCGGGTCCCCGACGCGCCACAGGCTGCCCTCGATCAAGCTGGCCTATACCAAATACCCGTGAGTATCAAGTGGGGTACCTATCAGGCTTTGGTGGATTCAGGATGTAACCAATCCTCCATCCATCAAAGTCTGATTCATCCGAGGGCATTGGATAATAGCCGCATGGTTAAGGTTCGGTGTGTACATGGGGAAGTGGTGAATTATCCAATTTTGCCTGTGGATATTCAATTCAGGGGAGAAAGGACAAAGCAAGATACAACCCAGTTATTAATACCTAGAAGCCGTCGAGAAATGCTTTTCCCGGCAGCTCATTGTAATCCAATGGCCGGGCATTTAGGGCAAACGGCTACACTAAACCGTCTCATGGCCCGCTTTTTCTGGCCGGGCACTCGAACGGATAGAATGTGCGCAGGTGGTGCACGGCTTGTCGTGAATGTCAGTTGGTGAATCCACCGGCCACCCCAAAAGCACCATTGTGCCCCCTACCGTTAATGCAGGTCCCCTTCGAATGAATTGGCATGGACCTCATCGGGCCATTAGAGTGGTCAGCATGGGGACATCGCTTTGCATTAGTTCTGGTGGACTATGCAATGCGATATCCTGAAGCAGTGCCTCTCCGCTCTATTTCCACTAAGAGTGTGGCGAGTGCACTGTTTCAATTAATCTCCCGGGTGGGGATCCCAAAGGAGATCATCACCGATCAGGGCACGGCGTTTATGTCACGTACTATTCGCGAGCTTTACGAGTTATTGGGCATTAAATCGATTCGAACAAGCGTCAATCACCCACAAACAGACGGGCTGGTCGAACGATTTAACCGCACGTTAAAATCCATGATTCGTAAGTTCGTTCAGGAAGACGCCAAAAATTGGGATAAGTGGCTAGAACCCCTCTTGTTCGCTGTATGGGAGGTCCCGCAAGCCTCCACGGGGTTTTCCCCCTTCAAGCTTCTTTACGGGTGTCAGCCCCGCGGGGTCCTCGATGTCCTTAAAGAAACTTGGGAGGACGGTCCTTCTAATAGTAAAAATGAAATTCAATACGTCATGGACCTGAGAACAAAACTCCACACGTTGGGGCGGCTGTCAATGGAGAATTTGTTGCAGGCTCAAGACAAACAGAGTCGGTTGTACAACAGGGGGGCTAGACTACGTCAATTTGCACTGGGAGATAAAGTGCTTGTATTACTCCCTACGTCTAGTTTAAAGTTACTCGCGAAGTGGCAGGGACCCTTTGAGGTCACACGACGAGTAGGGGATCTCAACTATGAGGTAGCTCGAACGGATAGGGGCGGGGCACATCAAATATATCACCTCAACCTACTCAAAAAATGGTCTGAGGCTGAATCAGTGATGCTGGCGACGGTAGTGAGTAGGGAGGAGGATCTCGGTCCAGAAGTGAGTTCAAAATCCCAATCTCTCGCTCTGGCCCCTGGAGGAGACCACGTCTCGCCCTCGCAGCTCACTGATATCAAGTCCATTCAAGCAGATTTTGCTGATGTGTTCTCGCCCCTCCCTGCCTGGTCGAACGGATCTCATTCAGCACCATGTTGAGACTGAGGCGGGCATGGTAGTTCGCAGCCGGCCATATAGATTACCCGAACATTAAAAAAAAAGTGGTTCAAGGAGAGTTAGAGGCAATGCTAGAAATGGGAGTAATAGAAGAGTCCAACAGTGACTGGGCGAGCCCGATCGTGTTAGTTCCTAAAACAGACGGCTCAGTGCGGTTCTGTGTGGATTATAGAAAGGTGAATGCTGTGTCAAAATTCGACGCATATCCAATGCCCAGGGTGGACGAATTGCTTGATCGACTAGCCACCTTTCAGCGTCTGATGGACAAAATTCTCCGTCCGCATGCTGCATATGCCGCCGCCTACCTGGATGACATCATTATCTACAGTGGTGATTGGCAGCGACATATGCAGCATTTGCGAGCGGTCCTGAAGACGCTGAGGAGGGCTGGGCTGACGGCTAATCCGAAGAAGTGTGCAATTGGGCGAGTGGAAGTAAGATATCTGGGTTTCCACTTGGGCCATGGACAGGTGCGTCCCCAAATTGATAAGGCGGCAGCAGTTGCAACTTGTCCAAGGCCAAAAAGGAGGTTAGACAGTTCCTGGGGCTGGCAGGTTATAATAGAAGGTTTGTTTTCGGATACTGCTAGCCCGCTGACTGATTAAACTAAAAAGGAGGCACCAGATAGAGTCCAGTGGACGGAGCAGTGTCAGCAGGCTTTCACCCAGATAAAGGCTGCTCTGTGTGGCGGACCGCTCCTAAATGCTCCTGACTTTTCTCTCCCCTTTATCTTGCAGACAGACTCGTCAGACAGAGGGTTGGGCGCGGTCCTGTCCCAGGAGGTGGAGGGGGAAGAACGGACGGTGCTGTAAATCAGTCGTAAGCTCTCTAAGAGAGAGACGATGTACAGCACCATAGAAAAAGAGTGTCTGGCTATCAGATGGGCTGTTCTTACCCTCCGGTATTACCTCCTGGGGCGGGAGTTCACCCTCTGTTCGAACCACGCTCCCCTGCAGTGGCTCCACCACATGAAAGATACCAACGCGAGGATCACCCGGTGGTATCTCGCTTTACAACCTTTTAAATTTCAGGTGATCCACAGGCCGGGTGTACAGATGGCTGTGGCTGACTTCCTCTCCAGGAGGGGGGGGGGGGGGGGTGGTGCTGCAGGCCGGATGGCCCCCCGGCCTGAGTCGGGCGGTGGGGGTATGTGGCAAGGGGGGCGTGGTTTGGCGGAATCTGTAACGGGAGAGAGATGAGGGAGCAGAGCGAGGCATAAGTAGGTCAAGTGCAAATAACGAACACGTGTGTTTGATTGCAGTAATTGGCGTGGAGAGACCGGATATAAGCCGAGACATCACAGAGAGAGAGAGAGAGAGAGACGCTGGGACCTCGTGCAGTGCTGGGAAAGCGACAGAAAATGAATTCTGAGTTATTGATTGTGATTATGCAGTAGTACGCTGTTTATGCCAAGAGGGCACCGTTACTTGTTTTATCTTCAAATAAACGAGCGTCCCAGCAACAAGCCGACCCCTGTCTTCTTCCTTCCTACCAAGACTGTGTCGAACCACATCACAATATGTTTTTCCAAAAAAAGAACAAACCCTACTATAGATCTTAAACTTTATGGGCAGCATCTAAAGCAAGTTGAAAATATAAGATATTTGGGGGTATGGTTTGACATTAAGCTAAATTTTAAAACGCACATTCAGAAAATGATAGATAAGTGTAAAAAAGGTCTAAATATACTGAAGTGTTTAGCAGGGTTTAGATGGGGAGCATCGGGCATGTCCCTGAAAAGGATTTATACTGCACTGATTCGTTCTGTTTTTGATTATGGAAGCATAGTTTATAGTTCAACAACTAAAACTTTAATGCAAGAACTAGATCGAGTACAGGCCAAGGCACTTCGAATATGTTGTGGTGCGTTTAGGACAACACCTATTCAGAAGTGGGAGAAATGTCTTTAGACATAAGGTGATTAAAACTATCCATGTCTTACTGGACAAATCTGCCAGGTCATGGTCATGAAAAGGTCATGAAGAAACACATCCCACAAAACAGGTGTTATTAGAAAGCTGGGAGTATGGTCAGAAATTAAAAGTATTATTAAGGACAAAATTAACAGAATGTGGCAGGAGAAATGGGATAAGGAGGGAAAAGGCAGACACTTGTATAACATACACAAAGAGGTTACAGCTAGTAAAATCAGTGGACTGGAAAGGCAGGAGGAAACATGGTTTACCAGACTGAGGACGGGACATACAAGTTTAAATAGTGGATTACATATTATAGAGATACATCAGACTGGAGTAATAGAAAATGTAAAACACATACTTCTAGATTGTACACAATACACCAGAGAAAGGGAAAATATGAAGAGAGCGCTAAAGAACGACTTTACAATTGAAAACTTATTGAGTATAACCAAAACACAGTCCACAATTAGGGTGGTTATAACTTTTCTTAATGAAACCCAACTAGCAAGTAGAATTTAGTTTATTTATTTATTATTATTTGTTTTTTATTATTTTCTCCTGTAGGATGAGGAGCTCAGGGTGGAAGCTGGAGGAGCTGAACACGCAGCTCCAGCTGAAGCTTGGGCTTTGGTCATAGGATGTTAAAGGGTTAGTTCACCCAGATAGCAAATTTATGTATGTTACATCCAGCGATTGTCTGTATTTCTCCTGTTCTGTATTCCCGTGTCTTGTTGTTATCTTAGGTCAGTTCCTGTGCTTAATTGATGGGGTGTGCCAGCGCGCGAGGCGTGTCCCAGCTGATGGCATAAAGAGGGCTTGGTTGTGGCGCGTCGGAGAGGGAGAGAGCGGGAGAGAGCGGCTTTGCTTTGTGTTTGAATTGTTGCTTTAATTTGATCTTTGGTTATGTAAACTTTTGAGTTAACAAATAAATCCTTAGACATTTGTTTGCCGAACTTTCTCCTGCCTCTTTTGTTACTATTTGAGAGCCAGTAGTAACAAGTGGGGGCTTGTTCAAAAACAATTTTGCCTATAATCTATTGTAATCGGAGGCTGATGGGACGCTCGCTCGCGTGTCTCCTGTATTAAATCTGGCGTTGTTTTTTTTTGTTTTGGGCGATTGCAAGTAATGTTAACAGAGGAAAAAGCTGTGCGATCGGACAGTAGGCTAAACCTAATTTCGCCAGAAATCGCCAGATTACTGGCTGTTTAGCCACTCCTGCAAGCTTGGTGTTTAATCCATCCCACCGCAGACCTGTTTGAAGATCCGCGTCTAGGTAAATTGTATGGGGTATCTTTGTAAGCTTAAGAGAAATGGTTATATGGTTTTTGAAAATGTCGCTGTCCTACCCGGCTCATGTTTAAGTTATTCAGATCGTACAGACTGTAATAAGAAACGTTGATTTGAGTTCTTAATAATAGCGGTCTGCATTGTTTGAAGGATGGCGTCACCGGTAAAAACCTTTGTAGAGAACCCTCGAAGTTTTTGTTAAATGCATTGACAAAAGAACAATTAATAGAACTCGCTGATCATTATAAAATAGAGCTTACAAGTAAGTGATATAAAAAAGAGATCAAAAGTATAGTGAATTAAGCCTTGTGCGCCAAGGGTTTACTGATAGCGTCTGCCGATGCATCTGAAGATGATGATGATGAAATAGTTTCTTCGACTTCAGGTCATGCTGAAAAATTAACCTTTGGTGAACAAAAAGAATTATTACTCTTACAATTAGAAAATCGTAAGTTAGAACATCAAATGCATATGGACAGTTTGCATCTAAACGAACAAAATGAACGTGCGAAACGAGCACTAGAGCAGCAAAAGCTTGAACTTGAAGCTGAACGTTTGGATCTAATAAGACAAGGGAGAATGTCTGGTTTAGGGGATTCGAAGTTCGATATCTCCACTAGTTTACAGCTTCTTCACTCATTTAATGAGAAGGATGTCGACACTTTTTTTCTGTTATTTGAAAGGGTGGCAGACGCGCAGGGTTGGCCTGATATACATCGCGCTCTTATGTTGCAGTGCACTCTTACGGGGAAAGCACAGAGAGCATTCTCCGCTCTCAGTGTGGATGATGCGAAAGACTACGAAATCATAAAGGCGTCAGTTTTAAGATCATTTGAGTTAATTCCAGAAGCCTATCGGCAGCGATTCAGAGGAATGCGAAGACGTTTCGATCAAACCAATGTGGAGTTTGCGAGAGATTTGCGGTTACAATACCAACGCTGGTGCGTCGCCTCTAATGTTCAAACAGTTGATAACATGACAGACTTAATAGTCTTAGAGCAATTTAAGAACACATTGCCGGAGCGTGTTGCGATATATATTGCTGAAAAGCAGGCAACAAACGAGGCTGATGCTGCAGTGTTGGTGGATGAATATGAACTAACGCATAAAGCTCATTCTGGCGAATGCGTGCGTTCAGTAAGTGGACAAAGAGACGCGTTTTCTTTTCGTAATAAAACTCCAAACGTTAATCCTCTACCAGTAAATCAGGATCGCTCAAGTGTAACGTCTGATGCAGAGCAAATTTGCCATTATTGCCAAGGGAAAGGTCATTGGAAAGGGAGCTGTCCAGTACTGAAGTCAAACGCTAAAGCTCGTTTTTCGTTTGTGAAACCTGCTGCTTTGGCTGTGTCGCCTGGTAATTCAGATGTTGTGCTTAGTAAACTGAAGCCTAATTATCTTCCATTTATTTCAATGGATTTGTTTCACTACTTGGCAACGAGGAGAAGTTTCCTGTAAAATTCTTGCGGGATACAGGAGCATCAGAGTCCTTTATTTTGGAGTCTGTGTTGCCGTTTTCTTCTTCCTCGAGGTCCGGGAGGTCACTTTTGGTGAGAGGTATTGATCTTAGTACTTTAGAAGTCCCTTTACATAAGGTTGTGCTCTACACTGAGTTGGTAGAGGGGGAAGTTGAGTTGGGAATCCGCCCGGCCATACCTGTTGATGGGGTGTCTGTTATATTAGGGAATAATCTGGCTGGCAGACTAGTCCTATTCCTGTGGTGACTGAGTCTCCTCAGCTGGGGAATGAATCTGATGACTGTTTTAAAGAATTTCCTCAGGTGTTTGCTGCTTGTGCGGTGACTCGTGCTTCTAGTTGTGCTGACGTGGAGGACCTGGAGGTTAAGGCTGCTGCAGGAAAGGTTAGCTTTGCTTTAACATATTTTCCCTTGTCTCTTTTTCAAGAAGAGTTAGTCAAGGAACAGCATACAGATCAATCTCTGTCTTCGTTGTTTGAGCGAGATGTTCCTGTTGACTGTTTTGAGAGTGTGGATCATGGTTATGGTGTTCTAGATGGCTTGCTAGTGAGGAAATGGACACCCTCAACAAACATTTCACTGGGGGAACCATGGTTTCAGGTTGTTGTGCCTATCACCATTTGACAGCTGGTGTTAAAGACTGCTCATGACATGTTGGGGCATTTGGGGGTGAGAAAGACGTATGACCGCCAAAAGTTGTCCAGATTGACCAGGGCTCAAATTTTATGTCTCGTGTTTTTGCTCAGGTCTTACGCCAGCTTCATATTAAACACAACAAAGCCTCGGCTTACCATCCTCAGAGTCAAGGTGTTCTTGAACGTTTCAACCAGACACTGAAGTCCCTTCTCCGTGCATATTGTATGGAGCTGGGACGTGACTGGGAGGAAGGTTTGCCATGGCTGTTGCTTGCCTCTAGGGAAGTCATTCAAGAGAGTACAGGGTTCAGCCCTAATGATTTAGTGTTTGGCCATTCTGTACGTGGACCTTTGGCTGCCCTAAAAGATGGTTTGGACCTCAAAGAACCACCAAAAGCCTTGTGTGATTATGTCAATGGTTTTAGGAGACGTCTTTATGAGGCGTGGAGGTTGGCCCGTGAGTAGTTAACAAACACTCAGTCTAAAATGAAGGAGCAGTATGATAAGCGAACAGAGCGTCGTGTTTTAGCAGTCGGTGATAAAGTGTTGGCTCTTTTGCCGGTTGTGTCATCTCCTTTCCAGGCAAAGTTTTCTGGACCATATACGGTTGTCAAGAAGGTTTCAGATGTTAATTATGTAAGTGCCACTCCGGACAGAAGGAAAAGTACTCAGTTGTGTCACCTTAACCTGCTTAAGCCATATCACGAACGTTCAGATGCATTTAAGAGTAAAACTGCTGCACAGCCTGTAGCTCTAAGTGATGCCAGTTTGTCTCCTGTTTTTTCTCTTGTTCCTCCGGTGGCAGCGCAGGAGCAAGAGGAGATCAGAACTCCTGATGATGGGGTTTTGCGTGCACTTTTGCACAATTCTGAGACATTGAAGCAACTTCCACAGTTGCTGCAGCACTTGTCTGGGAACAAGTGTACTGAGATAATTAATTTAATTAATGATTTTCCAACTCTCTTCTCAGATACTCCGAGTCAGACGCATCTCTTGGAACATGATATAGATGTTGGTGAGGCTTCTCCAATTAGGCAGCGGTTTTATCGTGCTTCCAAAAAGAAACGCAAGTACATCAACACAGAGGTAGAGTACCTTCTCGACAGTGGGGTGGCTGAACCTTCTGCATCGGCCTGGGCATCACCATGCCTTCTGGTTAACAAGCCAGATGGTACCTTTAGGTTTTGCACTGACTATCGGAAACTTAATGCGGTCACAAAGCCAGATAGTTTTCCCTTACCTCGTATAGAGGATTGTGTAGACCAGGTTGGTGCCGCGACATTTGTTAGTAAATTCGACCTCCTTAAGGGCTACTGGCAGGTGCCCTTGACTGACCGTGCAAGAGAGGTGTCTACTTTTATCACTTCACAAGGGTTGTTTTCATATAAGGTAATGAGTTTTGGGTTACGAAATGCTCCTGCCACCTTCCAGCGACTGATGAACACCGTGGATGCTGGTCTAGAGGGTTGTGCAGTGTATTTAGACGATGTGGTGGTCTTTAGTAACACTTGGGGTGATCACTTGGACTCTATTAGAGCTCTGTTCCAGCGCCTTGCCCAGGCTCACTTAACTATCAACCTCGCAAAGTGTGAGTTTGCGAGGGTGACGGTAACCTACCTGGGAAAGGTGGTAGGCCAAGGGCAAGTGGGTCCTATTTGTGCTAAGACTTTGGCCATAGATCAGTATTCGTCACCTACAAATAAAAAGGAGTTGAAGAGGTTCTTTCTTGTTTCAGCCCAAATTTCTCTACGGTTGTTGCTCCGCTAACTGACCTACTTAAGTCTGGTGTTAAGTATAGCTGGACACCTGTTTGCCAGTCTTCCTTTGAGACCGTTAAAGCTCTCTTAACCTCCTCTTTTGTCCTTGCAGCACCGCAGTTGAACCAGGCGTTCAAGCTGCCAGTTGACGCTAGTCAGGTAGGTTGATCGTCCGGTTTCTTTTTTTTCTCGAAAGTTTCTTTCTCATCAGGCAAATTATTCTGTCATTGAGAAAGAAGCTTTGGCGTTTATCTGGGCGCTTCAACATTTTGATGTATATGTAGCTGGTGCCTTTTCTCTGGTGGTCTTCTGTGACCATAATCCGTTAACTTTCTTGCACTCCCTTCAAAATCCAAATCAGCGCCTAATGAGATGGGCTCTTTTTCTGCAACCATACCACTTGGATATTCGTCACATTAAAGGCACAGATAATGTGATTGCAGATGCCTTATGTCGTGCTCCCGCTGGTTAATGTTTTGCTGTTTGTTACCCTATTTGTTTTTTTCTGTCTTCCAGGGCCCGGATTACAGAAGTTGGACAGTTGTGAGTTGCGTCTGAATAAAGGGGTTACAACATTTGTATATAGTATGGTGTGTTCTTGTACATATCTTTTGAAGTGTTTTGCACATTTTTCTGCACTAAATTTTCACTCTTAACACTATGGTACTAAGTTTCCTGTAGTGTTATTCACATTATGGTTGTGGTGTAGCAAAGCCTCCAAGACCCGTTTTTTAAGGGGCGGGGATTGTTACATCCAGCGATTGTCTGTATTTCTCCTGTTCTGTATTTCCGTGTCTTGTTGTTATCTTAGGTCAGTTCCTGTGCTTAATTGATGGGGTGTGCCGGCGCGCGAGGCGTGTCCCAGCTGATGACATAAAGAGGGCTTGGTTGCGGCGTGTCGGAGAGGGAGAGAGCGGTTTTGCTTTGTGTTTGAATTGTTACTTTACTTTGATCTTTGGTTATGTAAACTTTTGAGTTAACAAATAAATCCTTAGACATTTGTTTGCCGAACTTTCTCCTGCCTCTTTTGTTACTATTTGAGAGCCAGTAGTAACAAAGTAATTAATAACTTACCCTCATGTTGTTTCAAACCCGTAAGACCTCCGTTCATCTTCAGAACACAGTTTAGGATATTTTAGATTTAGTCCGAGAGCTCTCAGTCCCTCCATTGAAACTGTGTGTATGGTCTACTGTCCATGTCCAGAAAGGTAAGAAAAACATCATCAAAGTAGTCCATGTGACATCAGAAGGTCGGTTAGAATATTTTTAAGCATCGAAAATACATTTTGGTCCAAAAATAGCAAAAACGACGACTTTATTCAGCATTGTCTTCTCTTCCGTGTCTGTTGTGAGAGACAGTTCAAATCAAAGCAGTCTGGATATCCGGTTCGCGAACGAATCATTCAGTTCACCAAATCGAACTGAATCATTTTAAACGGTTCGCATCTCTAATACGCATTAATCCACAAATGACTAAAGCTGTTAACTTTTTTAATGTGACTGACACTCCCTCTGAGTTCAAACAAACCAATATCCCGGAGTAATTCATTTACTCAAACAGTACACTGACTGAACTGCTGTGAAGAGAGAACTGAAGATGAACACCGAGCCGAGCCAGATTTTTATTTATTTTTTTATACATCTTATTGGCAACCCCCATTTTTAACCATTTAACTACCCCAATAGTTTGATGCAGAAGAATATTAAAGCATCAGGAGCATCTGCGTGAAATGAAGGAGGAAACAGAGGAGCTTGACCAAAGAAAAGATGGCGCTGATAAAATACTGTCAGACAAATCTTGTGTCCAATAATAGCACAGAGGAGACTCTCTCTGACTTCCTGTTTCTGATCTTGACATCAATACAAGTAAAACAGAAGAGATTATATCTGATAGTAATACAACGCCTGTTTTAATTCAGAATGGAAAACTTCAACAGGTTAAAACACAAGTATTTAGGAGGGATGATTGATGATATGTTATCATGGAAAGATCGTATCAATGCTCTCTGTAAAAGAACAAAGCAGAGAATCGTCTTCAGTCATTCAGAGTAAGAAAGCAGATTCTTCTGTTGTTCTTTATGTCCGTGATAATGAATATACTGCAATATTGTAACTCCATTTGGTATATGAGTTTGTCTGTTGTGCTAAAAACAAAGTTGTTTAATCAATTATAAATTTGCTCACGGATTGTCGGTCAGCCCCTTGAGAAGTTATATGATTCAGCTTATTATAAGAATTTGTTAAGACTGGCCAATAATATAGTTTCTGTTCCTAAGCATGTCCTGCGTAATGGGTTTGAATTATTATCATCAGACCGGAGGTACAGAGTCCCAAGATTGAACAAAGTTAGGCTGAAACATTCTTGTGTGCATCAGGCAATCCTAGAGTCGAATAAGAAACTTAATAAAAATCTAGAGTATTGTGAACAGTTGTATAAGTGTAGTAGGAGCGTAAGTTATAATGTGACCGAGTTTATATTTAATGTGGATTTAACATTGAAAGTTAATGTGAATAAAAACATTAGTTAGGCTACTAATCATAACACTTTCATTGTACGGAAAGAGAGTAAAGAACATTTTCACTGACTGTCTAGAGTTCAAGCACTCTCAAAAACTCCCATTAAAATCAGTATAAAATTAATATCTTACAGATTCATACAAACATCTGCACTTTGTTATTTCTGAAAAGAGAATTCGGCAGATAGAGTTATTCAGTCCGCGAGCGAGTGAAGAAACCCAGTGTTTTAGCGATGACTCATCTGAACACATCTGATTGGCCGATCCTTTCATAATCTCAACAGCATCATGTGTGATTGGTTATAATACACAGCTCTGTAGAAACGTGTCTGTCTCTGCATGGCGCCTCTGGATGGAAGAGATGCGTTTTTAGCTGATTCTTGGAGAATATTGTTATTCTCGCTCTCTTATTCTCTGTATATAAATAAACCTAATTCAAAATATTAATAAATAATTAAATAAAGAATTATTTATTAAATATAAACAGTAGTTATCATTTGAGTTTTTTTAGAAATGTTTCTGTCCGTCTGATCAAATAAAGAGTCTTAAAAACTGCTGAAATCACTTCTGTGTGTTTCGTGAGACTGAAAATGAAAGTGAAGCGCACTGAATTGTGGGATTGATTATTTCTAGAAGTGAGCTGCTGATTTTGGTGCAGTAGATGATCAGGTTCTTCACAGATAATGCTGAAATCTGTCAATATTGCATCATTTCCAGTGTGTGTGTATGAAGCTCAGATCTTCTGCAGTCAGACTCACTGTTCTGGACGATGTCCTGCATCTTCTTCCAGACTCTGAAGGACAGGTTCCCCAAGTAACGTGGCACATGAATCAAAGCTCCAGAAGGAGTCTGTGGATCCGGCTGTGATGAGATCTGGACTCTGGAAGAACATTCAGCATCAGAACTGAAGTGACTCTGGATCAGAAGCAGAGAGAGAGAAGATCACTCACCTTTCCATCGAGACTGGAAACTCCTGCAGGACAAACACACCATTGATCAATCAAGAACAATCAATCAACCATACATCAATAAATCAACCAACCAATCAAGAACAATCAATCAATCAACCATACATCAATAAATCAACCAGCCAATCAATCAGTCAATCAATCAATCAATCAATCAACCAATCAATCAACTAATCAATCAATCATCAATCAATCAGTGTATGCTGTTACATCAGACCTTCAGAAAGCAGACGTCACTGGCTCTCATCTTCTCCTCCGTGTCTTTGATTGTGTGTGAAAGAGCTGAGATGTGTCTGTTCATCTCCTCCAGCTTCTCCTTCATCATCTGCTTCTTCTGCTCCTCTTCCTCTCTCAGTGCAGTGATTGTAGCTTCTTCTTCATCTCTGAGAAACTGATGAAGCTTCTCAAACTGCTGTTTAATCTGACGCTCTGTGTGCTCAGCTTGAGACTGAAATCAAACCACATTCACTTCAATCGTCTCCATCAACACACATCAACACAATCACATCATTCAGATCTGAGAGAAACTCAGAGACGACATAAAACAGATCCAGAAGAAGATTGAGGATCGTCATCTACACAAATAATCAACTGGAGTCCATTATATTAACCCCATAACTGTCACTGTCCCACCTGTGGGACGCTTGGCACTCTTTTTTGTTGTTGTCTTTTTCTCTATAAAATCTTTTAGTAATCATCATAAATCATATATCATTTGAAAGCTTAGAAGCCCAAGATTCATCCTGTGAAAACCATTTTGAAATCGGACATTGCTTTACCACTGAAATGGTACTTCTATCTAATCTGATGGCGGTCACCTCCCCCTTAGTGGGCAGGGCCAAGTGTCATAAAACATAATGCATTACGGTCTTCTAGAACCAAAACTTTTTATAATCTTGGCAACAAACATATCATTGGTCTGAGTCTCAGGATTTCATATTTGGTGGTTATTTTGAGATAGAAGTAAAATTCACAGAGAAATCTAGAGAAAAATTAATTAAGCAAAATTCAAAATAGTTTTGATGACTCCCGGTGGCTGTGTGTGGTATGACGCCCTAAATAAAATCTCACAGGAACCTCAATTTTTTTCATATCAACTTGTTAAAAAAACCTGTTATGTAAAATATTTATAATAAATAAAATATAATAAAATTAATATAGCGCATATTATTTATAGTACATTTAAACTTCTATAACTTTTTGATACTTCAATTTTTTGAAAAAATTCCACTTTTGCCAACATCTGCTTATTTTCTTCTTTAAAAAGAGACCAAGCTTATGTTTATATTCCAACGTGTTCATAAATTACAGCAATTTTAGTTTGGATAGTGCACTTTAATGCCTATTTAAAAAATGGGGGGGTGACAGTTAAGGGATATATATGATCATAACTGTATCTAGTGATCTACAGCTGTAATGAAAATGACTCTTGTTACAATCCCCTGCTCTTCAGAGATCAGAAATGGAGGTGCGATGAGTCTCCTGGACCTCTGAACCCTTTAGTTCCTCAAGAACCATTTTTTTAAATATATTATTTTGATATTGCCACCCTTCTCAGAGAAAGATTTTGATCAATATTTTGCTCATTTTGAAAGAGTAGCATCCACACTGGTGAAGTGTGCCCACTTATGTTACAATGTGTGTCTGTGTCTGTTGGTGTAGTCTCCACTGCTACTAGTACTGCTGGTTATTCTTTGTCTGATTGTACTTCATGCACTGTAAATCTGAACCTGGAGTCTCCTGGTTCTACCAGTGAGGAGGTTGAAGAAGTACGTCTACCATTAACTCTTTCCCTTCCTTGTTCCCTGACGCTCCAACTCGTACCTCTGTGATTCATCGTGATATTGATGTTGGTACAGCACCATCTATTAAACAGCATGCATATCATGTTAATCCTAGGAAGAGGGAAATACTAGGTAAGGAAGTCGAATATATTTTAACTCACGATCTTGCTGAGCCCAGTTTCAGTGCATGGAGCTCCTCTGTCTGCTGGTTAATAAACCAGATGGGACGTATTGTTTTGCAATGAATATAGAAAGTTTAATGGGGTTAAAAAGCCTGACTGTTATCCTTTACTACGGTGTGGTGATTGCATTGATAGAGTTTGCTCAGCTTAGTTTGTGAGCGAATTTGATGTCATGAAATCATTCTTGCAGGTGCCTTTAACCGATCAAGCAAAAGAGTTGTCTGCCTTTGTGACACCCAACAATTTCTTACAGTATAAAGTTATGCCATTTGGAGTATGAAATGCTCCAGGTACATGTCAACGTCTTGTTAACAGTGTTTTATATGGGATGCATGGATGTGAGGCCTAGATTGATGATATGGTTTTATGAAGTAATACTCTGATGGATCACTTTGCACAAATCAGGGAACTGTTTTCTCATTTCACCGCTGCTAACCTTACAATAAACCTGGCTAAATGTGAGTTTGGGAAAGCCAGGGTTACATATCTGAGTAAGGTTGATGGGTGGTGGCAGGTTAGGCCTGTAGAAGCAAAGATTGAGCTATCTGAGAATTCCTGTGCCTCAAAACCGACGTGAACTTCACATATTTATGGGTATGGGAGAGTACTGTAGAGTAGGGCTGTCAAAAGAAAATTCGAATTTTGAATATTCGTCAAATTTAAAATAAAAATCCACATTCAAATGCAAAAACATAGCATTCGAATTTTAGGTGTGCATTAAGGAGGCTGCCTTATAAACCCCAGTTATACTTCATATTCCGTGTTCCATTACGTCTTGCGCACAGCCGCGTCCGCACAACTTTCAAAGGTGGAACAGCTCGACATGCAGTACAACGTCTCATCATTCACCTCGTGCACACACACCATCTGCGTGGTCTCAAGAAATGTACATAATGTAAACAGTGCGTGGACTACCGAATATACTTGACCTTTATCAGTGCGCACGAGATGCGATGACGATGTGAGTGTTATTGCATTATAAGGGGGGTTTCTGTTCCCCCTACCACTGCATCTCATATTTTTAAATGAAAAAAAGTATTCTGTGTGACTGTCTTTCTGCCCTTTGTATTTAACTATGCATGTTTTGTTTATAGTTGTTTAAGCAACTTAATTATAATTGGTTTATAAACATTATTTTAAATATTATATATTTTTTCCACAGTCATATTTTCTACTGCTTTGAACAAATGTTCATTAGCAATATTTCGCTCGATGTGCCCTCTTGTTGTCTATTTAGTTTAGAATTTAGTTTTTTAGCTATTTTAACAGCCCTACTGTACAGGTTTTAGTAGAAACTTTGCTACTGTTGTGGTTCCACTAACTGATCTTCTTAGTACCAAAGTGCTATCTGTGTGTCATATCGAAAAATTCAGAAAACGAGAACAGCTGTCCAAAGCCTCATAAGGCTGCCCGTCATGATTGAAGCAGTGGGCAGAGCGGTCAGCACTGAGACTGAGACTATTAACCACAATATGGATAACATCATGAAGAAGCTCACGGCTATGGAAAGGAAACTGGAGAAAATGGAGGGATTTGGAGATGAGAATGGACAAAGAGATTGACCGTGGAATTAGAATGCGGCTATTCGACCAAACAATTAGTATCTTATCTTCTTTCGGCTCCCTCTACCAGCACTGGCGTGGAATAACAATTCTCCCGGGGAGCACTGCAGCGAGTGCAGCGAGTCACAACTCTTTGGTGTTCATTAATAAAATGCAACAAAGCAAAATAATAATAATAATAATAATTGGAGTTTGATTCTACAACAGTGCCTACAAGACCTAAGACATATTAGCGGCAAATATAACATTATTGTGGATGCATTGTCCCATGTCTAGTCTTTTAGGGGGTGCTCTTGTTCTCTGTTCTTGTTCCTAGGGCCCAAGATGAAGGAAAGAAATGGATTCATCACAGGAGGTCTTTTGGTTTGTTAATGTGTGTGCTGGAGGATTTTCCAACTGTAAACCTGGTTCTAGAGAGGGAGGTGTTATGGAGCGCAGCTGGAGGAAAACAAAACTAGAGGTATTTCGTATTGCTTGGTGGGAAAGTAACATATCCTACAGAAAAGCATTAAAAACTGCTAGATCCGATTACTTTTCTTCTCTTTTAGAAGAAAACAAACATAACCCCAGGTATTTATTCAATACAGTGGCTAAATTAACAAAAAATAAAGCCTCAACAAGTGTTGACATTTCCCAACACCACAGCAGGAATGACTTTATGAACTACTTTACTTCTAATATCGATACTATTAGAGATAAAATTGCAACCATTCAGCCGTCAGCTACAGTATCACATCAGACAGTGCACTATAGACCCCCTGAGGAACAGTTCCACTCATTCTCTACTATAGGAGAGGAAGAATTGTATAAACTTGTTAAATCATCTAAACCAACAACATGTATGTTAGACCCTATACCATCTAAGCTCCTAAAAGAGGTGCTTCCAAAAGTCATAGATCCTCTTCTGACTATTATTAATTCCTCATTGTCATTAGGATATGTCCCCAAAACATTGAAACTGGCTGTTATTAAGCCTCTCATCAAAAAACCACAACTTGACCCCAAATAACTAGTTAATTATAGACCAATCTCGAATCTCCCTTTTCTGTCCAAGATACTAGAAAAGGTGGTATCCTCACAATTATATTCCTTCTTAGAGAAAAATGGTATATGTGAGGATTTCCAGTCAGGATTTAGACCGTATCATAGTACTGAGACTGCTCTCCTTAGAGTTACAAATGATCTGCTCTTATCATCTGATCGTGGGTGTATCTCTCTATTAGTTTTATTGGATCTTAGTGCTGCGTTTGACACAATTGACCACAACATTCTTTTGCATAGACTTGAACACTCTTTGGCATCAGTGGAAGTGCATTAGCATGGTTTAAATCGTACTTATATGACCACCATCAGTTCGTAGCAGTGAATGAAGATGCATCCTATCGATCACAAGTGCAGTATGGAGTACCTCAAGGCTCAGTACTAGGGCCGCTACTCTTCATGCTTTATATGTTACCCTTGGGAGATATCATCAGGAAACATGGTGTTAGCTTTCACTGTTATGCTGATGATACTCAGCTCTATATTTCTTCGCAGCCCGGTGAAACACACCAATTTGAAAAACTAATGGATTGCATAGTCAATATAAAAAACTGGATGACGAGTAATTTCGTACTGCTAAATTCTGAAAAAACAGAGGTGTTAATTATAGGACCTAAAACCTCCGCTTGTAATAACCTAGAACACTGTCTAAGACTTGATGGTTGCTCTGTCAATTCTTCGTCATCAGTTAGGAACCTATGTGTGCTATTTGATCACAATCTTTCCTTAGAAAGCCACGTTTCTAGCATTTGTAAAATTGCATTTTTCCCAAAAATGCAATTATTATTTTAGATATAATCTCAAAAATATATCTAAATTACGGCCTATGCTCTCAATGTCAAATGCAGAAATGTTAATCCATGCATTTATGACCTCAAGGTTAGATAATTGTCAAAGTCAAAGTCAAAGTCACCTTTATTTATATAGCGCTTTAAACAAAATACATTGCGTCAAAGCAACTGAACAACATTCATTAGGAAAACAGTGTCAATAATGAAAAAATGATAGTTAAAGGCAGTTCATTATTGAATTCAGTTATGTCATCTCTGTTCAATTAAATAGTGTCTGTGCATTTATTTGCAATCAAGTCAACGATATCGCTGTAGATGAAGTGTCCCCAACTAAGCAAGCCAGAGGCGACAGCAGCAAGGAACCGAAACTCCATCGGTGACAGAATGGAGAAAAAACCTTGGGAGAAACCAGGCTCAGTTGGGGGGCCAGTTCTCCTCTGACCAGACGAAACCAGTAGTTCAATTCCAGGCTGCAGCAAAGTCAGATTGTGCAGAAGAATCATCTGTTTCCTGTGGTCTTGTCCTGGTGCTCCTTTGAGACAAGGTCTTTACAGGGGATCTGTATCTGGGGCTCTAGTTGTCCTGGTCTCCGCTGTCTTTCAGGGATGTAGAGGTCCTTTCTAGGTGCTGATCCACCATCTGGTCTGGATACGTACTGGATCCGGGTGACTGCAGTGACCCTCTGATCTGGACACAGACTGGATCTGGTGGCCACGGTGACCTCGGAACAAGAGAGAAACAGACAAATATTAGCGTAGATGCCATTCTTCCAACGATGTAGCAAGTACATAGGGTGTTATGGGAAGTGTTTCCGGTTCCGGTTTACCTAATTAATGCAGCCTAAAAATCCTTTAACGGATTTGGATATTAAAAGCATATTAGTATGTTATCTGTAAGCCAGGTTAAAGAGATGGGTCTTTAATCTAGATTTAAACTGCAAGAGTGTTTCTGCCTCCCGAACAATGTTAGGTAGGTTATTCCAGAGTTTAGGCGCCAAATAGGAAAAGGATCTGCCACCCGCAGTTGATTTTGATATTCTAGGTATTATCAAATTGCCTGAGTTTTGAGAACGTAGCGGACGTAGAGGATTATAATGTAAAAGGAGCTCATTCAAATACTGAGGTGCTAAACCATTCAGGGCTTTATAAGTAATAAGCAATATTTTAAAATCTATACGATGCTTGATAGGGAGCCAGTGCAGTGTTAACAGGACCGGGCTAATATGGTTATACTTCCTGGTTCTAGTAAGAACTCTTGCTGCTGCATTTTGGACTAGTTGTAGTTTGTTTACTAAGCGTGCAGAACAACCACCCAATAAAGCATTACAATAATCTAACCTTGAGGTCATAAATGCATGGATTAACATTTCTGCATTTGACATTGAGAGCATAGGCCGTAATTTAGATATATTTTTGAGATGGAAAAATGCAGTTTTACAAATGCTAGAAACGTGGCTTTCTAAGGAAAGATTGCGATCAAGTAGCACACCTAGGTTCCTAACTGATGACGAAGAATTGACAGAGCAACCATCAAGTCTTAGACAGTGTTCTAGGTTATTACAAGCAGAGTTTTTAGGTCCTATAATTAACATGTTTTTTCAGAATTTAGCAGTAAGAAATTACTCGTCATCCAGTTTTTTATATGGACTATGCATTCCATTAGTTTTTCAAATTGGTGTGTTTCACTGGGCCGCAAAGAAATATAGAGCTGAGTATCATCAGCATAACAGTGAAAGCTAACACCATGTTTCCTGATGATATCTCCCAAGGGTAACATATAAAGCGTGAAGAGTAGCGGCCCTAGTACTGAGTCTTGAGGTACTCCATACTGCACTTGTGATCGATATGATACATATTCATTCACTGCTACGAACTGATGGCGGTCATATACGTGCGATTTAAACCATGCTAATGCACTTCGAACTGATGACAACAAAGTGTTCAAGTCTATGCAAAAGAATGTTGTGGTCAATTGTGTCAAACGCAGCACTAAGATCCAGGTCAAGAAAATATGATCATATTACCCCTATTTTACAGTCTCTGCACTGGCTACCTATTAAGTTCCGTATCAGTTACAAATTATCATTACTTACCTATAAGGCCCTAAATGGTTTAGCTCCTGCGTACCTAACTAGCCTTCTACCACGCTACAACCCATCACGCACCCTAAGGTCACAAAACGCTGGACTTTTGGTAGTTCCTAGGATAGCAAAGTCCACTAAAGGAGGTAGAGCTTTTTCACATTTGGCTCCCAAACTCTGGAATAGCCTTCCTGATAATGTTCGGGGTTCAGACACACTCTCTCTGTTTAAATCTAGATTAAAAACGCATCTCTTTCGCCAAGCATTCGAATAATGTATCTCTTAAATTGTGAGTGTAGTTGCATCTGCATTTTTATTCTTTAGCTTGGGTTAAACTAATTTTACTTTGTTGGATCAGCAGCTATGCTAATGATGTCTCTATTTTGTTTCTATGTTTTGCCACGGGATTTACATCCCGTGGTAACTAGGATTTACACAAGCTCCAGTCTGGATCCAGAACACCTGAGAAGAGATGATGCTGACCCTCAGAGGACCCCAGATGATGCTTACCTTGAATCAACAAACAGAACTAACAAATATTGCTACATGTGTGACTGCATCCTATAAATTACTATTAATTAATAATATTGATAGTTCATCATCTAGCTGACTACGTCTTGTATTATTATTATTATTATTTTTATTTTTCTAAAATCCTGTCAAACGTGCACAAACTACTAGCTACTACTAAATATTGTAGAAACATCATTTTCTGTAAAATTGCTTTGTAACGATTTGTATTGTAAAAAGCGCTATACAAATAAACTTGAATTGAAAATTGAATCCAATAAAACTAATAGAGAGATACACCCACGATCAGATGATAAGAGCAGATCATTTGTAACTCTAAGGAGATCAGTCTCAGTACTATGATACGGTCTAAATCCTGACTGGAAATCCTCACATATACAATTTTTCTCTAAGAAGGAATATAATTGTGAGGATACCACCTTTTCTAGTATCTTGGACAGAAAAGGGAGATTCGAGATTGGTCTATAATTAACTAGTTCTTTGGGGTCAAGCTGTGTTTTTTTGATGAGAGGCTTAATAATAGCCAGTTTAAAGGTTTTGGGGACATATCCTAATGACAATGAGGAATTAATAATAGTCAGAAGAGGATCTATGACTTCTGGAAGCACCTCTATTAGGAGCTTAGATGGTATAGGGTCTAACATACATGTTGTTGGTTTAGATGATTTAACAAGTTTATACAATTCCTCCTCTCCTATAGTAGAGAATGAGTGGAACTGTTCCTCAGGGGGTCTATAGTGCACTGTGTGATATGATACTGTATCTGACAGCTGAATGGTTGCAATTTTATCTCTAATAGTATCGATTTTAGAAGTAAAGTAGTTCATAAAGTCATTACTGCTGTGGTGTTGGGAAATGTCAACACTTGTTGAGGCTTTATTTTTCGTTAATTTAGCCACTGTATTGAATAAATACCTGGGGTTATGTTTGTTTTCTTCTAAAAGAGAAGAAAAGTAATCGGATCTAGCAGTTTTTAATGCTTTTCTGTAGGATATGTTACTTTCCCGCCAAGCAATACGAAATACCTCTAGTTTTGTTTTCTTCCAGCTGCGCTCCATTTTTCGGGCTGCTCTCTTTAGGGTGCGAGTATGCTCATTATACCATGGTGTCAAACTGTTTTCCTTAACCTTCCTTAAGCGTAAAGGAGCAACTGTATTTAAAGTGCTAGAAAAGAGAGAGTCCATAGTTTCTGTTACATCATCAAGTTGTTCTGAGGTTTTGGATATGCTAAGGAATTTGGATACATCAGGAAGATAACTTAAAAAGCAGTCTTTTGTGGTAGAAGTGATGGTTCTTCCATACTTGTAACAAGAAGTAGGATTTACAATTTTGGCTATATGAAGTTTGCAAAGAACTAAATAATGATCTGAGATATCATCACTTGGCTGAATGATTTCAACACCATCAACATCAATTCCATGTGACAGTATTAAATCTAGAGTATGATTTCGACAATGAGTAAGTCCTGAAACGTGTTGTCTAACACCAATAGAGTTCAGAATGTCTATAAATGCTGATCCCAATGCATCGTTTTCATTATCAACATGGATATTAAAATCACCAACTATTAAGACTTTATCTGCAGCCAGAACTAACTCGGATGTAAAATCACCAAACTCTTTAATAAAGTCTGTATGGTGCCCTGGTGGCCTGTATACAGTAGCCAGTACAAACATAACAGGGGATTTATCATTAACATTTGTTTCTCTGGATAATGTTATATGAAGCACCATTACTTCAAACGAGTTATACTTGAAGCCTGCCCTCTGAGAAATCCTGAAAACGTTGTTATAAATTGAAGCAACACCTCCCCCTTTGCTTTTTAGACGTGGCTCATGTTTATAACAGTAATCTTGGGGGGTGGACTCATTTAAAATAATGTAATCATCAGGTTTTAGCCAGGTTTCTGTCAAACAGAGTACATCTATATTATGATCAGTGATCATATTATTTACAAAAAGTGTTTTCGTAGAAAGGGATCTGATATTCAATAAGCCAAGCTTTATCATTTGTTTATCCATATTGCTTCTGTTTTTTATTTGTTGAACCTCAATTAAATTGTTAATCTTAACTTGGTTTGGACGTTTTTTGTATTTTCTAGTTCGGGGAACAGACACAGTCTCTATAGTGTGATATCTAGGTGAAAGAGTCTCTATGTGCTGAGAATTAACTGACCTCTGTGACGGGAGGCAGCTAGCAGACGGTCGGTTTAGCCAGTCTGTCTGCTTCCTGACCTGGGCCCCAGTTAGTCAAGTATAAACACTAAGACTATTTGCCATATTTCTAGAGAGAAGAGTGGCGCCACCCCAGGAGGGATGAAGACCATCTCTTTTAAACAGGTCAGGTCTGCCCCAAAAGCTTGTCCAATTGTCTATGAAACCTATGTTATTCTGTGGGCACCACTTAGACATCCAGCCATTGAGTGATGACAATCTGCTATGCATCTCATCACCACGGTAAGCAGGGAGGGGACCAGAGCATATTACAGTGTCTGACATCGTGCTTGCAAGTTCACACACCTCTTTAATGTTATTTTTAGTGATCTCCGACTGGCGAAGTCGAACATCATTAGCGCAGGCATGAATAACAATCTTACTGTATTTACGTTTAGCATTAGCCAGCACTTTTAAATTTGCCAAGATGTCAGGCGCTCTGGCTCCCGGTAAACATTTGACTATGGTGGCTGGTGTCTCTATATTCACGTTCCGTACAATAGAATCACCAA